>NC_134400.1:136663231-137404898 GCF_050003625.1 Haematobia irritans
CATATAAAAATTTCAATTTTTTTAGGTTTTGGGTGGTTTTTTCAATTTTTTGGGGGTGGTCACGAATTAAAGTCCTTTTCGCTCTAGGACGCTTAATTTAGGAGATATGGGCAAAAGAAGTTTTTCATATAAAAATTTAAATTTTTTTAGGTTTTGGGCGGATTTTTCAATTTTTTGAGGGTGGTCACGAATTAAAGTCCTTTTCGCTCTAGGACGCATATTTAAGGAGATATGGGCAAAAGAAGTTTTTCATATAAAAATTTCAATTTTTTTAGGTTTTGGGTGGATTTTTCAATTTTTTGAGGGTGGTCACGAATTAAAGTCCTTTTCGCTCTAGGACGCATATTTAAGGAGATATGGGCAAAAGAAGTTTTTCATATAAAAATTTCAATTTTTTTAGGTTTTGGGTGGATTTTTCAATTTTTTGAGGGTGGTCACGAATTAAAGTCCTTTTCGCTCTAGGGCGCATATTTAAGGAGATATGGGCAAAAGAAGTTTTTCATATAAAAATTTCAATTTTTTTAGGTTTTGGGTGGATTTTTCAATTTTTTGAGGGTGGTCATGAATTAAAGTCCTATTCGCTCTAGGACGCTTAGTTTAGGAGATATGGGCAAAAGAAGTTTTTCATATAAAAATTTAAATTTTTTTAGGTTTTGGGTGGATTTTTCAATTTTTTGAGGGTGGTCACGAATTAAAGTTCTTTTCGCTCTAGGACGCATATTTAAGGAGATATGGGCAAAAAAAGTTTTTCATATAAAAATTTCAATTTTTTTAGATTTTGGGTGGATTTTTCAATTTTTTGGGGGTGGTCACGAATTAAAGTCCTTTTCGCTCTAGGACGCTTAGTTTAGGAGATATGGGCAAAAGAAGTTTTTCATATAAAAATTTAAATTTTTTAGGTTTTGGGTGGATTTTTCAATTTTTTGAGGGTGGTCATGAATTAAAGTCCTTTTCGCTCTAGGACGCATATTTAAGGAGATATGGGCAAAAGAAGTTTTTCATATAAAAATTTCAATTTTTTTAGGTTTTGGGTGGATTTTTCAATTTTTTGAGGGTGGTCACGAATTAAAGTCCTTTTCGCTCTAGGACGCTTAGTTTAGGAGATATGGGCAAAAGAAGTTTTTCATATAAAAATTTCAATTTTTTTAGGTTTTGGGTGGATTTTTCAATTTTTTGAGGGTGGTCATGAATTAAAGTCCTATTCGCTCTAGGACGCTTAGTTTAGGAGATATGGGCAAAAGAAGTTTTTCATATAAAAATTTAAATTTTTTTAGGTTTTGGGTGGATTTTTCAATTTTTTGAGGGTGGTCACGAATTAAAGTTCTTTTCGCTCTAGGACGCTTAGTTTAGGAGATATGGGCAAAAGAAGTTTTTCATATAAAAATTTCAATTTTTTTAGGTTTTGGGTGGATTTTTCAATTTTTTGAGGGTGGTCACGAATTAAAGTCCTTTTCGCTCTAGGACGCATATTTAAGGAGATATGGGCAAAAGAAGTTTTTCATATAAAATTTAAATTTTTTTAGGTTTTGGGTGGATTTTTCAATTTTTTGGGGGTGGTCACGAATTAAAGTCCTTTTCGCTCTAGGACGCTTAGTTTAGGAGATATGGGCAAAAGAAGTTTTTCATATAAAAATTTCAATTTTTTTAGGTTTTGGGTGGATTTTTCAATTTTTTGAGGGTGGTCACGAATTAAAGTTCTTTTCGCTCTAGGACGCTTAGTTTAGGAGATATGGGCAAAAGAAGTTTTTCATATAAAAATTTAAATTTTTTTAGGTTTTGGGTGGATTTTTCAATTTTTTTAGGGTGGTCACGAATTAAAGTTCTTTTCGCTCTAGGACGCATATTTAAGGAGATATGGACAAAAGAAGTTTTTCATATAAAAATTTAAATTTTTTTAGGTTTTGGGTGGATTTTTCAATTTTTTGAGGGTGGTCACGAATTAAAGTCCTTTTCGCTCTAGGACGCTTAGTTTAGGAGATATGGGCAAAAGAAGTTTTTCATATAAAAATTTAAATTTTTTTAGGTTTTGGGTGAATTTTTTAATTTTTTGAGGGTGGTCACGAATTAAAGTCCTTTTCGCTCTAGGGCGCATATTTAAGGAGATATGGGCAAAAGAAGTTTCTCATATAAAAATTTCAATTTTTTTAGGTTTTGGGTGGATTTTTCAATTTTTTGGGGGTGGTCACGAATTAAAGTCCTTTTCGCTCTAGGACGCTTAGTTTAGGAGATATGGGCAATAGAAGTTTTTCATATAAAAATTTCAATTTTTTTAGGTTTTGGGTGGATTTTTCAATTTTTTGGGGGTGGTCACGAATTAAAGTCCTTTTCGCTCTAGGACGCTTAGTTTAGGAGATATGGGCAAAAGAAGTTTTTCATATAAAAATTTCAATTTTTTTTAGGTTTTGGGTGGATTTTTCAATTTTTTGGGGGTGGTCATGAATTAAAGTCCTTTTCGCTCTAGGACGCATATTTAAGGAGATATGGGCAAAAGAAGTTTTTCATATAAAAATTTAATTTTTTTTAGGTTTTGTGTGGATTTTTCAATTTTCTGAGGGTGGTCATGAATTAAAGTCCTTTTCGCTCTAGGACGCATATTTAAGGAGATATGGGCAAAAGAAGTTTTTCATATAAAAATTTAAATTTTTTTAGGTTTTGGGTGGATTTTTCAATTTTCTGAGGGTGGTCACGAATTAAAGTCCTTTTCGCTGTAGGACGCATATTTAAGGAGATATGGACAAAAGAAGTTTTTCATATAAAAATTTCAATTTTTTTAGGATTTGGGTGGATTTTTCAATTTTTTGAGGGTGGTCACGAATTAAAGTCCTTTTCGCTCTAGGACGCTTAGTTTAGGAGATATGGGCAAAAGAAGTTTTTCATATAAAAATTTCAATGTTTTTAGGTTTTGGGTGGATTTTTCAATTTTTTGGGGGTGGTCACGAATTAAAGTCCTTTTCGCTCTAGGACGCTTAGGTTAGGAGATATGGGCAAAAGAAGTTTTTCATATAAAAATTTCAATTTTTTTAGGTTTTTGGTGGATTTTTAAATTTTTTGAGGGTGGTCATGAATTAAAGTCCTTTTCGCTCTAGGACGCATATTTAAGGAGATATGGGCAAAAGAAGTTTTTCATATAAAAATTTCATTTTTTTTAGGTTTTGGGTGGATTTTTCAACTTTTTGGGGGTGGTCATGAATTAAAGTCCTTTTCGCTCTAGGACGCTTAGTTTAGGAGATATGGGCAAAAGAAGTTTTTCATATAAAAATTTAAATTTTTTTATGTTTTGGGTGGATTTTTCAATTTTTTGAGGGTGGTCACGAATTAAAGTCCTTTTCGCTCTAGGACGCTTAGTTTAGGAGATATGGGCAAAAGAAGTTTTTCATATAAAAATTTCAATTTTTTTAGGTTTTGGGTGGATTTTTCAATTTTTTGGGGGTGGTCACGAATTAAAGTCCTTTTCGCTCTAGGACGCTTAGTTTAGGAGATATGGGCAAAAGAAGTTTTTCATATAAAAATTTCAATTTTTTTAGGTTTTGGGTGGATTTTTTAATTTTTTGAGGGTGGTCACGAATTAAAGTCCTTTTCGCTCTAGGGCGCATATTTAAGGAGATATGGGCAAAAGAAGTTTTTCATATAAAAATTTCAATTTTTTTAGGTTTTGGGTGGATTTTTCAATTTTTTGGGGGTGGTCACGAATTAAAGTCCTTTTCGCTCTAGGACGCTTAGTTTAGGAGATATGGGCAAAAGAAGTTTTTCATATAAAAATTTAAATTTTTTTAGGTTTTGGGTGGATTTTTCAATTTTTTGAGGGTGGTCACGAATTAAAGTCCTTTTCGCTCTAGGACGCTTAGTTTAGGAGATATGGGCAAAAGAAGTTTTTCATATAAAACTTTCAATTTTTTTAGGCTTTGGGTGGATTTTTCAATTTTTTGGGGGTGGTCACGAATTAAAGTCCTTTTCGTTCTAAGACGCTTAGTTTAGGAGATATGGGCAAAAGAAGTTTTTCATATAAAAATTTAATTTTTTTTAGGTTTTGGGTGGATTTTTCAATTTTTTGAGGGTGGTCACGAATTAAAGTCCTTTTCGCTCTAGGACGCTTAGTTTAGGAGATATGGGCAAAAGAAGTTTTTCATATAAAAATTTAAATTTTTTTAGGTTTTGGGTGGATTTTTCAATTTTTTGGGGGTGGTCACGAATTAAAGTCCTTTTCGCTCTAGGACGCTTAGTTTAGGAGATATGGGCAAAAGAAGTTTTTCATATAAAAATTTCAATTTTTTTAGGTTTTGGGTGGATTTTTCAATTTTTTGAGGGTGGTCACGAATTAAAGTCCTTTTCGCTCTAGGACGCTTAGTTTAGGAGATATGGGCAAAAGAAGTTTTTCATATAAAAATTTCAATTTTTTTAGGTTTTGGGTGGATTTTTCAATTTTTTGGGGGTGGTCACGAATTAAAGTCCTTTTCGCTCTAGGACGCATATTTAAGGAGGTATGGGCAAAAGAAGTTTTTCATATAAAAATTTCAATTTTTTTAGGTTTTGGGTGGATTTTTCAATTTTTTGTGGGTGGTCATGAATTAAAGTCCTTTTCGCTCTAGGACGCATATTTAAGGAGATATGGGCAAAAGAAGTTTTTCATATAAAAGTTTCAATTTTTTTAGGTTTTGGGTGGATTTTTCAATTTTTTGAGGGTGGTCACGAATTAAAGTCCTTTTCGCTCTAGGACGCATATTTAAGGAGATATGGGCAAAAGAAGTTTTTCATATAAAAGTTTCAATTTTTTTAGGTTTTGGGTGGATTTTTCAATTTTTTGAGGGTGGTCACGAATTAAAGTCCTTTTCGCTCTAGGACGCATATTTAAGGAGATATGGACAAAAGAAGTTTTTCATATAAAAATTTCAATTTGTTTAGGTTTTGGGTGGATTTGTCAATTTTTTGGGGGTGGTCACGAATTAAAGTCCTTTTCGCTCTAGGACGCTTAGTTTAGGAGATATATGCAAAAGAAATTTTTCGTATAAAAATTTAAATTTTTTTAGGTTTTGGGTGGATTTATCAATTTTTTGAGGGTGGTCACGAATTAAAGTCCTTTTCGCTCTAGGACGCTTAGTTTAGGAGATATGGGCAAAAGAAGTTTTTCATATAAAAATTTCAATTTTTTTAGGTTTTGGGTGGATTTTTCAATTTTTTGAGGGTGGCCACGAATTAAAGTCCTTTTCGCTCTAGGACGCATATTTAAGGAGATATGGGCAATAGAAGTTTTTCATATAAAAATTTCAATTTTTTTAGGTTTTGGGTGGATTTTTCAATTTTTTGAGGGTGGTCACGAATTAAAGTCCTTTTCGCTCTAGGACGCTTAGTTTAGGAGATATATGCAAAAGAAGTTTTTCGTATAAAAATTTTAATTTTTTTAGGTTTTGGGTGGATTTTTCAATTTTTTGAGGGTGGTCACGAATTAAAGTCCTTTTCGCTCTAGGACGCTTAGTTTAGGAGATATGGGCAAAAGAAGTTTTTCATATAAAAATTTCAATTTTTTTAGGTTGTGGGTGGATTTTTCAATTTTGTGAGGGTGGTCACGAATTAAAGTCCTTTTCGCTCTAGGACGCATATTTAAGGAGATATGGACAAAAGAAGTTTTTCATATAAAAATTTAAATTTTTTTAGGTTTTGGGTGGATTTTTCAATTTTTTTAGGGTGGTCATGAATTAAAGTCCTTTTCGCTCTAGGACGCATATTTAAGGAGATATGGGCAAAAGAAGTTTTTCATATAAAAATTTCAATTTTTTTAGGTTGTGGGTGGATTTTTCAATTTTTTGGGGGTGGTCACGAATTAAAGTCCTTTTCGCTCTAGGACGCATATTTAAGGAGATATGGACAAAAGAAGTTTTTCATATAAAAATTTCAATTTTTTTAGGTTGTGGGTGGATTTTTCAATTTTTTGAGGGTGGTCACAAATTAAAGTCATTTTCGCTCTAGGACGCTTAGTTTAGGAGATATGGGCAAAAGAAGTTTTTCATATAAAAATTTAATTTTTTTAGGTTTTGGGTGGATTTTTCAGTTTTTTGGGGATGGTCACGAATTAAAGTCCTTTTCGCTCTAGGACGCATATTTAAGGAGATATGGGCAAAAGAAGTTTTTCATATAAAAATTTAAATTTTTTTAGGTTTTGGGTGGATTTTTCAATTTTTTGAGGGTGGTCACGAATTAAAGTCCTTTTCGCTCTAGGACGCTTATTTAAGGAGATATGGGCAAAAGAAGTTTTTCATATAAAAATTTAAATTTTTTTAGGTTTTGGGTGGATTTTTTAATTTTTTGAGGGTGGTCACGAATTAAAGTCCTTTTCGCTCTAGGACGCTTAGTTTAGGAGATATGGGCAAAAGAAGTTTTTCATATAAAAATTTCAATTTTTTTAGGTTGTGAGTGGATTTTTCAATTTTTTGAGGGTGGTCACGAATTAAAGTCCTTTTCGCTCTAGGACGCATATTTAAGGAGATATGGACAAAAGAAGTTTTTCATATAAAAATTTAAATTTTTTTAGGTTTTGGGTGGATTTTTCAATTTTTTTAGGGTGGTCATGAATTAAAGTCCTTTTCGCTCTAGGACGCATATTTAAGGAGATATGGGCAAAAGAAGTTTTTCATATAAAAATTTCAATTTTTTTAGGTTGTGGGTTGATTTTTCAATTTTTTGGGGGTGGTCACGAATTAAAGTCCTTTTCGCTCTAGGACGCATATTTAAGGAGATATGGACAAAAGAAGTTTTTCATATAAAAATTTCAATTTTTTTAGGTTTTGGGTGGATTTTTCAATTTTTTGAGGGTGGTCACAAATTAAAGTCATTTTCGCTCTAGGACGCGTAGTTTAGGAGATATGGGCAAAAGAAGTTTTTCATATAAAAATTTAATTTTTTTAGGTTTTGGGTGGATTTTTCAATTTTTTGGGGATGGTCACGAATTAAAGTCCTTTTCGCTCTAGGACGCATATTTAAGGAGATATGGGCAAAAGAAGTTTTTCATATAAAAATTTCAATTTTTTTAGGTTTTGGGTGGATTTTTCAATTTTTTGAGGGTGGTCACGAATTAAAGTCCTTTTCGCTCTAGGACGCTTATTTAAGGAGATATGGGCAAAAGAAGTTTTTCATATAAAAATTTAAATTTTTTTAGGTTTTGGGTGGATTTTTTAATTTTTTGAGGGTGGTCACGAATTAAAGTCCTTTTCGCTCTAGGACGCTTAGTTTAGGAGATATGGGCAAAAGAAGTTTTTCATATAAAAATTTCAATTTTTTTAGGTTGTGAGTGGATTTTTCAATTTTTTGAGGGTGGTCACGAATTAAAGTCCTTTTCGCTCTAGGACGCATATTTAAGGAGATATGGACAAAAGAAGTTTTTCATATAAAAATTTAAATTTTTTTAGGTTTTGGGTGGATTTTTCAATTTTTTTAGGGTGGTCATGAATTAAAGTCCTTTTCGCTCTAGGACGCATATTTAAGGAGATATGGGCAAAAGAAGTTTTTCATATAAAAATTTCAATTTTTTTAGGTTGTGGGTTGATTTTTCAATTTTTTGGGGGTGGTCACGAATTAAAGTCCTTTTCGCTCTAGGACGCATATTTAAGGAGATATGGACAAAAGAAGTTTTTCATATAAAAATTTCAATTTTTTTAGGTTGTGGGTGGATTTTTCAATTTTTTGAGGGTGGTCACAAATTAAAGTCATTTTCGCTCTAGGACGCTTAGTTTAGGAGATATGGGCAAAAGAAGTTTTTCATATAAAAATTTATTTTTTTTTAGGTTTTGGGTGGATTTTTCAATTTTTTGGGGATGGTCACGAATTAAAGTCCTTTTCGCTCTAGGACGCATATTTAAGGAGATATGGGCAAAAGAAGTTTTTCATATAAAAATTTCAATTTTTTTAGGTTTTGGGTGGATTTTTCAATTTTTTGAGGGTGGTCACGAATTAAAGTCCTTTTCGCTCTAGGACGCATATTTAAGGAGATATGGGCAAAAGAAGTTTTTCATATAAAAATTTAAATTTTTTTAGGTTTTGGGTGGATTTTTTAATTTTTTGAGGGTGGTCACGAATTAAAGTCCTTTTCGCTCTAGGACGCTTAGTTTAGGAGATATGGGAAAAAGAAGTTTTTCATATAAAAATTTAAATTTTTTTAGGTTTTGGGTGGATTTTTCAATTTTTTGAGGGTGGTCATGAATTAAAGTCCTTTTCGCTCTAGGACGCTTAGTTTAGGAGATATGGGCAAAAGAAGTTTTTCATACAAAAATTTAAATGTTTTAATTTTTTGAGGGTGGTCACGAATTAAAGTCCTTTTCGCTCTAGGACGCTTAGTTTAGGAGATATATGCAAAAGAAGTTTTTCATATAAAAATTTTAATTTTTTTAGGTTTTGGGTGGATTTTTCAATTTTTTGAGGGTGGTCACGAATTAAAGTCATTTTCGCTCTAGGACGCTTAGTTTAAGAGATATGGGCAAAAGAAGTTTTTCATATAAAAATTTCAATTTTTTTAGGTTGTGGGTGGATTTTTCAATTTTTTGAGGGTGGTCACGAATTAAAGTCCTTTTCGCTCTAGGACGCATATTTAAGGAGATATGGACAAAAGAAGTTTTTCATATAAAAATTTAAATTTTTTTAGGTTTTGGGTGGATTTTTCAATTTTTTTAGGGTGGTCATGAATTAAAGTCCTTTTCGCTCTAGGACGCATATTTAAGGAGATATGGGCAAAAGAAGTTTTTCATATAAAAATTTCAATTTTTTTAGGTTGTGGGTGGATTTTTCAATTTTTTGGGGGTGGTCACGAATTAAAGTCCTTTTCGCTCTAGGACGCATATTTAAGGAGATATGGACAAAAGAAGTTTTTCATATAAAAATTTCAATTTTTTTAGGTTGTGGGTGGATTTTTCAATTTTTTGAGGGTGGTCACAAATTAAAGTCATTTTCGCTCTAGGACGCTTAGTTTAGGAGATATGGGCAAAAGAAGTTTTTCATATAAAAATTTATTTTTTTTTTAGGTTTTGGGTGGATTTTTCAATTTTTTGGGGATGGTCACGAATTAAAGTCCTTTTCGCTCTAGGACGCATATTTAAGGAGATATGGGCAAAAGAAGTTTTTCATATAAAAATTTCAATTTTTTTAGGTTTTGGGTGGATTTTTCAATTTTTTGAGGGTGGTCACGAATTAAAGTGCTTTTCGCTCTAGGACGCATATTTAAGGAGATATGGGCAAAAGAGGTTTTTCATATAAAAATTTAAATTTTTTTAGGTTTTGGGTGGATTTTTTAATTTTTTGAGGGTGGTCACGAATTAAAGTCCTTTTCGCTCTAGGACGCTTAGTTTAGGAGATATGGGAAAAAGAAGTTTTTCATATAAAAATTTAAATTTTTTTAGGTTTTGGGTGGATTTTTCAATTTTTTGAGGGTGGTCATGAATTAAAGTCCTTTTCGCTCTAGGACGCTTAGTTTAGGAGATATGGGCAAAAGAAGTTTTTCATACAAAAATTTAAATTTTTTTAGGTTTTGGGTGGATTTTTCAATTTTTTGGGGGTGGTCACGAATTAAAGTCCTTTTCGCTCTAGGACGCATATTTAAGGAGATATGGGCAAAAGAAGTTTTTCATATAAAAATTTCAATTTTTTTAGGTTTTGGGTGGATTTTTCAATTTTTTGAGGGTGGTCACGAATTAAAGTCCTTTTCGCTCTAGGACGCATATTTAAGGAGATATGGGCAAAAGAAGTTTTTCATATAAAAATTTAAATTTTTTTAGGTTTTGGGTGGATTTTTTAATTTTTTGAGGGTGGTCACGAATTAAAGTCCTTTTCGCTCTATGACGCTTAGTTTAGGAGATATGGGCAAAAGAAGTTTTTCTTATAAAAATTTCAATTTTTTTTAGGTTTTGGGTGGATTTTTTAATTTTTTGAGGGTGGTCACGAATTAAAGTCCTTTTCGCTCTAGGACGCTTAGTTTAGGAGATATGGGCAAAAGAAGTTTTTCATATAAAAATTTCAATTTTTTTAGGTTTTGGGTGGATTTTTCAATTTTTTGAGGGTGGTCACGAATTAAAGTCCTTTTCGCTCTAGGACGCATATTTAAGGAGATATGGGCAAAAGAAGTTTTTCATATAAAAATTTAAATTTTTTTAGTTTTTGGGTGGATTTTTCAATTTTTTGAGGGTGGTCACGAATTAAAGTCCTTTTCGCTCTAGGACGCATATTTAAGGAGATATGGGCAAAAGAAGTTTTTCATATAAAAATTTCAATTTTTTTTTAGGTTTTGGGTGGATTTTTTAATTTTTTGAGGGTGGTCACGAATTAAAGTCCTTTTCGCTCTAGGGCGCATATTTAAGGAGATAAAGGCAAAAGAAGTTTTAAATATAAAAATTTCAATTTTTTTTAGGTTTTGGGTGGATTTTTCAATTTTTTGAGGGTGGTCATGAATGAAAGTCCTTTTCGCTCTAGGACGCATATTTAAGGATATATGGGCAAAAGAAGTTTTTCATATAATAATTTAAATTTTTTTAGGTTTTGGGTGGATTTTTCAATTTTTTTAGGGTGGTCATGAATTAAAGTCCTTTTCGCTCTAGGACGCTTAGTTTAGGAGATATGGGCAAAAGAAGTTTTTCATATAAAAATTTAAATTTTTTTAGGTTTTGGGTGAATTTTTTAATTTTTTGAGGGTGGTCACGAATTAAAGTCCTTTTCGCTCTAGGGCGCATATTTAAGGAGATATGGGCAAAAGAAGTTTTTCATATAAAAATTTCAATTTTTTTAGGTTTTGGGTGGATTTTTCAATTTTTTGGGGGTGGTCACGAATTAAAGTCCTTTTCGCTCTAGGACGCTTAGTTTAGGAGATATGGGCAATAGAAGTTTTTCATATAAAAATTTCAATTTTTTTAGGTTTTGGGTGGATTTTTCAATTTTTTGAGGGTGGTCACGAATTAAAGTCCTTTTCGCTTTAGGACGCTTAGTTTAGGAGATATGGGCAAAAGAAGTTTTTCATATAAAAATTTAAATTTTTTTAGGTTTTGGGTGAATTTTTTAATTTTTTGAGGGTGGTCACGAATTAAAGTCCTTTTCGCTCTAGGGCGCATATTTAAGGAGATATGGGCAAAAGAAGTTTTTCATATAAAAATTTCAATTTTTTTAGGTTTTGGGTGGATTTTTCAATTTTTTGGGGGTGGTCACGAATTAAAGTCCTTTTCGCTCTAGGACGCATATTTAAGGAGATATGGGCAAAAGAAGTTTTTCATATAAAAATTTCAATTTTTTTAGGTTTTGGGTGGATTTTTCAATTTTTTGAGGGTGGTCACGAATTAAAGTCCTTTTCGCTTTAGGACGCTTAGTTTAGGAGATATGGGCAAAAGAAGTTTTTCATATAAAAATTTCAATTTTTTTAGGTTTTGGGTGGATTTTTCAATTTTTTGGGGGTGGTCACGAATTAAAGTCCTTTTCGCTCTAGGACGCATATTTAAGGAGATATGGGCAAAAGAGGTTTTTCATATAAAAATTTAAATTTTTTTAGGTTTTGGGTGGATTTTTTAATTTTTTGAGGGTGGTCACGAATTAAAGTCCTTTTCGCTCTAGGACGCTTAGTTTAGGAGATATGGGAAAAAGAAGTTTTTCATATAAAAATTTAAATTTTTTTAGGTTTTGGGTGGATTTTTCAATTTTTTGAGGGTGGTCATGAATTAAAGTCCTTTTCGCTCTAGGACGCTTAGTTTAGGAGATATGGGCAAAAGAAGTTTTTCATACAAAAATTTAAATTTTTTTAGGTTTTGGGTGGATTTTTCAATTTTTTGGGGGTGGTCACGAATTAAAGTCCTTTTCGCTCTAGGACGCATATTTAAGGAGATATGGGCAAAAGAAGTTTTTCATATAAAAATTTAAATTTTTTTAGGTTTTGGGTGGATTTTTCAATTTTTTGAGGGTGGTCACGAATTAAAGTCCTTTTCGCTCTAGGACGCATATTTAAGGAGATATGGGCAAAAGAAGTTTTTCATATAAAAATTTAAATTTTTTTAGGTTTTGGGTGGATTTTTTAATTTTTTGAGGGTGGTCACGAATTAAAGTCCTTTTCGCTCTAGGACGCTTAGTTTAGGAGATATGGGCAAAAGAAGTTTTTCTTATAAAAATTTCAATTTTTTTTAGGTTTTGGGTGGATTTTTTAATTTTTTGAGGGTGGTCACGAATTAAAGTCCTTTTCGCTCTAGGACGCTTAGTTTAGGAGATATGGGCAAAAGAAGTTTTTCATATAAAAATTTCAATTTTTTTAGGTTTTGGGTGGATTTTTCAATTTTTTGAGGGTGGTCACGAATTAAAGTCTTTTTCGCTCTAGGACGCATATTTAAGGAGATATGGGCAAAAGAAGTTTTTCATATAAAAATTTAAATTTTTTTAGTTTTTGGGTGGATTTTTCAATTTTTTGAGGGTGGTCACGAATTAAAGTCCTTTTCGCTCTAGGACGCATATTTAAGGAGATATGGGCAAAAGAAGTTTTTCATATAAAAATTTCAATTTTTTTTTAGGTTTTGGGTTTTTCAATTTTTTTAGGGTGGTCATGAATTAAAGTCCTTTTCGCTCTAGGACGCTTAGTTTAGGAGATATGGGCAAAAGAAGTTTTTCATATAAAAATTTCAATTTTTTTAGGTTGTGAGTGGATTTTTCAATTTTTTGAGGGTGGTCACGAATTAAAGTCCTTTTCGCTCTAGGACGCATATTTAAGGAGATATGGACAAAAGAAGTTTTTCATATAAAAATTTAAATTTTTTTAGGTTTTGGGTGGATTTTTCAATTTTTTGAGGGTGGTCACGAATTAAAGTCCTTTTCGCTCTAGGACGCATATTTAAGGAGATATGGACAAAAGAAGTTTTTCATATAAAAATTTAAATTTTTTTAGGTTTTGGGTGGATTTTTCAATTTTTTTAGGGTGGTCATGAATTAAAGTCCTTTTCGCTCTAGGACGCATATTTAAGGAGATATGGGCAAAAGAAGTTTTTCATATAAAAATTTCAATTTTTTTAGGTTGTGGGTTGATTTTTCAATTTTTTGGGGGTGGTCACGAATTAAAGTCCTTTTCGCTCTAGGACGCATATTTAAGGAGATATGGACAAAAGAAGTTTTTCATATAAAAATTTCAATTTTTTTAGGTTGTGGGTGGATTTTTCAATTTTTTGAGGGTGGTCACAAAGTAAAGTCATTTTCGCTCTAGGACGCGTAGTTTAGGAGATATGGGCAAAAGAAGTTTTTCATATAAAAATTTAATTTTTTTAGGTTTTGGGTGGATTTTTCAATTTTTTGGGGATGGTCACGAATTAAAGTCCTTTTCGCTCTAGGACGCATATTTAAGGAGATATGGGCAAAAGAAGTTTTTCATATAAAAATTTCAATTTTTTTAGGTTTTGGGTGGATTTTTCAATTTTTTGAGGGTGGTCACGAATTAAAGTCCTTTTCGCTCTAGGACGCTTATTTAAGGAGATATGGGCAAAAGAAGTTTTTCATATAAAAATTTAAATTTTTTTAGGTTTTGGGTGGATTTTTTAATTTTTTGAGGGTGGTCACGAATTAAAGTCCTTTTCGCTCTAGGACGCTTAGTTTAGGAGATATGGGCAAAAGAAGTTTTTCATATAAAAATTTCAATTTTTTTAGGTTGTGAGTGGATTTTTCAATTTTTTGAGGGTGGTCACGAATTAAAGTCCTTTTCGCTCTAGGACGCATATTTAAGGAGATATGGACAAAAGAAGTTTTTCATATAAAAATTTAAATTTTTTTAGGTTTTGGGTGGATTTTTCAATTTTTTTAGGGTGGTCATGAATTAAAGTCCTTTTCGCTCTAGGACGCATATTTAAGGAGATATGGGCAAAAGAAGTTTTTCATATAAAAATTTCAATTTTTTTAGGTTGTGGGTTGATTTTTCAATTTTTTGGGGGTGGTCACGAATTAAAGTCCTTTTCGCTCTAGGACGCATATTTAAGGAGATATGGACAAAAGAAGTTTTTCATATAAAAATTTCAATTTTTTTAGGTTGTGGGTGGATTTTTCAATTTTTTGAGGGTGGTCACAAATTAAAGTCATTTTCGCTCTAGGACGCTTAGTTTAGGAGATATGGGCAAAAGAAGTTTTTCATATAAAAATTTATTTTTTTTTAGGTTTTGGGTGGATTTTTCAATTTTTTGGGGATGGTCACGAATTAAAGTCCTTTTCGCTCTAGGACGCATATTTAAGGAGATATGGGCAAAAGAAGTTTTTCATATAAAAATTTCAATTTTTTTAGGTTTTGGGTGGATTTTTCAATTTTTTGAGGGTGGTCACGAATTAAAGTCCTTTTCGCTCTAGGACGCATATTTAAGGAGATATGGGCAAAAGAAGTTTTTCATATAAAAATTTAAATTTTTTTAGGTTTTGGGTGGATTTTTTAATTTTTTGAGGGTGGTCACGAATTAAAGTCCTTTTCGCTCTAGGACGCTTAGTTTAGGAGATATGGGAAAAAGAAGTTTTTCATATAAAAATTTAAATTTTTTTAGGTTTTGGGTGGATTTTTCAATTTTTTGAGGGTGGTCATGAATTAAAGTCCTTTTCGCTCTAGGACGCTTAGTTTAGGAGATATGGGCAAAAGAAGTTTTTCATACAAAAATTTAAATGTTTTAATTTTTTGAGGGTGGTCACGAATTAAAGTCCTTTTCGCTCTAGGACGCTTAGTTTAGGAGATATATGCAAAAGAAGTTTTTCATATAAAAGTTTTAATTTTTTTAGGTTTTGGGTGGATTTTTCAATTTTTTGAGGGTGGTCACGAATTAAAGTCATTTTCGCTCTAGGACGCTTAGTTTAAGAGATATGGGCAAAAGAAGTTTTTCATATAAAAATTTCAATTTTTTTAGGTTGTGGGTGGATTTTTCAATTTTTTGAGGGTGGTCACGAATTAAAGTCCTTTTCGCTCTAGGACGCATATTTAAGGAGATATGGACAAAAGAAGTTTTTCATATAAAAATTTAAATTTTTTTAGGTTTTGGGTGGATTTTTCAATTTTTCTAGGGTGGTCATGAATTAAAGTCCTTTTCGCTCTAGGACGCATATTTAAGGAGATATGGGCAAAAGAAGTTTTTCATATAAAAATTTCAATTTTTTTAGGTTGTGGGTGGATTTTTCAATTTTTTGGGGGTGGTCACGAATTAAAGTCCTTTTCGCTCTAGGACGCATATTTAAGGAGATATGGACAAAAGAAGTTTTTCATATAAAAATTTCAATTTTTTTAGGTTGTGGGTGGATTTTTCAATTTTTTGAGGGTGGTCACAAATTAAAGTCATTTTCGCTCTAGGACAATTAGTTTAGGAGATATGGGCAAAAGAAGTTTTTCATATAAAAATTTATTTTTTTTTTAGGTTTTGGGTGGATTTTTCAATTTTTTGGGGATGGTCACGAATTAAAGTCCTTTTCGCTCTAGGACGCATATTTAAGGAGATATGGGCAAAAGAAGTTTTTCATATAAAAATTTCAATTTTTTTAGGTTTTGGGTGGATTTTTCAATTTTTTGAGGGTGGTCACGAATTAAAGTGCTTTTCGCTCTAGGACGCATATTTAAGGAGATATGGGCAAAAGAGGTTTTTCATATAAAAATTTAAATTTTTTTAGGTTTTGGGTGGATTTTTTAATTTTTTGAGGGTGGTCACGAATTAAAGTCCTTTTCGCTCTAGGACGCTTAGTTTAGGAGATATGGGAAAAAGAAGTTTTTCATATAAAAATTTAAATTTTTTTAGGTTTTGGGTGGATTTTTCAATTTTTTGAGGGTGGTCATGAATTAAAGTCCTTTTCGCTCTAGGACGCTTAGTTTAGGAGATATGGGCAAAAGAAGTTTTTCATACAAAAATTTAAATTTTTTTAGGTTTTGGGTGGATTTTTCAATTTTTTGGGGGTGGTCACGAATTAAAGTCCTTTTCGCTCTAGGACGCATATTTAAGGAGATATGGGCAAAAGAAGTTTTTCATATAAAAATTTCAATTTTTTTAGGTTTTGGGTGGATTTTTCAATTTTTTGAGGGTGGTCACGAATTAAAGTCCTTTTCGCTCTAGGACGCATATTTAAGGAGATATGGGCAAAAGAGGTTTTTCATATAAAAATTTAAATTTTTTTAGGTTTTGGGTGGATTTTTTAATTTTTTGAGGGTGGTCACGAATTAAAGTCCTTTTCGCTCTAGGACGCTTAGTTTAGGAGATATGGGAAAAAGAAGTTTTTCATATAAAAATTTAAATTTTTTTAGGTTTTGGGTGGATTTTTCAATTTTTTGAGGGTGGTCATGAATTAAAGTCCTTTTCGCTCTAGGACGCTTAGTTTAGGAGATATGGGCAAAAGAAGTTTTTCATACAAAAATTTAAATTTTTTTAGGTTTTGGGTGGATTTTTCAATTTTTTGGGGGTGGTCACGAATTAAAGTCCTTTTCGCTCTAGGACGCATATTTAAGGAGATATGGGCAAAAGAAGTTTTTCATATAAAAATTTCAATTTTTTTAGGTTTTGGGTGGATTTTTCAATTTTTTGAGGGTGGTCACGAATTAAAGTCCTTTTCGCTCTAGGACGCATATTTAAGGAGATATGGGCAAAAGAAGTTTTTCATATAAAAATTTAAATTTTTTTAGGTTTTGGGTGGATTTTTTAATTTTTTGAGGGTGGTCACGAATTAAAGTCCTTTTCGCTCTGGGACGCTTAGTTTAGGAGATATGGGCAAAAGAAGTTTTTCTTATAAAAATTTCAATTTTTTTTAGGTTTTGGGTGGATTTTTTAATTTTTTGAGGGTGGTCACGAATTAAAGTCCTTTTCGCTCTAGGACGCTTAGTTTAGGAGATATGGGCAAAAGAAGTTTTTCATATAAAAATTTCAATTTTTTTAGGTTTTGGGTGGATTTTTCAATTTTTTGAGGGTGGTCACGAATTAAAGTCCTTTTCGCTCTAGGACGCATATTTAAGGAGATATGGGCAAAAGAAGTTTTTCATATAAAAATTTAAATTTTTTTAGTTTTTGGGTGGATTTTTCAATTTTTTGAGGGTGGTCACGAATTAAAGTCCTTTTCGCTCTAGGACGCATATTTAAGGAGATATGGGCAAAAGAAGTTTTTCATATAAAAATTTCAATTTTTTTTTAGGTTTTGGGTGGATTTTTTAATTTTTTGAGGGTGGTCACGAATTAAAGTCCTTTTCGCTCTAGGGCGCATATTTAAGGAGATAAAGGCAAAAGAAGTTTTTCATATAAAAATTTCAATTTTTTTTAGGTTTTGGGTGGATTTTTCAATTTTTTGAGGGTGGTCATGAATGAAAGTCCTTTTCGCTCTAGGACGCATATTTAAGGATATATGGGCAAAAGAAGTTTTTCATATAATAATTTAAATTTTTTTAGGTTTTGGGTGGATTTTTCAATTTTTTTAGGGTGGTCACGAATTAAAGTCCTTTTCGCTCTAGGACGCTTAGTTTAGGAGATATGGGCAAAAGAAGTTTTTCATATAAAAATTTAAATTTTTTTAGGTTTTGGGTGAATTTTTTAATTTTTTGAGGGTGGTCACGAATTAAAGTCCTTTTCGCTCTAGGGCGCATATTTAAGGAGATATGGGCAAAAGAAGTTTTTCATATAAAAATTTCAATTTTTTTAGGTTTTGGGTGGATTTTTCAATTTTTTGGGGGTGGTCACGAATTAAAGTCCTTTTCGCTCTAGGACGCTTAGTTTAGGAGATATGGGCAATAGAAGTTTTTCATATAAAAATTTCAATTTTTTTAGGTTTTGGGTGGATTTTTCAATTTTTTGGGGGTGGTCACGAATTAAAGTCCTTTTCGCTCTAGGACGCATATTTAAGGAGATATGGGCAAAAGAGGTTTTTCATATAAAAATTTAAATTTTTTTAGGTTTTGGGTGGATTTTTTAATTTTTTGAGGGTGGTCACGAATTAAAGTCCTTTTCGCTCTAGGACGCTTAGTTTAGGAGATATGGGCAAAAGAAGTTTTTCATATAAAAATTTCAATTTTTTTAGGTTTTGGGTGGATTTTTCAATTTTTTGAGGGTGGTCACGAATTAAAGTCCTTTTCGCTCTGGGACGCTTAGTTTAGGAGATATGGGCAAAAGAAGTTTTTCTTATAAAAATTTCAATTTTTTTTAGGTTTTGGGTGGATTTTTTAATTTTTTGAGGGTGGTCACGAATTAAAGTCCTTTTCGCTCTAGGACGCTTAGTTTAGGAGATATGGGCAAAAGAAGTTTTTCATATAAAAATTTCAATTTTTTTAGGTTTTGGGTGGATTTTTCAATTTTTTGAGGGTGGTCACGAATTAAAGTCCTTTTCGCTCTAGGACGCATATTTAAGGAGATATGGGCAAAAGAAGTTTTTCATATAAAAATTTAAATTTTTTTAGTTTTTGGGTGGATTTTTCAATTTTTTGAGGGTGGTCACGAATTAAAGTCCTTTTCGCTCTAGGACGCATATTTAAGGAGATATGGGCAAAAGAAGTTTTTCATATAAAAATTTCAATTTTTTTTTAGGTTTTGGGTGGATTTTTTAATTTTTTGAGGGTGGTCACGAATTAAAGTCCTTTTCGCTCTAGGGCGCATATTTAAGGAGATAAAGGCAAAAGAAGTTTTTCATATAAAAATTTCAATTTTTTTTAGGTTTTGGGTGGATTTTTCAATTTTTTGAGGGTGGTCATGAATGAAAGTCCTTTTCGCTCTAGGACGCATATTTAAGGATATATGGGCAAAAGAAGTTTTTCATATAATAATTTAAATTTTTTTAGGTTTTGGGTGGATTTTTCAATTTTTTTAGGGTGGTCATGAATTAAAGTCCTTTTCGCTCTAGGACGCTTAGTTTAGGAGATATGGGCAAAAGAAGTTTTTCATATAAAAATTTAAATTTTTTTAGGTTTTGGGTGAATTTTTTAATTTTTTGAGGGTGGTCACGAATTAAAGTCCTTTTCGCTCTAGGGCGCATATTTAAGGAGATATGGGCAAAAGAAGTTTTTCATATAAAAATTTCAATTTTTTTAGGTTTTGGGTGGATTTTTCAATTTTTTGGGGGTGGTCACGAATTAAAGTCCTTTTCGCTCTAGGACGCTTAGTTTAGGAGATATGGGCAATAGAAGTTTTTCATATAAAAATTTCAATTTTTTTAGGTTTTGGGTGGATTTTTCAATTTTTTGGGGGTGGTCACGAATTAAAGTCCTTTTCGCTCTAGGACGCATATTTAAGGAGATATGGGCAAAAGAAGTTTTTCATATAAAAATTTCAATTTTTTTAGGTTTTGGGTGGATTTTTCAATTTTTTGAGGGTGGTCACGAATTAAAGTCCTTTTCGCTTTAGGACGCTTAGTTTAGGAGATATGGGCAAAAGAAGTTTTTCATATAAAAATTTCAATTTTTTTAGGTTTTGGGTGGATTTTTCAATTTTTTGGGGGTGGTCACGAATTAAAGTCCTTTTCGCTCTAGGACGCATATTTAAGGAGATATGGGCAAAAGAGGTTTTTCATATAAAAATTTAAATTTTTTTAGGTTTTGGGTGGATTTTTTAATTTTTTGAGGGTGGTCACGAATTAAAGTCCTTTTCGCTCTAGGACGCTTAGTTTAGGAGATATGGGCAAAAGAAGTTTTTCTTATAAAAATTTCAATTTTTTTTAGGTTTTGGGTGGATTTTTTAATTTTTTGAGGGTGGTCACGAATTAAAGTCCTTTTCGCTCTAGGACGCTTAGTTTAGGAGATATGGGCAAAAGAAGTTTTTCATATAAAAATTTCAATTTTTTTAGGTTTTGGGTGGATTTTTCAATTTTTTGAGGGTGGTCACGAATTAAAGTCTTTTTCGCTCTAGGACGCATATTTAAGGAGATATGGGCAAAAGAAGTTTTTCATATAAAAATTTAAATTTTTTTAGTTTTTGGGTGGATTTTTCAATTTTTTGAGGGTGGTCACGAATTAAAGTCCTTTTCGCTCTAGGACGCATATTTAAGGAGATATGGGCAAAAGAAGTTTTTCATATAAAAATTTCAATTTTTTTTTAGGTTTTGGGTGGATTTTTTAATTTTTTGAGGGTGGTCACGAATTAAAGTCCTTTTCGCTCTAGGGCGCATATTTAAGGAGATAAAGGCAAAAGAAGTTTTTCATATAAAAATTTCAATTTTTTTTAGGTTTTGGGTGGATTTTTCAATTTTTTGAGGGTGGTCATGAATGAAAGTCCTTTTCGCTCTAGGACGCATATTTAAGGATATATGGGCAAAAGAAGTTTTTCATATAATAATTTAAATTTTTTTAGGTTTTGGGTGGATTTTTCAATTTTTTTAGGGTGGTCATGAATTAAAGTCCTTTTCGCTCTAGGACGCTTAGTTTAGGAGATATGGGCAAAAGAAGTTTTTCATATAAAAATTTAAATTTTTTTAGGTTTTGGGTGAATTTTTTAATTTTTTGAGGGTGGTCACGAATTAAAGTCCTTTTCGCTCTAGGGCGCATATTTAAGGAGATATGGGCAAAAGAAGTTTCTCATATAAAAATTTCAATTTTTTTAGGTTTTGGGTGGATTTTTCAATTTTTTGGGGGTGGTCACGAATTAAAGTCCTTTTCGCTCTAGGACGCTTAGGTTAGGAGATATGGGCAATAGAAGTTTTTCATATAAAAATTTCAATTTTTTTAGGTTTTGGGTGGATTTTTCAATTTTTTGGGGGTGGTCACGAATTAAAGTCCTTTTCGCTCTAGGACGCATATTTAAGGAGATATGGGCAAAAGAAGTTTTTCATATAAAAATTTCAATTTTTTTAGGTTTTGGGTGGATTTTTCAATTTTTTGAGGGTGGTCACGAATTAAAGTCCTTTTCGCTTTAGGACGCTTAGTTTAGGAGATATGGGCAAAAGAAGTTTTTCATATAAAAATTTCAATTTTTTTAGGTTTTGGGTGGATTTTTCAATTTTTTGGGGGTGGTCACGAATTAAAGTCCTTTTCGCTCTAGGACGCATATTTAAGGAGATATGGGCAAAAGAAGTTTTTCATATAAAAATTTAAATTTTTTTAGGTTTTGGGTGGATTTTTCAATTTTCTGAGGGTGGTCACGAATTAAAGTCCTTTTCGCTCTAGGACGCATATTTAAGGAGATATGGGCAAAAGAAGTTTTTCATATAAAAATTTCAATGTTTTTAGGTTTTGGGTGGATTTTTCAATTTTTTGGGGGTGGTCACGAATTAAAGTCCTTTTCGCTCTAGGACGCTTAGTTTAGGAGATATGGGCAAAAGAAGTTTTTCATATAAAAATTTAAATTTTTTTAGGTTTTGGGTGGATTTTTCAATTTTTTGAGGGTGGTCATGAATTAAAGTCCTTTTCGCTCTAGGACGCATATTTAAGGAGATATGGGCAAAAGAAGTTTTTCATATAAAAATTTCATTTTTTTTAGGTTTTGGGTGGATTTTTCAATTTTTTGGGGGTGGTCACGAATTAAAGTCCTTTTCGCTCTAGGACGCATATTTAAGGAGATATGGGCAAAAGAAGTTTTTCATATAAAAATTTAATTTTTTTTAGGTTTTGGGTGGATTTTTCAATTTTTTGAGGGTGGTCACGAATTAAAGTCCTTTTCGCTCTAGGACGCTTAGTTTAGGAGATATGGGCAAAAGAAGTTTTTCATATAAAAATTTAAATTTGTTTAGGTTTTGGGTGGATTTTTCAATTTTTTGGGGGTGGTCATGAATTAAAGTCCTTTTCGCTCTAGGACGCTTAGTTTAGGAGATATGGGCAAAAGAAGGTTTTCATATAAAAATTTCAATTTTTTTAGGTTTTGGGTGGATTTTTCAATTTTTTGGGGGTGGTCATGAATTAAAGTCCTTTTCGCTCTAGGACGCATATTTAAGGAGATATGGGCAAAAGAAGTTTTTCATATAAAAATTTCAATTTTTTTAGGTTTTGGGTGGATTTTTCAATTTTTTGAGGGTGGTCACGAATTAAAGTCCTTTTCGCTCTAGGACGCATATTTAAGGAGATATGGGCAAAAGAAGTTTTTCATATAAAAATTTAAATTTTTTTAGGTTTTGGGTGGATTTTTTAATTTTTTGAGGGTGGTCACGAATTAAAGTCCTTTTCGCTCTAGGACGCTTAGTTTAGGAGATATGGGCAAAAGAAGTTTTTCTTATAAAAATTTAAATTTTTTTTAGGTTTTGGGTGGATTTTTTAATTTTTTGAGGGTGGTCACGAATTAAAGTCCTTTTCGCTCTAGGACGCTTAGTTTAGGAGATATGGGCAAAAGAAGTTTTTCATATAAAAATTTCAATTTTTTTAGGTTTTGGGTGGATTTTTCAATTTTTTGAGGGTGGTCACGAATTAAAGTCCTTTTCGCTCTAGGACGCATATTTAAGGAGATATGGGCAAAAGAAGTTTTTCATATAAAAATTTAAATTTTTTTAGTTTTTGGGTGGATTTTTCAATTTTTTGAGGGTGGTCACGAATTAAAGTCCTTTTCGCTCTAGGACGCATATTTAAGGAGATATGGGCAAAAGAAGTTTTTCATATAAAAATTTCAATTTTTTTTTAGGTTTTGGGTGGATTTTTTAATTTTTTGAGGGTGGTCACGAATTAAAGTCCTTTTCGCTCTAGGGCGCATATTTAAGGAGATAAAGGCAAAAGAAGTTTTTCATATAAAAATTTCAATTTTTTTTAGGTTTTGGGTGGATTTTTCAATTTTTTGAGGGTGGTCATGAATTAAAGTCCTTTTCGCTCTAGGACGCATATTTAAGGATATATGGGCAAAAGAAGTTTTTCATATAATAATTTAAATTTTTTTAGGTTTTGGGTGGATTTTTCAATTTTTTTAGGGTGGTCATGAATTAAAGTCCTTTTCGCTCTAGGACGCTTAGTTTAGGAGATATGGGCAAAAGAAGTTTTTCATATAAAAATTTAAATTTTTTTAGGTTTTGGGTGAATTTTTTAATTTTTTGAGGGTGGTCACGAATTAAAGTCCTTTTCGCTCTAGGGCGCATATTTAAGGAGATATGGGCAAAAGAAGTTTTTCATATAAAAATTTCAATTTTTTTCGGTGTTGGGTGGATTTTTCAATTTTTTGGGGGTGGTCACGAATTAAAGTCCTTTTCGCTCTAGGACGCTTAGTTTAGGAGATATGGGCAATAGAAGTTTTTCATATAAAAATTTCAATTTTTTTAGGTTTTGGGTGGATTTTTCAATTTTTTGGGGGTGGTCACGAATTAAAGTCCTTTTCGCTCTAGGACGCATATTTAAGGAGATATGGGCAAAAGAAGTTTTTCATATAAAAATTTCAATTTTTTTAGGTTTTGGGTGGATTTTTCAATTTTTTGAGGGTGGTCACGAATTAAAGTCCTTTTCGCTTTAGGACGCTTAGTTTAGGAGATATGGGCAAAAGAAGTTTTTCATATAAAAATTTAAATTTTTTTAGGTTTTGGGTGGATTTTTCAATTTTTTGGGGGTGGTCACGAATTAAAGTCCTTTTCGCTCTAGGACGCATATTTAAGGAGATATGGGCAAAAGAGGTTTTTCATATAAAAATTTAAATTTTTTTAGGTTTTGGGTGGATTTTTTAATTTTTTGAGGGTGGTCACGAATTAAAGTCCTTTTCGCTCTAGGACGCTTAGTTTAGGAGATATGGGAAAAAGAAGTTTTTCATATAAAAATTTAAATTTTTTTAGGTTTTGGGTGGATTTTTCAATTTTTTGAGGGTGGTCATGAATTAAAGTCCTTTTCGCTCTAGGACGCTTAGTTTAGGAGATATGGGCAAAAGAAGTTTTTCATACAAAAATTTAAATTTTTTTAGGTTTTGGGTGGATTTTTCAATTTTTTGGGGGTGGTCACGAATTAAAGTCCTTTTCGCTCTAGGACGCATATTTAAGGAGATATGGGCAAAAGAAGTTTTTCATATAAAAATTTAAATTTTTTTAGGTTTTGGGTGGATTTTTCAATTTTTTGAGGGTGGTCACGAATTAAAGTCCTTTTCGCTCTAGGACGCATATTTAAGGAGATATGGGCAAAAGAAGTTTTTCATATAAAAATTTAAATTTTTTTAGGTTTTGGGTGGATTTTTTAATTTTTTGAGGGTGGTCACGAATTAAAGTCCTTTTCGCTCTAGGACGCTTAGTTTAGGAGATATGGGCAAAAGAAGTTTTTCTTATAAAAATTTCAATTTTTTTTAGGTTTTGGGTGGATTTTTTAATTTTTTGAGGGTGGTCACGAATTAAAGTCCTTTTCGCTCTAGGACGCTTAGTTTAGGAGATATGGGCAAAAGAAGTTTTTCATATAAAAATTTCAATTTTTTTAGGTTTTGGGTGGATTTTTCAATTTTTTGAGGGTGGTCACGAATTAAAGTCTTTTTCGCTCTAGGACGCATATTTAAGGAGATATGGGCAAAAGAAGTTTTTCATATAAAAATTTAAATTTTTTTAGTTTTTGGGTGGATTTTTCAATTTTTTGAGGGTGGTCACGAATTAAAGTCCTTTTCGCTCTAGGACGCATATTTAAGGAGATATGGGCAAAAGAAGTTTTTCATATAAAAATTTCAATTTTTTTTTAGGTTTTGGGTGGATTTTTTAATTTTTTGAGGGTGGTCACGAATTAAAGTCCTTTTCGCTCTAGGGCGCATATTTAAGGAGATAAAGGCAAAAGAAGTTTTTCATATAAAAATTTCAATTTTTTTTAGGTTTTGGGTGGATTTTTCAATTTTTTGAGGGTGGTCATGAATGAAAGTCCTTTTCGCTCTAGGACGCATATTTAAGGATATATGGGCAAAAGAAGTTTTTCATATAATAATTTAAATTTTTTTAGGTTTTGGGTGGATTTTTCAATTTTTTTAGGGTGGTCATGAATTAAAGTCCTTTTCGCTCTAGGACGCTTAGTTTAGGAGATATGGGCAAAAGAAGTTTTTCATATAAAAATTTAAATTTTTTTAGGTTTTGGGTGAATTTTTTAATTTTTTGAGGGTGGTCACGAATTAAAGTCCTTTTCGCTCTAGGGCGCATATTTAAGGAGATATGGGCAAAAGAAGTTTCTCATATAAAAATTTCAATTTTTTTAGGTTTTGGGTGGATTTTTCAATTTTTTGGGGGTGGTCACGAATTAAAGTCCTTTTCGCTCTAGGACGCTTAGTTTAGGAGATATGGGCAAAAGAAGTTTTTCATATAAAAATTTCAATTTTTTTAGGTTTTGGGTGGATTTTTCAATTTTTTGGGGGTGGTCACGAATTAAAGTCCTTTTCGCTCTAGGACGCATATTTAAGGAGATATGGGCAAAAGAAGTTTTTCATATAAAAATTTCAATTTTTTTAGGTTTTGGGTGGATTTTTCAATTTTTTGAGGGTGGTCACGAATTAAAGTCCTTTTCGCTTTAGGACGCTTAGTTTAGGAGATATGGGCAAAAGAAGTTTTTCATATAAAAATTTCAATTTTTTTAGGTTTTGGGTGGATTTTTCAATTTTTTGGGGGTGGTCACGAATTAAAGTCCTTTTCGCTCTAGGACGCATATTTAAGGAGATATGGGCAAAAGAAGTTTTTCATATAAAAATTTAAATTTTTTTAGGTTTTGGGTGGATTTTTCAATTTTCTGAGGGTGGTCACGAATTAAAGTCCTTTTCGCTCTAGGACGCATATTTAAGGAGATATGGGCAAAAGAAGTTTTTCATATAAAAATTTCAATGTTTTTAGGTTTTGGGTGGATTTTTCAATTTTTTGGGGGTGGTCACGAATTAAAGTCCTTTTCGCTCTAGGACGCTTAGTTTAGGAGATATGGGCAAAAGAAGTTTTTCATATAAAAATTTCAATTTTTTTAGGTTTTGGGTGGATTTTTCAATTTTTTGAGGGTGGTCATGAATTAAAGTCCTTTTCGCTCTAGGACGCATATTTAAGGAGATATGGGCAAAAGAAGTTTTTCATATAAAAATTTCATTTTTTTTAGGTTTTGGGTGGATTTTACAATTTTTTGGGGGTGGTCACGAATTAAAGTCCTTTTCGCTCTAGGGCGCATATTTAAGGAGATATGGGCAAAAGAAGTTTTTCATATAAAAATTTCAATTTTTTTAGGTTTTGGGTGGATTTTTCAATTTTTTGGGGGTGGTCACGAATTAAAGTCCTTTTCGCTCTAGGACGCTTAGTTTAGGAGATATGGGCAAAAGAAGTTTTTCATATAAAAATTTAAATTTTTTTAGGTTTTGGGTAGATTTTTCAATTTTTTGAGGTTGGTCACGAATTAAAGTCCTTTTCGCTCTAGGGCGCATATTTAAGGAGATATGGGCAAAAGAAGTTTTTCATATAAAAATTTCAATTTTTTTAGGTTTTGTGTGGATTTTTCAATTTTTTGAGGGTGGTCACGAATTAAAGTCCTTTTCGCTCTAGGACGCTTAGTTTAGGAGGTATGGGCAAAAGAAGTTTTTCATATAAAAATTTCAATTTTTTTAGGTTTTGGGTGGATTTTTCAATTTTTTGAGGTTGGTCATGAATTAAAGTCCTTTTCGCTCTAGGACGCATATTTAAGGAGATATGGGCAAAAGAAGTTTTTCATATAAAAATTTAATTTTTTTTAGGTTTTGGGTGGATTTTTCAATTTTTTGGGGGTGGTCACGAATTAAAGTCCTTTTCGCTCTAGGACGCATATTTAAGGAGATATGGGCAAAAGAAGTTTTTCATATAAAAATTTAAATTTTTTTAGGTTTTGGGTGGATTTTTCAATTTTCTGAGGGTGGTCACGAATTAAAGTCCTTTTCGCTCTAGGACGCATATTTAAGGAGATATGGGCAAAAGAAGTTTTTCATATAAAAATTTAAATTTTTTTAGGTTTTGGGTGGATTTTTTAATTTTTTGAGGGTGGTCACGAATTAAAGTCCTTTTCGCTCTAGGACGCTTAGTTTAGGAGATACGGGCAAAAGAAGTTTTTCATATAAAAATTTAAATTTTTTTAGGTTTTGGGTGGATTTTTCAATTTTTTGAGGGTGGTCATGAATTAAAGTCCTTTTCGCTCTAGGACGCTTAGTTTAGGAGATATGGGCAAATGAAGTTTTTCATATAAAAATTTAAATTTTTTTAGGTTTTGGGTGGATTTTTCAATTTTTTGAGGGTGGTCACGAATTAAAGTCCTTTTCGCTCTAGGACGCTTAGTTTAGGAGATAAGCGCAAAAGAAGTTTTTCATATAAAAATTTCAATTTTTTTAGGTTTTGGGTGGATTTTTCAATTTTTTGAGGGTGGTCACGAATTAAAGTCCTTTTCGCTCTAGGACGCTTAGTTTAGGAGATATAGGCAAAAGAAGTTTTTCATATAAAAATTTAAATTTTTTTAGGTTTTGGGTGGATTTTTCAATTTTTTGAGGGTGGTCATGAATTAAAGTCCTTTTCGCTCTAGGACGCTTAGTTTAGGAGATACGGGCAAAAGAAGTTTTTCATATAAAAATTTAAATTTTTTTAGGTTTTGGGTGGATTTTTCAATTTTTTGAGGGTGGTCATGAATTAAAGTCCTTTTCGCTCTAGGACGCTTAGTTTAGGAGATATGGGCAAAAGAAGTTTTTCATATAAAAATTTAAATTTTTTTAGGTTTTGGGTGGATTTTTCAACTTTTTTAGGGTGGTCACGAATTAAAGTCCTTTTCGCTCTAGGACGCATATTTAAGGAGATATGGACAAAAGAAGTTTTTCATATAAAAATTTCAATTTTTTTAGGTTTTGGGTGGATTTTTCAATTTTTTGAGGGTGGTCACGAATTAAAGTCCTTTTCGCTCTAGGACGCTTAGTTTAGGAGATATGGGCAAAAGAAGTTTTTCATATAAAAATTTTAATTTTTTTAGGTTTTGGGTGGATTTTTCAATTTTTTGGGGGTGGTCACGAATTAAAGTCCTTCGCTCTAGGACGCATATTTAAGGAGATATGGGCAAAAGAAGTTTTTCATATAAAAATTTCAATTTTTTTAGGTTTTGGGTGGATTTTTCAATTTTTTGAGGGTGGTCACGAATTAAAGTCCTTTTCGCTCTAGGACGCTTAGTTTAGGAGATATGGGCAAAAGAAGTTTTTCATATAAAAATTTCAATTTTTTTTAGGTTTTGGGTGGATTTTTCAATTTTTTGAGGGTGGTCATGAATTAAAGTCCTTTTCGCTCTAGGACGCATATTTAAGGAGATATGGGCAAAAGAAGTTTTTCATATAAAAATTTAAATTTTTTTAGGTTTTGGGTGGATTTTTCAATTTTTTTAGGGTTGTCACGAATTAAAGTCCTTTTCGCTCTAGGACGCTTAGTTTAGGAGATATGGGCAAAAGAAGTTTTTCATATAAAAATTTCAATTTTTTTAGGTTTTGGGTGGATTTTTCAATTTTTTGGGGGTGGTCATGAATTAAAGTCCTTTTCGCTCTAGGACGCTTAGTTTAGGAGATATGGGCAAAAGAAGTTTTTCATATAAAAATTTAAATTTTTTTAGGTTTTGGGTGGATTTTTCAATTTTTTGAGGGTGGTCACGAATTAAAGTCCTTTTCGCTCTAGGACGCTTAGTTTAGGAGATATGGGCAAAAGAAGTTTTTCATATAAAAATTTCAATTATTTTAGGTTTTGGGTGGATTTTTCAATTTTTTGGGGGTGGTCACGAATTAAAGTCCTTTTCGCTCTAGGACGCTTAGTTTAGGAGATATGGGCAAAAGAAGTTTTTCATATAAAAATTTCAATTTTTTTAGGTTTTGGGTGGATTTTTTAATTTTTTGAGGGTGGTCACGAATTAAAGTCCTTTTCGCTCTAGGGCGCATATTTAAGGAGATATGGGCAAAAGAAGTTTTTCATATAAAAATTTCAATTTTTTTAGGTTTTGGGTGGATTTTTTAATTTTTTGGGGGTGGTCACGAATTAAAGTCCTTTTCGCTCTAGGACGCTTAGTTTAGGAGATATGGGCAAAAGAAGTTTTTCATATAAAAATTTAAATTTTTTTAGGTTTTGGGTAGATTTTTCAATTTTTTGAGGTTGGTCACGAATTAAAGTCCTTTTCGCTCTAGGGCGCATATTTAAGGAGATATGGGCAAAAGAAGTTTTTCATATAAAAATTTCAATTTTTTTAGGTTTTGGGTGGATTTTGCAATTTTTTGAGGGTGGTCACGAATTAAAGTCCTTTTCGCTCTAGGACGCTTAGTTTAGGAGATATGGGCAAAAGAAGTTTTTCATATAAAAATTTCAATTTTTTTAGGCTTTGGGTGGATTTTTCAATTTTTTGGGGGTGGTCACGAATTAAAGTCCTTTTCGTTCTAAGACGCTTAGTTTAGGAGATATGGGCAAAAGAAGTTTTTCATATAAAAATTTAATTTTTTTTAGGTTTTGGGTGGATTTTTCAATTTTTTGGGGGTGGTCACGAATTAAAGTCCTTTTCGCTCTAGGACGCTTAGTTTAGGAGATATGGGCAAAAGAAGTTTTTCATATAAAAATTTCAATTTTTTTAGGTTTTGGGTGGATTTTTCAATTTTTTGAGGGTGGTCACGAATTAAAGTCCTTTTCGCTCTAGGACGCTTAGTTTAGGAGATATGGGCAAAAGAAGTTTTTCATATAAAAATTTAATTTTTTTTAGGTTTTGGGTGGATTTTTCAATTTTTTGGGGGTGGTCACGAATTAAAGTCCTTTTCGCTCTAGGACGCTTAGTTTAGGAGATATGGGCAAAAGAAGTTTTTCATATAAAAATTTCAATTTTTTTAGGTTTTGGGTGGATTTTTCAATTTTTTGAGGGTGGTCACGAATTAAAGTCCTTTTCGCTCTAGGACGCTTAGTTTAGGAGATATGGGCAAAAGAAGTTTTTCATATAAAAATTTCAATTTTTTTAGGTTTTGGGTGGATTTTTCAATTTTTTGGGGGTGGTCACGAATTAAAGTCCTTTTCGCTGTAGGACGCATATTTAAGGAGGTATGGGCAAAAGAAGTTTTTCATATAAAAATTTCAATTTTTTTAGGTTTTGGGTGGATTTTTCAATTTTTTGAGGGTGGTCATGAATTAAAGTCCTTTTCGCTCTAGGACGCATATTTAAGGAGATATGGGCAAAAGAAGTTTTTCATATAAAAGTTTCAATTTTTTTTAGGTTTTGGGTGGATTTTTCAATTTTTTGAGGGTGGTCACGAATTAAAGTCCTTTTCGCTCTAGGACGCATATTTAAGGAGATATGGGCAAAAGAAGTTTTTCATATAAAAATTTCAATTTTTGTAGGTTTTGGGTGGATTTTTAAATTTTTTGAGGGTGGTCACGAATTAAAGTCCTTTTCGCTCTAGGACGCATATTTAAGGAGATATGGACAAAAGAAGTTTTTCATATAAAAATTTCAATTTGTTTAGGTTTTGGGTGGATTTGTCAATTTTTTGGGGGTGGTCACGAATTAAAGTCCTTTTCGCTCTAGGACGGTTAGTTTAGGAGATATATGCAAAAGAAGTTTTTCGTATAAAAATTTTAATTTTTTTAGGTTTTGGGTGGATTTTTCAATTTTTTGAGGGTGGTCACGAATTAAAGTCCTTTCCGCTCTAGGACGCTTAGTTTAGGAGATATGGGCAAAAGAAGTTTTTCATATAAAAATTGCAATTTTTTTAGGTTTTGGGTGGATTTTTCAATTTTTTGGGGGTGGTCACGAATTAAAGTCCTTTTCGCTCTAGGACGCTTAGTTTAGGAGATATGGGCAAAAGAAGTTTTTCATATAAAAATTTCAATGTTTTTAGGTTTTGGGTGGATTTTTCAATTTTTTGGGGGTGGTCACGAATTAAAGTCCTTTTCGCTCTAGGACGCTTAGTTTAGGAGATATGGGCAAAAGAAGTTTTTCATATAAAAATTTCAATTTTTTTAGGTTTTGGGTGGATTTTTCAATTTTTTGGGGGTGGTCACGAATTAAAGTCCTTTTCGCTCTAGGACGCATATTTAAGGAGATATGGGCAAAAGAAGTTTTTCATATAAAAATTTCAATTTTTTTAGGTTTTGGGTGGATTTTTCAATTTTTTGAGGGTGGTCACGAATTAAAGTCCTTTTCGCTCTAGGACGCTTAGTTTAGGAGATATGGGCAAAAGAAGTTTTTCATATAAAAATTTCAATTTTTTTTAGGTTTTGGGTGGATTTGTCAATTTTTTGGGGGTGGTCATGAATTAAAGTCCTTTTCGCTCTAGGACGCATATTTAAGGAGATATGGGCAAAAGAAATTTTTCATATAAAAATTTCAATTTTTTTAGGTTTTGGGTGGATTTTTCAATTTTTTGAGGGTGGTCACGAATTAAAGTCCTTTTCGCTCTAGGACGCTTAGTTTAGGAGATATGGGCAAAAGAAGTTTTTCATATAAAAATTTAAATTTTTTTAGGTTTTGGGTGGATTTTTCAATTTTTTGAGGGTGGTCATGAATTAAAGTCCTTTTCGCTCTAGGACGCATATTTAAGGAGATATGGGCAAAAGAAGTTTTTCATATAAAAATTTCATTTTTTTTAGGTTTTGGGTGGATTTTTCAATTTTTTGGGGGTGGTCACGAATTAAAGTCCTTTTCGCTCTAGGACGCATATTTAAGGAGATATGGGCAAAAGAAGTTTTTCATATAAAAGTTTAAATTTTTTTAGGTTTTGGGTGGATTTTTCAATTTTTTGAGGGTGGTCACGAATTAAAGTCCTTTTCGCTCTAGGACGCTTAGTTTAGGAGATATGGGCAAAAGAAGTTTTTCATATAAAAATTTAAATTTTTTTAGGTTTTGGGTGGATTTTTCAATTTTTTGGGGGTGGTCATGAATTAAAGTCCTTTTCGCTCTAGGACGCTTAGTTTAGGAGATATGGGCAAAAGAAGGTTTTCATATAAAAATTTCAATTTTTTTAGGTTTTGGGTGGATTTTTAAATTTTTTGGGGGTGGTCATGAATTAAAGTCCTTTTCGCTCTAGGACGCATATTTAAGGAGATATGGGCAAAAGAAGTTTTTCATATAAAAATTTCAATTTTTTTAGGTTTTGGGTGGATTTTTCAATTTTTTGAGGGTGGTCATGAATTAAAGTCCTTTTCGCTCTAGGACGCTTAGTTTAGGAGATATGGGCAAAAGAAGTTTTTCATATAAAAATTTCAATTTTTTTAGGTTTTGGGTGGATTTTTCAATTTTTTGAGGGTGGTCACGAATTAAAGTCCTTTTCGCTCTAGGACGCTTAGTTTAGGAGATATGGGCAAAAGAAGTTTTTCATATAAAAATTTCAATTTTTTTAGGTTTTGGGTGGATTTTTCAATTTTTTGGGGGTGGTCACGAATTAAAGTCCTTTTCGCTCTAGGACGCTTAGTTTAGGAGATATGGGCAAAAGAAGTTTTTCATATAAAAATTTCAATTTTTTTTAGGTTTTGGGTGGATTTTTTAATTTTTTGAGGGTGGTCACGAATTAAAGTCCTTTTCGCTCTAGGGCGCATATTTAAGGAGATATGGGCAAAAGAAGTTTTTCATATAAAAATTTCAATTTTTTTAGGTTTTGGGTGGATTTTTCAATTTTTTGGGGGTGGTCACGAATTAAAGTCCTTTTCGCTCTAGGACGCTTAGTTTAGGAGATATGGGCAAAAGAAGTTTTTCATATAAAAATTTAAATTTTTTTAGGTTTTGGGTAGATTTTTCAATTTTTTGAGGTTGGTCACGAATTAAAGTCCTTTTCGCTCTAGGGCGCATATTTAAGGAGATATGGGCAAAAGAAGTTTTTCATATAAAAATTTCAATTTTTTTAGGTTTTGGGTGGATTTTTCAATTTTTTGAGGGTGGTCACGAATTAAAGTCCTTTTCGCTCTAGGACGCTTAGTTTAGGAGATATGGGCAAAAGAAGTTTTTCATATAAAAATTTCAATTTTTTTAGGTTTTGGGTGGATTTTTCAATTTTTTGAGGTTGGTCATGAATTAAAGTCCTTTTCGCTCTAGGACGCATAGTTAAGGAGATATGGGCAAAAGAAGTTTTTCATATAAAAATTTCAATTTTTTTAGGTTTTGGGTGGATTTTTCAATTTTTTGAGGGTGGTCACGAATTAAAGTCCTTTTCGCTCTAGGACGCTTAGTTTAGGAGATAAGCGCAAAAGAAGTTTTTCATATAAAAATTTAAATTTTTTAGGTTTTGGGTGGATTTTTCAATTTTTTGAGGGTGGTCACGAATTAAAGTCCTTTTCGCTCTAGGACGCTTAGTTTAGGAGATATAGGCAAAAGAAGTTTTTCATATAAAAATTTAAATTTTTTTAGGTTTTGGGTGGATTTTTCAATTTTTTGAGGGTGGTCATGAATTAAAGTCCTTTTCGCTCTAGGACGCTTAGTTTAGGAGATATGGGCAAAAGAAGTTTTTCATATAAAAATTTAAATTTTTTTAGGTTTTGGGTGGATTTTTCAATTTTTTGAGGGTGGTCATGAATTAAAGTCCTTTTCGCTCTAGGACGCTTAGTTTAGGAGATATGGGCAAAAGAAGTTTTTCATATAAAAATTTAATTTTTTTTAGGTTTTGGGTGGATTTTTCAACTTTTTTAGGGTGGTCACGAATTAAAGTCCTTTTCGCTCTAGGACGCATATTAAAGGAGATATGGACAAAAGAAGTTTTTCATATAAAAATTTCAATTTTTTTAGGTTTTGGGTGGATTTTTCAATTTTTTGAGGGTGGTCACGAATTAAAGTCCTTTTCGCTCTAGGACGCTTAGTTTAGGAGATATGGGCAAAAGAAGTTTTTCATATAAAAATTTCAATTTTTTTAGGTTTTGGGTGGATTTTTCAATTTTTTGGGGGTGGTCACGAATTAAAGTCCTTTTCGCTCTAGGACGCATATTTAAGGAGATATGGGCAAAAGAAGTTTTTCATATAAAAATTTCAATTTTTTTAGGTTTTGGGTGGATTTTTCAATTTTTTGAGGGTGGTCACGAATTAAAGTCCTTTTCGCTCTAGGACGCTTAGTTTAGGAGATATGGGCAAAAGAAGTTTTTCATATAAAAATTTCAATTTTTTTTAGGTTTTGGGTGCATTTTTCAATTTTTTGAGGGTGGTCATGAATTAAAGTCCTTTTCGCTCTAGGACGCATATTTAAGGAGATATGGGCAAAAGAAGTTTTTCATATAAAAATTTCAATTTTTTTAGGTTTTGGGTGGATTTTTCAATTTTTTGAGGGTGGTCACGAATTAAAGTCCTTTTCGCTCTAGGACGCTTAGTTTAGGAGATATGGGCAAAAGAAGTTTTTCATATAAAAATTTCAATGTTTTTAGGTTTTGGGTGGATTTTTCAATTTTTTGGGGGTGGTCACGAATTAAAGTCCGTTTCGCTCTAGGACGCTTAGTTTAGGAGATATGGGCAAAAGAAGTTTTTCATATAAAAATTTAAATTTTTTAGGTTTTGGGTGGATTTTTCAATTTTTTGAGGGTGGTCATGAATTAAAGTCCTTTTCGCTCTAGGACGCATATTTAAGGAGATATGGGCAAAAGAAGTTTTTCATATAAAAATTTCAATTTTTTTAGGTTTTGGGTGGATTTTTCAATTTTTTGGGGGTGGTCACGAATTAAAGTCCTTTTCGCTCTAGGACGCATATTTAAGGAGATATGGGCAAAAGAAGTTTTTCATATAAAAATTTAAATTTTTTTAGGTTTTGGGTGGATTTTTCAATTTTTTGAGGGTGGTCACGAATTAAAGTCCTTTTCGCTCTAGGACGCTTAGTTTAGGAGATATGGGCAAAAGAAGTTTTTCATATAAAAATTTCAATTTTTTTTTAGGTTTTGGGTGGATTTTTAAATTTTTTGGGGGTGGTCATGAATTAAAGTCCTTTTCGCTCTAGGACGCTTAGTTTAGGAGATATGGGCAAAAGAAGTTTTTCATATAAAAATTTCAATTTTTTTAGGTTTTGGGTGGATTTTTCAATTTTTTGAGGGTGGTCACGAATTAAAGTCCTTTTCGCTCTAGGACGCTTAGTTTAGGAGATATGGGCAAAAGAAGTTTTTCATATAAAAATTTCAATTATTTTAGGTTTTGGGTGGATTTTTCAATTTTTTGGGGGTGGTCACGAATTAAAGTCCTTTTCGCTCTAGGACGCTTAGTTTAGGAGATATGGGCAAAAGAAGTTTTTCATATAAAAATTTCAATTTTTTTAGGTTTTGGGTGGATTTTTTAATTTTTTGAGGGTGGTCACGAATTAAAGTCCTTTTCGCTCTAGGGCGCATATTTAAGGAGATATGGGCAAAAGAAGTTTTTCATATAAAAATTTCAATTTTTTTAGGTTTTGGGTGGATTTTTCAATTTTTTGGGGGTGGTCACGAATTAAAGTCCTTTTCGCTCTAGGACGCTTAGTTTAGGAGATATGGGCAAAAGAAGTTTTTCATATAAAAATTTAAATTTTTTTAGGTTTTGGGTAGATTTGTCAATTTTTTGAGGTTGGTCACGAATTAAAGTCCTTTTCGCTCTAGGGCGCATATTTAAGGAGATATGGGCAAAAGAAGTTTTTCATATAAAAATTTAAATTTTTTTAGGTTTTGGGTGGATTTTTCAATTTTTTGAGGGTGGTCACGAATTAAAGTCCTTTTCGCTCTAGGACGCTTAGTTTAGGAGATATGGGCAAAAGAAGTTTTTCATATAAAAATTTCAATTTTTTTAGGCTTTGGGTGGATTTTTCAATTTTTTGGGGGTGGTCACGAATTAAAGTCCTTTTCGTTCTAAGACGCTTAGTTTAGGAGATATGGGCAAAAGAAGTTTTTCATATAAAAATTTAATTTTTTTTAGGTTTTGGGTGGATTTTTCAATTTTTTGGGGGTGGTCACGAATTAAAGTCCTTTTCGCTCTAGGACGCTTAGTTTAGGAGATATGGGCAAAAGAAGTTTTTCATATAAAAATTTCAATTTTTTTAGGTTTTGGGTGGATTTTTCAATTTTTTGAGGGTGGTCACGAATTAAAGTCCTTTTCGCTCTAGGACGCTTAGTTTAGGAGATATGGGCAAAAGAAGTTTTTCATATAAAAATTTAATTTTTTTTAGGTTTTGGGTGGATTTTTCAATTTTTTGGGGGTGGTCACGAATTAAAGTCCTTTTCGCTCTAGGACGCTTAGTTTAGGAGATATGGGCAAAAGAAGTTTTTCATATAAAAATTTCATTTTTTTTAGGTTTTGGGTGGATTTTTCAATTTTTTGAGGGTGGTCACGAATTAAAGTCCTTTTCGCTCTAGGACGCTTAGTTTAGGAGATATGGGCAAAAGAAGTTTTTCATATAAAAATTTCAATTTTTTTAGGTTTTGGGTGGATTTTTCAATTTTTTGGGGGTGGTCACGAATTAAAGTCCTTTTCGCTCTAGGACGCATATTTAAGGAGGTATGGGCAAAAGAAGTTTTTCATATAAAAATTTCAATTTTTTTAGGTTTTGGGTGGATTTTTCAATTTTTTGAGGGTGGTCATGAATTAAAGTCCTTTTCGCTCTAGGACGCATATTTAAGGAGATATGGGCAAAAGAAGTTTTTCATATAAAAGTTTCAATTTTTTTAGGTTTTGGGTGGATTTTTCAATTTTTTGAGGGTGGTCACGAATTAAAGTCCTTTTCGCTCTAGGACGCATATTTAAGGAGATATGGGCAAAAGAAGTTTTTCATATAAAAGTTTCAATTTTTTTAGGTTTTGGGTGGATTTTTAAATTTTTTGAGGGTGGTCACGAATTAAAGTCCTTTTCGCTCTAGGACGCATATTTAAGGAGATATGGACAAAAGAAGTTTTTCATATAAAAATTTCAATTTGTTTAGGTTTTGGGTGGATTTGTCAATTTTTTGGGGGTGGTCACGAATTAAAGTCCTTTTCGCTCTAGGACGGTTAGTTTAGGAGATATATGCAAAAGAAGTTTTTCGTATAAAAATTTTAATTTTTTTAGGTTTTGGGTGGATTTTTCAATTTTTTGAGGGTGGTCACGAATTAAAGTCCTTTTCGCTCTAGGACGCTTAGTTTAGGAGATATGGGCAAAAGAAGTTTTTCATATAAAAATTGCAATTTTTTTAGGTTTTGGGTGGATTTTTCAATTTTTTGGGGGTGGTCACGAATTAAAGTCCTTTTCGCTCTAGGACGCTTAGTTTAGGAGATATGGGCAAAAGAAGTTTTTCATATAAAAATTTCAATGTTTTTAGGTTTTGGGTGGATTTTTCAATTTTTTGGGGGTGGTCACGAATTAAAGTCCTTTTCGCTCTAGGACGCTTAGTTTAGGAGATATGGGCAAAAGAAGTTTTTCATATAAAAATTTCAATTTTTTTAGGTTTTGGGTGGATTTTTCAATTTTTTGGGGGTGGTCACGAATTAAAGTCCTTTTCGCTCTAGGACGCATATTTAAGGAGATATGGGCAAAAGAAGTTTTTCATATAAAAATTTCAATTTTTTTAGGTTTTGGGTGGATTTTTCAATTTTTTGAGGGTGGTCACGAATTAAAGTCCTTTTCGCTCTAGGACGCTTAGTTTAGGAGATATGGGCAAAAGAAGTTTTTCATATAAAAATTTCAATGTTTTTAGGTTTTGGGTGGATTTTTCAAATTTTTGGGGGTGGTCACGAATTAAAGTCCTTTTCGCTCTAGGACGCTTAGTTTAGGAGATATGGGCAAAAGAAGTTTTTCATATAAAAATTTAAATTTTTTTAGGTTTTGGGTGGATTTTTCAATTTTTTGAGGGTGGTCATGAATTAAAGTCCTTTTCGCTCTAGGACGCATATTTAAGGAGATATGGGCAAAAGAAGTTTTTCATATAAAAATTTCAATTTTTTTAGGTTTTGGGTGGATTTTTCAATTTTTTGGGGGTGGTCACGAATTAAAGTCCTTTTCGCTCTAGGACGCATATTTAAGGAGATATGGGCAAAAGAAGTTTTTCATATAAAAATTTAAATTTTTTTAGGTTTTGGGTGGATTTTTCAATTTTTTGAGGGTGGTCACGAATTAAAGTCCTTTTCGCTCTAGGACGCTTAGTTTAGGAGATATGGGCAAAAGAAGTTTTTCATATAAAAATTTAAATTTTTTTAGGTTTTGGGTGGATTTTTCAATTTTTTGAGGGTGGTCACGAATTAAAGTCCTTTTCGCTCTAGGACGCTTAGTTTAGGAGATATGGGCAAAAGAAGTTTTTCATATAAAAATTTCAATTTTTTTAGGTTTTGGGTGGATTTTTCAATTTTTTGGGGGTGGTCACGAATTAAAGACCTTTTCGCTCTAGGACGCTTAGTTTAGGAGATATGGGCAAAAGAAGTTTTTCATATAAAAATTTCAATTTTTTTAGGTTTTGGGTGAATTTTTTAATTTTTTGAGGGTGGTCACGAATTAAAGTCCTTTTCGCTCTAGGGCGCATATTTAAGGAGATATGGGCAAAAGAAGTTTTTCATATAAAAATTTCAATTTTTTTAGGTTTTGGGTGGATTTTTCAATTTTTTGGGGGTGGTCACGAATTAAAGTCCTTTTCGCTCTAGGACGCTTAGTTTAGGAGATATGGGCAAAAGAAGTTTTTCATATAAAAATTTAAATTTTTTTAGGTTTTGGGTAGATTTTTCAATTTTTTGAGGTTGGTCACGAATTAAAGTCCTTTTCGCTCTAGGGCGCATATTTAAGGAGATATGAGCAAAAGAAGTTTTTCATATAAAAATTTAAATTTTTTTAGGTTTTGGGTGGATTTTTCAATTTTTTGAGGGTGGTCACGAATTAAAGTCCTTTTCGCTCTAGGACGCTTAGTTTAGGAGATATGGGCAAAAGAAGTTTTTCATATAAAAATTTCCATTTTTTAAGGCTTTGGGTGGATTTTTCAATTTTTTGGGGGTGGTCACGAATTAAAGTCCTTTTCGTTCTAAGACGCTTAGTTTAGGAGATATGGGCAAAAGAAGTTTTTCATATAAAAATTTAATTTTTTTTAGGTTTTGGGTGGATTTTTCAATTTTTTGAGGGTGGTCACGAATTAAAGTCCTTTTCGCTCTAGGACGCTTAGTTTAGGAGATATGGGCAAAAGAAGTTTTTCATATAAAAATTTAAATTTTTTTAGGTTTTGGGTGGATTTTTCAATTTTTGGGGGGTGGTCACGAATTAAAGTCCTTTTCGCTCTAGGACGCTTAGTTAAGGAGATATGGGCAAAAGAAGTTTTTCATATAAAAATTTCAATTTTTTTAGGTTTTGGGTGGATTTTTCAATTTTTTGAGGGTGGTCACGAATTAAAGTCCTTTTCGCTCTAGGGCGCATATTTAAGGAGATATGGGCAAAAGAAGTTTTTCATATAAAAATTTCAATTTTTTTAGGTTTTGGGTGGATTTTTCAATGTTTTGGGGGTGGTCACGAATTAAAGTCCTTTTCGCTCTAGGACGCTTAGTTTAGGAGATATGGGCAAAAGAAGTTTTTCATATAAAAATTTAAATTTTTTTAGGTTTTGGGTAGATTTTTAAATTTTTTGAGGTTGGTCACGAATTAAAGTCCTTTTCGCTCTAGGGCGCATATTTAAGGAGATATGAGCAAAAGAAGTTTTTCATATAAAAATTTAAATTTTTTTAGGTTTTGGGTGGATTTTTCAATTTTTTGAGGGTGGTCACGAATTAAAGTCCTTTTCGCTCTAGGACGCTTAGTTTAGGAGATATGGGCAAAAGAAGTTTTTCATATAAAAATTTCCATTTTTTAAGGCTTTGGGTGGATTTTTCAATTTTTTGGGGGTGGTCACGAATTAAAGTCCTTTTCGTTCTAAGATGCTTAGTTTAGGAGATATGGGCAAAAGAAGTTTTTCATATAAAAATTTAATTTTTTTTAGGTTTTGGGTGGATTTTTCAATTTTTTGAGGGTGGTCACGAATTAAAGTCCTTTTCGCTCTAGGACGCTTAGTTTAGGAGATATGGGCAAAAGAAGTTTTTCATATAAAAATTTAAATTTTTTTAGGTTTTGGGTGGATTTTTCAATTTTTGGGGGGTGGTCACGAATTAAAGTCCTTTTCGCTCTAGGACGCTTAGTTAAGGAGATATGGGCAAAAGAAGTTTTTCATATAAAAATTTCAATTTTTTTAGGTTTTGGGTGGATTTTTCAATTTTTTGAGGGTGGTCACGAACAGGGATCCGGAGCGGAGCGGAGCGTGGAGCGGAGCGGAGCAAGCCCTTTTTTTCCGGAGCGGGAGCGGAGCGGGAGCGGCATTTCTAAAATCCGGAGCGGAGCGGGAGCGGAGCGGTTTCCAAATGAAAAACCGCTCCGCTCCGAATAAAATATTACTTGAATGAAATGTGTAACTTTGAAATTACACTGTGTAGGTAATTTCAAATATAGCTAGTACTTAGAGTAGTATGAGTAAATGTTTAAAATGTACGATATGTATTTTTGTACGTACGTACATTGGGGAAAACACAACGTGTTTTTTTAGTATTTGTTTTCAAAAACGGCAAATGTCAAAATATATCTCTAGTATGTGTTGTAAAAGTAACAACAGTACTTTCGATCAATTTCATCCCGTATTACTACAAAGATGTTTGTAATGAACGTCAAATAAATGCAATTAAACGATCTTATTTATATTTAATTTTTTAGTTTTCTACACTGAAAAAAATATTGTCGTGAAGTCAAAGATTTCATGTCCTTAAAATAAGAATGCAAATTTTGCTTAACATGGAAGACGCATTTCTCTAAAATAAAATTTTTTTTCCTTGTCCAAAAGTCAATAAACTTTTGAATGAAGTTGTAATTGTCCTTATAATTAAGTGATTTTACTTAAAAATTTGTATCATAACATGAAAGATAAAATTTTTGAGGTAAGGTCAACGTGACTTTAATAATTAAGGAAAATTCTTTAAAATTAATAAAATTGTTTTTAATTTGTTTCCTTTTTGCATCTTGCCTACAAAGCAAAAAATCGTTAAAAAATAAGACATGTTTTTCAACACTTTATTTTAAAGACGCTTTTTACTTGAAACATAGCATAATTTCTACTGGAAGTCGAGTCTTAATATGGGGAATAAAATGGTCGTTAACTCGTTTTTAAAGGATTTTGATAACAACTGACGAAAAAATCTAAAAAAATGAAAAATTAACATTTGCATCCTAGAAGCAAGTACATAACCCCCAAATTTAAAAGATAATTGCGTCTTTAAAGTATCCTTACTTGTATTCTCCGCATCTTTGGCTCGGAATTAATACCCAAACTGTTAAAGTAAAGACAAAATCTTTGGAACCGGGCATGCTTTTTTTCAGAGTAAGGACATTCATATTTGCTTTACTATTGTACTATATCCTAGCATTCTTTTATTTCTGATATTAGTTCTCGAAAATTTAATTAAAATTATGGATAGTTTCAATTTTGGTTGAAAAATGTGCGCATATATATTGAAAACTAATGACTTCATTTGTATTATTGCACGTTATCTTCTTTTTTGAGAACGAACATTTCTTAAAAACGCTGTTCGAAAATGTATTTTTACAATAAAGGGGAAAAAAAGCGAAATTAAGTAACACTAGATCTGAGTAAGAATATTCGTAGGTATACCACGGACTGATGTCGATGGAGGTTGTTGCAAACATAAACATACACACACACATTACAAATATAACAAAACCTCTTCTCTACGTCTGTTGCAAAACAAAAAAAAAAAGAAACTTTCGGAGAGTAGTTACTTCTACTCTGTGTATAGACTTTCAATTCCAATCAGCGTTGCCGTTTTGGTCCGATCGGACCAAAATTGGTCCAAAAGATTTCTAATTTTTAAATTTGGTCCGATGGTCGGACCAAACAGAATTTGGTCCATTTTGGTCCATTTTCATAAATTTGGTTTCTATCACATATTAAATAGTACATGGTGCACCGCAAAGAATATTGTCGGGAGGCCAAATATTTCACATGCTTAAAATACGAATACGAATTTTGCTTAGAATAGAAGACGTATTTCTCTGAAATAAAGTTTTTTCCTTGTCTAAAAGTCTCTAAACTTTTCAAATAAGGCTGTTTGTCCTTATAGCTAAGTGATTCGACATAAAAATGTGTATCCTAACATGAATGAACATTTCGTTTTAATGAAGTCAAAATGGATTTAATATTTCTGAAAAAATCTTCAAAATTAATAAAATGTTTCAACACATTGTTTTAAAGTCATTATACCCTAAACCACATAGTGGTTAGTGTATATTAAGTTTGATCTGCCAAAAAATGTGCCTACCAGAAATATTGATTTTAGACCCCATAAAATATATACCGAATCACCTCCTGAGTCGATCTAGCGCTTGGTGTCCGTCCGTCTGTCCATGTATTTGTTGTTCACAGGATTCCGGTCGCAATTATTAATCGATTTCGATGAAATTTGGTACAGGGAGTTTTTTGGGCACAAGGACGAACGCTATTGAATTTGGAAGAAATCGGATCAAATTTAGATATAGCTCCCATATATATGTATCGCCCGATTTCGACAAATGGGGTCACGCTGTGCCCCCATAAAATAAAACTCAATCGAACAAATAATACAATGTTTGTACTATAATTTTCTCGAAGAGGAGCGGAGCGGAGCGTGGAGCGGAGCGGAGCGATTTTTTTTTTCTCGGAGCGGAGCGTGGAGCGGAGCGATTTATTTTTCTCCGGAGCGGGAGCGGAGCGGAGCGAAAAAAATGGACCGCTCCGGATCCCTGGTCACGAATTAAAGTCCTTTTCGCTCTAGGACGCTTAGTTTAGGAGATATGGGCAAAAGAAGTTTTTCATATAAAAATTTCATTTTTTTTAGGTTTTGGGTGGATTTTTCAATTTTTTGGGGGTGGTCACGAATTAAAGTCCTTTTCGCTCTAGGACGCATATTTAAGGAGGTATGGGCAAAAGAAGTTTTTCATATAAAAATTTCAATTTTTTTAGGTTTTGGGTGGATTTTTCAATTTTTTGAGGGTGGTCACGAATTAAAGTCCTTTTCGCTCTAGGACGCATATTTAAGGAGATATGGGCAAAAGAAGTTTTTCATATAAAAGTTTCAATTTTTTTAGGTTTTGGGTGGATTTTTCAATTTTTTGAGGGTGGTCACGAATTAAAGTCCTTTTCGCTCTAGGACGCATATTTAAGGAGATATGGGCAAAAGAAGTTTTTCATATAAAAGTTTCAATTTTTTTAGGTTTTGGGTGGATTTTTAAATTTTTTGAGGGTGGTCACGAATTAAAGTCCTTTTCGCTCTAGGACGCATATTTAAGGAGATATGGACAAAAGAAGTTTTTCATATAAAAATTTCAATTTGTTTAGGTTTTGGGTGGATTTGTCAATTTTTTGGGGGTGGTCACGAATTAAAGTCCTTTTCGCTCTAGGACGCTTAGTTTAGGAGATATGGGCAAAAGAAGTTTTTCATATAAAAATTGCAATTTTTTTAGGTTTTGGGTGGATTTTTCAATTTTTTGAGGGTGATCACGAATTAAAGTCCTTTTCGCTCTAGGACGCATATTTAAGGAGGTATGGGCAAAAGAAGTTTTTCATATAAAAAGTTAAATTTTTTTAGGTTTTGGGTGGATTTTTCAATTTTTTGAGGGTGGTCATGAATTAAAGTCCTTTTCGCTGTAGGACGCATATTTAAGGAGATATGGGCAAAAGAAGTTTTTCATATAAAAATTTCAATTTTTTTAGGTTGTGGGTGGATTTTTCAATTTTTTGGGGGTGGTCACGAATTAAAGTCCTTTTCGCTCTAGGACGCATATTTAAGGAGATATGGACAAAAGAAGTTTTTCATATAAAAATTTAAATTTTTTTAGGTTTTGGGTGGATTTTTTAATTTTTTGAGGGTGGTCACGAATTAAAGTCCTTTTCGCTCTAGGACGCTTAGTTTAGGAGATATGGGAAAAAGAAGTTTTTCATATAAAAATTTAATTTTTTTTAGGTTTTGGGTGGATTTTTCAATTTTTTGAGGGTGGTCATGAATTAAAGTCCTTTTCGCTCTAGGACGCTTAGTTTAGGAGATATGGGCAAAAGAAGTTTTTCATATAAAAATTTAAATTTTTTTAGGTTTTGGGTGGATTTTTCAATTTTTTGGGGGTGGTCACGAATTAAAGTCCTTTTCGGTCTAGGACGCTTAGTTTAGGAGATATGGGCGAAAGAAGTTTTTCTTATAAAAATTTCAATTTTTTTTAGGTTTTGGGTGGATTTTTTAATTTTTTGAGGGTGGTCACGAATTAAAGTCCTTTTCGCTCTAGGACGCTTAGTTTAGGAGATATGGGCAAAAGAAGTTTTTCATATAAAAATTTCAATTTTTTTAGGTTTTGGGTGGATTTTTCAATTTTTTGAGGGTGGTCACGAATTAAAGTCCTTTTCGCTCTAGGACGCATATTTAAGGAGATATGGGCAAAAGAAGTTTTTCATATAAAAATTTAAATTTTTTTTAGTTTTTGGGTGGATTTTTCAATTTTTTGAGGGTGGTCACGAATTAAAGTCCTTTTCGCTCTAGGACGCATATTTAAGGAGATATGGGCAAAAGAAGTTTTTCATATAAAAATTTCAATTTTTTTAGGTTTTGGGTGGATTTTTCAATTTTTTGAGGGTGGTCACGAATTAAAGTCCTTTTCGCTCTAGGACGCATATTTAATGAGATATGGGCAAAAGAAGTTTTTCATATAAAAATTTCAATTTTTTAGGTTTTGGGTGGATTTTTCAATTTTTTGAGGGTGGTCACGAATTAAAGTCCTTTTCGCTCTAGGACGCATATTTAAGGAGATATGGGCAAAAGAAGTTTTTCATATAAAAATTTCAATTTTTTTAGGTTTTGGGTGGATTTTTCAATTTTTTGAGGGTGGTCACGAATTAAAGTCCTTTTCGCTCTAGGACGCATATTTAAGGAGATATGGGCAAAAGAAGTTTATCATATAAAAATTTCAATTTTTTTAGGTTTTGGGTGGATTTTTCAATTTTTTGGGGGTGGTCACGAATTAAAGTCCTTTTCGCTCTAGGACGCTTAGTTTAGGAGATAAGGACAAAAGAAGTTTTTCATATAAAAATTTAAATTTTTTTAGGTTTTGGGTGGATTTTTCAATTTTTTGAGGGTGGTCACGAATTAAAGTCCTTTTCGCTCTAGGACGCTTAGTTTAGGAGATATGGGCAAAAGAAGTTTTTCATATAAAAATTTCAATTTTTGTAGGTTTTGGGTGGATTTTTCAATTTTTTGAGGGTGGTCATGAATTAAAGTCCTTTTCGCTCTAGGACGCATATTTAAGGATATATGGGCAAAAGAAGTTTTTGATATAAAAATTTCAATTTTTTTAGGTTTTGGGTGGATTTTTCAATTTTTTTAGGGTGGTCATGAATTAAAGTCCTTTTCGCTCTAGGACGATTAGTTTAGGAGATATGGGCAAAAGAAGTTTTTCATATAAAAATTTCAATTTTGTTAGGTTTTGGGTGGATTTTTCAATTTTTTGAGGGTGGTCACGAATTAAAGTCCTTTTCGCTCTAGGGCGCATATTTAAGGAGATGTGGGCAAAATAAGTTTTTCATATAAAAATTTCAATTTTTTAGGTTTTGGGTGGATTTTTCAATTTTTTTGGGGTGGTCACGAATTAAAGTCCTTTTCGCTCTAGGACGCATATTTAAGGAGATATGGGCAAAAGAAGTTTTTCATATAAAAATTTCAATTTTGTTAGGTTTTGGGTGGATTTTTCAATTTTTTGAGGGTGGTCACGAATTAAAGTCCTTTCGCTCTAGGACGCATATTTAAGGAGATATGTGCAAAAGAAGTTTTTCATATAAAAATTTCAATTTTTTTTAGGTTTTGGGTGGATTTTTTAATTTTTTGAGGGTGGTCACGAATTAAAGTCCTTTTCGCTCTAGGACGCATATTTAAGGAGATATGGGCAAAAGAAGTTTTTCATATAAAAATTTCAATTTTTTTAAGTTTTGGGTGGATTTGTCAATTTTTTGGGGGTGGTCACGAATTAAAGTCCTTTTCGCTCTAGGACGCTTAGTTTAGGAGATATGGGCAAAAGAAGTTTTTCATATAAAAATTTCAATTTTTTTAGGTTTTGGGTGGATTTTTCAATTTTTTGGGGGTGGTCACGAATTAAAGTCCTTTTCGCTCTAGGACGCTTAGTTTAGGAGATATGGGCAAAAGAAGTTTTTCATATAAAAATTTCAATTTTTTTAGGTTTTGGGTGGATTTTTCAATTTTTTGAGGGTGGTCACGAATTAAAGTCCTTTTCGCTCTAGGACGCTTAGTTTAGGAGATATGGGCAAAAGAAGTTTTTCATATAAAAATTTCAATTTTTTTAGGTTTTGGGTGGATTTTTGAATTTTTTGAGGGTGGTCATGAATTAAAGTCCTTTTCGCTCTAGGACGCATATTTAAGGAGATATGGGCAAAAGAAGTTTTTCATATAAAAATTTAAATCTTTTTTTGGGTTTTGGGTGGATTTTTCAATTTTTTGAGGGTGTTCACGAATTAAAGTCCTTTTCGCTCTAGGACGCATATTTAAGGAGATATGGGCAAAAGAAGTTTTTCATATAAAAATTTCAATTTTTTTAGGTTTTGGGTGGATTTTTCAATTTTTTGGGGGTGGTCACGAATTAAAGTCCTTTTCGCTCTAGGACGCTTAGTTTAGGACATATGGGCAAAAGAAGTTTATCATATAAAAATTTCAATTTTTTTAGGTTTTGGGTGGATTTTTCAATTTTTTGAGGGTGGTCACGAATTAAAGTCCTTTTCGCTCTAGGACGCATATTTAAGGAGATATGGACAAAAAAAGTTTTTCATATAAAAATTTCAATTTTTTTAGGTTTTGGGTGGATTTTTCAATTTTTTGCTTTTCGCTCTAGGACGCTTAGTTTAGGAGATATGGGCAAAAGAAGTTTTTCATATAAAAATTTCAATTTTTTTAGGTTTTGGGTGGATTTTTCAATTTTTTGAGGGTGGTCACGAATTAAAGTCCTTTTCGCTCTAGGACGCTTAGTTTAGGAGATATGGGCAAAAGAAGTTTTTCATATAAAAATTTCAATTTTTTTAGGTTTTGGGTGGATTTTTCAATTTTTTGGGGGTGGTCACGAATTAAAGTCCTTTTCGCTATAGGACGCTTAGTTTAGGAGATATGGGCAAAAGAAGTTTTTCATATAAAAATTTCAATTTTTTTAGGTTTTGGGTGGATTTTTCAATTTTTTGAGTGTGGTCACGAATTAAAGTCCTTTTCGCTCTAGGACGCATATTTAAGGAGATATGGACAAAAGAAGTTTTTCATATAAAAATTTAAATTTTTTTTTTTGGGTGGATTTTTCAATTTATGAGGGTGGTCACGAATTAAAGTCCTTTTCGCTCTAGGACGCTTAGTTTAGGAGATATGGGCAAAAGAAGTTTTTCATATAAAAATTTAAATCTTTTTTTGGGTTTTGGGTGGATTTTTCAATTTTTTGAGGGTGGTCACGAATTAAAGTCCTTTTCGCTCTAGGACGCATATTTAAGGAGATATGGGCAAAAGAAGTTTTTCATATAAAAATTTCAATTTTTTTAGGTTTTGGGTGGATTTTTCAATTTTTTGGGGGTGGTCACGAATTAAAGTCCTTTTCGCTCTAGGACGCTTAGTTTAGGACATATGGGCAAAAGTAGTTTTTCATATAAAAATTTAAATTTTTTTAGGTTTTGGGTGGATTTTTCAATTTTTTGAGGGTGGTCACGAATTAAAGTCCTTTTCGCTCTAGGACGCATATTTAAGGAGATATGGACAAAAAAAGTTTTTCATATAAAAATTTAAATTTTTTAGGTTTTGGGTTTTTTTTTCAATTTTTTGAGGGTGGTCACGAATTAAAGTCCTTTTCGCTCTAGGACGCTTAGTTTAGGAGATATGGGCAAAAGAAGTTTTTCATAAAAAAATTTAAATTTTTTTAGGTTTTGGGTGGATTTTTCAATTTTTTGGGGGTGGTCACGAATTAAAGTCCTTTTCGCTCTAGGGCGCATATTTAAGGAGATATAGGCAAAAGAAGTTTTTCATATAAAAATTTCAAGTTTTTTAGGTTTTGGGTGGATTTTTCAATTTTTTGAGGGTGGTCACGAATTAAAGTCCTTTTCGCTCTAGGACGCATATTTAAGGAGATATGGGCAAAAGAAGTTTTTCATATAAAAATTTCAATTTTTATAGGTTTTGGGTGGATTTTTAAATTTTTTGAGGGTGGTCACGAATTAAAGTCCTTTTCGCTCTAGGACGCTTAGTTTAGGAGATATGGGCAAAAGAAGTTTTTCATATAAAAATTTCAATTTTTTTAGGTTTTGGGTGGATTTTTCAATTTTTTGGGGGTGGTCACGAATTAAAGTCCTTTTCGCTCTAGGACGCATATTTAATGAGATATGGGCAAAAGAAGTTTTTCATATAAAAATTTAAATTTTTTTAGGTTTTGGGTGGATTTTTCAATTTTTTGAGGGTGGTCATGAATTAAAGTCCTTTTCGCTCTAGGACGCTTAGTTTAGGAGATATGGGCAAAAGAAGTTTTTCATATAAAAATTTCAATTTTTTTTAGGTTTTGGGTGGATTTTTTAATTTTTTGAGGGTGGTCACGAATTAAAGTCCTTTTCGCTCTAGGACGCATATTTAAGGAGATATGGGCAAAAGAAGTTTTTCATATAAAAATTTCAATTTTTTTAGGTTTTGGGTGGATTTTTCAATTTTTTGGGGGTGGTCACGAATTAAAGTCCTTTTCGCTCTAGGACGCTTAGTTTAGGAGATATGGGCAAAAGAAGTTTTTCATATAAAAATTTCAATTTTTTTAGGTTTTGGGTGGATTTTTCAATTTTTTTGGGGGTGGTCACGAATTAAAGTCCTTTTCGCTCTAGGACGCTTAGTTTAGGAGATATGGGCAAAAGAAGTTTTTCATATAAAAATTTCAATTTTTTTAGGTTTTGGGTGGATTTTTCAATTTTTTGAGGGTGGTCACGAATTAAAGTCCTTTTCGCTCTAGGACGCATATTTAAGGAGATATGGACAAAAGAAGTTTTCATATAAAAATTTAAATTTTTTTAGGTTTTGGGTGGATTTTTCAATTTTTTGAGGGTGGTCACGAATTAAAGTCCTTTTCGCTCTAGGACGCTTAGTTTAGGAGATATGGGCAAAAGAAGATTTTCATATAAAAATTTAAATTTTTTTAGGTTTTGGGTGGATTTTTCAATTTTTTGAGGGTGGTCACGAATTAAAGTCCTTTTCGCTCTAGGACGCATATTTAAGGAGATATGGGCAAAAAAAGTTTTTCATATAAAATTTCAATTTTTTTAGGTTTTGGGTGGATTTTTCAATTTTTTGGGGGTGGTCACGAATTAAAGTCCTTTTCGCTCTAGGACGCTTAGTTTAGGAGATATGGGCAAAAGAAGTTTTTCATATAAAAATTTCAATTTTTTAGGTTTTGGGTGGATTTTTCAATTTTTTGAGGGTGGTCATGAATTAAAGTCCTTTTCGCTCTAGGACGCATATTTAAGGAGATATGGGCAAAAGAAGTTTTTCATATAAAAATTTCAATTTTTTTAGGTTTTGGGTGGATTTTTCAATTTTTTGAGGGTGGTCATGAATTAAAGTCCTTTTCGCTCTAGGACGCTTAGTTTAGGAGATATGGGCAAAAGAAGTTTTTCATATAAAAATTTAAATTTTTTTAGGTTTTGGGTGGATTTTTTAATTTTTTGAGGGTGGTCACGAATTAAAGTCCTTTTCGCTCTAGGGCGCATATGTAAGGAGATATGGGCAAAAGAAGTTTTTCATATAAAAATTTCAATTTTTTTAGGTTTTGGGTGGATTTTTCAATTTTTTGAGGGTGGTCACGAATTAAAGTCCTTTTCGCTCTAGGGCGCATATTTAAGGAGATATGGGCAAAAGAAGTTTTTCATATAAAAATTTCAATTTTTTTAGGTTTTGGGTGGATTTTTCAATTTTTTGAGGGTGGTCACGAATTAAAGTCCTTTTCGCTCTAGGACGCTTAGTTTAGGAGATATGGGCAAAAGAAGATTTTCATATAAAAATTTAAATTTTTTTAGGTTTTGGGTGGATTTTTCAATTTTTTGAGGGTGGTCACGAATTAAAGTCCTTTTCGCTCTAGGACGCATATTTAAGGAGATATGGGCAAAAGAAGTTTTTCATATAAAAATTTCAATATTTTAGGTTTTGGGTGGATTTTTCAATTTTTTGAGGGTGGTCACGAATTAAAGTCCTTTTCGCTCTAGGACGCATATTTAAGGAGATATGGGCAAAAGAAGTTTTTCATATAAAAATTTCAATTTTTTAGGTTTTGGGTGGATTTTTCAATTTTTTGAGGGTGGTCACGAATTAAAGTCCTTTTCGCTCTAGGACGCTTAGTTTAGGAGATATGGGCAAAAGAAGTTTTTCATATAAAAATTTCAATTTTTTTAGGTTTTGGGTGGTTTTTTCAATTTTTTGGGGGTGGTCACGAATTAAAGTCCTTTTCGCTCTAGGACGCATATTTAAGGAGATATGGGCAAAAGAAGTTTTTCATATAAAAATTTAAATTTTTTTAGGTTTTGGGTGGATTTTTCAATTTTTTGAGGGTGGTCATGAATTAAAGTCCTTTTCGCTCTAGGACGCATATTTAAGGAGATATGGGCAAAATAAGTTTTTCATATAAAAATTTCAATTTTTTTAGGTTTTGGGTGGATTTTTCAATTTTTTGGGGGTGGTCACGAATTAAAGTCCTTTTCGCTCTAGGACGCTTAGTTTAGGAGATATGGGCAAAAGAAGTTTTTCATATAAAAATTTCATTTTTTTTTAAGTTTTGGGTGGATTTTTCAATTTTTTGAGGGTGGTCACGAATTAAAGTCCTTTTCGCTCTAGGACGCATATTTAAGGAGATATGTGCAAAAGAAGTTTTTCATATAAAAATTTCAATTTTTTTTAGGTTTTGGGTGGATTTTTTAATTTTTTGAGGGTGGTCACGAATTAAAGTCCTTTTCGCTCTAGGACGCATATTTAAGGAGATATGGGCAAAAGAAGTTTTTCATATAAAAATTTCAATTTTTTTAGGTTTTGGGTGGATTTTTCAATTTTTTGGGGGTGGTCACGAATTAAAGTCCTTTTCGCCCTAGGACGCTTAGTTTAGGAGATATGGGCAAAAGAAGTTTTTCATATAAAAATTTCAATTTTTTTAGGTTTTGGGTGGATTTTTCAATTTTTTGGGGGTGGTCACGAATTAAAGTCCTTTTCGCTCTAGGACGCTTAGTTTAGGAGATATGGGCAAAAGAAGTTTTTCATATAAAAATTTCAATTTTTTTAGGTTTTGGGTGGATTTTTCAATTTTTTGAGGGTGGTCACGAATTAAAGTCCTTTTCGCTCTAGGACGCATATTTAAGGAGATATGGACAAAAGAAGTTTTTCATATAAAAATTTCAATTTTTGTAGGTTTTGGGTGGATTTTTCAATTTTTTGAGGGTGGGCACGAATTAAAGTCCTTTTCGCTCTAGGACGCTTAGTTTAGGAGATATGGGCAAAAGAAGTTTTTCATATAAAAATTTAAATTTTTTTAGGTTTTGGGTGGATTTTTCAATTTTTTGAGGGTGGTCATGAATTAAAGTCCTTTTTGCTCTAGGACGCATATTTAAGGAGATATGGGCAAAAGAAGTTTTTCATATAAAAATTTAAATTTTTTTTAGGTTTTGGGTGGATTTTTCAATTTTTTGAGGGTGGTCACGAATTAAAGTCCTTTTCGCTCTAGGACGCATATTTAAGGAGATATGGGCAAAAGAAGTTTTTCATATAAAAATTTCAATTTTTTTAGGTTTTGGGTGGATTTTTCAATTTTTTGGGGGTGGTCACGAATTAAAGTCCTTTTCGCTCTAGGACGCTTAGTTTAGGAGATATGGGCAAAAGAAGTTTTTCATATAAAAATTTAAATTTTTTTAGGTTTTGGGTGGATTTTTCAATTTTTTGAGGGTGGTCACGAATTAAAGTCCTTTTCGCTCTACGACGCATATTTAAGGAGATATGGACAAAAAAGTTTTTCATATAAAAATTTCAATTTTTTTAGGTTTTGGGTGGATTTTTCAATTTTTTGGGGGTGGTCACGAATTAAAGTCCTTTTCGCTCTAGGACGCTTAGTTTAGGAGATATGGGCAAAAGAAGTTTTTCATATAAAAATTTCAATTTTTTTAGGTTTTGGGTGGATTTTTCAATTTTTTGAGGGTGGTCACGAATTAAAGTCCTTTTCGCTCTAGGACGCTTAGTTTAGGAGATATGGGCAAAAGAAGTTTTTCATATAAAAATTTCAATTTTTTTAGGTTTTGGGTGGATTTTTCAATTTTTTGGGGGTGGTCACGAATTAAAGTCGTTTTCGCTCTAGGACGCATATTTAAGGAGATATGGGCAAAAGAAGTTTTTCATATAAAAATTTAAATTTTTTTAGGTTTTGGGTGGATTTTTCAATTTTTTGAGGGTGGTCATGAATTAAAGTCCTTTTCGCTCTAGGACGCATATTTAAGGAGATATGTGCAAAAGAAGTTTTTCATATAAAAATTTCAATTTTTTTAGGTTTTGGGTGGATTTTTCAATTTTTTGGGGGTGGTCACGAATTAAAGTCCTTTTCGCTCTAGGACGCATATTTAAGGAGATATGGACAAAAGAAGTTTTTCATATAAACATTTCAATTTTTTAGGTTTTGGGTGGATTTTTCAATTTTTTGAGGGTGGTCACGAATTAAAGTTCTTTTCGCTCTAGGACGCTTAGTTTAGGAGATATGGGCAAAAGAAGTTTTTCATATAAAAATTTCAATTTTTTTAGGTTTTGGGTGGATTTTTCAATTTTTTGAGGGTGGTCACGAATTAAAGTCCTTTTCGCTCTAGGACGCATATTTAAGGAGATATGGACAAAAAAGTTTTTCATATAAAAATTTCAATTTTTTTAGGTTTTGGGTGGATTTTTCAATTTTTTGGGGGTGGTCACGAATTAAAGTCCTTTTCGCTCTAGGACGCTTAGTTTAGGAGATATGGGCAAAAGAAGTTTTTCATATAAAAATTTCAATTTTTTTAGGTTTTGGGTGGATTTTTCAATTTTTTGAGGGTGGTCACGAATTAAAGTCCTTTTCGCTCTAGGACGCTTAGTTTAGGAGATATGGGCAAAAGAAGTTTTTCATATAAAAATTTCAATTTTTTTAGGTTTTGGGTGGATTTTTCAATTTTTTGAGGGTGGTCACGAATTAAAGTCCTTTTCGCTCTAGGACGCTTAGTTTAGGAGATATGGGCAAAAGAAGTTTTTCATATAAAAATTTCAATTTTTTTAGGTTTTGGGTGGATTTTTCAATTTTTTGGGGGTGGTCACGAATTAAAGTCCTTTTCGCTCTAGGACGCATATTTAAGGAGATATGGGCAAAAGAAGGTTTTCATATAAAAATTTAAATTTTTTTAGGTTTTGGGTGGATTTTTCAATTTTTTGAGGGTGGTCATGAATTAAAGTCCTTTTCGCTCTAGGACGCATATTTAAGGAGATATGTGCAAAAGAAGTTTTTCATATAAAAATTTCAATTTTTTTAGGTTTTGGGTGGATTTTTCAATTTTTTGGGGGTGGTCACGAATTAAAGTCCTTTTCGCTCTAGGACGCATATTTAAGGAGATATGGACAAAAGAAGTTTTTCATATAAACATTTCAATTTTTTAGGTTTTGGGTGGATTTTTCAATTTTTTGAGGGTGGTCACGAATTAAAGTTCTTTTCGCTCTAGGACGCTTAGTTTAGGAGATATGGGCAAAAGAAGTTTTTCATATAAAAATTTCAATTTTTTTAGGTTTTGGGTGGATTTTTCAATTTTTTGAGGGTGGTCACGAATTAAAGTCCTTTTCGCTCTAGGACGCATATTTAAGGAGATATGGACAAAAAAGTTTTTCATATAAAAATTTCAATTTTTTTAGGTTTTGGGTGGATTTTTCAATTTTTTGGGGGTGGTCACGAATTAAAGTCCTTTTCGCTCTAGGACGCTTAGTTTAGGAGATATGGGCAAAAGAAGTTTTTCATATAAAAATTTCAATTTTTTTAGGTTTTGGGTGGATTTTTCAATTTTTTGAGGGTGGTCACGAATTAAAGTCCTTTTCGCTCTAGGACGCATATTTAAGGAGATATGGGCAAAAGAAGTTTTTCATATAAAAATTTCAATTTTTTAGGTTTTGGGTGGATTTTTCAATTTTTTGAGGGTGGTCACGAATTAAAGTCCTTTTCGCTCTAGGACGCATATTTAAGGAGATATGGGCAAAAGAAGTTTTTCATATAAAAATTTCAATTTTTTAGGTTTTGGGTGGATTTTTCAATTTTTTGAGGGTGGTCACGAATTAAAGTCCTTTTCGCTCTAGGACGCTTAGTTTAGGAGATATGGGCAAAAGAAGTTTTTCATATAAAAATTTCAATTTTTTTAGGTTTTGGGTGGTTTTTTCAATTTTTTGGGGGTGGTCACGAATTAAAGTCCTTTTCGCTCTAGGACGCATATTTAAGGAGATATGGGCAAAAGAAGTTTTTCATATAAAAATTTAAATTTTTTTAGGTTTTGGGTGGATTTTTCAATTTTTTGAGGGTGGTCATGAATTAAAGTCCTTTTCGCTCTAGGACGCATATTTAAGGAGATATGGGCAAAATAAGTTTTTCATATAAAAATTTCAATTTTTTTAGGTTTTGGGTGGATTTTTCAATTTTTTGGGGGTGGTCACGAATTAAAGTCCTTTTCGCTCTAGGACGCTTAGTTTAGGAGATATGGGCAAAAGAAGTTTTTCATATAAAAATTTCATTTTTTTTAAGTTTTGGGTGGATTTTTCAATTTTTTGAGGGTGGTCACGAATTAAAGTCCTTTTCGCTCTAGGACGCATATTTAAGGAGATATGTGCAAAAGAAGTTTTTCATATAAAAATTTCAATTTTTTTTAGGTTTTGGGTGGATTTTTTAATTTTTTGAGGGTGGTCACGAATTAAAGTCCTTTTCGCTCTAGGACGCATATTTAAGGAGATATGGGCAAAAGAAGTTTTTCATATAAAAATTTCAATTTTTTTAGGTTTTGGGTGGATTTTTCAATTTTTTGGGGGTGGTCACGAATTAAAGTCCTTTTCGCCCTAGGACGCTTAGTTTAGGAGATATGGGCAAAAGAAGTTTTTCATATAAAAATTTCAATTTTTTTAGGTTTTGGGTGGATTTTTCAATTTTTTGGGGGTGGTCACGAATTAAAGTCATTTTCGCTCTAGGACGCTTAGTTTAGGAGATATGGGCAAAAGAAGTTTTTCATATAAAAATTTCAATTTTTTTAGGTTTTGGGTGGATTTTTCAATTTTTTGAGGGTGGTCACGAATTAAAGTCCTTTTCGCTCTAGGACGCATATTTAAGGAGATATGGACAAAAGAAGTTTTTCATATAAAAATTTCAATTTTTGTAGGTTTTGGGTGGATTTTTCAATTTTTTGAGGGTGGGCACGAATTAAAGTCCTTTTCGCTCTAGGACGCTTAGTTTAGGAGATATGGGCAAAAGAAGTTTTTCATATAAAAATTTAAATTTTTTTAGGTTTTGGGTGGATTTTTCAATTTTTTGAGGGTGGTCATGAATTAAAGTCCTTTTTGCTCTAGGACGCATATTTAAGGAGATATGGGCAAAAGAAGTTTTTCATATAAAAATTTAAATTTTTTTTAGGTTTTGGGTGGATTTTTCAATTTTTTGAGGGTGGTCACGAATTAAAGTCCTTTTCGCTCTAGGACGCATATTTAAGGAGATATGGGCAAAAGAAGTTTTTCATATAAAAATTTCAATTTTTTTAGGTTTTGGGTGGATTTTTCAATTTTTTGGGGGTGGTCACGAATTAAAGTCCTTTTCGCTCTAGGACGCTTAGTTTAGGAGATATGGGCAAAAGAAGTTTTTCATATAAAAATTTAAATTTTTTTAGGTTTTGGGTGGATTTTTCAATTTTTTGAGGGTGGTCACGAATTAAAGTCCTTTTCGCTCTAGGACGCATATTTAAGGAGATATGGACAAAAAAGTTTTTCATATAAAAATTTAAATTTTTTTAGGTTTTGGGTGGATTTTTCAATTTTTTGAGGGTGGTCACGAATTAAAGTCCTTTTCGCTCTAGGACGCTTAGTTTAGGAGATATGGGCAAAAGAAGTTTTTCATATAAAAATTTCAATTTTTTTAGGTTTTGGGTGGATTTTTCAATTTTTTGAGGGTGGTCACGAATTAAAGTCCTTTTCGCTCTAGGACGCTTAGTTTAGGAGATATGGGCAAAAGAAGTTTTTCATATAAAAATTTCAATTTTTTTAGGTTTTGGGTGGATTTTTCAATTTTTTGGGGGTGGTCACGAATTAAAGTCGTTTTCGCTCTAGGACGCATATTTAAGGAGATATGGGCAAAAGAAGTTTTTCATATAAAAATTTAAATTTTTTTAGGTTTTGGGTGGATTTTTCAATTTTTTGAGGGTGGTCATGAATTAAAGTCCTTTTCGCTCTAGGACGCATATTTAAGGAGATATGTGCAAAAGAAGTTTTTCATATAAAAATTTCAATTTTTTTAGGTTTTGGGTGGATTTTTCAATTTTTTGGGGGTGGTCACGAATTAAAGTCCTTTTCGCTCTAGGACGCTTAGTTTAGGAGATATGGGCAAAAGAAGTTTTTCATATAAAAATTTCAATTTTTTTAGGTTTTGGGTGGATTTTTCAATTTTTTGAGGGTGGTCACGAATTAAAGTCCTTTTCGCTCTAGGACGCTTAGTTTAGGAGATATGGGCAAAAGAAGTTTTTCATATAAAAATTTCAATTTTTTTAGGTTTTGGGTGGATTTTTCAATTTTTTTGGGGGTGGTCACGAATTAAAGTCGTTTTCGCTCTAGGACGCATATTTAAGGAGATATGGGCAAAAGAAGTTTTTCATATAAAAATTTAAATTTTTTTAGGTTTTGGGTGGATTTTTCAATTTTTTGAGGGTGGTCATGAATTAAAGTCCTTTTCGCTCTAGGACGCATATTTAAGGAGATATGGGCAAAAGAAGTTTTTCATATAAAAATTTCAATTTTTTTAGGTTTTGGGTGGATTTTTTAATTTTTTGGGGGTGGTCACGAATTAAAGTTCTTTTCGCTCTAGGACGCTTAGTTTAGGAGATATGGGCAAAAGAAGTTTTTCATATAAAAATTTAATTTTTTTTAGGTTTTGGGTGGATTTTTCAATTTTTTGGGGGTGGTCACGAATTAAAGTCCTTTTCGCTCTAGGACGCATATTTAAGGAGATATGGGCAAAAGAAGTTTTTCATATAAAAATTTAAATTTTTTTAGGTTTTGGGTGGATTTTTCAATTTTCTGGGGGTGGTCACGAATTAAAGTCCTTTTCGCTCTAGGACGCATATTTAAGGAGATATGGGCAAAAGAAGTTTTTCATATAAAAATTTCAATTTTTTTAGGTTTTGGGTGGATTTTTCAATTTTTTGAGGGTGGTCACGAATTAAAGTCCTTTTCGCTCTAGGACGCATATTTAAGGAGATATGGGCAAAAGAAGTTTTTCATATAAAAATTTCAATTTTTTTTAGGTTTTGGGTGGATTTTTTAATTTTTTGAGGGTGGTCACGAATTTAAGTCCTTTTCGCTCTAGGACGCTTAGTTTAGGAGATATGGGCAAAAGAAGTTTTTCATATAAAAATTTAATTTTTTTTAGGTTTTGGGTGGATTTTTCAATTTTTTGAGGGTGGTCACGAATTAAAGTCCTTTTCGCTCTAGGAGGCATATTTAAGGAGATATGGGCAAAAGAAGTTTTTCATATAAAATTTTCAATTTTTTTAGGTTTTGGGTGGATTTTTCAATTTTTTGGGGGTGGTCACGAATTAAAGTCCTTTTCGCTCTAGGACGCTTAGTTTAGGAGATATGGGCAAAAGAAGTTTTTCATATAAAAATTTAATTTTTTTTAGGATTTGGGCGGATTTTTCAATTTTTTGAGGGTGGTCACGAATTAAAGTCCTTTTCGCTCTAGGACGCATATTTAAGGAGATATGGACAAAAGAAGTTTTTCATATAAAAATTTCAATTTTTTTAGGTTTTGGGTGGATTTTTCAATTTTTTGAGGGTGGTCACGAATTAAAGTCCTTTTCGCTCTAGGACGCATATTTAAGGGATATGGGCAACAGAAGTTTTTCATATAAAAATTTTAATTTTTTAGGTTTTGGGTGGATTTTTCAATTTTTTGAGGGTGGTCACGAATTAAAGTCCTTTTCGCTCTAGGACGCATATTTAAGGAGATATGGGCAAAAGAAGTTTTTCATATAAAAATTTCAAATTTTTTTAGGTTTTGGGTGGATTTTTTAATTTTTTGAGGGTGGTCACGAATTAAAGTCCTTTTCGCTCTAGGACGCATATTTAAGGAGATATGGGCAAAAGAAGTTTTTCATTTAAAAATTTCAATTTTTTTAGGTTTTGGGTGGATTTTTCAATTTTTTGGGGGTGGTCACGAATTAAAGTCCTTTCGCTCTAGGACGCTTAGTTTAGGAGATATGGGCAAAAGAAGTTTTTCATATAAAAATTTCAATTTTTTTAGGTTTTGGGTGGATTTTTCAATTTTTTGGGGGTGGTCACGAATTAAAGTCCTTTTCGCTCTAGGACGCTTAGTTTAGGAGATATGGGCAAAAGAAGTTTTTCATATAAAAATTTCAATTTTTTTAGGTTTTGGGTGGATTTTTCAATTTTTTGAGGGTGGTCATGAATTAAAGTCCTTTTCGCTCTAGGACGCATATTTAAGGAGATATGGGCAAAATAAGTTTTTCATATAAAAATTTCAATTTTTTTAGGTTTTGGGTGGATTTTTCAATTTTTTGGGGGTGGTCACGAATTAAAGTCCTTTTCGCTCTAGGACGCTTAGTTTAGGAGATATGGGCAAAAGAAGTTTTTCATATAAAAATTTCATTTTTTTTAAGTTTTGGGTGGATTTTTCAATTTTTTGAGGGTGGTCACGAATTAAAGTCCTTTTCGCTCTAGGACGCATATTTAAGGAGATATGTGCAAAAGAAGTTTTTCATATAAAAATTTCAATTTTTTTTAGGTTTTGGGTGGATTTTTTAATTTTTTGAGGGTGGTCACGAATTAAAGTCCTTTTCGCTCTAGGACGCATATTTAAGGAGATATGGGCAAAAGAAGTTTTTCATATAAAAATTTCAATTTTTTTAGGTTTTGGGTGGATTTTTCAATTTTTTGGGGGTGGTCACGAATTAAAGTCCTTTTCGCCCTAGGACGCTTAGTTTAGGAGATATGGGCAAAAGAAGTTTTTCATATAAAAATTTCAATTTTTTTAGGTTTTGGGTGGATTTTTCAATTTTTTGGGGGTGGTCACGAATTAAAGTCCTTTTCGCTCTAGGACGCTTAGTTTAGGAGATATGGGCAAAAGAAGTTTTTCATATAAAAATTTCAATTTTTTTAGGTTTTGGGTGGATTTTTCAATTTTTTGAGGGTGGTCACGAATTAAAGTCCTTTTCGCTCTAGGACGCATATTTAAGGAGATATGGACAAAAGAAGTTTTTCATATAAAAATTTCAATTTTTGTAGGTTTTGGGTGGATTTTTCAATTTTTTGAGGGTGGGCACGAATTAAAGTCCTTTTCGCTCTAGGACGCTTAGTTTAGGAGATATGGGCAAAAGAAGTTTTTCATATAAAAATTTAAATTTTTTTAGGTTTTGGGTGGATTTTTCAATTTTTTGAGGGTGGTCATGAATTAAAGTCCTTTTTGCTCTAGGACGCATATTTAAGGAGATATGGGCAAAAGAAGTTTTTCATATAAAAATTTAAATTTTTTTTAGGTTTTGGGTGGATTTTTCAATTTTTTGAGGGTGGTCACGAATTAAAGTCCTTTTCGCTCTAGGACGCATATTTAAGGAGATATGGGCAAAAGAAGTTTTTCATATAAAAATTTCAATTTTTTTAGGTTTTGGGTGGATTTTTCAATTTTTTGGGGGTGGTCACGAATTAAAGTCCTTTTCGCTCTAGGACGCTTAGTTTAGGAGATATGGGCAAAAGAAGTTTTTCATATAAAAATTTAAATTTTTTTAGGTTTTGGGTGGATTTTTCAATTTTTTGAGGGTGGTCACGAATTAAAGTCCTTTTCGCTCTAGGACGCATATTTAAGGAGATATGGACAAAAAAGTTTTTCATATAAAAATTTCAATTTTTTTAGGTTTTGGGTGGATTTTTCAATTTTTTGGGGGTGGTCACGAATTAAAGTCCTTTTCGCTCTAGGACGCTTAGTTTAGGAGATATGGGCAAAAGAAGTTTTTCATATAAAAATTTCAATTTTTTTAGGTTTTGGGTGGATTTTTCAATTTTTTGAGGGTGGTCACGAATTAAAGTCCTTTTCGCTCTAGGACGCTTAGTTTAGGAGATATGGGCAAAAGAAGTTTTTCATATAAAAATTTCAATTTTTTTAGGTTTTGGGTGGATTTTTCAATTTTTTGGGGGTGGTCACGAATTAAAGTCGTTTTCGCTCTAGGACGCATATTTAAGGAGATATGGGCAAAAGAAGTTTTTCATATAAAAATTTAAATTTTTTTAGGTTTTGGGTGGATTTTTCAATTTTTTGAGGGTGGTCATGAATTAAAGTCCTTTTCGCTCTAGGACGCATATTTAAGGAGATATGTGCAAAAGAAGTTTTTCATATAAAAATTTCAATTTTTTTAGGTTTTGGGTGGATTTTTCAATTTTTTGGGGGTGGTCACGAATTAAAGTCCTTTTCGCTCTAGGACGCATATTTAAGGAGATATGGACAAAAGAAGTTTTTCATATAAACATTTCAATTTTTTAGGTTTTGGGTGGATTTTTCAATTTTTTGAGGGTGGTCACGAATTAAAGTTCTTTTCGCTCTAGGACGCTTAGTTTAGGAGATATGGGCAAAAGAAGTTTTTCATATAAAAATTTCAATTTTTTTAGGTTTTGGGTGGATTTTTCAATTTTTTGAGGGTGGTCACGAATTAAAGTCCTTTTCGCTCTAGGACGCATATTTAAGGAGATATGGACAAAAAAGTTTTTCATATAAAAATTTCAATTTTTTTAGGTTTTGGGTGGATTTTTCAATTTTTTGAGGGTGGTCACGAATTAAAGTCCTTTTCGCTCTAGGACGCTTAGTTTAGGAGATATGGGCAAAAGAAGTTTTTCATATAAAAATTTCAATTTTTTTAGGTTTTGGGTGGATTTTTCAATTTTTTGAGGGTGGTCACGAATTAAAGTCCTTTTCGCTCTAGGACGCTTAGTTTAGGAGATATGGGCAAAAGAAGTTTTTCATATAAAAATTTCAATTTTTTTAGGTTTTGGGTGGATTTTTCAATTTTTTTGGGGGTGGTCACGAATTAAAGTCGTTTTCGCTCTAGGACGCATATTTAAGGAGATATGGGCAAAAGAAGTTTTTCATATAAAAATTTAAATTTTTTTAGGTTTTGGGTGGATTTTTCAATTTTTTGAGGGTGGTCATGAATTAAAGTCCTTTTCGCTCTAGGACGCATATTTAAGGAGATATGGGCAAAAGAAGTTTTTCATATAAAAATTTCAATTTTTTTAGGTTTTGGGTGGATTTTTTAATTTTTTGGGGGTGGTCACGAATTAAAGTTCTTTTCGCTCTAGGACGCTTAGTTTAGGAGATATGGGCAAAAGAAGTTTTTCATATAAAAATTTAATTTTTTTTAGGTTTTGGGTGGATTTTTCAATTTTTTGGGGGTGGTCACGAATTAAAGTCCTTTTCGCTCTAGGACGCATATTTAAGGAGATATGGGCAAAAGAAGTTTTTCATATAAAAATTTAAATTTTTTTAGGTTTTGGGTGGATTTTTCAATTTTCTGGGGGTGGTCACGAATTAAAGTCCTTTTCGCTCTAGGACGCATATTTAAGGAGATATGGGCAAAAGAAGTTTTTCATATAAAAATTTCAATTTTTTTAGGTTTTGGGTGGATTTTTCAATTTTTTGAGGGTGGTCACGAATTAAAGTCCTTTTCGCTCTAGGACGCATATTTAAGGAGATATGGGCAAAAGAAGTTTTTCATATAAAAATTTCAATTTTTTTTAGGTTTTGGGTGGATTTTTTAATTTTTTGAGGGTGGTCACGAATTAAAGTCCTTTTCGCTCTAGGACGCTTAGTTTAGGAGATATGGGCAAAAGAAGTTTTTCATATAAAAATTTAATTTTTTTTAGGTTTTGGGTGGATTTTTCAATTTTTTGAGGGTGGTCACGAATTAAAGTCCTTTTCGCTCTAGGAGGCATATTTAAGGAGATATGGGCAAAAGAAGTTTTTCATATAAAAATTTCAATTTTTTTAGGTTTTGGGTGGATTTTTTAATTTTTTGGGGGTGGTCACGAATTAAAGTTCTTTTCGCTCTAGGACGCTTAGTTTAGGAGATATGGGCAAAAGAAGTTTTTCATATAAAAATTTAATTTTTTTTAGGTTTTGGGTGGATTTTTCAATTTTTTGGGGGTGGTCACGAATTAAAGTCCTTTTCGCTCTAGGACGCATATTTAAGGAGATATGGGCAAAAGAAGTTTTTCATATAAAAATTTAAATTTTTTTAGGTTTTGGGTGGATTTTTCAATTTTCTGGGGGTGGTCACGAATTAAAGTCCTTTTCGCTCTAGGACGCATATTTAAGGAGATATGGGCAAAAGAAGTTTTTCATATAAAAATTTCAATTTTTTTAGGTTTTGGGTGGATTTTTCAATTTTTTGAGGGTGGTCACGAATTAAAGTCCTTTTCGCTCTAGGACGCATATTTAAGGAGATATGGGCAAAAGAAGTTTTTCATATAAAAATTTCAATTTTTTTTAGGTTTTGGGTGGATTTTTTAATTTTTTGAGGGTGGTCACGAATTAAAGTCCTTTTCGCTCTAGGACGCTTAGTTTAGGAGATATGGGCAAAAGAAGTTTTTCATATAAAAATTTAATTTTTTTTAGGTTTTGGGTGGATTTTTCAATTTTTTGAGGGTGGTCACGAATTAAAGTCCTTTTCGCTCTAGGAGGCATATTTAAGGAGATATGGGCAAAAGAAGTTTTTCATATAAAAATTTCAATTTTTTTAGGTTTTGGGTGGATTTTTCAATTTTTTGGGGGTGGTCACGAATTAAAGTCCTTTTCGCTCTAGGACGCTTAGTTTAGGAGATATGGGCAAAAGAAGTTTTTCATATAAAAATTTAATTTTTTTTAGGATTTGGGCGGATTTTTCAATTTTTTGAGGGTGGTCACGAATTAAAGTCCTTTTCGCTCTAGGACGCATATTTAAGGAGATATGGACAAAAGAAGTTTTTCATATAAAAATTTCAATTTTTTTAGGTTTTGGGTGGATTTTTCAATTTTTTGAGGGTGGTCACGAATTAAAGTCCTTTTCGCTCTAGGACGCATATTTAAGGGATATGGGCAACAGAAGTTTTTCATATAAAAATTTTAATTTTTTAGGTTTTGGGTGGATTTTTCAATTTTTTGAGGGTGGTCACGAATTAAAGTCCTTTTCGCTCTAGGACGCATATTTAAGGAGATATGGGCAAAAGAAGTTTTTCATATAAAAATTTCAAATTTTTTTAGGTTTTGGGTGGATTTTTTAATTTTTTGAGGGTGGTCACGAATTAAAGTCCTTTTCGCTCTAGGACGCATATTTAAGGAGATATGGGCAAAAGAAGTTTTTCATTTAAAAATTTCAATTTTTTTAGGTTTTGGGTGGATTTTTCAATTTTTTGGGGGTGGTCACGAATTAAAGTCCTTTCGCTCTAGGACGCTTAGTTTAGGAGATATGGGCAAAAGAAGTTTTTCATATAAAAATTTCAATTTTTTTAGGTTTTGGGTGGATTTTTCAATTTTTTGGGGGTGGTCACGAATTAAAGTCCTTTTCGCTCTAGGACGCTTAGTTTAGGAGATATGGGCAAAAGAAGTTTTTCATATAAAAATTTCAATTTTTTTAGGTTTTGGGTGGATTTTTCAATTTTTTGAGGGTGGTCACGAATTAAAGTCCTTTTCGCTCTAGGACGCATATTTAAGGAGATATGGACAAAAGAAGTTTTTCATATAAAAATTTCAATTTTTTTAGGTTTTGGGTGGATTTTTCAATTTTTTGAGGGTGGTCACGAATTAAAGTCCTTTTCGCTCTAGGACGCTTAGTTTAGGAGATATGGGCAAAAGAAGTTTTTCATATAAAAATTTCAATTTTTTTAGGTTTTGGGTGGATTTTTCAATTTTTTGAGGGTGGTCATGAATTAAAGTCCTTTTCGCTCTAGGACGCATATTTAAGGAGATATGGGCAAAAGAAGTTTTTCATATAAAAATTTAAATTTTTTAGGTTTTGGGTGGATTTTTCAATTTTTTGAGGGTGGTCACGAATTAAAGTCCTTTTCGCTCTAGGACGCATATTTAAGGAGATATGGGCAAAAGAAGTTTTTCATATAAAAATTTCAATTTTTTTAGGTTTTGGGTGGATTTTTCAATTTTTTGAGGGTGGTCACGAATTAAAGTCCTTTTCGCTCTAGGACGCATATTTAAGGAGATATGGGCAAAAGAAGTTTTTCATATAAAAATTTCAATTTTTTTAGGTTTTGGGTGGATTTTTCAATTTTTTGAGGGTGGTCACGAATTAAAGTCCTTTTCGCTCTAGGACGCATATTTAAGGAGATATGGGCAAAAGAAGTTTTTCATATAAAAATTTCAATTTTTTTTAGGTTTTGGGTGGATTTTTTAATTTTTTGAGGGTGGTCACGAATTAAAGTCCTTTTCGCTCTAGGACGCTTAGTTTAGGAGATATGGGCAAAAGAAGTTTTTCATATAAAAATTTAATTTTTTTTAGGTTTTGGGTGGATTTTTCAATTTTTTGAGGGTGGTCACGAATTAAAGTCCTTTTCGCTCTAGGAGGCATATTTAAGGAGATATGGGCAAAAGAAGTTTTTCATATAAAAATTTCAATTTTTTTAGGTTTTGGGTGGATTTTTCAATTTTTTGGGGGTGGTCACGAATTAAAGTCCTTTTCGCTCTAGGACGCTTAGTTTAGGAGATATGGGCAAAAGAAGTTTTTCATATAAAAATTTCATTTTTTTTTAGGTTTTGGGTGGATTTTTCAATTTTTTGAGGGTGGTCACGAATTAAAGTCCTTTTCGCTCTAGGACGCATATTTAAGGAGATATGGACAAAAAAAGTTTTTCATATAAAAATTTCAATTTTTTAGGTTTTGGGTGGATTTTTCAATTTTTTGAGGGTGGTCACGAATTAAAGTCCTTTTCGCTCTAGGACGCATATTTAAGGAGATATGGACAAAAGAAGTTTTTCATATAAAAATTTAATTTTTTTTAGGTTTTTGGCGGATTTTTCAATTTTTTGAGGGTGGTCACGAATTAAAGTCCTTTTCGCTCTAGGACGCATATTTAAGGAGATATGGACAAAAGAAGTTTTTCATATAAAAATTTCAATTTTTTTAGGTTTTGGGTGGATTTTTCAATTTTTTGAGGGTGGTCACGAATTAAAGTCCTTTTCGCTCTAGGACGCATATTTAAGGAGATATGGGCAAAAGAAGTTTTTCATTTAAAAATTTCAATTTTTTTAGGTTTTGGGTGGATTTTTCAATTTTTTGGGGGTGGTCACGAATTAAAGTCCTTTTCGCTCTAGGACGCTTAGTTTAGGAGATATGGGCAAAAGAAGTTTTTCATATAAAAATTTCAATTTTTTTAGGTTTTGGGTGGATTTTTAAATTTTTTGAGGGTGGTCACGAATTAAAGTCCTTTTCGCTCTAGGACGCTTAGTTTAGGAGATATGGGCAAAAGAAGTTTTTCATATAAAAATTTCAATTTTTTTAGGTTTTGGGTGGATTTTTCAATTTTTTGAGGGTGGTCACGAATTAAAGTCCTTTTCGCTCTAGGACGCTTAGTTTAGGAGATATGGGCAAAAGAAGTTTTTCATATAAAAATTTCAATTTTTTTAGGTTTTGGGTGGATTTTTCAATTTTTTGGGGGTGGTCACGAATTAAAGTCGTTTTCGCTCTAGGACGCATATTTAAGGAGATATGGGCAAAAGAAGTTTTTCATATAAAAATTTAAATTTTTTTAGGTTTTGGGTGGATTTTTCAATTTTTTGAGGGTGGTCACGAATTAAAGTCCTTTTCGCTCTAGGACGCTTAGTTTAGGAGATATGGGCAAAAGAAGTTTTTCATATAAAAATTTAAATTTTTTTAGGTTTTGGGTGGATTTTTCAATTTTTTGAGGGTGGTCATGAATTAAAGTCCTTTTCGCTCTAGGACGCATATTTAAGGAGATATGGGCAAAAGAAGTTTTTCATATAAAAATTTCAATTTTTTTAGGTTTTGGGTGGATTTTTTAATTTTTTGGGGGTGGTCACGAATTAAAGTTCTTTTCGCTCTAGGACGCTTAGTTTAGGAGATATGGGCAAAAGAAGTTTTTCATATAAAAATTTAATTTTTTTTAGGTTTTGGGTGGATTTTTCAATTTTTTGGGGGTGGTCACGAATTAAAGTCCTTTTCGCTCTAGGACGCATATTTAAGGAGATATGGGCAAAAGAAGTTTTTCATATAAAAATTTAAATTTTTTTAGGTTTTGGGTGGATTTTTCAATTTTCTGGGGGTGGTCACGAATTAAAGTCCTTTTCGCTCTAGGACGCATATTTAAGGAGATATGGGCAAAAGAAGTTTTTCATATAAAAATTTCAATTTTTTTAGGTTTTGGGTGGATTTTTCAATTTTTTGAGGGTGGTCACGAATTAAAGTCCTTTTCGCTCTAGGACGCATATTTAAGGAGATATGGGCAAAAGAAGTTTTTCATATAAAAATTTCAATTTTTTTTAGGTTTTGGGTGGATTTTTTAATTTTTTGAGGGTGGTCACGAATTAAAGTCCTTTTCGCTCTAGGACGCTTAGTTTAGGAGATATGGGCAAAAGAAGTTTTTCATATAAAAATTTAATTTTTTTTAGGTTTTGGGTGGATTTTTCAATTTTTTGAGGGTGGTCACGAATTAAAGTCCTTTTCGCTCTAGGAGGCATATTTAAGGAGATATGGGCAAAAGAAGTTTTTCATATAAAAATTTCAATTTTTTTAGGTTTTGGGTGGATTTTTCAATTTTTTGGGGGTGGTCACGAATTAAAGTCCTTTTCGCTCTAGGACGCTTAGTTTAGGAGATATGGGCAAAAGAAGTTTTTCATATAAAAATTTAATTTTTTTTAGGATTTGGGCGGATTTTTCAATTTTTTGAGGGTGGTCACGAATTAAAGTCCTTTTCGCTCTAGGACGCATATTTAAGGAGATATGGACAAAAGAAGTTTTTCATATAAAAATTTCAATTTTTTTAGGTTTTGGGTGGATTTTTCAATTTTTTGAGGGTGGTCACGAATTAAAGTCCTTTTCGCTCTAGGACGCATATTTAAGGGATATGGGCAACAGAAGTTTTTCATATAAAAATTTTAATTTTTTAGGTTTTGGGTGGATTTTTCAATTTTTTGAGGGTGGTCACGAATTAAAGTCCTTTTCGCTCTAGGACGCATATTTAAGGAGATATGGGCAAAAGAAGTTTTTCATATAAAAATTTCAAATTTTTTTAGGTTTTGGGTGGATTTTTTAATTTTTTGAGGGTGGTCACGAATTAAAGTCCTTTTCGCTCTAGGACGCATATTTAAGGAGATATGGGCAAAAGAAGTTTTTCATTTAAAAATTTCAATTTTTTTAGGTTTTGGGTGGATTTTTCAATTTTTTGGGGGTGGTCACGAATTAAAGTCCTTTCGCTCTAGGACGCTTAGTTTAGGAGATATGGGCAAAAGAAGTTTTTCATATAAAAATTTCAATTTTTTTAGGTTTTGGGTGGATTTTTCAATTTTTTGGGGGTGGTCACGAATTAAAGTCCTTTTCGCTCTAGGACGCTTAGTTTAGGAGATATGGGCAAAAGAAGTTTTTCATATAAAAATTTCAATTTTTTTAGGTTTTGGGTGGATTTTTCAATTTTTTGAGGGAGGTCACGAATTAAAGTCCTTTTCGCTCTAGGACGCATATTTAAGGAGATATGGACAAAAGAAGTTTTTCATATAAAAATTTCAATTTTTTTAGGTTTTGGGTGGATTTTTCAATTTTTTGAGGGTGGTCACGAATTAAAGTCCTTTTCGCTCTAGGACGCTTAGTTTAGGAGATATGGGCAAAAGAAGTTTTTCATATAAAAATTTCAATTTTTTTAGGTTTTGGGTGGATTTTTCAATTTTTTGAGGGTGGTCATGAATTAAAGTCCTTTTCGCTCTAGGACGCATATTTAAGGAGATATGGGCAAAAGAAGTTTTTCATATAAAAATTTAAATTTTTTAGGTTTTGGGTGGATTTTTCAATTTTTTGAGGGTGGTCACGAATTAAAGTCCTTTTCGCTCTAGGACGCATATTTAAGGAGATATGGGCAAAAGAAGTTTTTCATATAAAAATTTCAATTTTTTTAGGTTTTGGGTGGATTTTTCAATTTTTTGAGGGTGGTCACGAATTAAAGTCCTTTTCGCTCTAGGACGCATATTTAAGGAGATATGGGCAAAAGAAGTTTTTCATATAAAAATTTCAATTTTTTTAGGTTTTGGGTGGATTTTTCAATTTTTTGAGGGTGGTCACGAATTAAAGTCCTTTTCGCTCTAGGACGCATATTTAAGGAGATATGGGCAAAAGAAGTTTTTCATATAAAAATTTCAATTTTTTTTAGGTTTTGGGTGGATTTTTTAATTTTTTGAGGGTGGTCACGAATTAAAGTCCTTTTCGCTCTAGGACGCTTAGTTTAGGAGATATGGGCAAAAGAAGTTTTTCATATAAAAATTTAATTTTTTTTAGGTTTTGGGTGGATTTTTCAATTTTTTGAGGGTGGTCACGAATTAAAGTCCTTTTCGCTCTAGGAGGCATATTTAAGGAGATATGGGCAAAAGAAGTTTTTCATATAAAAATTTCAATTTTTTTAGGTTTTGGGTGGATTTTTCAATTTTTTGGGGGTGGTCACGAATTAAAGTCCTTTTCGCTCTAGGACGCTTAGTTTAGGAGATATGGGCAAAAGAAGTTTTTCATATAAAAATTTCATTTTTTTTAGGTTTTGGGTGGATTTTTCAATTTTTTGAGGGTGGTCACGAATTAAAGTCCTTTTCGCTCTAGGACGCATATTTAAGGAGATATGGACAAAAAAAGTTTTTCATATAAAAATTTCAATTTTTTAGGTTTTGGGTGGATTTTTCAATTTTTTGAGGGTGGTCACGAATTAAAGTCCTTTTCGCTCTAGGACGCATATTTAAGGAGATATGGACAAAAGAAGTTTTTCATATAAAAATTTAATTTTTTTTAGGTTTTGGGCGGATTTTTCAATTTTTTGAGGGTGGTCACGAATTAAAGTCCTTTTCGCTCTAGGACGCATATTTAAGGAGATATGGACAAAAGAAGTTTTTCATATAAAAATTTCAATTTTTTTAGGTTTTGGGTGGATTTTTCAATTTTTTGAGGGTGGTCACGAATTAAAGTCCTTTTCGCTCTAGGACGCATATTTAAGGAGATATGGGCAAAAGAAGTTTTTCATTTAAAAATTTCAATTTTTTTAGGTTTTGGGTGGATTTTTCAATTTTTTGGGGGTGGTCACGAATTAAAGTCCTTTTCGCTCTAGGACGCTTAGTTTAGGAGATATGGGCAAAAGAAGTTTTTCATATAAAAATTTCAATTTTTTTAGGTTTTGGGTGGATTTTTAAATTTTTTGGGGGTGGTCACGAATTAAAGTCCTTTTCGCTCTAGGACGCTTAGTTTAGGAGATATGGGCAAAAGAAGTTTTTCATATAAAAATTTCAATTTTTTTAGGTTTTGGGTGGATTTTTAAATTTTTTGGGGGTGGTCACGAATTAAAGTCCTTTTCGCTCTAGGACGCTTAGTTTAGGAGATATGGGCAAAAGAAGTTTTTCATATAAAAATTTAAATTTTTTTAGGTTTTGGGTGGATTTTTCAATTTTTTGAGGGTGGTCATGAATTAAAGTCCTTTTCGCTCTAGGACGCTTAGTTTAGGAGATATGGGCAAAAAAAGTTTTTCATATAAAAATTTCAATTTTTTGGGTGGATTTTTCAATTTTTTGAGGGTGGTCATAAATTAAAGTCCTTTTCGCTCAAGGACGCTTAGTTTAGGAGATATGGGCAAAAGAAGTTTTTCATATAAAAATTTCAATTTTTTTAGGTTTTGGGTGGATTTTTAAATTTTTTGGGGGTGGTCACGAATTAAAGTCCTTTTCGCTCTAGGACGCTTAGTTTAGGAGATATGGGCAAAAGAAGTTTTTCATATAAAAATTTCAATTTTTTTAGGTTTTGGGTGGATTTTTCAATTTTTTGAGGGTGGTCACGAATTAAAGTCCTTTTCGCTCTAGGACGCATATTTAAGGAGATATGGGCAAAAGAAGTTTTTCATATAAAAATTTCAATTTTTTTTAGGTTTTGGGTGGATTTTTTAATTTTTTGAGGGTGGTCACGAATTAAAGTCCTTTTCGCTCTAGGACGCATATTTAAGGAGATATGGGCAAAAGACGTTTTTCATATAAAAATTTAATTTTTTTTGGTTTTGGGTGGATTTTTCAATTTTTTGAGGGTGGTCACGAATTAAAGTCCTTTTCGCTCTAGGACGCATATTTAAGGAGATATGGGCAAAAGAAGTTTTTCATATAAAAATTTAAATTTTTTTAGGTTTTGGGTGGATTTTTCAATTTTTTGAGGGTGGTCACGAATTAAAGTCCTTTTCGCTCTAGGACGCATATTTAAGGAGATATGGGCAAAAGAAGTTTTTCATATAAAAATTTAAATTTTTTTAGGTTTTGGGTGGATTTTTCAATTTTTTGAGGGTGGTCACGAATTAAAGTCCTTTTCGCTCTAGGACGCTTAGTTTAGGAGATATGGGCAAAAGAAGTTTTTCATATAAAAATTTCAATTTTTTTAGGTTTTGGGTGGATTTTTCAATTTTTTGGGGGTGGTCACGAATTAAAGTCGTTTTCGCTCTAGGACGCATATTTAAGGAGATATGGGCAAAAGAAGTTTTTCATATAAAAATTTAAATTTTTTTAGGTTTTGGGTGGATTTTTCAATTTTTTGAGGGTGGTCATGAATTAAAGTCCTTTTCGCTCTAGGACGCATATTTAAGGAGATATGGGCAAAAGAAGTTTTTCATATAAAAATTTCAATTTTTTTAGGTTTTGGGTGGATTTTTCAATTTTTTGGGGGTGGTCACGAATTAAAGTCCTTTTCGCTCTAGGACGCATATTTAAGGAGATATGGACAAAAGAAGTTTTTCATATAAAAATTTCAATTTTTTTAGGTTTTGGGTGGATTTTTCAATTTTTTGAGGGTGGTCACGAATTAAAGTTCTTTTCGCTCTAGGACGCTTAGTTTAGGAGATATGGGCAAAAGAAGTTTTTCATATAAAAATTTAAATTTTTTTAGGTTTTGGGTGGATTTTTCAATTTTTTGGGGGTGGTCACGAATTAAAGTCCTTTTCGCTCTAGGACGCATATTTAAGGAGATATGGGCAAAAGAAGTTTTTCATATAAGAATTTAAATTTTTTTAGGTTTTGGGTGGATTTTTCAATTTTCTGGGGGTGGTCACGAATTAAAGTCCTTTTCGCTCTAGGACGCATATTTAAGGAGATATGGGCAAAAGAAGTTTTTCATATAAAAATTTCAATTTTTTTAGGTTTTGGGTGGATTTTTCAATTTTTTGAGGGTGGTCACGAATTAAAGTCCTTTTCGCTCTAGGACGCATATTTAAGAAGATATGGGCAAAAGAAGTTTTTCATATAAAAATTTCAATTTTTTTTTAGGTTTTGGGTGGATTTTTTAATTTTTTGAGGGTGGTCACGAATTAAAGTCCTTTTCGCTCTAGGACGCTTAGTTTAGGAGATATGGGCAAAAGAAGTTTTTCATATAAAAATTTAATTTTTTTTAGGTTTTGGGTGGATTTTTCAATTTTTTGAGGGTGGTCACGAATTAAAGTCCTTTTCGCTCTAGGAGGCATATTTAAGGAGATATGGGCAAAAGAAGTTTTTCATATAAAAATTTCAATTTTTTTAGGTTTTGGGTGGATTTTTCAAATTTTTTGGGGGTGGTCACGAATTAAAGTCCTTTTCGCGCTAGGACGCTTAGTTTAGGAGATATGGGCAAAAGAAGTTTTTCATATAAAAATTTCATTTTTTTTTAGGTTTTGGGTGGATTTTTCAATTTTTTGAGGGTGGTCACGAATTAAAGTCCTTTTCGCTCTAGGACGCATATTTAAGGGATATGGGCAACAGAAGTTTTTCATATAAAAATTTTAATTTTTTAGGTTTTGGGTGGATTTTTCAATTTTTTGAGGGTGGTCACGAATTAAAGTCCTTTTCGCTCTAGGACGCATATTTAAGGAGTTATGGGCAAAAGAAGTTTTTCATATAAAAATTTCAATTTTTTTTAGGTTTTGGGTGGATTTTTTAATTTTTTGATGGTGGTCACGAATTAAAGTCCTTTTCGCTCTAGGACGCATATTTAAGGAGATATGGGCAAAAGAAGTTTTTCATTTAAAAATTTCAATTTTTTTAGGTTTTGGGTGGATTTTTCAATTTTTTGGGGGTGGTCACGAATTAAAGTCCTTTCGCTCTAGGACGCTTAGTTTAGGAGATATGGGCAAAAGAAGTTTTTCATATAAAAATTTCAATTTTTTTAGGTTTTGGGTGGATTTTTCAATTTTTTGAGGGTGGTCACGAATTAAAGTCCCTTTCGCTCTAGGACGCTTAGTTTAGGAGATATGGGCAAAAGAAGTTTTTCATATAAAAATTTCAATTTTTTTAGGTTTTGGGTGGATTTTTCAATTTTTTGAGGGTGGTCATGAATTAAAGTCCTTTTCGCTCTAGGACGCATATTTAAGGAGATATGGGCAAAAGAAGTTTTTCATATAAAAATTTCAATTTTTTTTAGGTTTTGGGTGGATTTTTTAATTTTTTGAGGGTGGTCACGAATTAAAGTCCTTTTCGCTCTAGGACGCTTAGTTTAGGAGATATGGGCAAAAGAAGTTTTTCATATAAAAATTTCAATTTTTTTAGGTTTTGGGTGGATTTTTCAATTTTTTGGGGGTGGTCACGAATTAAAGTCCTTTTCGCTCTAGGACGCTTAGTTTAGGAGATATGGGCAAAAGAAGTTTTTCATATAAAAATTTCAATTTTTTTAGGTTTTGGGTGGATTTTTCAATTTTTTGAGGGTGGTCACGAATTAAAGTCCTTTTCGCTCTAGGACGCATATTTAAGGAGATATGGACAAAAAAAGTTTTTCATATAAAAATTTCAATTTTTTTAGGTTTTGGGTGGATTTTTCAATTTTTTGAGGGTGGTCACGAATTAAAGTCCTTTTCGCTCTAGGACGCATATTTAAGGAGATATGGACAAAAGAAGTTTTTCATATAAAAATTTCAATTTTTTTAGGTTTTGGGTGGATTTTTCAATTTTTTGAGGGTGGTCACGAATTAAAGTCCTTTTCGCTCTAGGACGCATATTTAAGGAGATATGGGCAAAAGAAGTTTTTCATATAAAAATTTCAATTTTTTTAGGTTTTGGGTGGATTTTTCAATTTTTTGGGGGTGGTCATGAATTAAAGTCCTTTTCGCTCTAGGACGCTTAGTTTAGGAGATATGGGCAAAAGAAGTTTTTCATATAAAAATTTCAATTTTTTTAGGTTTTGGGTGGATTTTTCAATTTTTTGGGGGTGGTCACGAATTAAAGTCCTTTTCGCTCTAGGACGCATATTTAAGGAGATATGGGCAACAGAAGTTTTTCATATAAAAATTTAAATTTTTTTTAGGTTTTGGGTGGATTTTTCAATTTTTTGAGGGTGGTCACGAATTAAAGTCCTTTTCGCTCTAGGACGCATATTTAAGGAGATATGGGCAAAAGAAGTTTTTCATATAAAAATTTCAATTTTTTTAGGTTTTGGGTGGATTTTTTTAATTTTTTTGAGGGTGGTCACGAATTAAAGTCCTTTTCGCTCTAGGACGCATATTTAAGGAGATATGGGCAAAAGAAGTTTTTCATATAAAAATTTCAATTTTTTAGGTTTTGGGTGGATTTTTCAATTTTTTGAGGGTGGTCACGAATTAAAGTCCTTTTCACTCTAGGACGCTTAGTTTAGGAGATATGGGCAAAAGAAGTTTATCATATAAAAATTTCAATTTTTTTAGGTTTTGGGTGGATTTTTCAATTTTTTGAGGGTGGTAATGAATTAAAGTCCTTTTTGCTCTAGGACGCATATTTAAGGAGATATGGACAAAAAAAGTTTTTCATATAAAAATTTCAATTTTTTTAGGTTTTGGGTGGATTTTTCAATTTTTTGAGGGTGGTCACGAATTAAAGTCCTTTTCGCTCTAGGACGCATATTTAAGGAGATATGGACAAAAGAAGTTTTTCATATAAAAATTTCAATTTTTTTAGGTTTTGGGTGGATTTTTCAATTTTTTGAGGGTGGTCACGAATTAAAGTCCTTTTCGCTCTAGGACGCATATTTAAGGAGATATGGACAAAAAAAGTTTTTGATATAAAAAATTTCAATTTTTTTAGGTTTTGGGTGGATTTTTCAATTTTTTGGGGGTGGTCACGAATTAAAGTCCTTTTCGCTCTAGGACGCTTAGTTTAGGAGATATGGGCAAAAGAAGTTTTTCATATAAAATTTTCAATTTTTTTAGGTTTTGGGTGGATTTTTCAATTTTTTGAGGGTGGTCATGAATTAAAGTCCTTTTCGCTCAAGGACGCTTAGTTTAGGAGATATGGGCAAAAGAAGATTTTCATATAAAAATTTAATTTTTTTTAGGTTTTCTAGGACGCTTAGTTTAGGAGATATGGGCAAAAGAAGTTTTTCATATAAAAATTTCAATTTTTTTAGGTTTTGGGTGGATTTTTCAATTTTTTGGGGGTGGTCACGAATTAAAGTCCTTTTCGCTCTAGGACGCATATTTAAGGAGATATGGGCAAAAGAAGTTTTTCATATAAAAATTTCAATTGTTTTAGGTTTTGGGTGGATTTTTCAATTTTTTGAGGGTGGTCACGAATTAAAGTCCTTTTCGCTCTAGGACGCATATTTAAGGAGATATGGACAAAAGAAGTTTTTCATATAAAAATTTCAATTTTTTTAGGTTTTGGGTGGATTTTTCAATTTTTTGAGGGTGGTCACGAATTAAAGTCCTTTTCGCTCTAGGACGCATATTTAAGGAGATATGGACAAAAGAAGTTTTTCATATAAAAATTTCAATTTTTTTAGGTTTTGGGTGGATTTTTCAATTTTTTGAGGGTGGTCACGAATTAAAGTCCTTTTCGCTCTAGGACGCTTAGTTTAGGAGATATGGGCAAAAGAAGTTTTTCATATAAAAATTTCAATTTTTTAGGTTTTGGGTGGATTTTTCAATTTTTTGGGGGTGGTCACGAATTAAAGTCCTTTTCGCTCTAGGACGCATATTTAAGGAGATATGGACAAAAAAAGTTTTTCATATAAAAATTTAAATTTTTTTAGGTTTTGGGTAGATTTTTCAATTTTTTGAGGGTGGTCATGAATTAAAGTCCTTTTCGCTCTAGGACGCATATTTAAGGAGATATGGGCAAAAGAAGTTTTTCATATAAAAATTTCAATTTTTTTAGGTTTTGGGTGGATTTTTTAATTTTTTGGGGGTGGTCGCGAATTAAAGTCCTTTTCGCTCTAGGACGCATATTTAAGGAGATATGGACAAAAGAAGTTTTTCATATAAAAATTTCAATTTTTTTAGGTTTTGGGTGGAGTTTTCAATTTTTTGAGGGTGGTCACGAATTAAAGTCCTTTTCGCTCTAGGACGCTTAGTTTAGGAGATATGGGCAAAAGAAGTTTTTCATATAAAAATTTCAATTTTTTTAGGTTTTGGGTGGATTTTTCAATTTTTTGAGGGTGGTCACGAATCAAAGTCCTTTTCGCTCTAGGACGCTTAGTTTAGGAGATATATGCAAAAGAAGTTTTTCATATAAAAATTTCAATTTTTTTTAGGTTTTGGGTGGATTTTTTAATTTTTTGAGGGTGGTCACGAATTAAAGTCCTTTTCGCTCTAGGGCGCATATTTAAGGAGATATGGGCAAAAAAAAATTTTCATATAAAAATTTAAATTTTTTTAGGTTTTGGGTGGATTTTTCAATTTTTTGGGGGTGGTCACGAATTAAAGTCCTTTTCGCTCTAGGACGCATATTTAAGGAGATATGGGCAAAAGAAGTTTTTCATATAAAAATTTCAATTTTTTTAGGTTTTGGGTGGATTTTTCAATTTTTTGAGGGTGGTCACGAATTAAAGTCCTTTTCGCTCTAGGACGCATATTTAAGGAGATATGGGCAAAAGAAGTTTTTCATATAAAAATTTCAATTTTTTTTTAGGTTTTGAGTGGATTTTTTTAATTTTTTGAGGGTGGTCACGAATTAAAGTCCTTTTCGCTCTAGGACGCTTAGTTTAGGAGATATGGGCAAAAGAAGTTTTTCATATAAAAATTTCAATTTTTTTAGGTTTTGGGTGGATTTTTTAATTTTTTGAGGGTGGTCACGAATTAAAGTCCTTTTCGCTCTAGGGCGCATATTTAAGGAGATATGGGCAAAAGAAGTTTTTCATATAAAAATTTCAATTTTTTTAGGTTTTGGGTGGATTTTTCAATTTTTTGAGGGTGGTCACGAATTAAAGTCCTTTTCGCTCTAGGACGCATATTTAGGGAGATATGGGCAAAAGAAGTTTGTCATATAAAAATTTCAATTTTTTAGGTTTTGGGTGGATTTTTCAATTTTTTGAGGGTGGTCACGAATTAAAGTCCTTTTCGGTCTAGGACGCATATTTAAGGAGATATGGGCAAAAGAAGTTTTTCATATAAAAATTTCAATTTTTTTTAGGTTTTGGGTGGATTTTTCAATTTTTTGAGGGTGGTCACGAATTAAAGTCCTTTTCGCTCTAGGACGCTTAATTTAGGAGATATGGGCAAAAGAAGTTTTTCATATAAAAATTTCAATTTTTTTAGGTTTTGGGTGGATTTTTCAATTTTTTGGGGGTGGTCACGAATTAAAGTCCTTTTCGCTCTAGGACGCATATTTAAGGAGATATGGGCAAAAGAAGTTTTTCATATAAAAATTTCAATTTTTTTAGGTTTTGGGTGGATTTTTCAATTTTTTGAGGGTGGTCACGAATTAAAGTCCTTTTCGCTCTAGGACGCATATTTAAGGAGATATGGACAAAAGAAGTTTTTCATATAAAAATTTCAATTTTTTTAGGTTTTGGGTGGATTTTTCAATTTTTTGAGGGTGGTCACGAATTAAAGTCCTTTTCGCTCTAGGACGCATATTTAAGGAGATATGGGCAAAAGAAGTTTTTCATATAAAAATTTCAATTTTTTAAAGGTTTTGGGAGGATTTTTTTAATTTTGTGAGGGTGGTCACGAATTAAAGTCCTTTTCGCTCTAGGACGCTTAGTTTAGGAGATATGGGCAAAAGAAGTTTTTCATATAAAAATTTCAATTTTTTTAGGTTTTGGGTGGATTTTTTAATTTTTTGAGGGTGGTCACGAATTAAAGTCCTTTTCGCTCTAGGGCGCATATTTAAGGAGATATGGGCAAAAGAAGTTTTTCATATAAAAATTTCAATTTTTTTAGGTTTTGGGTGGATTTTTCAATTTTTTGAGGGTGGTCACGAATTAAAGTCCTTTTCGCTCTAGGACGCATATTTAGGGAGATATGGGCAAAAGAAGTTTTTCATATAAAAATTTCAATTTTTTTAGGTTTTGGGTGGATTTTTCAATTTTTTGAGGGTGGTCACGAATTAAAGTCCTTTTCGGTCTAGGACGCATATTTAAGGAGATATGGGCAAAAGAAGTTTTTCATATAAAATTTCAATTTTTTTTAGGTTTTGGGTGGATTTTTCAATTTTTTGAGGGTGGTCACGAATTAAAGTCCTTTTCGCTCTAGGACGCTTAGTTTAGGAGATATGGGCAAAAGAAGTTTTTCATATAAAAATTTCAATTTTTTTAGGTTTTGGGTGGATTTTTCAATTTTTTGGGGGTGGTCACGAATTAAAGTCCTTTTCGCTCTAGGACGCATATTTAAGGAGATATGGGCAAAAGAAGTTTTTCATATAAAAATTTCAATTTTTTTAGGTTTTGGGTGGATTTTTCAATTTTTTGAGGGTGGTCACGAATTAAAGTCCTTTTCGCTCTAGGACGCATATTTAAGGAGATATGGACAAAAGAAGTTTTTCATATAAAAATTTCAATTTTTTTAGGTTTTGGGTGGATTTTTCAATTTTTTGAGGGTGGTCACGAATTAAAGTCCTTTTCGCTCTAGGACGCATATTTAAGGAGATATGGGCAAAAGAAGTTTTTCATATAAAAATTTCAATTTTTTAAAGGTTTTGGGTGGATTTTTTAATTTTTTGAGGGTGGTCACGAATTAAAGTCCTTTTCGCTCTAGGACGCATATTTAAGGAGATATGGGCAAAAGAAGTTTTTCATTTAAAAATTTCAATTTTTTTAGGTTTTGGGTGGATTTTTCAATTTTTTGGGGGTGGTCACGAATTAAAGTCCTTTTCGCTCTAGGACGCTTAGTTTAGGAGATATGGGCAAAAGAAGTTTTTCATATAAAAATTTCAATTTTTTAGGTTTTGGGTGGATTTTTCAATTTTTTGAGGGTGGTCACGAATTAAAGTCCTTTTCGCTCTAGGACGCATATTTAAGGAGATATGGACAAAAGAAGTTTTTCATATAAAAATTTCAATTTTTTTAGGTTTTGGGTGGATTTTTGAATTTTTTGAGGGTGGTCACGAATTAAAGTCCTTTTCGCTCTAGGACGCTTAGTTTAGGAGATATGGGCAAAAGAAGTTTTTCATATAAAAATTTCAATTTTTTTAGGTTTTGGGTGGATTTTTCAATTTTTTGAGGGTGGTCATGAATTAAAGTCCTTTTCGCTCTAGGACGCTTAGTTTAGGAGATATGGGCAAAAGAAGTTTTTCATATAAAAATTTCAATTTTTTTAGGTTTTGGGTGGATTTTTCAATTTTTTGAGGGTGGTCATGAATTAAAGTCCTTTTCGCTCTAGGACGCTTAGTTTAGGAGATATGGGCAAAATAAGTTTTTCATATAAAAATTTAATTTTTTTTAGATTTTCTAGGACGCTTAGTTTAGGAGATATGGGCAAAAGAAGTTTTTCATATAAAAATTTAAATTTTTTTAGGTTTTGGGTGGATTTTTCAATTTTTTGGGGGTGGTCACGAATTAAAGTCCATTTCGCTCTAGGACGCATATTTAAGGAGATATGGGCAAAAGAAGTTTTTCATATAAAAATTTCAATTGTTTTAGGTTTTGGGTGGATTTTTCAATTTTTTGAGGGTGGTCACGAATTAAAGTCCTTTTCGCTCTAGGACGCATATTTAAGGAGATATGGACAAAAGAAGTTTTTCATATAAAAATTTCAATTTTTTTAGGTTTTGGGTGGATTTTTCAATTTTTTGAGGGTGGTCACGAATTAAAGTCCTTTTCGCTCTAGGACGCTTAGTTTAGGAGATATGGGCAAAAGAAGTTTTTCATATAAAAATTTCAATTTTTTTAGGTTTTGGGTGGATTTTTCAATTTTTTGAGGGTGGTCACGAATTAAAGTCCTTTTCGCTCTAGGACGCTTAGTTTAGGAGATATGGGCAAAAGAAGTTTTTCATATAAAAATTTCAATTTTTTTTAGGTTTTGGGTGGATTTTTTAATTTTTTGAGGGTGGTCACGAATTAAAGTCCTTTTCGCTCTAGGGCGCATATTTAAGGAGATATGGGCAAAAGAAGTTTTTCATATAAAAATTTCAATTTTTTTAGGTTTTGGGTGGATTTTTCAATTTTTTGGGGGTGGTCACGAATTAAAGTCCTTTTCGCTCTAGGACGCTTAGTTTAGGAGATATGGGCAAAAGAAGTTTTTCATATAAAAATTTAAATTTTTTTAGGTTTTGGGTGGATTTTTCAATTTTTTGAGGGTGGTCACGAATTAAAGTCCTTTTCGCTCTAGGACGCATATTTAAGGAGATACGGACAAAAGAAGTTTTTCATATAAAAATTTCAATTTTTTTAGGTTTTGGGTGGATTTTTCAATTTTTTGAGGGTGGTCACGAATTAAAGTCCTTTTCGCTCTAGGACGCTTAGTTTAGGAGATATGGGCAAAAGAAGTTTTTCATATAAAAATTTAAATTTTTTTAGGTTTTGGGTGGATTTTTAAATTTTTTGAGGGTGGTCATGAATTAAAGTCCTTTTCGCTCTAGGACGCTTAGTTTAGGAGATATGGGCAAAAGAAGTTTTTCATATAAAAATTTCAATTTTTTTAGGTTTTGGGTGGATTTTTAAATTTTTTGGGGGTGGTCACGAATTAAAGTCCTTTTCGCTCTAGGACGCATATTTAAGGAGATATGGGCAAAAGAAGTTTTTCATATAAAAATTTCAATTTTTTTAGGTTTTGGGTGGATTTTTCAATTTTTTGGGGGTGGTCACGAATTAAAGTCCTTTTCGCTCTAGGACGCTTAGTTTAGGAGATATGGGCAAAAGAAGTTTTTCATATAAAAATTTAAATTTTTTTAGGTTTTGGGTGGATTTTTCAATTTTTTGAGGGTGGTCACGAATTAAAGTCCTTTTCGCTCTAGGACGCATATTTAAGGAGATATGGGCAAAAGAAGTTTTTCGTATAAAAATTTCAATTTTTTTAGGTTTTGGGTGGATTTTTCAATTTTTTGGGGTGGTCGCGAATTAAAGTCCTTTTCGCTCTAGGACGCATATTTAAGGAGATATGGACAAAAGAAGTTTTTCATATAAAAATTTCAATTTTTTTAGGTTTTGGGTGGATTTTTCAATTTTTTGAGGGTGGTCTCGAATTAAAGTCCTTTTCGCTCTAGGACGCTTAGTTTAGGAGATATGGGCAAAAGAAGTTTTTCATATAAAAATTTCAATTTTTTTAGGTTTTGGGTGGATTTTTCAATTTTTTGAGGGTGGTCACGAATTAAAGTCCTTTTCGCTCTAGGACGCTTAGTTTAGGAGATATGGGCAAAAGAAGTTTTTCATATAAAAATTTCAATTTTTTAATTTTTTGAGGGTGGTCACGAATTAAAGTCCTTTTCGCTCTAGGGCGCATATTTAAGGAGATATGGGCAAAAGAAGTTTTTCATATAAAAATTTCAATTTTTTTAGGTTTTGGGTGGATTTTTCAATTTTTTGGGGGTGGTCACGAATTAAAGTCCTTTTCGCTCTAGGACGCCTAGTTTAGGAGATATGGGCAAAAGAAGTTTTTCATATAAAAATTTAAATTTTTTTAGGTTTTGGGTGGATTTTTCAATTTTTTGAGGGTGGTCACGAATTAAAGTCCTTTTCGCTCTAGGACGCATATTTAAGGAGATACGGACAAAAGAAGTTTTTCATATAAAAATTTCAATTTTTTTAGGTTTTGGGTGGATTTTTCAATTTTTTGAGGATGGTCACGAATTAAAGTCCTTTTCGCTCTAGGACGCTTAGTTTAGGAGATATGGGCAAAAGAAGTTTTTCATATAAAAATTTCAATTTTTTTAGGTTTTGGGTGGATTTTTCAATTTTTTGAGGGTGATCATGAATTAAAGTCCTTTTCGCTCTAGGACGCTTAGTTTAGGAGATATGGGCAAAAGAAGTTTTTCATATAAAAATTTCAATTTTTTTAGGTTTTGGGTGGATTTTTTAATTTTTTGAGGGTGGTCACGAATTAAAGTCCTTTTCGCTCTAGGACGCATAATTAAGGAGATATGGGCAAAAGAAGTTTTTCATATAAAAATTTCATTTTTTTTTTAGGTTTTGGGTGGATTTTTTAATTTTTTGAGGGTGGTCACGAATTAAAGTCCTTTTCGCTCTAGGACGCTTAGTTTAGGAGATATGGGCAAAAGAAGTTTTTCATATAAAAATTTAAATTTTTTTAGGTTTTGGGTGGATTTTTCAATTTTTTGAGGGTGGTCACGAATTAAAGTCCTTTTCGCTCTAGGACGCTTAGTTTAGGAGATATGGGCAAAAGAAGTTTTTCATATAAAAATTTAAATTTTTTTAGGTTTTGGGTGGATTTTTCAATTTTTTGAGGGTGGTCATGAATTAAAGTCCTTTTCGCTCTAGGACGCTTAGTTTAGGAGATATGGGCAAAAGAAGTTTTTCATATAAAAATTTCAATTTTTTTAGGTTTTGGGTGGATTTTTAAATTTTTTGGGGGTGGTCACGAATTAAAGTCCTTTTCGCTCTAGGACGCATATTTAAGGAGATATGGGCAAAAGAAGTTTTTCATATAAAAATTTAAATTTTTTTAGGTTTTGGGTGGATTTTTCAATTTTTTGAGGGTGGTCATGAATTAAAGTCCTTTTCGCTCTAGGACGCTTAGTTTAGGAGATATGGGCAAAAGAAGTTTTTCATATAAAAATTTAAATTTTTTTAGGTTTTGGGTGGAGTTTTCAATTTTTTGAGGGTGGTCACGAATTAAAGTCCTTTTCGCTCTAGGACGCTTAGTTTAGGAGATATGGGCAAAAGAAGTTTTTCATATAAAAATTTAAATTTTTTTAGGTTTTGGGTGGATTTTTCAATTTTTTGAGGGTGGTCACGAATTAAAGTCCTTTTCGCTCTAGGACGCATATTTAAGGAGATACGGACAAAAGAAGTTTTTCATATAAAAATTTCAATTTTTTTAGGTTTTGGGTGGATTTTTCAATTTTTTGAGGATGGTCACGAATTAAAGTCCTTTTCGCTCTAGGACGCTTAGTTTAGGAGATATGGGCAAAAGAAGTTTTTCATATAAAAATTTCAATTTTTTTAGGTTTTGGGTGGATTTTTCAATTTTTTGAGGGTGATCATGAATTAAAGTCCTTTTCGCTCTAGGACGCTTAGTTTAGGAGATATGGGCAAAAGAAGTTTTTCATATAAAAATTTCAATTTTTTTAGGTTTTGGGTGGATTTTTTAATTTTTTGAGGGTGGTCACGAATTAAAGTCCTTTTCGCTCTAGGGCGCATATTTAAGGAGATATGGGCAAAAGAAGTTTTTCATATAAAAATTTCAATTTTTTTAGGTTTTGGGTGGATTTTTCAATTTTTTGAGGGTGGTCACGAATTAAAGTCCTTTTCGCTATAGGACGCATAATTAAGGAGATATGGGCAAAAGAAGTTTTTCATATAAAAATTTCATTTTTTTTTTAGGTTTTGGGTGGATTTTTTAATTTTTTGAGGGTGGTCACGAATTAAAGTCCTTTTCGCTCTAGGACGCTTAGTTTAGGAGATATGGGCAAAAGAAGTTTTTCATATAAAAATTTAAATTTTTTTAGGTTTTGGGTGGATTTTTCAATTTTTTGAGGGTGGTCACGAATTAAAGTCCTTTTCGCTCTAGGACGCTTAGTTTAGGAGATATGGGCAAAAGAAGTTTTTCATATAAAAATTTAAATTTTTTTAGGTTTTGGGTGGATTTTTCAATTTTTTGAGGGTGGTCATGAATTAAAGTCCTTTTCGCTCTAGGACGCTTAGTTTAGGAGATATGGGCAAAAGAAGTTTTTCATATAAAAATTTCAATTTTTTTAGGTTTTGGGTGGATTTTTAAATTTTTTGGGGGTGGTCACGAATTAAAGTCCTTTTCGCTCTAGGACGCATATTTAAGGAGATATGGGCAAAAGAAGTTTTTCATATAAAAATTTAAATTTTTTTTGGTTTTGGGTGGATTTTTCAATTTTTTGAGGGTGGTCATGAATTAAAGTCCTTTTCGCTCTAGGACGCTTAGTTTAGGAGATATGGGCAAAAGAAGTTTTTCATATAAAAATTTAAATTTTTTTAGGTTTTGGGTGGAGTTTTCAATTTTTTGAGGGTGGTCACGAATTAAAGTCCTTTTCGCTCTAGGACGCTTAGTTTAGGAGATATGGGCAAAAGAAGTTTTTCATATAAAAATTTCAATTTTTTTAGGTTTTGGGTGGATTTTTAAATTTTTTGGGGGTGGTCACGAATTAAAGTCCTTTTCGCTCTAGGACGCATATTTAAGGAGATATGGGCAAAAGAAGTTTTTCATATAAAAATTTAAATTTTTTAGGTTTTGAGTGGATTTTTCAATTTTTTGAGGGTGGTCATGAATTAAAGTCCTTTTCGCTCTAGGACGCATATTTAAGGAGATATGGACAAAAGAAGTTTTTCATATAAAAATTTCAATTTTTTAGGTTTTGGGTGGATTTTTCAATTTTTTGGGGGTGGTCACGAATTAATGTCCTTTTCGCTCTAGGACGCTTAGTTTAGGAGATATATGCAAAAGAAGTTTTTCATATAAAAATTTAAATTTTTTTAGGTTTTGGGTGGATTTTTCAATTTTTTGAGGGTGGTCACGAATTAAAGTCCTTTTCGCTCTAGGACGCTTAGTTTAGGAGATATGGGCAAAAGAAGTTTTTCATATAAAAATTTAAATTTTTTTAGGTTTTGGGTGGAGTTTTCAATTTTTTGAGGGTGGTCACGAATTAAAGTCCTTTTCGCTCTAGGACGCATATTTAAGGAGATATGGGCAAAAGAAGTTTTTCATATAAAAATTTCAATTTTTTTAGGTTTTGGGTGGATTTTTCAATTTTTTGGGGGTGGTCACGAATTAAAGTCCTTTTCGCTCTAGGACTCTTAGTTTAGGAGATATGGGCAAAAGCAGTTTTTCATATAAAAATTTAAATTTTTTTAGGTTTTGGGTGGATTTTCAATTTTTTGAGGGTGGTCACGAATTAAAGTCCTTTTCGCTCTAGGACGCTTAGTTTAGGAGATATGGGCAAAAGAAGTTTTTCATATAAAAATTTCAATTTTTTTAGGTTTTGGGTGGATTTTTCAATTTTTTGAGGGTGATCATGAATTAAAGTGCTTTTCGCTCTAGGACGCTTAGTTTAGGAGATATGGGCAAAAGAAGTTTTTCATATAAAAATTTCAATTTTTTTAGATTTTGGGTGGATTTTTCAATTTTTTGGGGGTGGTCACGAATTAAAGTCCTTTTCGCTCTAGGACGCATATTTAAGGAGATATGGACAAAAGAAGTTTTTCATATAAAAATTTCAATTTTTTTAGGTTTTGGGTGGATTTTTCAATTTTTTGAGGGTGGTCACGAATTAAAGTCCTTTTCGCTCTAGGACGCTTAGTTTAGGAGATATGGGCAAAAGAAGTTTTTCATATAAAAATTTAAATTTTTGTAGGTTTTGGGTGGATTTTTCAATTTTTGGGGGGTGGTCACGAATTAAAGTCCTTTTCGCTCTAGGACGCATATTTAAGGAGATATGGGCAAAAGAAGTTTTTCATATAAAAATTTCAATTTTTTTAGGTTTTGGGTGGATTTTTCAATTTTTTGAGGGTGGTCACGAATTAAAGTCCTTTTCGCTCTAGGACGCATATTTAAGGAGATATGGACAAAAGAAGTTTTTCATATAAAAATTTCAATTTTTTAGGTTTTGGGTGGATTTTTCAATTGTTTGGGGGTGGTCACGAATTAATGTCCTTTTCGCTCTAGGACGCTTAGTTTAGGAGATATATGCAAAAGAAGTTTTTCATATAAAAATTTCAATTTTTTTAGGTTTTGGGTGGATTTTTCAATTTTTTGAGGGTGGTCACGAATTAAAGTCCTTTTCGCTCTAGGACGCTTAGTTTAGGAGATATGGGCAAAAGAAGTTTTTCATATAAAAATTTAAATTTTTTTAGGTTTTGGGTGGATTTTTCAATTTTTTGAGGGTGGTCACGAATTGAAGTCCTTTTCGCTCTATGGCGCTTAGTTTAGGAGATATGGGCAAAAGAAGTTTTTCATATAAAAATTTAAATTTTTTTACGTTTTGGGTGGAGTTTTCAATTTTTTGAGGGTGGTCACGAATTAAAGTCCTTTTCGCTCTAGGACGCATATTTAAGGAGATATGGGCAAAAGAAGTTTTTCATATAAAAATTTAAATTTTTTTAGGTTTTGGGTGGATTTTTCAATTTTTTGGGGGTGGTCACGAATTAAAGTCCTTTTCGCTCTAGGACGCTTAGTTTAGGAGATATGGGCAAAAGAAGTTTTTCATATAAAAATTTAAATTTTTTTAGGTTTTGGGTGGATTTTTCAATTTTTTGAGGGTGGTCACGAATTAAAGTCCTTTTCGCTCTAGGACGCTTAGTTTAGGAGATATGGGCAAAAGAAGTTTTTCATATAAAAATTTCAATTTTTTTAGGTTTTGGGTGGATTTTTCAATTTTTTGAGGGTGATCATGAATTAAAGTCCTTTTCGCTCTAGGACGCTTAGTTTAGGAGATATGGGCAAAAGAAGTTTTTCATATAAAAATTTCAATTTTTTTAGGTTTTGGGTGGATTTTTCAATTTTTTGAGGGTGGTCACGAATTAAAGTCCTTTTCGCTCTAGGACGCATATTTAAGGAGATATGGACAAAAGAAGTTTTTCATATAAAAATTTCAATTTTTTTAGGTTTTGGGTGGATTTTTCAATTTTTTGAGGATGGTCACGAATTAAAGTCCTTTTCGCTCTAGGACGCTTAGTTTAGGAGATATGGGCAAAAGAAGTTTTTCATATAAAAATTTAAATTTTTTTAGGTTTTGGGTGGATTTTTCAATTTTTTGAGGGTGGTCACGAATTAAAGTCCTTTTCGCTCTAGGACGCATATTTAAGGAGATATGGACAAAAGAAGTTTTTCATATAAAAATTTAAATTTTTTTAGGTTTTGGGTGGATTTTTCAATTTTTTGAGGGTGGTCATGAATTAAAGTCCGTTTCGCTCTAGGACGCATATTTAAGGAGATATGGGCAAAAGAAGTTTTTCATATAAAAATTTCAATTTTTTTAGATTTTGGGTGGATTTTTCAATTTTTTGGGGGTAGTCACGAATTAAAGTCCTTTTCGCTCTAGGACGCATATTTAAGGAGATATGGACAAAAGAAGTTTTTCATATAAAAATTTAAAATTTTTTAGGTTTTGGGTGGATTTTTCAATTTTTTGAGGGTGGTCACGAATTAAAGTCCTTTTCGCTCTAGGACGCTTAGTTTAGGAGATATGGGCAAAAGAAGTTTTTCATATAAAAATTTAAATTTTTGTAGGTTTTGGGTGGATTTTTCAATTTTTTGGGGGTGGTCACGAATTAAAGTCCTTTTCGCTCTAGGACGCATATTTAAGGAGATATGGGCAAAAGAAGTTTTTCATATAAAAATTTCAATTTTTTTAGGTTTTGGGTGGATTTTTCAATTTTTTGAGGGTGGTCACGAATTAAAGTCCTTTTCGCTCTAGGACGCATATTTAAGGAGATATGGACAAAAGAAGTTTTTCATATAAAAATTTCAATTTTTTAGGTTTTGGGTGGATTTTTCAATTTTTTGGGGGTGGTCACGAATTAATGTCCTTTTCGCTCTAGGACGCTTAGTTTAGGAGATATATGCAAAAGAAGTTTTTCATATAAAAATTTCAATTTTTTTATGTTTTGGGTGGATTTTTCAATTTTTTGAGGGTGGTCACGAATTAAAGTCCTTTTCGCTCTAGGACGCTTAGTTTAGGAGATATGGGCAAAAGAAGTTTTTCATATAAAAATTTAAATTTTTTTAGGTTTTGGGTGGATTTTTCAATTTTTTGAGGGTGGTCACGAATTGAAGTCCTTTTCGCTCTAGGGCGCTTAGTTTAGGAGATATGGGCAAAAGAAGTTTTTCATATAAAAATTTAAATTTTTTTAGGTTTTGGGTGGAGTTTTCAATTTTTTGAGGGTGGTCACGAATTAAAGTCCTTTTCGCTCTAGGACGCATATTTAAGGAGATATGGGCAAAAGAAGTTTTTCATATAAAAATTTAATTTTTTTTAGGTTTTGGGTGGATTTTTCAATTTTTGGGGGTGGTCACGAATTAAAGTCCTTTTCGCTCTAGGACGCTTAGTTTAGGAGATATGGGCAAAAGAAGTTTTTCATATAAAAATTTAAATTTTTTTAGGTTTTGGGTGGATTTTTCAATTTTTTGAGGGTGGTCACGAATTAAAGTCCTTTTCGCTCTAGGACGCTTAGTTTAGGAGATATGGGCAAAAGAAGTTTTTCATATAAAAATTTCAATTTTTTTAGGTTTTGGGTGGATTTTTCAATTTTTTGAGGGTGGTCACGAATTAAAGTCCTTTTCGCTCTAGGACGCATATTTAAGGAGATATGGACAAAAGAAGTTTTTCATATAAAAATTTCAATTTTTTTAGGTTTTGGGTGGATTTTTAAATTTTTTGAGGATGGTCACGAATTAAAGTCCTTTTCGCTCTAGGACGCTTAGTTTAGGAGATATGGGCAAAAGAAGTTTTTCATATAAAAATTTCAATTTTTTTAGGTTTTGGGTGGATTTTTCAATTTTTTGAGGGTGGTCACGAATTAAAGTCCTTTTCGCTCTAGGACGCTTAGTTTAGGAGATATGGGCAAAAGAAGTTTTTCATATAAAAATTTAAATTTTTGTAGGTTTTGGGTGGATTTTTCAATTTTTTGGGGGTGGTCACGAATTAAAGTCCTTTTCGCTCTAGGACGCATATTTAAGGAGATATGGGCAAAAGAAGTTTTTCATATAAAAATTTCATTTTTTTTTTTAGGTTTTGGGTGGATTTTTCAATTTTTTGAGGGTGGTCATGAATTAAAGTCCTTTTCGCTCTAGGACGCATATTTAAGGAGATATGGGCAAAAGAAGTTTTTCATATAAAAATTTAAATTTTTTTAGGTTTTGGGTGGATTTTTCACTTTTTTGGGGGTGGTCACGAATTAAAGTCCTTTTCGCTCTAGGACGCATATTTAAGGAGATATGGACAAAAGAAGTTTTTCATATAAAAATTTAAATTTTTTTAGGGCGCTTAGTTTAGGAGATATGGGCAAAAGAAGTTTTTCATATAAAAATTTAAATTTTTTTAGGTTTTGGGTGGAGTTTTCATTTTTTTGAGGGTGGTCACGAATTAAAGTCCTTTTCGCTCTAGGACGCATATTTAAGGAGATATGGGCAAAAGAAGTTTTTCATATAAAAATTTAATTTTTTTTAGGTTTTGGGTGGATTTTTCAATTTTTTGGGGGTGGTCACGAATTAAAGTCCTTTTCGCTCTAGGACGCTTAGTTTAGGAGATATGGGCAAAAGAAGTTTTTCATATAAAAATTTAAATTTTTTTAGGTTTTGGGTGGATTTTTCAATTTTTTGAGGGTGGTCTCGAATTAAAGTCCTTTTCGCTCTAGGACGCTTAGTTTAGGAGATATGGGCAAAAGAAGTTTTTCATATAAAAATTTCAATTTTTTTAGGTTTTGGGTGGATTTTTCAATTTTTTGAGGGTGGTCACGAATTAAAGTCCTTTTCGCTCTAGGACGCATATTTAAGGAGATATGGACAAAAGAAGTTTTTCATATAAAAATTTCAATTTTTTTAGGTTTTGGGTGGATTTTTAAATTTTTTGAGGATGGTCACGAATTAAAGTCCTTTTCGCTCTAGGACGCTTAGTTTAGGAGATATGGGCAAAAGAAGTTTTTCATATAAAAATTTCAATTTTTTTAGGTTTTGGGTGGATTTTTCAATTTTTTGAGGGTGGTCACGAATTAAAGTCCTTTTCGCTCTAGGACGCTTAGTTTAGGAGATATGGGCAAAAGAAGTTTTTCATATAAAAATTTAAATTTTTGTAGGTTTTGGGTGGATTTTTCAATTTTTTGGGGGTGGTCACGAATTAAAGTCCTTTTCGCTCTAGGACGCATATTTAAGGAGATATGGGCAAAAGAAGTTTTTCATATAAAAATTTCATTTTTTTTTTTAGGTTTTGGGTGGATTTTTCAATTTTTTGAGGGTGGTCATGAATTAAAGTCCTTTTCGCTCTAGGACGCATATTTAAGGAGATATGGGCAAAAGAAGTTTTTCATATAAAAATTTAAATTTTTTTAGGTTTTGGGTGGATTTTTCACTTTTTTGGGGGTGGTCACGAATTAAAGTCCTTTTCGCTCTAGGACGCATATTTAAGGAGATATGGACAAAAGAAGTTTTTCATATAAAAATTTCAATTTTTTTAGGTTTTGGGTGGATTTTTCAATTTTTTGAGGGTGGTCATGAATTAAAGTCCTTTTCGCTCTAGGACGCATATTTAAGGAGATATGGGCAAAAGAAGTTTTTCATATAAAAATTTCAATTTTTTTAGGTTTTGGGTGAAATTTTTAGGTTTTGGGTGGATTTTTCAATTTTTTGGGGGTGGTCACGAATTAAAGTCCTTTTCGCTCTAGGACGCATATTTAAGGAGATATGGACAAAAGAAGTTTTTCATATAAAAATTTCAATTTTTTTAAAGTTTTGGGCGGATTTTTTAATTTTTTGAGGGTGGTCACGAATTAAAGTCCTTTTCGCTCTAGGACGCATATTTAAGGAGATATGGGCAAAAGAAGTTTTTCATATAAAAATTTAAATTTTTTTAGGTTTTGGGTGGATTTTTCAATTTTTTGGGGGTGGTCACGAATTAAAGTCCTTTTCGCTCTAGGGCGCATATTTAAGGAGATATGGGCAAAAGAAGTTTTTCATATAAAAATTTAAATTTTTTTAGGTTTTGGGTGGATTTTTCAATTTTTTGGGGGTGGTCACGAATTAAAGTCCTTTTCGCTCTAGGACGCTTAGTTTAGGAGATATGGGCAAAAGAAGTTTTTCATATAAAAATTTAAATTTTTTTAGGTTTTGGGTGGATTTTTCAATTTTTTGAGGGTGGTCATGAATTAAAGTCCTTTTCGCTCTAGGACGCTTAGTTTAGGAGATATGGGCAAAAGAAGTTTTTCATATAAAAATTTAAATTTTTTTAGGTTTTGGGTGGATTTTTCAATTTTTTGAGGGTGGTCTAGGACGCTTAGTTTAGGAGATATGGGCAAAAGAAGTTTTTCATATAAAAATTTAAATTTTTTTAGGTTTTGGGTGGATTTTTCAATTTTTTGAGGGTGGTCACGAATTAAAGTCCTTTTCGCTCTAGGACGCTTAGTTTAGGAGATATGGGCAAAAGAAGTTTTTCATATAAAAATTTCAATTTTTTTAGGTTTTGGGTGGATTTTTCAATTTTTTGGGGGTGGTCACGAATTAAAGTCCTTTTCGCTCTAGGGCGCATATTTAAGGAGATATGGGCAAAAGAAGTTTTTCATATAAAAATTTAAATTTTTTTAGGTTTTGGGTGGATTTTTCAATTTTTTGAGGGTGGTCACGAATTAAAGTCCTTTTCGCTCTAGGACGCATATTTAAGGAGATATGGACAAAGAAGTTTTTCATATAAAAATTTCAATTTTTTTAGGTTTTGGGTGGATTTTTCAATTTTTGGAGGGTGGTCACGAATTAAAGTCCTTTTCGCTCTAGGACGCTTAGTTTAGGAGATATGGGCAAAAGAAGTTTTTCATATAAAAATTTCAATTTTTTTTAGGTTTTGGGTGGATTTTTTAATTTTTTGAGGGTGGTCACGAATTAAAGTCCTTTTCGCTCTAGGACGCTTAGTTTAGGAGATATGGGTAAAAGAAGTTTTTCATATAAAAATTTAAATTTTTTTAGGTTTTGGGTGGATTTTTCAATTTTTTGAGGGTGGTCACGAATTAAAGTCCTTTTCGCTCTAGGACGCATATTTAAGGAGATATGGGCAAAAGAAGTTTTTCATATAAAAATTTAAATTTTTTTAGGTTTTGGGTGGATTTTTCAATTTTTTGAGGGTGGTCATGAATTAAAGTCCTTTTCGCTCTAGGACGCTTAGTTTAGGAGATATGGGCAAAAGAAGTTTTTCATATAAAAATTTAAATTTTTTTAGGTTTTGGGTGGATTTTTCAATTTTTTGAGGGTGGTCATGAATTAAAGTCCTTTTCGCTCTAGGACGCTTAGTTTAGGAGATATGGGCAAAAGAAGTTTTTCATATAAAAATTTCAATTTTTTTAGGTTTTGGGAGGATTTTTCAATTTTTTGGGGGTGGTCACGAATTAAAGTCCTTTTCGCTCTAGGACGCTTAGTTTAGGAGATATGGGCAAAAGAAGTTTTTCATATAAAAATTTAAATTTTTTTAGGTTTTGGGTGGATTTTTCAATTTTTTGAGGGTGGTCACGAATTAAAGTCCTTTTCGCTCTAGGACGCATATTTAAGATATGGAGATATGGACAAAAGAAGTTTTTCATATAAAAATTTAAATTTTTTTAGGATTTGGGTGGATTTTTAAATTTTTTGGGGGTGGTCACGAATTAAAGTCCTTTTCGCTCTAGGACGCATATTTAAGGAGATATGGGCAAAAGAAGTTTTTCATATAAAAATTTAATTTTTTTTAGGTTTTGGGTGGATTTTTCAATTTTTTGAGGGTGGTCATGAATTAAAGTCCTTTTCGCTCTAGGACGCATATTTAAGGAGATATGGACAAAAGAAGTTTTTCATATAAAAATTTAAATTTTTTTAGGTTTTGGGTGGATATTTCAATTTTTTGAGGGTGGTCACGAATTAAAGTCCTTTTCGCTCTAGGACGCATATTTAAGGAGATATGGACAAAAGAAGTTTTTCATATAAAAATTTCAATATTTTTAAGTTTTGGGTGGATTTTTCAATTTTTTGGGGGTGGTCACGAATTAAAGTCCTTTTCGCTCTAGGACGCTTAGTTTAGGAGATATGGGCAAAAGAAGTTTTTCATATAAAAATTTAAATTTTTTTAGGTTTTGGGTGGATTTTTCAATTTTTTGAGGGTGGTCACGAATTAAAGTCCTTTTCGCTCTAGGACGCATATTTAAGATATGGAGATATGGACAAAAGAAGTTTTTCATATAAAAATTTAAATTTTTTTAGGATTTGGGTGGATTTTTAAATTTTTTGGGGGTGGTCACGAATTAAAGTCCTTTTCGCTCTAGGACGCATATTTAAGGAGATATGGGCAAAAGAAGTTTTTCATATAAAAATTTAATTTTTTTTAGGTTTTGGGTGGATTTTTCAATTTTTTGAGGGTGGTCATGAATTAAAGTCCTTTTCGCTCTAGGACGCATATTTAAGGAGATATGGACAAAAGAAGTTTTTCATATAAAAATTTAAATTTTTTTAGGTTTTGGGTGGATATTTCAATTTTTTGAGGGTGGTCACGAATTAAAGTCCTTTTCGCTCTAGGACGCATATTTAAGGAGATATGGACAAAAGAAGTTTTTCATATAAAAATTTCAATATTTTTAAGTTTTGGGTGGATTTTTCAATTTTTTGGGGGTGGTCACGAATTAAAGTCCTTTTCGCTCTAGGACGCTTAGTTTAGGCGATATATGCAAAAGAAGTTTTTCATATAAAAATTTAAATTTTTTTAGGTTTTGGGTGGATTTTTCAATTTTTTGAGGGTGGTCACGAATTAAAGTCCTTTTCGCTCTAGGACGCTTAGTTTAGGAGATATATGCAAAAGAAGTTTTTCATATAAAAATTAAAATTTTTTTAGGTTTTGGGTGGATTTTTCAATTTTTTGAGGGTGGTCACGAATTAAAGTCCTTTTCGCTCTAGGACGCTTAGTTTAGGAGATATGGGCAAAAGAAGTTTTTCATATAAAAATTTAAATTTTTTTAGGTTTTGGGTGGATTTTTCAATTTTTTGGGGGTGGTCACGAATTAAAGTCCTTTTCGCTCTAGGACGCATATTTAAGGAGATATGGGCAAAAGAAGTTTTTCATATAAAAATTTAAATTTTTTTAGGTTTTGGGTGGATTTTTCAATTTTTTGAGGGTGGTCACGAATTAAAGTCCTTTTCGCTCTAGGACGCTTAGTTTAGGAGATGTGGGCAAAAGAAGTTTTTCATATAAAAATTTCAATTTTTTTAGGTTTTGGGTGGATTTTTCAATTTTTTGGGGGTGGTCACGAATTAAAGTCCTTTTCGCTCTAGGACGCATATTTAAGGAGATATGGACAAAAGAAGTTTTTCATATAAAAATTTCAATTTTTTTAGGTTTTGGGTGGATTTTTCAATTTTTTGAGGGTGGTCACGAATTAAAGTCCTTTTCGCTCTAGGGCGCATATTTAAGGAGATATGGGCAAAAGAAGTTTTTCATATAAAAATTTAAATTTTTTTAGGTTTTGGGTGGATTTTTCAATTTTTTGAGGGTGGTCACGAATTAAAGTCCTTTTCGCTCTAGGACGCATATTTAAGGAGATATGGGCAAAATAAGTTTTTCATATAAAAATTTAAATTTTTTTAGGTTTTGGGTGGATTTTTCAATTTTTTGAGGGTGGTCACGAATTAAAGTCCTTTTCGCTCTAGGACGCTTAGTTTAGGAGATATGGGCAAAAGAAGTTTTTCATATAAAAATTTCAATTTTTTTAGGTTTTGGGTGAATTTTTCAATTTTTTGGGGGTGGTCATGAATTAAAGTCCTTTTCGCTCTAGGACGCATATTTAAGGAGATATGGGCAAAAGAAGTTTTTCATATAAAAATTTCAATTTTTTTTAGGTTTTGGGAGGATTTTTCAATTTTTTGGGGTGGTCATGAATTAAAGTCCTTTTCGCTCTAGGACGCATATTTAAGGAGATATGGGCAAAAGAAGTTTTTCATATAAAAATTTCATTTTTTTTAGGTTTTGGGTGGATTTTTCAATTTTTTGAGGGTGGTCATGAATTAAAGTCCTTTTCGCTCTAGGACGCATATTTAAGGAGATATGGGCAAAAGAAGATTTTCATATAAAAATTTAAATTTTTTTAGGTTTTGGGTGGATTTTTTAATTTTTTGAGGGTGGTCACGAATTAAAGTCCTTTTCGCTCTAGGGCGCATATTTAAGGAGATATGGGCAAAAGAAGTTTTTCATATAAAAATTTCAATTTTTTTAGGTTTTGGGTGGATTTTTCAATTTTTTGAGGGTGGTCACGAATTAAAGTCCTTTTCGCTCTAGGACGCTTAGTTTAGGAGATATGGGCAAAAGAAGTTTTTCATATAAAAATTTCAATTTTTTTTGGTTTTGGGTGGATTTTTCAATTTTTTGGGGGTGGTCACGAATTAAAGTCCTTTTCGCTCTAGGACGCATATTTAAGGAGATATGGGCAAAAGAAGGCGCATATTTAAGGAGATATGGGCAAAAGAAGTTTTTCATATAAAAATTTCAATTTTTTTAGCTTTTGGGTGGATTTTTCAATTGTTTGGGGGTGGTCACGAATTAAAGTCCTTTTCGCTCTAGGACGCTTAGTTTAGGAGATATGGGCAAAAGAAGTTTTTCATATAAAAATTTCAATTTTTTTAGGTTTTGGGTGGATTTTTCAATTTTTTGGGGGTGGTCACGAATTAAAGTCCTTTTCGCTCTAGGACGCATATTTAAGGAGATATGGGCAAAAGAAGTTTTTCATATAAAAATTTCAATTTTTTTAGGTTTTGGGTGGATTTTTCAATTTTTTGAGGGTGGTCACGAATTAAAGTCCTTTTCGCTCTAGGGGGTGGTCACGAATTAAAGTCCTTTTCGCTCTAGGACGCATATTTAAGGAGATATGGGCAAAAGAAGTTTTTCATATAAAAATTTCAATTTTTTTAGGTTTTGGGTGGATTTTTCAATTTTTTGAGGGTGGTCACGAATTAAAGTCCTTTTCGCTCTAGGACGCTTAGTTTAGGAGATATGGGCAAAATAAGTTTTTCATATAAAAATTTAAATTTTTTTAGGTTTTGGGTGGATTTTTCAATTTTTTGAGGGTGGTCACGAATTAAAGTCCTTTTCGCTCTAGGACGCTTAGTTTAGGAGATATGGGCAAAAGAAGTTTTTCATATAAAAATTTCAATTTTTTTAGGTTTTGGGAGGATTTTTCAATTTTTTGGGGGTGGTCACGAATTAAAGTCCTTTTCGCTCTAGGACGCTTAGTTTAGGAGATATGGGCAAAAGAAGTTTTTCATATAAAAATTTCAATTTTTTTAGGTTTTGGGTGGATTTTTCAATTTTTTGAGGGTGGTCATGAATTAAAGTCCTTTTCGCTCTAGGACGCTTAGTTTAGGAGATATGGGCAAAAGAAGTTTTTCATATAAAAATTTAAATTTTTTTAGGTTTTGGGTGGATTTTTCAATTTTTTGAGGGTGGTCATGAATTAAAGTCCTTTTCGCTCTAGGACGCATATTTAAGGAGATATGGGCAAAAGAAGTTTTTCATATAAAAATTTCATTTTTTTAGGTTTTGGGTGGATTTTTCAATTTTTTGAGGGTGGTCACGAATTAAAGTCCTTTTCGCTCTAGGACGCTTAGTTTAGGAGATATGGGCAAAAGAAGTTTTTCATATAAAAATTTCAATTTTTTTAGGTTTTGGGTGGATTTTTCAATTTTTTGGGGGTGGTCACGAATTAAAGTCCTTTTCGCTCTAGGGCGCATATTTTAGGAGATATGGGCAAAAGAAGTTTTTCATATAAAAATTTCAATTTTTTTAGGTTTTGGGTGGATTTTTCAATTTTTTGAGGGTGGTCACGAATTAAAGTCCTTTTCGCTCTAGGACGCATATTTAAAGTGATATGGACAAAAGAAGTTTTTCATATAAAAATTTCAATTTTTTTAGGTTTTGGGTGGATTTTTCAATTTTTTGGGGGTGGTCACGAATTAAAGTCCTTCTCGCTCTCGGACGCTTAGTTTAGGAGATATATGCAAAAGAAGTTTTTCATATAAAAATTTCAATTTTTTTAGGTTTTGGGTGGATTTTTCAATTTTTTGAGGGTGGTCACGAATTAAAGTCCTTTTCGCTCTAGGACGCATATTTAAGGAGATATGGACAAAAGAAGTTTTTCATATAAAAATTTCAATTTTTTTAGGTTTTGGGTGGATTTTTCAATTTTTTGGGGGTGGTCACGAATTAAAGTCCTTTTCGCTCTAGGACGCTTAGTTTAGGAGATATATGCAAAAGAAGTTTTTCATATAAAAATTTAAATTTTTTTAGGTTTTGGGTGGATTTTTCAATTTTTTGAGGGTGGTCACGAATTAAAGTCCTTTTCGCTCTAGGACGCATATTTAAGGAGATATGGGCAAAAGAAGTTTTTCATATAAAAATTTAAAATTTTTTAGGTTTTGGGTGGATTTTTCAATTTTTTGAGGGTGGTCACGAATTAAAGTCCTTTTCGCTCTAGGGCGCATATTTAAGGAGATATGGGCAAAAGAAGTTTTTCATATAAAAATTTAAATTTTTTTAGGTTTTGGGTGGATTTTTCAATTTTTTGAGGGTGGTCACGAATTAAAGTCCTTTTCGCTCTAGGACGCATATTTAAAGAAGTTTTTCATATAAAAATTTCAATTTTTTTAGGTTTTGGGTGGATTTTTTTAATTTTTTGAGGGTGGTCACGAATTAAAGTCCTTTTCGCTCTAGGACGCATATTTAAAGAGATATGGACAAAAGAAGTTTTTCATATAAAAATTTCAATTTTTTTAGGTTTTGGGTGGATTTTTCAATTTTTTGGGGGTGGTCACGAATTAAAGCCCTTTTCGCTCTAGGACGCTTAGTTTAGGAGATATGGGCAAAAGAAGTTTTTCATATAAAAATTTCAATTTTTTTAGGTTTTGGGTGGATTTTTCAATTTTTTGAGGGTGGTCACGAATTAAAGTCCTTTTCGCTCTAGGACGCTTAGTTTAGGAGATATGGGCAAAAGAAGTTTTTCATATAAAAATTTCAATTTTTTTAGGTTTTGGGTGGATTTTTCAATTTTTTGAGGGTGGTCACGAATTAAAGTCCTTTTCGCTCTAGGACGCATATTTAAAGAAGTTTTTCATATAAAAATTTCAAGTTTTTTAGGTTTTGGGTGGATTTTTCAATTTTTTGAGGGTGGTCACGAATTAAAGTCCTTTTCGCTCTAGGACGCTTAGTTTAGGAGATATGGGCAAAAGAAGTTTTTCATATAAAAATTTAAATTTTTTTAGGTTTTGGGTGGATTTTTCAATTTTTTGGGGGTGGTCACGAATTAAAGTCCTTTTCGCTCTAGGACGCATATTTAAGGAGATATGAGCAAAAGAAGTTTTTCATATAAAAATTTAAATTTTTTTAGGTTTTGGGTGGATTTTTCAATTTTTTGAGGGTGGTCACGAATTAAAGTCCTTTTCGCTCTAGGACGCTTAGTTTAGGAGATGTGGGCAAAAGAAGTTTTTCATATAAAAATTTCAATTTTTTTAGGTTTTGGGTGGATTTTTCAATTTTTTGGGGGTGGTCACGAATTAAAGTCCTTTTCGCTCTAGGACGCATATTTAAGGAGATATGGACAAAAGAAGTTTTTCATATAAAAATTTCAATTTTTTTAGGTTTTGGGTGGATTTTTCAATTTTTTGAGGGTGGTCACGAATTAAAGTCCTTTTCGCTCTAGGGCGCATATTTAAGGAGATATGGGCAAAAGAAGTTTTTCATATAAAAATTTCAATTTTTTTAGGTTTTGGGTGGATTTTTCAATTTTTTGAGGGTGGTCACGAATTAAAGTCCTTTTCGCTCTAGGACGCATATTTAAGGAGATATGGGCAAAATAAGTTTTTCATATAAAAATTTAAATTTTTTTAGGTTTTGGGTGGATTTTTCAATTTTTTGAGGGTGGTCACGAATTAAAGTCCTTTTCGCTCTAGGACGCTTAGTTTAGGAGATATGGGCAAAAGAAGTTTTTCATATAAAAATTTCAATTTTTTTAGGTTTTGGGTGAATTTTTCAATTTTTTGGGGGTGGTCATGAATTAAAGTCCTTTTCGCTCTAGGACGCATATTTAAGGAGATATGGGCAAAAGAAGTTTTTCATATAAAAATTTCAATTTTTTTTAGGTTTTGGGAGGATTTTTCAATTTTTTGGGGTGGTCATGAATTAAAGTCCTTTTCGCTCTAGGACGCATATTTAAGGAGATATGGGCAAAAGAAGTTTTTCATATAAAAATTTCATTTTTTTTAGGTTTTGGGTGGATTTTTCAATTTTTTGAGGGTGGTCATGAATTAAAGTCCTTTTCGCTCTAGGACGCATATTTAAGGAGATATGGGCAAAAGAAGATTTTCATATAAAAATTTAAATTTTTTTAGGTTTTGGGTGGATTTTTTAATTTTTTGAGGGTGGTCACGAATTAAAGTCCTTTTCGCTCTAGGGCGCATATTTAAGGAGATATGGGCAAAAGAAGTTTTTCATATAAAAATTTCAATTTTTTTAGGTTTTGGGTGGATTTTTCAATTTTTTGAGGGTGGTCACGAATTAAAGTCCTTTTCGCTCTAGGACGCTTAGTTTAGGAGATATGGGCAAAAGAAGTTTTTCATATAAAAATTTCAATTTTTTTTGGTTTTGGGTGGATTTTTCAATTTTTTGGGGGTGGTCACGAATTAAAGTCCTTTTCGCTCTAGGACGCATATTTAAGGAGATATGGGCAAAAGAAGGCGCATATTTAAGGAGATATGGGCAAAAGAAGTTTTTCATATAAAAATTTCAATTTTTTTAGGTTTTGGGTGGATTTTTCAATTTTTTGGGGGTGGTCACGAATTAAAGTCCTTTTCGCTCTAGGACGCATATTTAAGGAGATATGGGCAAAAGAAGTTTTTCATATAAAAATTTCAATTTTTTTAGGTTTTGGGTGGATTTTTCAATTTTTTGAGGGTGGTCACGAATTAAAGTCCTTTTCGCTCTAGGGGGTGGTCACGAATTAAAGTCCTTTTCGCTCTAGGACGCATATTTAAGGAGATATGGGCAAAAGAAGTTTTTCATATAAAAATTTCAATTTTTTTAGGTTTTGGGTGGATTTTTCAATTTTTTGAGGGTGGTCACGAATTAAAGTCCTTTTCGCTCTAGGACGCTTAGTTTAGGAGATATGGGCAAAATAAGTTTTTCATATAAAAATTTAAATTTTTTTAGGTTTTGGGTGGATTTTTCAATTTTTTGAGGGTGGTCACGAATTAAAGTCCTTTTCGCTCTAGGACGCTTAGTTTAGGAGATATGGGCAAAAGAAGTTTTTCATATAAAAATTTCAATTTTTTTAGGTTTTGGGAGGATTTTTCAATTTTTTGGGGGTGGTCACGAATTAAAGTCCTTTTCGCTCTAGGAGGCTTAGTTTAGGAGATATGGGCAAAAGAAGTTTTTCATATAAAAATTTCAATTTTTTTAGGTTTTGGGTGGATTTTTCAATTTTTTGAGGGTGGTCATGAATTAAAGTCCTTTTCGCTCTAGGACGCTTAGTTTAGGAGATATGGGCAAAAGAAGTTTTTCATATAAAAATTTAAATTTTTTTAGGTTTTGGGTGGATTTTTCAATTTTTTGAGGGTGGTCATGAATTAAAGTCCTTTTCGCTCTAGGACGCATATTTAAGGAGATATGGGCAAAAGAAGTTTTTCATATAAAAATTTCAATTTTTTTAGGTTTTGGGTGGATTTTTCAATTTTTTGAGGGTGGTCACGAATTAAAGTCCTTTTCGCTCTAGGACGCTTAGTTTAGGAGATATGGGCAAAAGAAGTTTTTCATATAAAAATTTCAATTTTTTTTGGTTTTGGGTGGATTTTTCAATTTTTTGGGGGTGGTCACGAATTAAAGTCCTTTTCGCTCTAGGACGCATATTTAAGGAGATATGGGCAAAAGAAGGCGCATATTTAAGGAGATATGGGCAAAAGAAGTTTTTCATATAAAAATTTCAATTTTTTTAGCTTTTGGGTGGATTTTTCAATTGTTTGGGGGTGGTCACGAATTAAAGTCCTTTTCGCTCTAGGACGCTTAGTTTAGGAGATATGGGCAAAAGAAGTTTTTCATATAAAAATTTCAATTTTTTTAGGTTTTGGGTGGATTTTTCAATTTTTTGGGGGTGGTCACGAATTAAAGTCCTTTTCGCTCTAGGACGCATATTTAAGGAGATATGGGCAAAAGAAGTTTTTCATATAAAAATTTCAATTTTTTTAGGTTTTGGGTGGATTTTTCAATTTTTTGAGGGTGGTCACGAATTAAAGTCCTTTTCGCTCTAGGGGGTGGTCACGAATTAAAGTCCTTTTCGCTCTAGGACGCATATTTAAGGAGATATGGGCAAAAGAAGTTTTTCATATAAAAATTTCAATTTTTTTAGGTTTTGGGTGGATTTTTCAATTTTTTGAGGGTGGTCACGAATTAAAGTCCTTTTCGCTCTAGGACGCTTAGTTTAGGAGATATGGGCAAAATAAGTTTTTCATATAAAAATTTAAATTTTTTTAGGTTTTGGGTGGATTTTTCAATTTTTTGAGGGTGGTCACGAATTAAAGTCCTTTTCGCTCTAGGACGCTTAGTTTAGGAGATATGGGCAAAAGAAGTTTTTCATATAAAAATTTCAATTTTTTTAGGTTTTGGGAGGATTTTTCAATTTTTTGGGGGTGGTCACGAATTAAAGTCCTTTTCGCTCTAGGACGCTTAGTTTAGGAGATATGGGCAAAAGAAGTTTTTCATATAAAAATTTCAATTTTTTTAGGTTTTGGGTGGATTTTTCAATTTTTTGAGGGTGGTCATGAATTAAAGTCCTTTTCGCTCTAGGACGCTTAGTTTAGGAGATATGGGCAAAAGAAGTTTTTCATATAAAAATTTAAATTTTTTTAGGTTTTGGGTGGATTTTTCAATTTTTTGAGGGTGGTCATGAATTAAAGTCCTTTTCGCTCTAGGACGCATATTTAAGGAGATATGGGCAAAAGAAGTTTTTCATATAAAAATTTCATTTTTTTAGGTTTTGGGTGGATTTTTCAATTTTTTGAGGGTGGTCACGAATTAAAGTCCTTTTCGCTCTAGGACGCTTAGTTTAGGAGATATGGGCAAAAGAAGTTTTTCATATAAAAATTTCAATTTTTTTAGGTTTTGGGTGGATTTTTCAATTTTTTGGGGGTGGTCACGAATTAAAGTCCTTTTCGCTCTAGGGCGCATATTTTAGGAGATATGGGCAAAAGAAGTTTTTCATATAAAAATTTCAATTTTTTTAGGTTTTGGGTGGATTTTTCAATTTTTTGAGGGTGGTCACGAATTAAAGTCCTTTTCGCTCTAGGACGCATATTTAAAGTGATATGGACAAAAGAAGTTTTTCATATAAAAATTTCAATTTTTTTAGGTTTTGGGTGGATTTTTCAATTTTTTGGGGGTGGTCACGAATTAAAGTCCTTCTCGCTCTCGGACGCTTAGTTTAGGAGATATATGCAAAAGAAGTTTTTCATATAAAAATTTCAATTTTTTTAGGTTTTGGGTGGATTTTTCAATTTTTTGAGGGTGGTCACGAATTAAAGTCCTTTTCGCTCTAGGACGCATATTTAAGGAGATATGGACAAAAGAAGTTTTTCATATAAAAATTTCAATTTTTTTAGGTTTTGGGTGGATTTTTCAATTTTTTGGGGGTGGTCACGAATTAAAGTCCTTTTCGCTCTAGGACGCTTAGTTTAGGAGATATATGCAAAAGAAGTTTTTCATATAAAAATTTAAATTTTTTTAGGTTTTGGGTGGATTTTTCAATTTTTTGAGGGTGGTCACGAATTAAAGTCCTTTTCGCTCTAGGACGCATATTTAAGGAGATATGGGCAAAAGAAGTTTTTCATATAAAAATTTAAAATTTTTTAGGTTTTGGGTGGATTTTTCAATTTTTTGAGGGTGGTCACGAATTAAAGTCCTTTTCGCTCTAGGGCGCATATTTAAGGAGATATGGGCAAAAGAAGTTTTTCATATAAAAATTTAAATTTTTTTAGGTTTTGGGTGGATTTTTCAATTTTTTGAGGGTGGTCACGAATTAAAGTCCTTTTCGCTCTAGGACGCATATTTAAAGAAGTTTTTCATATAAAAATTTCAATTTTTTTAGGTTTTGGGTGGATTTTTTTAATTTTTTGAGGGTGGTCACGAATTAAAGTCCTTTTCGCTCTAGGACGCATATTTAAAGAGATATGGACAAAAGAAGTTTTTCATATAAAAATTTCAATTTTTTTAGGTTTTGGGTGGATTTTTCAATTTTTTGGGGGTGGTCACGAATTAAAGCCCTTTTCGCTCTAGGACGCTTAGTTTAGGAGATATGGGCAAAAGAAGTTTTTCATATAAAAATTTCAATTTTTTTAGGTTTTGGGTGGATTTTTCAATTTTTTGAGGGTGGTCACGAATTAAAGTCCTTTTCGCTCTAGGACGCTTAGTTTAGGAGATATGGGCAAAAGAAGTTTTTCATATAAAAATTTCAATTTTTTTAGGTTTTGGGTGGATTTTTCAATTTTTTGAGGGTGGTCACGAATTAAAGTCCTTTTCGCTCTAGGACGCATATTTAAAGAAGTTTTTCATATAAAAATTTCAAGTTTTTTAGGTTTTGGGTGGATTTTTCAATTTTTTGAGGGTGGTCACGAATTAAAGTCCTTTTCGCTCTAGGACGCTTAGTTTAGGAGATATGGGCAAAAGAAGTTTTTCATATAAAAATTTCAATTTTTTTTAGGTTTTGGGTGGATTTTTCAATTTTTTGAGGGTGGTCACGAATTAAAGTCCTTTTCGCTCTAGGACGCATATTTAAGGAGATATGGGAAAAAGAAGTTTTTCATATAAAAATTAAAATTTTTTTAGGTTTTGGGTGGATTTTTCAATTTTTTGAGGGTGGTCATGAATTAAAGTCATTTTCGCTCTAGGACGCTTAGTTTAGGAGATATATGCAAAAGAAGTTTTTCATATAAAAATTTCAATTTTTTTTGGTTTTGGGTGGATTTTAAAATTTTTTGGGGGTGGTCACGAATTAAAGTCCTTTTCGCTCTAGGACGCATATTTAAGGAGATATGGGCAAAAGAAGTTTTTCATATAAAAATTTCAATTTTTTTAGGTTTTGGGTGGATTTTTCAATTTTTTGAGGGTGGTCACGAATTAAAGGACGCATATTTAAGGAGATATAGACAAAAGAAGTTTTTGATATAAAAATTTCAATTTTTTTAGGTTTTGGGTGGATTTTTCAATTTTTTGGGGGTGGTCACGAATTAAAGTCCTTTTCGCTCTAGGACGCATATTTAAGGAGATATGGGCAAAAGAAGTTTTTCATATAAAAATTTCAATTTTTTTTAGGTTTTGGGTGGATTGTGCAATTTTTTGAGGGTGGTCACGAATTAAAGTCCTTTTCGCTCTAGGACGCATATTTAAGAAGATATGGGCAAAAGAAGTTTTTCATATAAAAATTTAAATTTTTTTAGGTTTTGGGTGGATTTTTCAATTTTTTGGGGGTGGTCACGAATTAAAGTCCTTTTCGCTCTAGGACGCATATTTAAGGAGATATGGGCAAAAGAAGTTTTTCATATAAAAATTTCAATTTTTTTAGGTTTTGGGTGGATTTTTCAATTTTTTGAGGGTGGTCACGAATTAAAGTCCTTTTCGCTCTAGGACGCATATTTAAGGATATATGGGCAAAAGAAGTTTTTCATATAAAAATTTCAATTTTTTTTAGGTTTTGGGTGGATTTTTTAATTTTTTGAGGGTGGTCACGAATTAAAGTCCTTTTCGCTCTAGGGCGCATATTTAAGGAGATATGGGCAAAAGAAGTTTTTCATATAAAAATTTCAATTTTTTTAGGTTTTGGGTGGATTTTTCAATTTTTTGAGGGTGGTCACGAATTAAAGTCCTTTTCGCTCTAGGGCGCATATTTAAGAAGATATGGGCAAAAGAAGTTTTTCATATAAAAATTTCAATTTTTTTAGGTTTTGGGTGGATTTTTCAATTTTTTGAGGGTGGTCACGTATTAAAGTCCTCTTCGCTCTAGGACGCATATTTAAGGAGTTATGGACAAAAGAAGTTTTTCATATAAAAAATTAAATTTTTTTAGGTTTTGGGTGGATTTTTCAATTTTTTGAGGGTGGTCATGAATTAAAGTCCTTTTCGCTCTAGGACGCATATTTAAGGAGATATGGGCAAAAGAAGTTTTTCATATAAAAATTTCATTTTTTTAGGTTTTGGGTGGATTTTTAAATTTTTTGAGGGTGGTCACGAATTAAAGTCCTTTTCGCTCTAGGACGCTTAGTTTAGGAGATATGGGCAAAAGAAGTTTTTCATATAAAAATTTCAATTTTTTAGGTTTTGGGTGGATTTTTCAATTTTTTGGGGGTGGTCACGAATTAAAGTCCTTTTCGCTCTAGGGCGCATATTTTAGGAGATATGGGCAAAAGAAGTTTTTCATATAAAAATTTCAATTTTTTTAGGTTTTGGGTGGATTTTTCAATTTTTTGAGGGTGGTCACGAATTAAAGTCCTTTTCGCTCTAGGACGCATATTTAAAGAGATATGGACAAAAGAAGTTTTTCATATAAAAATTTCAATTTTTTTAGGTTTTGGGTGGATTTTTCAATTTTTTGGGGGTGGTCACGAATTAAAGTGCTTTTCGCTCTCGGACGCTTAGTTTAGGAGATATATGCAAAAGAAGTTTTTCATATAAAAATTTCAATTTTTTTAGGTTTTGGGTGGATTTTTCAATTTTTTGAGGGTGGTCACGAATTAAAGTCCTTTTCGCTCTAGGACGCATATTTAAGGAGATATGGACAAAAGAAGTTTTTCATATAAAAATTTCAATTTTTTTAGGTTTTGGGTGGATTTTTCAATTTTTTGGGGGTGGTCACGAATTAAAGTCCTTTTCGCTCTAGGACGCTTAGTTTAGGAGATATATGCAAAAGAAGTTTTTCATATAAAAATTTAAATTTTTTTAGGTTTTGGGTGGATTTTTCAATTTTTTGAGGGTGGTCACGAATTAAAGTCCTTTTCGCTCTAGGGCGCATATTTAAGGAGATATGGGCAAAAGAAGTTTTTCATATAAAAATTTCAATTTTTTTAGGTCCTTTTCGCTCTAGGACGCATATTTAAGGAGATATGGGCAAAAGAAGTTTTTCATATAAAAATTTAAAATTTTTTAGGTTTTGGGTGGATTTTTCAATTTTTTGAGGGTGGTCACGAATTAAAGTCCTTTTCGCTCTAGGGCGCATATTTAAGGAGATATGAGCAAAAGAAGTTTTTCATATAAAAATTTCAATTTTTTTAGGTTTTGGGTGGATTTTTCAATTTTTTGAGGGTGGTCACGAATTAAAGTCCTTTTCGCTCTAGGACGCTTAGTTTAGGAGATATGGGCAAAAGAAGTTTTTCATATAAAAATTTCAATTTTTTTAGGTTTTGGGTGGATTTTTCAATTTTTTGGAAGTGGTCACGAATTAAAGTCCTTTTCGCTCTAGGACGCATATTTAAGGAGATATGGGCAAAAGAAGTTTTTCATATAAAAATTTCAATTTTTTTAGGTTTTGGGTGGATTTTTCAATTTTTTGAGGGTGGTCACGAATTAAAGTCCTTTTCGCTCTAGGGCGCATATTTAAGGAGATATGGGCAAAAGAAGTTTTTCATATAAAAATTTAAATTTTTTTAGGTTTTGGGTGGATTTTTCAATTTTTTGAGGGTGGTCACGAATTAAAGTCCTTTTCGCTCTAGGACGCATATTTAAAGAAGTTTTTCATATAAAAATTTCAATTTTTTTAGGTTTTGGGTGGATTTTTTTAATTTTTTGAGGGTGGTCACGAATTAAAGTCCTTTTCGCTCTAGGACGCATATTTAAAGAGATATGGACAAAAGAAGTTTTTCATATAAAAATTTCAATTTTTTTAGGTTTTGGGTGGATTTTTCAATTTTTTGGGGGTGGTCACGAATTAAAGTCCTTTTCGCTCTAGGACGCTTAGTTTAGGAGATATATGCAAAAGAAGTTTTTCATATAAAAATTTCAATTTTTTTAGGTTTTGGGTGGATTTTTCAATTTTTTGAGGGTGGTCACGAATTAAAGTCCTTTTCGCTCTAGGACGCATATTTAAGGAGATATGGGCAAAAGAAGTTTTTCATATAAAAATTTCAATTTTTTTAGGTTTTGGGTGGATTTTTCAATTTTTTGAGGGTGGTCACGAATTAAAGGACGCATATTTAAGGAGATATAGACAAAAGAAGTTTTTCATATAAAAATTTCAATTTTTTTAGGTTTTGGGTGGATTTTTCAATTTTTTGGGGGTGGTCACGAATTAAAGTCCTTTTCGCTCTAGGACGCATATTTAAGGAGATATGGGCAAAAGAAGTTTTTCATATAAAAATTTCAATTTTTTTTAGGTTTTGGGTGGATTGTGCAATTTTTTGAGGGTGGTCACGAATTAAAGTCCTTTTCGCTCTAGGACGCATATTTAAGAAGATATGGGCAAAAGAAGTTTTTCATATAAAAATTTAAATTTTTTTAGGTTTTGGGTGGATTTTTCAATTTTTTGGGGGTGGTCACGAATTAAAGTCCTTTTCGCTCTAGGACGCATATTTAAGGAGATATGGGCAAAAGAAGTTTTTCATATAAAAATTTCAATTTTTTTAGGTTTTGGGTGGATTTTTCAATTTTTTGAGGGTGGTCACGAATTAAAGTCCTTTTCGCTCTAGGACGCATATTTAAGGATATATGGGCAAAAGAAGTTTTTCATATAAAAATTTCAATTTTTTTTAGGTTTTGGGTGGATTTTTTAATTTTTTGAGGGTGGTCACGAATTAAAGTCCTTTTCGCTCTAGGGCGCATATTTAAGGAGATATGGGCAAAAGAAGTTTTTCATATAAAAATTTCAATTTTTTTAGGTTTTGGGTGGATTTTTCAATTTTTTGAGGGTGGTCACGAATTAAAGTCCTTTTCGCTCTAGGGCGCATATTTAAGGAGATATGGGCAAAAGAAGTTTTTCATATAAAAATTTCAATTTTTTTAGGTTTTGGGTGGATTTTTCAATTTTTTGAGGGTGGTCACGAATTAAAGTCCTCTTCGCTCTAGGACGCATATTTAAGGAGTTATGGACAAAAGAAGTTTTTCATATAAAAAATTAAATTTTTTTAGGTTTTGGGTGGATTTTTCAATTTTTTGAGGGTGGTCATGAATTAAAGTCCTTTTCGCTCTAGGACGCATATTTAAGGAGATATGGGCAAAAGAAGTTTTTCATATAAAAATTTCATTTTTTTAGGTTTTGGGTGGATTTTTCAATTTTTTGAGGGTGGTCACGAATTAAAGTCCTTTTCGCTCTAGGACGCTTAGTTTAGGAGATATGGGCAAAAGAAGTTTTTCATATAAAAATTTCAATTTTTTAGGTTTTGGGTGGATTTTTCAATTTTTTGGGGGTGGTCACGAATTAAAGTCCTTTTCGCTCTAGGGCGCATATTTTAGGAGATATGGGCAAAAGAAGTTTTTCATATAAAAATTTCAATTTTTTTAGGTTTTGGGTGGATTTTTCAATTTTTTGAGGGTGGTCACGAATTAAAGTCCTTTTCGCTCTAGGACGCATATTTAAAGAGATATGGACAAAAGAAGTTTTTCATATCAAAATTTCAATTTTTTTAGGTTTTGGGTGGATTTTTCAATTTTTTAGGGGTGGTCACGAATTAAAGTGCTTTTCGCTCTCGGACGCTTAGTTTAGGAGATATATGCAAAAGAAGTTTTTCATATAAAAATTTCAATTTTTTTAGGTTTTGGGTGGATTTTTCAATTTTTTGAGGGTGGTCACGAATTAAAGTCCTTTTCGCTCTAGGACGCATATTTAAGGAGATATTGACAAAAGAAGTTTTTCATATAAAAATTTCAATTTTTTTAGGTTTTGGGTGGATTTTTCAATTTTTTGGGGGTGGTCACGAATTAAAGTCCTTTTCGCTCTAGGACGCTTAGTTTAGGAGATATATGCAAAAGAAGTTTTTCATATAAAAATTTAAATTTTTTTAGGTTTTGGGTGGATTTTTCAATTTTTTGAGGGTGGTCACGAATTAAAGTCCTTTTCGCTCTAGGGCGCATATTTAAGGAGATATGGGCAAAAGAAGTTTTTCATATAAAAATTTCAATTTTTTTAGGTCCTTTTCGCTCTAGGACGCATATTTAAGGAGATATGGGCAAAAGAAGTTTTTCATATAAAAATTTAAAATTTTTTAGGTTTTGGGTGGATTTTTCAATTTTTTGAGGGTGGTCACGAATTAAAGTCCTTTTCGCTCTAGGGCGCATATTTAAGGAGATATGAGCAAAAGAAGTTTTTCATATAAAAATTTCAATTTTTTTAGGTTTTGGGTGGATTTTTCAATTTTTTGAGGGTGGTCACGAATTAAAGTCCTTTTCGCTCTAGGACGCTTAGTTTAGGAGATATGGGCAAAAGAAGTTTTTCATATAAAAATTTCAATTTTTTTAGGTTTTGGGTGGATTTTTCAATTTTTTGGAAGTGGTCACGAATTAAAGTCCTTTTCGCTCTAGGACGCATATTTAAGGAGATATGGGCAAAAGAAGTTTTTCATATAAAAATTTCAATTTTTTTAGGTTTTGGGTGGATTTTTCAATTTTTTGAGGGTGGTCACGAATTAAAGTCCTTTTCGCTCTAGGGCGCATATTTAAGGAGATATGGGCAAAAGAAGTTTTTCATATAAAAATTTAAATTTTTTTAGGTTTTGGGTGGATTTTTCAATTTTTTGAGGGTGGTCACGAATTAAAGTCCTTTTCGCTCTAGGACGCATATTTAAAGAAGTTTTTCATATAAAAATTTCAATTTTTTTAGGTTTTGGGTGGATTTTTTTAATTTTTTGAGGGTGGTCACGAATTAAAGTCCTTTTCGCTCTAGGACGCATATTTAAAGAGATATGGACAAAAGAAGTTTTTCATATAAAAATTTCAATTTTTTTAGGTTTTGGGTGGATTTTTCAATTTTTTGGGGGTGGTCACGAATTAAAGTCCTTTTCGCTCTAGGACGCTTAGTTTAGGAGATATATGCAAAAGAAGTTTTTCATATAAAAATTTCAATTTTTTTAGGTTTTGGGTGGATTTTTCAATTTTTTGAGGGTGGTCACGAATTAAAGTCCTTTTCGCTCTAGGACGCATATTTAAGGAGATATGGGAAAAAGAAGTTTTTCATATAAAAATTAAAATTTTTTTAGGTTTTGGGTGGATTTTTCAATTTTTTGAGGGTGGTCATGAATTAAAGTCATTTTCGCTCTAGGACGCTTAGTTTAGGAGATATATGCAAAAGAAGTTTTTCATATAAAAATTTCAATTTTTTTAGGTTTTGGGTGGATTTTAAAATTTTTTGGGGGTGGTCACGAATTAAAGTCCTTTTCGCTCTAGGACGCATATTTAAGGAGATATGGGCAAAAGAAGTTTTTCATATAAAAATTTCAATTTTTTTAGGTTTTGGGTGGATTTTTCAATTTTTTGAGGGTGGTCACGAATTAAAGGACGCATATTTAAGGAGATATAGACAAAAGAAGTTTTTGATATAAAAATTTCAATTTTTTTAGGTTTTGGGTGGATTTTTCAATTTTTTGGGGGTGGTCACGAATTAAAGTCCTTTTCGCTCTAGGACGCATATTTAAGGAGATATGGGCAAAAGAAGTTTTTCATATAAAAATTTCAATTTTTTTTAGGTTTTGGGTGGATTTTGCAATTTTTTGAGGGTGGTCACGAATTAAAGTCCTTTTCGCTCTAGGACGCATATTTAAGAAGATATGGGCAAAAGAAGTTTTTCATATAAAAATTTAAATTTTTTTAGGTTTTGGGTGGATTTTTCAATTTTTTGGGGGTGGTCACGAATTAAAGTCCTTTTCGCTCTAGGACGCATATTTAAGGAGATATGGGCAAAAGAAGTTTTTCATATAAAAATTTCAATTTTTTTAGGTTTTGGGTGGATTTTTCAATTTTTTGAGGGTGGTCACGAATTAAAGTCCTTTTCGCTCTAGGACGCATATTTAAGGAGATATGGGCAAAAGAAGTTTTTCATATAAAAATTTCAATTTTTTTTAGGTTTTGGGTGGATTTTTTAATTTTTTGAGGGTGGTCACGAATTAAAGTCCTTTTCGCTCTAGGGCGCATATTTAAGGAGATATGGGCAAAAGAAGTTTTTCATATAAAAATTTCAATTTTTTTAGGTTTTGGGTGGATTTTTCAATTTTTTGAGGGTGGTCACGAATTAAAGTCCTTTTCGCTCTAGGGCGCATATTTAAGGAGATATGGGCAAAAGAAGTTTTTCATATAAAAATTTCAATTTTTTTAGGTTTTGGGTGGATTTTTCAATTTTTTGAGGGTGGTCACGAATTAAAGTCCTCTTCGCTCTAGGACGCATATTTAAGGAGTTATGGACAAAAGAAGTTTTTCATATAACAAATTAAATTTTTTTAGGTTTTGGGTGGATTTTTCAATTTTTTGAGGGTGGTCATGAATTACAGTCCTTTTCGCTCTAGGACGCTTAGTTTAGGAGATATGGGCAAAAGAAGTTTTTCATATAAAAATTTCAATTTTTTTAGGTTTTGGGTGGATTTTTCAATTTTTTGAGGGTGGTCACGAATTAAAGTCCTTTTCGCTCTAGGACGCATATTTAAGGAGATATGGGCAAAAGAAGTTTTTCATATAAAAATTTCAATTTTTTTAGGTTTTGGGTGGATTTTTCAATTTTTTGAGGGTGGTCATGAATTAAAGTCCTTTTCGCTCTAGGACGCTTAGTTTAGGAGATATATGCAAAAGAAGTTTTTCATATAAAAATTTCAATTTTTTTAGGTTTTGGGTGGATTTTTCAATTTTTTGAGGGTGGTCACGAATTAAAGTCCTTTTTGCTCTAGGGCGCATCTTTAAGGAGATATGGGCAAAAGAAGTTTTTCATATAAAAATTTCAATTTTTTTAGGTTTTGGGTGGATTTTTCAATTTTTTGAGGGTGGTCACGAATTAAAGTCCTTTTCGCTCTAGGACGCATATTTAAGGAGTTATGGACAAAAGAAGTTTTTCATATAAAAAATTAATTTTTTTTGATTTTGGGTGGATTTTTCAATTTTTTGAGGGTGGTCATGAATTAAAGTCCTTTTCGCTCTAGGACGCTTAGTTTAGGAGATATGGGCAAAAGAAGTTTTTCATATAAAAATTTCAATTTTTTTAGGTTTTGGGTGGATTTTTCAATTTTTTGAGGGTGGTCACGAATTAAAGTCCTTTTCGCTCTAGGACGCATATTTAAGGAGATATGGGCAAAAGAAGTTTTTCATATAAAAATTTCAATTTTTTTAGGTTTTGGGTGGATTTTTCAATTTTTTGAGGGTGGTCATGAATTAAAGTCCTTTTCGCTCTAGGACGCATATTTAAGGAGATATGGGCAAAAGAAGTTTTTCATATAAAAATTTCAATTTTTTTAGGTTTTGGGTGGATTTTTCAATTTTTTGAGGGTGGTCACGAATTAAAGTCCTTTTCGCTCTAGGACGCTTAGTTTAGGAGATATGGGCAAAAGAAGTTTTTCATATAAAAATTTCAATTTTTTTAGGTTTTGGGTGGATTTTTCAATTTTTTGGGGGTGGTCACGAATTAAAGTCCTTTTCGCTCTAGGACGCATATTTAAGGAGATATGGGCAAAAGAAGTTTTTCATATAAAAATTTCAATTTTTTTAGGTTTTGGGTGGATTTTTCAATTTTTTGAGGGTGGTCACGAATTAAAGTCCTTTTCGCTCTAGGGCGCATATTTAAGGAGATATGGGCAAAAGAAGTTTTTCATATAAAAATTTCAATTTTTTTAGGTTTTGGGTGGATTTTTCAATTTTTTGAGGGTGGTCACGAATTAAAGTCCTTTTCGCTCTAGGACGCATATTTAAAGAAGTTTTTCATATAAAAATTTAAATTTTTTTAGGTTTTGGGTGGATTTTTCAATTTTTTGAGGGTGGTCACGAATTAAAGTCCTTTTCGCTCTAGGGCGCATATTTAAGGAGATATGGGCAAAAGAAGTTTTTCATATAAAAATTTCAATTTTTTTAGGTTTTGGGTGGATTTTTCAATTTTTTGAGGGTGGTCACGAATTAAAGTCCTTTTCGGTCTAGGACGCATATTTAAGGAGATATGGGCAAAAGAAGTTTTTCATATAAAAATTTAAAATTTTTTAGGTTTTGGATGGATTTTTCAATTTTTTGAGGGTGGTCACGAATTAAAGTCCTTTTCGCTCTAGGACGCATATTTAAGGAGTTATGGACAAAAGAAGTTTTTCATATAAAAAATTAAATTTTTTTAGGTTTTGGGTGGATTTTTCAATTTTTTGAGGGTGGTCATGAATTAAAGTCCTTTTCGCTCTAGGACGCTTAGTTTAGGAGATATATGCAAAAGAAGTTTTTCATATAAAAATTTCAATTTTTTTAGGTTTTGGGTGGATTTTTCAATTTTTTGAGGGTGGTCACGAATTAAAGTCCTTTTCGCTCTAGGGCGCATATTTAAGGAGATATGGGCAAAAGAAGTTTTTCATATAAAAATTTAAATTTTTTTAGGTTTTGGGTGGATTTTTCAATTTTTTGAGGGTGGTCACGAATTAAAGTCCTTTTCGCTCTAGGACGCATATTTAAGGAGATATGGGCAAAAGAAGTTTTTCATATAAAAATTAAAATTTTTTTAGGTTTTGGGTGGATTTTTCAATTTTTTGAGGGTGGTCATGAATTAAAGTCCTTTTCGCTCTAGGACGCTTAGTTTAGGAGATATATGCAAAAGAAGTTTTTCATATAAAAATTTCAATTTTTTTAGGTTTTGGGTGGATTTTTAAATTTTTTGAGGGTGGTCACGAATTAAAGTCCTTTTTCGCTCTATGACGCATATTTAAGGAGATATGGACAAAAGAAGTTTTTCATATAAAAAATTAAATTTTTTTAGGTTTTGGGTGGATTTGTCAATTTTTTTGGGGGTGGTCATGAATTAAAGTCCTTTTCGCTCTAGGACGCTTAGTTTAGGAGATATATGCAAAAGAAGTTTTTCATTAAAAATTTCAATTTTTTTAGGTTTTGGGTGGATTTTTAAATTTTTTGGGGGTGGTCACGAATTAAAGTCCTTTTCGCTCTAGGACGCATATTTAAGGAGATATGGGCAAAAGAAGTTTTTCATATAAAAAATTCAATTTTTTTAGGTTTTGGGTGGATTTTTCAATTTTTTGAGGGTGGTCACGAATTAAAGGACGCATATTTAAGGAGATATGGACAAAAGAAGTTTTTGATATAAAAATTTCAATTTTTTTAGGTTTTGGGTGGATTTTTCAATTTTTTGGGGGTGGTCACGAATTAAAGTCCTTTTCGCTCTAGGACGCATATTTAGGGAGATATGGGCAAAAGAAGTTTTTCATATAAAAATTTAAATTTTTTTTTAGGTTTTGGGTGGATTTTTCAATTTTTTGAGGGTGGTCACGAATTAAAGTCCTTTTCGCTCTAGGACGCATATTTAAGAAGATATGGGCAAAAGAAGTTTTTCATATAAAAATTTCAATTTTTTTTAGGTTTTGGGTGGATTTTTCACTTTTTTGGGGGTGGTCACGAATTAAAGTCCTTTTCGCTCTAGGACGCATATTTAAGGAGATATGGGCAAAAGAAGTTTTTCATATAAAAATTTAAATTTTTTTTTAGGTTTTGGGTGGATTTTTCAATTTTTTGAGGGTGGTCACGAATTAAAGTCCTTTTCGCTCTAGGACGCATATTTAAGAAGATATGGGCAAAAGAAGTTTTTCATATAAAAATTTCAATTTTTTTTAGGTTTTGGGTGGATTTTTTAATTTTTTGAGGGTGGTCACGAATTAAAGTCCTTTTCGCTCTAGGGCGCATATTTAAGGAGATATGGGCAAAAGAAGTTTTTCATATAAAAATTTCAATTTTTTTAGGTTTTGGGTGGATTTTTCAATTTTTTGAGGGTGGTCACGAATTAAAGTCCTTTTCGCTCTAGGGCGCATATTTAAGGAGATATGGGCAAAAGAAGTTTTTCATATAAAAATTTCAATTTTTTTAGGTTTTGGGTGGATTTTTCAATTTTTTGGGGGTGGTCACGAATTAAAGTCCTTTTCGCTCTAGGACGCATATTTAAGGAGTTATGGACAAAAGAAGTTTTTCATATAAAAATTTCAATTTTTTAGGTTTTGGGTGGATTTTTCAATTTTTTGAGGGTGGTCATGAATTAAAGTCCTTTTCGCTCTAGGACGCTTAGTTTAGGAGATATATGCAAAAGAAGTTTTTCATATAAAAATTTAAATTTTTTTAGGTTTTGGGTGGATTTTTAAATTTTTTGAGGGTGGTCACGAATTAAAGTCCTTTTCGCTCTAGGACGCATATTTAAGGAGATATGGACAAAAGAAGTTTTTCATATAAAAAATTAAATTTTTTTAGGTTTTGGGTGGATTTTTCAATTTTTTGAGGGTGGTCATGAATTAAAGTCCTTTTCGCTCTAGGACGCTTAGTTTAGGAGATATATGCAAAAGAAGTGTTTCATATAAAAATTTCAATTTTTTTAGGTTTTGGGTGGATTTTTAAATTTTTTGGGGGTGGTCACGAATTAAAGTCCTTTTCGATCTAGGACGCATAGTTTAGGAGATATGGGCAAAAGAAGGTTTTCATATAAAAATTTCAATTTTTTTAGGTTTTGGGTGGATTTTTCAATTTTTTGGGGGTGGTCACGAATTAAAGTCCTTTTCGCTCTAGGGCGCATATTTAAGGAGATATGGGCAAAAGAAGTTTTTCATATAAAAATTTAAATTTTTTTAGGTTTTGGGTGGATTTTTCGATTTTTTGGGGGTGGTCACGAATTAAAGTCCTTTTCGCTCTAGGACGCATATTTAAGGAGATATGGGCAAAAGAAGTTTTTCATATAAAAATTTCAATGTTTTTAGGTTTTGGGTGGATTTTTCAATTTTTTGAGGGTGGTCATGAATTAAAGTCCTTTTCGCTCTAGGACGCATATTTAAGGAGATATGGGCAAAAGAAGTTTTTCATGTAAAAATTTCAATTTTTTTAGGTTTTGGGTAGATTTTTCAATTTTTTGAGGGTGGTCATGAATTAAAGTCCTTTTCGCTCTAGGGCGCATATTTAAGGAGATATGGGCAAAAGAAGTTTTTCATATAAAAATTTCAATTTTTTTAGGTTTTGGGTGGATTTTTCAATTTTTTGAGGGTGGTCACGAATTAAAGTCCTTTTCGCTCTAGGACGCTTAGTTTAGGAGATATATGCAAAAGAAGTTTTTCATATAAAAATTTCAATTTTTTTAGGTTTTGGGTGGATTTTTAAATTTTTTGAGGGTGGTCACGAATTAAAGTCCTTTTTCGCTCTAGGACGCATATTTAAGGAGATATGGACAAAAGAAGTTTTTCATATAAAAAATTAAATTTTTTTAGGTTTTGGGTGGATTTGTCAATTTTTTGGGGGTGGTCATGAATTAAAGTCCTTTTCGCTCTAGGACGCTTAGTTTAGGAGATATATGCAAAAGAAGTTTTTCATTAAAAATTTCAATTTTTTTAGGTTTTGGGTGGATTTTTAAATTTTTTGGGGGTGGTCACGAATTAAAGTCCTTTTCGCTCTAGGACGCATATTTAAGGAGATATGGGCAAAAGAAGTTTTTCATATAAAAAATTCAATTTTTTTAGGTTTTGGGTGGATTTTTCAATTTTTTGAGGGTGGTCACGAATTAAAGGACGCATATTTAAGGAGATATGGACAAAAGAAGTTTTTGATATAAAAATTTCAATTTTTTTAGGTTTTGGGTGGATTTTTCAATTTTTTGGGGGTGGTCACGAATTAAAGTCCTTTTCGCTCTAGGACGCATATTTAAGGAGATATGGGCAAAAGAAGTTTTTCATATAAAAATTTAAATTTTTTTTTAGGTTTTGGGTGGATTTTTCAATTTTTTGAGGGTGGTCACGAATTAAAGTCCTTTTCGCTCTAGGACGCATATTTAAGAAGATATGGGCAAAAGAAGTTTTTCATATAAAAATTTCAATTTTTTTTAGGTTTTGGGTGGATTTTTTAATTTTTTGAGGGTGGTCACGAATTAAAGTCCTTTTCGCTCTAGGGCGCATATTTAAGGAGATATGGGCAAAAGAAGTTTTTCATATAAAAATTTCAATTTTTTTAGGTTTTGGGTGGATTTTTCAATTTTTTGAGGGTGGTCACGAATTAAAGTCCTTTTCGCTCTAGGGCGCATATTTAAGGAGATATGGGCAAAAGAAGTTTTTCATATAAAAATTTCAATTTTTTTAGGTTTTGGGTGGATTTTTCAATTTTTTGGGGGTGGTCACGAATTAAAGTCCTTTTCGCTCTAGGACGCATATTTAAGGAGTTATGGACAAAAGAAGTTTTTCATATAAAAAATTAAATTTTTTTAGGTTTTGGGTGGATTTTTCAATTTTTTGAGGGTGGTCATGAATTAAAGTCCTTTTCGCTCTAGGACGCTTAGTTTAGGAGATATGGGCAAAAGAAGTTTTTCATATAAAAAATTTCAATTTTTTTAGGTTTTGGGTGGATTTTTCAATTTTTTGAGGGTGGTCACGAATTAAAGTCCTTTTCGCTCTAGGACGCATATTTAAGGAGATATGGGCAAAAGAAGTTTTTCATATAAAAATTTCAATTTTTTAGGTTTTGGGTGGATTTTTCAATTTTTTGAGGGTGGTCATGAATTAAAGTCCTTTTCGCTCTAGGACGCTTAGTTTAGGAGATATATGCAAAAGAAGTTTTTCATATAAAAATTTCAATTTTTTTAGGTTTTGGGTGGATTTTTAAATTTTTTGAGGGTGGTCACGAATTAAAGTCCTTTTCGCTCTAGGACGCATATTTAAGGAGATATGGACAAAAGAAGTTTTTCATATAAAAAATTAAATTTTTTTAGGTTTTGGGTGGATTTTTCAATTTTTTGAGGGTGGTCATGAATTAAAGTCCTTTTCGCTCTAGGACGCTTAGTTTAGGAGATATATGCAAAAGAAGTGTTTCATATAAAAATTTCAATTTTTTTAGGTTTTGGGTGGATTTCTAAATTTTTTGGGGGTGGTCACGAATTAAAGTCCTTTTCGCTCTAGGACGCTTAGTTTAGGAGATATGGGCAAAAGAAGGTTTTCATATAAAAATTTCAATTTTTTTAGGTTTTGGGTGGATTTTTCAATTTTTTGGGGGTGGTCACGAATTAAAGTCCTTTTCGCTCTAGGGCGCATATTTAAGGAGATATGGGCAAAAGAAGTTTTTCATATAAAAATTTAAATTTTTTTAGGTTTTGGGTGGATTTTTAAATTTTTTGGGGGTGGTCACGAATTAAAGTCCTTTTCGCTCTAGGACGCATATTTAAGGAGATATGGGCAAAAGAAGTTTTTCATATAAAAATTTCAATGTTTTTAGGTTTTGGGTGGATTTTTCAATTTTTTGAGGGTGGTCATGAATTAAAGTCCTTTTCGCTCTAGGACGCATATTTAAGGAGATATGGGCAAAAGAAGTTTTTCATGTAAAAATTTCAATTTTTTTAGGTTTTGGGTAGATTTTTCAATTTTTTGAGGGTGGTCATGAATTAATGTCCTTTTCGCTCTAGGGCGCATATTTAAGGAGATATGGGCAAAAGAAGTTTTTCATATAAAAATTTCAATTTTTTTAGGTTTTGGGTGGATTTTTCAATTTTTTGAGGGTGGTCACGAATTAAAGTCCTTTTCGCTCTAGGACGCTTAGTTTAGGAGATATGGGCAAAAGAAGGTTTTCATATAAAAATTTCAATTTTTTTAGGTTTTGAGTGGATTTTTCAATTTTTTGGGGGTGGTCACGAATTAAAGTCCTTTTCGCTCTAGGGCGCATATTTAAGGAGATATGGGCAAAAGAAATTTTTCATATAAAAATTTCAATTTTTTTAGGTTTTGGGTGGATTTTTCAATTTTTTGGGGGTGGTCACGAATTAAAGTCCTTTTCGCTCTAGGACGCTTAGTTTAGGAGATATATGCAAAAGAAGTTTTTCATATAAAAATTTCAATTTTTTTAGGTTTTGGGTGGATTTTAAAATTTTTTGGGGATGGTCACGAATTAAAGTCCTTTTCGCTCTAGGACGCTTAGTTTAGGAGATATGGGCAAAAGAAGTTTTTCATATAAAAATTTCAATTTTTTTAGGTTTTGGGTGGATTTTTCAATTTTTTGGGGGTGGTCACGAATTAAAGTCCTTTTCGCTCTAGGACGCATATTTAAGGAGATATGGGTAAAAGAAGTTTTTCATATAAAAATTTAAATTTTTTTAGGTTTTGGGTGGATTTTGCAATTTTTTGGGGGTGGTCACGAATTAAAGTCCTTTTCGCTCTAGGACGCATATTTAAGGAGATGTGGACAAAAGAAGTTTTTCATATAAAAATTTCAATTTTTTTAGGTTTTGGGTGGATTTTTCAATTTTTTGGGGGTGGTCACGAATTAAAGTCCTTTTCGCTCTAGGACGCATATTTAAGGAGATATGGGCAAAAGAAGTTTTTCATATAAAAATTTCAATTTTTTTTAGGTTTTGGGTGGATTTTTCAATTTTTTGAGGGTGGTCACGAATTAAAGTCCTTTTCGCTCTAGGACGCATATTTAAGAAGATATGGGCAAAAGAAGTTTTTCATATAAAAATTTAAATTTTTTTAGGTTTTGGGTGGATTTTTCAATTTTTTGGGGGTGGTCACGAATTAAAGTCCTTTTCGCTCTAGGACGCATTTTTAAGGAGATATGGGCAAAAGAAGTTTTTCATATAAAAATTTCAATTTTTTTAGGTTTTGGGTGGATTTTTCAATTTTTTGAGGGTGGTCACGAATTAAAGTCCTTTTCGCTCTAGGACGCATATTTAAGGAGATATGGGCAAAAGAAGTTTTTCATATAAAAATTTCAATTTTTTTTAGGTTTTGGGTGGATTTTTTAATTTTTTGAGGGTGGTCACGAATTAAAGTCCTTTTCGCTCTAGGGCGCATATTTAAGGAGATATGGGCAAAAGAAGTTTTTCATATAAAAATTTAAATTTTTTTAGGTTTTGGGTGGATTTTTCAATTTTTTGAGGGTGGTCACGAATTAAAGTCCTTTCCGCTCTAGGGCGCATATTTAAGGAGATATGGGCAAAAGAAGTTTTTCATATAAAAATTTTAATTTTTTTAGGTTTTGGGTGGATTTTTCAATTTTTTGGGGGTGGTCACGAATTAAAGTCCTTTTCGCTCTAGGACGCTTAGTTTAGGAGATATGGGCAGAAGAAGTTTTTCATATAAAAATTTCAATTTTTTTTAGGTTTTGGGTGGATTTTTTAATTTTTTGAGGGTGGTCACGAATTAAAGTCCTTTTCGCTCTAGGGCGCATATTTAAGGAGATATGGGCAAAAGAAGTTTTTCATATAAAAATTTCAATTTTTTTAGGTTTTGGGTGGATTTTTCAATTTTTTGAGGGTGGTCACGAATTAAAGTCCTTTTCGCTCTAGGTTAGGTTAGGTTAGGTTAGGTGGCAGCCCGATGTATCAGGCTCACTTAGACTATTCAGTCCATTGTGATACCACATTGGTGAACTTCTCTCTTATCACTGAGTGCTGCCCGATTCCATGTTAAGCTCAATGACAAGGGACCTCCTTTTTATAGCCGAGTCCGAACGGCGTTCCACATTGCAGTGAAACCACTTAGAGAAGCTTTGAAACCCTCAGAAATGTCACCAGCATTACTGAGGTGGGATAATCCACCGCTGAAAAACTTTTTGGTGTTCGGTCGAAGCAGGAATCGAACCCACGACCTTGTGTATGCAAGGCGGGCATGCTAACCATTGCACCACGGTGGCTCCCTAGGACGCATATTTAAGGAGATATGGGCAAAAGAAGTTTTTCATATAAAAATTTCAAATTTTTTTAGGTTTTGGGTGGATTTTTTAATTTTTTGAGGGTGGTCATGAATTAAAGTCCTTTTCGCTCTAGGACGCTTAGTTTAGGAGATATGGACAAAAGAAGTTTTTCATATAAAAATTTAAATTTTTTTAGGTTTTGGGTGGATTTTGCAATTTTTTGGGGGTGGTCATGAATTAAAGTCCTTTTCGCTCTAGGACGCTTAGTTTAGGAGATATGGGCAAAAGAAGTTTTTCATATAAAAATTTCAATTTTTTTAGGTTTTGGGTGGATTTTTCAATTTTTTGAGGGTGGTCATGAATTAAAGTCCTTTTCGCTCTAGGACGCTTAGTTTAGGAGATATGGGCAAAAGAAGTTTTTCATATAAAAATTTCAATTTTTTTAGGTTTTGGGTGGATTTTTAAATTTTTTGAGGGTGGTCATGAATTAAAGTCCTTTTCGTTCTAGGACGCATATTTAAGGAGATATGGGTAAAAGAAGTTTTTCATATAAAAAGACGCATATTTAAGGAGATATGGGTAAAAGAAGTTTTTCATATAAAAATTTCAATTTTTTTAGGTTTTGGGTGGATTTTTCAATTTTTTGGGGGTGGCCACGAATTAAAGTCCTTTTCGCTCTAGGACGCATATTTAAGGAGATATGGGCAAAAGAAGTTTTTCATATAAAAATTTCAATTTTTTTAGGTTTTGGGTGGATTTTTCAATTTTTGAGGGTGGTCACGAATTAAAGTCCTTTTCGCTCTAGGACGCATATTTAAGGAGATATGGGCAAAAGAAGTTTTTCATATAAAAATTTCAATTTTTTTTAGGTTTTGGGTGAATTTTTCAATTTTTTGAGGGTGGTCATGAATTAAAGTCCTTTTCGCTCTAGGACGCATATTTAAAGAGATATGGGCAAAAGAAGTTTTTCATATAAAAATTTAATTTTTTTTAGGTTTTGGGTGGATTTTTCAATTTTTTGAGGGTGGTCATGCATTAAAGTCCTTTTCGCTCTAGGGCGCATATTTAAGGAGAAGGAAAAGAAGTTTTTCATATAAAAATTTCAATTTTTTTAGGTTTTGGGTGGATTTTTCAATTTTTTGGGGGTGGTCACGAATTAAAGTCCTTTTCGCTCTAGGACGCATATTTAAGGAGATATGGGCAAAAGAAGTTTTTCATATAAAAATTTCAATTTTTTTAGGTTTTGGGTGGATTTTTTAATTTTTTGAGGGTGGTCACGAATGAAAGTCCTTTTCGCTCTAGGACGCTTAGTTTAGGAGATATGGGCAAAAGAAGTTTTTCATATAAAAATTTAAATTTTTTTAGGTTTTGGGTGGATTTTTCAATTTTTTGGGGGTGGTCACGAATTAAAGTCCTTTTCGCTCTAGGACGCATATTTAAGGAGATATGGGCAAAAGAAGTTTTTCATATAAAAATTTCAATTTTTTTAGGTTTTGGGTGGATTTTTCAATTTTTTGAGGGTGGTCACGAATTAAAGTCCTTTTCGCTCTAGGACGCTTAGTTTAGGAGATATGGGCAAAAGAAGTTTTTCATATAAAAATTTCAATTTTTTTAGGTTTTGGGTGGATTTTTCAATTTTTTGGGGGTGGTCACGAATTAAAGTCCTTTTCGCTCTAGGACGCTTAGTTTGGGAGATATGGGCAAAAGAAGTTTTTCATATAAAAATTTCAATTTTTTTAGGTTTTGGGTGGATTTTTCAATTTTTTGAGGGTGGTCACGAATTAAAGTCCTTTTCGCTCTTGGACGCATATTTAAGGAGATATGGGCAAAAGAAGTTTTTCATATAAAAATTTCAATTTTTTAGGTTTTGGGTGGATTTTTCAATTTTTTGAGGGTGGTCATGAATTAAAGTCCTTTTCGCTCTAGGGCGCATATTTAAGGAGATATGGGCAAAAGAAGTTTTTCATATAAAGATTTCAATTTTTTTAGGTTTTGGGTGGATTTTTCAATTTTTTGGGGGTGGTCACGTATTAAAGTCCTTTTCGCTCTAGGACGCATATTTAAGGAGATATGGGCAAAAGAAGTTTTTCATATAAAAATTTCAATTTTTTTAGGTTTTGGGTGGATTTTTTAATTTTTTGAGGGTGGTCACGAATTAAAGTCCTTTTCGCTCTAGGACGCTTAGTTTAGGAGATATGGGCAAAAGAAGTTTTTCATATAAAAATTTAAATTTTTTTAGGTTTTGGGTGGATTTTTCAATTTTTTGAGGGTGGTCACGAATTAAAGTCCTTTTCGCTCTAGGACGCATATTTAAGGAGATATGGGCAAAAGAAGTTTTTCGTATAAAAATTTCAATTTTTTTAGGTTTTTTGTGGATGTGGAATTTTTTGAGGGTGGTCATGAATTAAAGTCATTTTCGCTCTAGGGCGCATATTTAAGGAGATATGGGCAAAAGAAGTTTTTCATATAAAAATTTCAATTTTTTTTAGGTTTTGGGTGGATTTTTTAATTTTTTGAGGGTGGTCACGAATTAAAGTCCTTTTCGCTCTAGGGCGCATATTTAAGGAGATATGGGCAAAAGAAGTTTTTCATATAAAAATTTCAATTTTTTTAGGTTTTGGGTGGATTTTTCAATTTTTTGAGGGTGGTCACGAATTAAAGTCCTTTTCGCTCTAGGGAGCATATTTAAGGAGATATGGGCAAAAGAAGTTTTTCATATAAAAATTTCAATTTTTTTAGGTTTTGGGTGGATTTTTCAATTTTTTGGGGGTGGTCACGAATTAAAGTCCTTTTCGCTCTAGGACGCATATTTAAGGAGATATGGGCAAAAGAAGTTTTTCATATAAAAATTTCAATTTTTTTAGGTTTTGGGTGGATTTTTCAATTTTTTGAGGGTGGTCACGAATTAAAGTCCTTTTCGCTCTAGGACGCTTAGTTTAGGAGATATGGGCAAAAGAAGTTTTTCATATAAAAATTTCAATTTTTTTAGGTTTTGGGTGGATTTTTCAATTTTTTGGGGGTGGTCACGAATTAAAGTCCTTTTCGCTCTAGGACGCTTAGTTTGGGAGATATGGGCAAAAGAAGTTTTTCATATAAAAATTTCAATTTTTTTAGGTTTTGGGTGGATTTTTCAATTTTTTGGGGGTGGTCACGAATTAAAGTCCTTTTCGCTCTTGGACGCATATTTAAGGAGATATGGGCAAAAGAAGTTTTTCATATAAAAATTTCAATTTTTTAGGTTTTGGGTGGATTTTTCAATTTTTTGGGGGTGGTCACGAATTAAAGTCCTTTTCGCTCTAGGACGCATATTTAAGGAGATATGGACAAAAGAAGTTTTTCGTATAAAAATTTCAATTTTTTTAGGTTTTGGGTGGATTTTTCAATTTTTTGGGGGTGGTCACGAATTAAAGTCCTTTTCGCTCTAGGGCGCATATTTAAGGAGATATGGACAAAAGAAGTTTTTCATATAAAAATTTAAATTTTTTTAGGTTTTGGGTGGATTTTTCAATTTTTTGGGGGTGGTCACGAATTAATGTCCTTTTCGCTCTAGGACGCTTAGTTTAGGAGATATGGGCAAAAGAAGTTTTTCATATAAAAATTTCAATTTTTTTAGGTTTTGGGTGGATTTTTCAATTTTTTGGGGGTGGTCACGAATTAAAGTCCTTTTCGCTCTAGGACGCTTAGTTTAGGAGATATGGGCAAAAGAAGTTTTTCATATAAAAATTTCATTTTTTTTAGGTTTTAGGTGGATTTTTCAATTTTTTGAGGGTGGTCACGAATTAAAGTCCTTTTCGCTCTAGGGCGCATATTTAAGGAGATATGGGCAAAAGAAGTTTTTCATATAAAAATTTCAATTTTTTTAGGTTTTGGGTGGATTTTTCAATTTTTTGGGGGTGGTCACGAATTAAAGTCCTTTTCGCTCTAGGACGCATATTTAAGGAGATATGGGCAAAAGAAGTTTTTCATATAAAAATTTCAATTTTTTTAGGTTTTGGGTGGATTTTTCAATTTTTTGGGGGTGGTCACGAATTAAAGTCCTTTAGGCTCTAGGACGCTTAGTGTAGGAGATATGGGCAAAAGAAGTTTTTCATATAAAAATTTCAATTTTTTTAGGTTTTGGGTGGATTTTTCAATTTTTTGGGGGTGGTCACGAATTAAAGTCCTTTTCGCTCTAGGACGCATATTTAAGGAGATATGGACAAAAGAAGTTTTTCGTATAAAAATTTCAATTTTTTTAGGTTTTGGGTGGATTTTTCAATTTTTTGGGGGTGGTCACGAATTAAAGTCCTTTTCGCTCTAGGGCGCATATTTAAGGAGATATGGACAAAAGAAGTTTTTCATATAAAAATTTAAATTTTTTTAGGTTTTGGGTGGATTTTTCAATTTTTTGGGGGTGGTCACGAATTAAAGTCCTTTTCGCTCTAGGACGCTTAGTTTAGGAGATATGGGCAAAAGAAGTTTTTCATATAAAAATTTCAATTTTTTTAGGTTTTGGGTGGATTTTTCAATTTTTTGGGGGTGGTCACGAATTAAAGTCCTTTTCGCTCTAGGACGCTTAGTTTAGGAGATATGGGCAAAAGAAGTTTTTCATATAAAAATTTCAATTTTTTTTAGGTTTTAGGTGGATTTTTCAATTTTTTGAGGGTGGTCACGAATTAAAGTCCTTTTCGCTCTAGGGCGCATATTTAAGGAGATATGGGCAAAAGAAGTTTTTCATATAAAAATTTCAATTTTTTTAGGTTTTGGGTGGATTTTTCAATTTTTTGGGGGTGGTCACGAATTAAAGTCCTTTTCGCTCTAGGACGCATATTTAAGGAGATATGGGCAAAAGAAGTTTTTCATATAAAAATTTCAATTTTTTTAGATTTTGGGTGGATTTTTCAATTTTTTGAGGGTGGTCATGAATTAAAGTCCTTTTCGCTCTAGGACGCATATTTAAGGAGATATGGGCAAAAGAAGTTGTTTATATAAAAATTTCAATTTTTTTTAGGTTTTGGGTGGATTTTTTAATTTTTTGAGTGTGGTCACGAATTAAAGTCCTTTTCGCTCTAGGACGCTTAGTTTAGGAGATATGGGCAAAAGAAGTTTTTCATATAAAAATTTAAATTTTTTTAGGTTTTGGGTGGATTATTCAATTTTTTGGGGGTGGTCACGAATTAAAGTCCTTTTCGCTCTAGGACGCATATTTAAGGAGATATGGGCAAAAGAAGTTTTTCATATAAAAATTTCAATTTTTTAAGGTTTTGGGTGGATTTTTAAATTTTTTGGGGTGGTCACGAATTAAAGTCCTTTTCGCTCTAGGACGCATATTTAAGGAGCTATGGGCAAAAGAAGTTTTTCATATAAAAATTTAAATTTTTTTTTAGGTTTTGGGTGGATTTTTTAATTTTTTGAGGGTGGTCACGAATTAAAGTCCTTTTCGCTCTAGGGCGCATATTTAAGGAGATATGGGCAAAAGAAGTTTTTCATATAAAAATTTCAATTTTTTTAGGTTTTCGCTCTAGGACGCATATTTAAGGAGATATGGGCAAAAGAAGTTTTTCATATAAAAATTTCAATTTTTTTAGGTTTTGGGTGGATTTTTCAATTTTTTGGGGGTGGTCACGAATTAAAGTCCTTTTCGCTCTAGGACGCATATTTAAGGAGATATAGGCAAAAGAAGTTTTTCATATAAAAATTTCATTTTTTTTAGGTTTTGGGTGGATTTTTCAATTTTTTGGGGGTGGTCACGAATTAAAGTCCTTTTCGCTCTAGGACGCATATTTAAGGAGATATGGGCAAAAGAAGTTTTTCATATAAAAATTTCAATTTTTTTAGGTTTTGGGTGGATTTTTCAATTTTTTGGGGGTGGTCACGAATTAAAGTCCTTTAGGCTCTAGGACGCTTAGTGTAGGAGATATGGGCAAAAGAAGTTTTTCATATAAAAATTTCAATTTTTTTAGGTTTTGGGTGGATTTTTCAATTTTTTGGGGGTGGTCACGAATTAAAGTCCTTTTCGCTCTAGGACGCATATTTAAGGAGATATGGACAAAAGAAGTTTTTCGTATAAAAATTTCAATTTTTTTAGGTTTTGGGTGGATTTTTCAATTTTTTGGGGGTGGTCACGAATTAAAGTCCTTTTCGCTCTAGGACGCATATTTAAGGAGATATGGACAAAAGAAGTTTTTCATATAAAAATTTAAATTTTTTTAGGTTTTGGGTGGATTTTTCAATTTTTTGGGGGTGGTCACGAATTAAAGTCCTTTTCGCTCTAGGACGCTTAGTTTAGGAGATATGGGCAAAAGAAGTTTTTCATATAAAAATTTCAATTTTTTTAGGTTTTGGGTGGATTTTTCAATTTTTTGGGGGTGGTCACGAATTAAAGTCCTTTTCGCTCTAGGACGCTTAGTTTAGGAGATATGGGCAAAAGAAGTTTTTCATATAAAAATTTCAATTTTTTTTAGGTTTTAGGTGGATTTTTCAATTTTTTGAGGGTGGTCACGAATTAAAGTCCTTTTCGCTCTAGGGCGCATATTTAAGGAGATATGGGCAAAAGAAGTTTTTCATATAAAAATTTGCATTTTTTTGGGTTTGGGTGGATTTTTCAATTTTTTTAAGGGTGGTCACGAATTAAAGTCATTTTCGCTCTAGGACGCTTAGTTTAGGAGATATGGGCAACAGAAGTTTTTCATATAAAAATTTCAATTTTTTTTAGGTTTTGGGTGGATTTTTTAATTTTTTGAGTGTGGTCACGAATTAAAGTCCTTTTCGCTCTAGGACGCATATTTAAGGAGATATGGGCAAAAGAAGTTTTTCATATAAAAATTTAAATTTTTTTAGGTTTTGGGCGGATTTTTCAATTTTTTGAGGGTGGTCATGAATTAAAGTCCTTTTCGCTCTAGGAGGCTTAGTTTAGGAGATATGGGCAAAAGAAGTTTTTCATATAAAAATTTTAATTTATTTTAGGTTTTGGGTGGATTTTTCAATTTTTTGAGGGTGGTCACGAATTAAAGTCCTTTTCGCTCTAGGACGCATATTTAAGAAGATATGGACAAAAGAAGTTTTTCATATAAAAATTTCAATTTTTTTAGGTTTTGGGTGGATTTTTCAATTGTTTGGGGGTGGTCACGAATTAAAGTCCTTTTCGCTCTAGGACGCATATTTAAGGAGATATGGGCAAAAGAAGTTTTTTATATAAAAATTTCAATTTTTTTAGGTTTTGGGTGGATTTTTCAATTTTTTGGGGGTGGTCACGAATTAAAGTCCTTTTCGCTCTAGGACGCATATTTAAGGAGATATGGGCAAAAGAAGTTTTTCATATAAAAATTTAAATTTTTTTTAGGTTTTGGGTGGATTTTTCAATTTTTTGGGGGTGGTCATGAATTAAAGTCCTTTTCGCTCTAGGACGCTTAGTTTAGGAGATATGGGCAAAAGAAGTTTTTCATATAAAAATTTCAATTTTTTTAGGTTTTGGGTGGATTTTTCAATTTTTTGGGGGTGGTCACGAATTAAAGTCCTTTTCGCTCTAGGACGCATATTTAAGGAGATATGGGCAAAAGAATTTTCATATAAAAATTTCAATTTTTTTAGGTTTTGGGTAGATTTTTCAATTTTTTGAGGGTGGTCACGAATTAAAGTCCTTTTCGCTCTAGGACGCATATTTAAGGAGATATGGGCAAAAGAAGTTTTTCATATAAAAATTTCAATTTTTTTTGGGTTTTGGGTGGATTTTTTAATTTTTTGAGGGTGGTCACGAATTAAAGTCCTTTTCGCTCTAGGGCGCATATTTAAGGAGATATGGGCAAAAGAAGTTTATCATATAAAAATTAAAATTTTTTTAGGTATTGGGTGGATTTTTCAATTTTTTGGGGGTGGTCACGAATTAAAGTCCTTTTCGCTCTAGGACGCATATTTAAGGAGATATGGGCAAAAGAAGTTTTTCATATAAAAATTTCAATTTTTTTAGGTTTTGGGTGGATTTTTCAATTTTTTGAGGGTGGTCACGAATTAAAGTCCTTTTCGCTCTAGGACGCTTAGTTTAGGAGATATGGGCAAAAGAAGTTTTTCATATAAAAATTTCAATTTTTTTAGGTTTTGGGTGGATTTTTCAATTTTTTGGGGGTGGTCACGAATTAAAGTCCTTTTCGCTCTAGGACGCTTAGTTTAGGAGATATGGGCAAAAGAAGTTTTTCATATAAAAATTTCAATTTTTTTTAGGTTTTATGTGGATTTTTCAATTTTTTGAGGGTGGTCACGAATTAAAGTCCTTTTCGCTCTAGGGCGCATATTTAAGGTTTAAGAAGTTTTTCATATAAAAATTTGCATTTTTTTTGGGTTGGGGTGGATTTTTCAATTTTTTGAGGGTGGTCACGAATTAAAGTCATTTTCGCTCTAGGACGCTTAGTTTAGGAGATATGGGCAACAGAAGTTTTTCATATAAAAATTTCAATTTTTTTAGGTTTTGGGTGGATTTTTTAATTTTTTGAGGGTGGTCACGAATTAAAGTCCTTTTCGCTCTAGGGCGCATATTTAAGGAGATATGGGCAAAAGAAGTTTTTCATATAAAAATTTTAATTTATTTTAGGTTTTGGGTGGATTTTTCAATTTTTTGGGGGTGGTCACGAATTAAAGTCCTTTTCGCTCTAGGACGCATATTTAAGGAGATATGGACAAAAGAAGTTTTTCATATAAAAATTTCAATTTTTTTAGGTTTTGGGTGGATTTTTCAATTTTTTGGGGGTGGTCACGAATTAAAGTCCTTTTCGCTCTAGGACGTATATTTAAGGAGATATGGGCAAAAGAAGTTTTTCATATAAAAATTTCAATTTTTTTAGGTTTTGGGTGGATTTTTCAATTTTTTGGGGGTGGTCACGAATTAAAGTCCTTTTCGCTCTAGGACGCTTAGTTTAGGAGATATATGCAAAAGAAGTTTTTCATATAAAAATTTCAATTTTTTTTAGGTTTTGGGTGGATTTTTCAATTTTTTGGGGGTGGTCACGAATTAAAGTCCTTTTCGCTCTAGGACGCTTAGTTTAGGAGATATGGGCAAAAGAAGATTTTCATATAAAAATTTCAATTTTTTTAGGTTTTGGGTGGATTTTTCAATTTTTTGAGGGTGGTCATGAATTAAAGTCCTTTTCGCTCTAGGAGGCTTAGTTTAGGAGATATGGGCAAAAGAAGTTTTTCATATAAAAATTTTAATTTTAGGTTTTGGGTGGATTTTTCAGTTTTTTGAGGGTGGTCACGAATTAAAGTCCTTTTCGCTCTAGGACGCATATTTAAGGAGGTATGGACAAAAGAAGTTTTTCATATAAAAATTTCAATTTTTTTAGGTTTTGGGTGGATTTTTCAATTTTTTGGGGGTGGTCACGAATTAAAGTCCTTTTCGCTCTAGGACGCATATTTAAGGAGATATGGGCAAAAGAAGTTTTTCATATAAAAATTTCAATTTTTTTAGGTTTTGGGTGGATTTTTCAATTTTTTGAGGGTGGTCATGAATTAAAGTCCTTTTCGCTCTAGGACGCTTAGTTTAGGAGATATGGGCAAAAGAAGTTTTTCATATAAAAATTTCAATTTTTTTAGGTTTTGGGTGGATTTTTCAATTTTTTGAGGGTGGTCACGAATTAAAGTTCTTTTCGCTCTAGGACGCATATTTAAGGAGATATGGACAAAAGAAATTTTTCATATAAAAATTTCAATTTTTTTAGGTTTTGGGTGGATTTTTCAATTTTTTGGGGGTGGTCACGAATTAAAGTCCTTTTCGCTCTAGGACGCATATTTAAGGAGATATGGGCAAAAGAAGTTTTTCATATAAAAATTTCAATTTTTTTAGGTTTTGGGTGGATTTTTCAATTTTTTGGGGGTGGTCACGAATTAAAGTCCTTTTCGCTCTAGGGCGCATATTTAAGGAGATATGGGCAAAAGAAGTTTTTCATATAAAAATTTAAATTTTTTTAGGTTTTGGGTGGATTTTTCAATTTTTTGGGGGTGGTCACGAATTAAAGTCCTTTTCGCTCTAGGACGCATATTTAAGGAGATATGGGCAAAAGAAGTTTTTCATATAAAAATTTTAATTTTTTTAGGTTTTGGGTGGATTTTTAAATTTTTTGAGGGTGGTCACGAATTAAAGTCCTTTTCGCTCTAGGGGGCATATTTAAGGAGATATGGGAAAAAGAAGTTTTTCATATAAAAATTTCAATTTTTTTAGGTTTTGGGTGGATTTTTCAATTTTTTGGGGGTGGTCACGAATTAAAGTCTTTTTCGCTCTAGGACGCATATTTAAGGAGATATGGGCAAAAGAAGTTTTTCATATAAAAATTTAAATTTTTTTAGGTTTTGGGTGGATTTTTCAATTTTTTGGGGGTGGTCGCGAATTAAAGTCCTTTTCGCTCTAGGACGCATATTTAAGGAGATATGGGCAAAAGAAGTTTTTCATATAAAAATTTAAATTTTTTTAGGTTTTGGGTGGATTTTTCAATTTTTTGAGGGTGGTCATGAATTAAAGTCCTTTTCGCTCTAGGACGCATAGTTTAGGAGATATGGGCAAAAGAAGTTTTTCATATAAAAATTTAAATTTTTTTAGGTTTTGGGTGGATATTTCAATTTTTTGAGGGTGGTAATGAATTAAAGTCCTTTTCGCTCTAGGACGCATATTTAAGGAGATATGGGCAAAAGAAGTTTTTCATATAAAAATTTCAATTTTTTTAGGTTTTGGGTGGATTTTTCAATTTTTTGAGGGTGGTCACGAATTAAAGTCCTTTTCGCTCTAGGACGCATATTTAAGGAGATATGGGCAAAAGAAGTTTTTCATATAAAAATATAAATTTTTTTAGGTTTTGGGTGGATTTTTCAATTTTTTGAGGGTGGTCATGAATTAAAGTCCTTTTCGCTCTAGGACGCTTAGTTTAGGAGATATGGGCAAAATAAGTTTTTCATATAAAAATTTCATTTTTTTAGGTTTTGGGTGGATTTTTCAATTTTTTGGGGGTGGTCACGAATTAAAGTCCTTTTCGCTCTAGGACGCATATTTAAGGAGATATGGGCAAAAGAAGTTTTTCATATAAAAATTTCAATTTTTTTAGGTTTTGGGTGGATTTTTCAATTTTTTGGGGGTGGTCACGAATTAAAGTCCTTTTCGCTCTAGGACGCATATTTAAGGAGATATGGGCAAAAGAAGTTTTTCATATAAAAATTTCAATTTTTTCATATAAAATTTCAATTTTTTTAGGTTTTGGGTGGATTTTTCAACTTTTTGGGGGTGGTCACGAATTAAAGTCTTTTTCGCTCTAGGACGCATATTTAAGGAGATATGGGCAAAAGAAGTTTTTCATATAAAAATTTAAATTTTTTTAGGTTTTGGGTGGATTTTTCAATTTTTTGGGGGTGGTCGCGAATTAAAGTCCTTTTCGCTCTAGGACGCATATTTAAGGAGATATGGGCAAAAGAAGTTTTTCATATAAAAATTTAAATTTTTTTAGGTTTTGGGTGGATTTTTCAATTTTTTGAGGGTGGTCATGAATTAAAGTCCTTTTCGCTCTAGGACGCATAGTTTAGGAGATATGGGCAAAAGAAGTTTTTCATATAAAAATTTAAATTTTTTTAGGTTTTGGGTGGATTTTTCAATTTTTTGAGGGTGGTCATGAATTAAAGTCCTTTTCGCTCTAGGACGCATATTTAAGGAGATATGGGCAAAAGAAGTTTTTCATATAAAAATTTCAATTTTTTTAGGTTTTGGGTGGATTTTTCAATTTTTTGAGGGTGGTCACGAATTAAAGTCCTTTTCGCTCTAGGACGCATATTTAAGGAGATATGGGCAAAAGAAGTTTTTCATATAAAAATATAAATTTTTTTAGGTTTTGGGTGGATTTTTCAATTTTTTGAGGGTGGTCATGAATTAAAGTCCTTTTCGCTCTAGGACGCTTAGTTTAGGAGATATGGGCAAAATAAGTTTTTCATATAAAAATTTCATTTTTTTAGGTTTTGGGTGGATTTTTCAATTTTTTGGGGGTGGTCACGAATTAAAGTCCTTTTCGCTCTAGGACGCATATTTAGGGAGATATGGGCAAAAGAAGTTTTTCATATAAAAATTTCAATTTTTTTAGGTTTTGGGTGGATTTTTCAATTTTTTGGGGGTGGTCACGAATTAAAGTCCTTTTCGCTCTAGGACGCATATTTAAGGAGATATGGGCAAAAGAAGTTTTTCATATAAAAATTTCAATTTTGTTAGGTTTTGGGTGGATTTTTCAATTTTTTGAGGGTGGTCACGAATTAAAGTCCTTTTCGCTCTAGGACGCTTAGTTTAGGAGATATATGCAAAAGAAGTTTTTCATATAAAAATTTCAATTTTTTTTAGGTTTTGGGTGGATTTTTCAATTTTTTGAGGTTGGTCACGAATTAAAGTCCTTTTCGCTCTAGGACGCATATTTAAGGAGATATGGGCAAAAGAAGTTTTTCATATAAAAATTTCAATTTTTTTAGGTTTTGGGTGGATTTTTCAATTTTTTGGGGGTGGTCACGAATTAAAGTCCTTTTCGCTCTAGGACGCATATTTAAGGAGATATGGACAAAAGAAGTTTTTCATATAAAAATTTCAATTTTTTTAGGTTTTGGGTGGATTTTTCAATTTTTTGGGGGTGGTCGCGAATTAAAGTCCTTTTCGCTCTAGGACGCATATTTAAGGAGATATGGGCAAAAGAAGTTTTTCATATAAAAATTTCAATTTTTTTAGGTTTTGGGTGGATTTTTCAATTTTTTGGGGGTGGTCACGAATTAAAGTCCTTTTCGCTCTAGGACGCATATTTAAGGAGATATGGGCAAAAGAATTTTTCATATAAAAATTTAAATTTTTTTAGGTTTTGGGTGGATTTTTCAATTTTTTGGGGGTGGTCATGAATTAAAGTCCTTTTCGCTCTAGGACGCTTAGTTTAGGAGATATGGGCAAAAGAAGTTTTTCATATAAAAATTTCAATTTTTTTAGGTTTTGGGTGGATTTTTCAATTTTTTGGGGGTGGTCACGAATTAAAGTCCTTTTCGCTCTAGGACGCATATTTAAGGAGATATGGGCAAAAGAAGTTTTTCATATAAAAATTTAAATTTTTTTAGGTTTTGGGTGGATTTTTCAATTTTTTGAGGGTGGTCACGAATTAAAGTCCTTTTCGCTCTAGGACGCATATTTAAGGAGATATGGGCAAAAGAAGTTTTTCATATAAAAATTTCAATTTTTTTTAGGTTTTGGGTGGATTTTTTAATTTTTTGAGGGTGGTCACGAATTAAAGTCCTTTTCGCTCTAGGGCGCATATTTAAGGAGATATGGGCAAAAGAAGTTTTTCATATAAAAATTTCAATTTTTTTAGGTTTTGGGTGGATTTTTCAATTTTTTGGGGGTGGTCACGAATTAAAGTCCTTTTCGCTCTAGGACGCATATTTAAGGAGATATGGGCAAAAGAAGTTTTTCATATAAAAATTTCAATTTTTTTAGGTTTTGGGTGGATTTTTCAATTTTTTGAGGGTGGTCACGAATTAAAGTCCTTTTCGCTCTAGGACGCTTAGTTTAGGAGATATGGGCAAAAGAAGTTTTTCATATAAAAATTTCAATCTTTTTAGGTTTTGGGTGGATTTTTCAATTTTTTGGGGGTGGTCACGAATTAAAGTCCTTTTCGCTCTAGGACGCTTAGTTTAGGAGATATGGGCAAAAGAAGTTTTTCATATAAAAATTTCAATTTTTTTTAGGTTTTAGGTGGATTTTTCAATTTTTTAGGGTGGTCACGAATTAAAGTCCTTTTCGCTCTAGGGCGCATATTTAAGGAGATATGGGCAAAAGAAGTTTTTCATATAAAAATTTTAATTTATTTTAAGTTTTGGGTGGATTTTTCAATTTTTTGAGGGTGGTCACGAATTAAAGTCCTTTTCGCTCTAGGACGCTTAGTTTAGGAGATATGGGCAAAAGAAGTTTTTCATATAAAAATTTCAATTTTTTTAGGTTTTGGGTGGATTTTTAAATTTTTTGAGGGTGGTCACGAATTAAAGTCCTTTTCGCTCTAGGGCGCATATTTAAGGAGATATGGGCAAAAGAAGTTTTTCATATAAAAATTTAAATTTTTTTAGGTTTTGGGTGGATTTTTCAATTTTTTGGGGGTGGTCACGAATTAAAGTCCTTTTCGCTCTAGGACGCATATTTAAGGAGATATGGGCAAAAGAAGTTTTTCATATAAAAATTTCAATTTTTTTAGGTTTTGGGTGGATTTTTCAATTTTTTGAGGGTGGTCACGAATTAAAGTCCTTTTCGCTCTAGGACGCTTAGTTTAGGAGATATGGGTAAAAGAAGTTTTTCATATAAAAATTTAAATTTTTTTAGGTTTTGGGTGGATTTTTCAATTTTTTGGGGGTGGTCACGAATTAAAGTCCTTTTCGCTCTACGACGCATATTTAAGGAGATATGGGCAAAAGAAGTTTTTCATATAAAAATTTCAATTTTTTTAGGTTTTGGGTGGATTTTTCAATTTTTTGAGGGTGGTCACGAATTAAAGTCCTTTTCGCTCTAGGACGCTTAGCTTAGGAGATATGGGCAAAAGAAGTTTTTCATATAAAAATTTCAATCTTTTTAGGTTTTGGGTGGATTTTTAAATTTTTTGGGGGTGGTCACGAATTAAAGTCATTTTCGCTCTAGGACGCTTAGTTTAGGAGATATGGGCAACAGAAGTTTTTCATATAAAAATGTCAATTTTTTTTAGGTTTTGGGTGGATTTTTTAATTTTTTGAGGGTGGTCACGAATTAAAGTCCTTTTCGCTCTAGGGCGCATATTTAAGGAGATATGGGCAAAAGAAGTTTTTCATATAAAAATTTCAATTTTTTTAGGTTTTGGGTGGATTTTTAAATTTTTTGAGGGTGGTCACGAATTAAAGTCCTTTTCGCTCTAGGGCGCATATTTAAGGAGATATGGGCAAAAGAAGTTTTTCATATAAAAATTTAAATTTTTTTTAGATTTTGGGTGGATTTTTCAATTTTTTGGGTGTGGTCATGAATTAAAGTCCTTTTCGCTCTAGGACGCTTAGTTTAGGAGATATGGACAAAAGAAGTTTTTCATATAAAAATTTAAATTTTTTTAGGTTTTGGGTGGATTTTTCAATTTTTTGGGGGTGGTCATTAATTAAAGTCCTTTTCGCTCTAGGACGCTTAGTTTAGGAGATATGGGCAAAAGAAGTTTTTCATATAAAAATTTCAATTTTTTTAGGTTTTGGGTGGATTTTTCAATTTTTTGGGGGTGGTCACGAATTAAAGTCCTTTTCGCTCTAGGACGCATATTTAAGGAGATATGGGCAAAAGAAGTTTTTCATATAAAAATTTCAATTTTTTTAGGTTTTGGGTGGATTTTTCAATTTTTTGAGGGTGGTCACGAATTAAAGTCCTTTTCGCTCTAGGACGCATATTTAAGGAGATATGGGCAAAAGAAGTTTTTCATATAAAAATTTCAATTTTTTTTAGGTTTTGGGTGGATTTTTTAATTTTTTGAGGGTGGTCACGAATTAAAGTCCTTTTCGCTCTAGGGCGCATATTTAAGGAGATATGGGCAAAAGAAGTTTTTCATATAAAAATTTCAATTTTTTTAGGTTTTGGGTGGATTTTTCAATTTTTTGGGGGTGGTCACGAATTAAAGTCCTTTTCGCTCTAGGACGCATATTTAAGGAGATATGTGCAAAAGAAGTTTTTCATATAAAAATTTCAATTTTTTTAGGTTTTGGGTGGATTTTTCAATTTTTTGAGGGTGGTCACGAATTAAAGTCCTTTTCGCTCTAGGACGCTTAGTTTAGGAGATATGGGCAAAAGAAGTTTTTCATATAAAAATTTCAATCTTTTTAGGTTTTGGGTGGATTTTTCAATTTTTTGGGGGTGGTCACGAATTAAAGTCCTTTTCGCTCTAGGACGCTTAGTTTAGGAGATATGGGCAAAAGAAGTTTTTCATATAAAAATTTCAATTTTTTTTAGGTTTTAGGTGGATTTTTCAATTTTTTGGGGGTGGTCACGAATTAAAGTCCTTTTCGCTCTAGGGCGCATATTTAAGGAGATATGTGCAAAAGAAGTTTTTCATATAAAAATTTCAATTTTTTTAGGTTTTGGGTGGATTTTTCAATTTTTTGGGGGTGGTCACGAATTAAAGTCCTTTTCGCTCTAGGACGCATATTTAAGGAGATATGTGCAAAAGAAGTTTTTCATATAAAAATTTCAATTTTTTTAGGTTTTGGGTGGATTTTTCAATTTTTTGAGGGTGGTCACGAATTAAAGTCCTTTTCGCTCTAGGACGCTTAGTTTAGGAGATATGGGCAAAAGAAGTTTTTCATATAAAAATTTCAATCTTTTTAGGTTTTGGGTGGATTTTTCAATTTTTTGGGGGTGGTCACGAATTAAAGTCCTTTTCGCTCTAGGACGCTTAGTTTAGGAGATATGGGCAAAAGAAGTTTTTCATATAAAAATTTGCATTTTTTTTTGGGTTTGGGTGGATTTTTCAATTTTTTGAGGGTGGTCACGAATTAAAGTCCTTTTCGCTCTAGGACGCTTAGTTTAGGAGATATGGGCAACAGAAGTTTTTCATATAAAAATGTCAATTTTTTTAGGTTTTGGGTGGATTTTTTAATTTTTTGAGGGTGGTCACGAATTAAAGTCCTTTTCGCTCTAGGGCGCATATTTAAGGAGATATGGGCAAAAGAAGTTTTTCATATAAAAATTTTAATTTATTTTAAGTTTTGGGTGGATTTTTCAATTTTTTGAGGGTGGTCACGAATTAAAGTCCTTTTCGCTCTAGGACGCTTAGTTTAGGAGATATGGGCAAAAGAAGTTTTTCATATAAAAATTTCAATTTTTTTAGGTTTTGGGTGGATTTTTCAATTTTTTGAGGGTGGTCACGAATTAAAGTCCTTTTCGCTCTAGGGCGCATATTTAAGGAGATATGGGCAAAAGAAGTTTTTCATATAAAAATTTAAATTTTTTTAGGTTTTGGGTGGATTTTTCAATTTTTTGGGGGTGGTCACGAATTAAAGTCCTTTTCGCTCTAGGACGCATATTTAAGGAGATATGGGCAAAAGAAGTTTTTCATATAAAAATTTCAATTTTTTTAGGTTTTGGGTGGATTTTTCAATTTTTTGAGGGTGGTCACGAATTAAAATCCTTTTCGCTCTAGGACGCTTAGTTTAGGAGATATGGGTAAAAGAAGTTTTTCATATAAAAATTTAATTTTTTTTAGGTTTTGGGTGGATTTTTCAATTTTTTGGGGGTGGTCACGAATTAAAGTCCTTTTCGCTCTACGACTCATATTTAAGGAGATATGGGCAAAAGAAGTTTTTCATATAAAAATTTCAATTTTTTTAGGTTTTGGGTGGATTTTTCAATTTTTTGGGGGTGGTCACGAATTAAAGTCCTTTTCGCTCTAGGACGCATATTTAAGGAGATATGGACAAAAGAAGTTTTTCGTATAAAAATTTCAATTTTTTTAGGTTTTGGGTGGATTTTTCAATTTTTTGGGGGTGGTCACGAATTAAAGTCCTTTTCGCTCTAGGGCGCATATTTAAGGAGATATGGACAAAAGAAGTTTTTCATATAAAAATTTAAATTTTTTTAGGTTTTGGGTGGATTTTTCAATTTTTTGGGGGTGGTCACGAATTAAAGTCCTTTTCGCTCTAGGACGCTTAGTTTAGGAGATATGGACAAAAGAAGTTTTTCATATAAAAATTTAAATTTTTTTTAGGTTTTGGGTGGATTTTTCAATTTTTTGAGGGTGGTCACGAATTAAAGTCCTTTTCGCTCTAGGACGCTTAGTTTAGGAGATATGGGCAAAAGAAGTTTTTCATATAAAAATTTCAATTTTTTTAGGTTTTGGGTGGATTTTTCAATTTTTTGGGGGTGGTCACGAATTAAAGTCCTTTTCGCTCTAGGACGCATATTTAAGGAGATATGGGCAAAACAAGTTTTTCATATAAAAATTTCAATTTTTTTAGGTTTTGGGTGGATTTTTCAATTTTTTGGGGTTGGTCACGAATTAAAGTCCTTTTCGCTCTAGGACGCATATTTAAGGAGATATGGGCAAAAGAAGTTTTTCATATAAAAATTTCAATTTTTTTTAGGTTTTGGGTGGATTTTTTAATTTTTTGAGGGTGGTCACGAATTAAAGTCCTTTTCGCTCTAGGACGCATATTTAAGGAGATATGGGCAAAAGAAGTTTTTCATATAAAAATTTCAATTTTTTTAGGTTTTGGGTGGATTTTTCAATTTTTTGAGGGTGGTCATGAATTAAAGTCCTTTTCGCTCTAGGACGCATATTTAAGGAGATATGGGCAAAAGAAGTTTTTCATACAAAAATTTCAATTTTTTTAGGTTTTGGGTGGATTTTTCAATTTTTTGGGGGTGGTCACGAATTAAAGTCCTTTTCGCTCTAGGACGCTTAGTTTAGGAGATATGGGCAAAAGAAGTTTTTCATATAAAAATTTCAATTTTTTTTAGGTTTTAGGTGGATTTTTCAATTTTTTGAGGGTGGTCACGAATTAAAGTCCTTTTCGCTCTAGGGCGCATATTTAAGGAGATATGGGCAAAAGAAGTTTTTCATATAAAAATTTGCATTTTTTTTGGGTTTGGGTGGATTTTTCAATTTTTTGAGGGTGGTCACGAATTAAAGTCCTTTTCGCTCTAGGACGCATATTTAAGGAGATATGGACAAAAGAAGTTTTTCATATAAAAATTTAAATTTTTTTAGGTTTTGGGTGGATTTTTCAATTTTTTGGGGGTGGTCACGAATTAAAGTCCTTTTCGCTCTAGGACGCATATTTAAGGAGATATGGGCAAAAGAAGTTTTTCATATAAAAATTTCAATTTTTTTAGGTTTTGGGTGGATTTTTCAATTTTTTGGGGGTGGTCACGAATTAAAGTCCTTTTCGCTCTAGGACGCTTAGTTTAGGAGATATATGCAAAAGAAGTTTTTCATATAAAAATTTCAATTTTTTTTAGGTTTTGGGTGGATTTTTCAATTTTTTGGGGGTGGTCACGAATTAAAGTCCTTTTCGCTCTAGGACGCTTAGTTTAGGAGATATGGGCAAAAGAAGTTTTTCATATAAAAATTTCAATTTTTTTAGGTTTTGGGTGGATTTTTTGAGGGTGGTCACGAATTAAAATCCTTTTCGCTCTAGGACGCATATTTAGGGAGATATGGACAAAAGAAGTTTGTCGTATAAAAATTTCAATTTTTTTAGGTTTTGGGTGGATTTTTCAATTTTTTGGGGGTGGTCACGAATTAAAGTCCTTTTCGCTCTAGGGCGCATATTTAAGGAGATATGGACAAAAGAAGTTTTTCATATAAAAATTTAAATTTTTTTAGGTTTTGGGTGGATTTTTCAATTTTTTGGGGGTGGTCACGAATTAAAGTCCTTTTCGCTCTAGGACGCTTAGTTTAGGAGATATGGGCAAAAGAAGTTTTTCATGGATCGGTGGATTTTTCAATTTTTTGGGGGTGGTCATGAATTAAAGTCCTTTTCGCTCTAGGACGCTTAGTTTAGGAGATATGGGCAAAAGAAGTTTTTCATATAAAAATTTCAATTTTTTTAGGTTTTGGGTGGATTTTTCAATTTTTTGGGGGTGGTCACGAATTAAAGTCCTTTTCGCTCTAGGACGCTTAGTTTAGGAGATATATGCAAAAGAAGTTTTTCATATAAAAATTTTAATTTATTTTAGGTTTTGGGTGGATTTTTCAATTTTTTGAGGGTGGTCACGAATTAAAGTCCTTTTTGCTCTAGGACTCATATTTAAGGAGATATGGACAAAAGATGTTTTTCATATAAAAATTTCAATTTTTTAGGTTTTGGGTGGATTTTTCAATTTTTTGGGGGTGGTCACGAATTAAAGTCCTTTTCGTTCTAGGACGCATATTTAAGGAGATATGGGCAAAAGAAGTTTTTCATATAAAAATTTCAATTTTTTTAGGTTTTGGGTGGATTTTTCAATTTTTTGAGGGTGGTCATGAATTAAAGTCCTTTTCGCTCTAGGACGCTTAGTTTAGGAGATATGGGCAAAAGAAGTTTTTCATATAAAAATTTCAATTTTTTTAGGTTTTGGGTGGATTTTTCAATTTTTTGAGGGTGGTCACGAATTAAAGTCCTTTTCGCTCTAGGACGCTTAGTTTAGGAGATATGGGTAAAAGAAGTTTTTCATATAAAAATTTAAATTTTTTTAGGTTTTGGGTGGATTTTTCAATTTTTTGGGGGTGGTCACGAATTAAAGTCCTTTTCGCTCTACGACGCATATTTAAGGAGATATGGGCAAAAGAAGTTTTTCATATAAAAATTTCAATTTTTTTAGGTTTTGGGTGGATTTTTCAATTTTTTGAGGGTGGTCACGAATTAAAGTCCTTTTCGCTCTAGGGCGCATATTTAAGGAGATATGGGCAAAAGAAGTTTTTCATATAAAAATTTGCATTTTTTTTGGGTTTGGGTGGATTTTTCAATTTTTTGAGGGTGGTCACGAATTAAAGTCCTTTTCGCTCTAGGACGCATATTTAAGGAGATATGGACAAAAGAAGTTTTTCATATAAAAATTTCAATTTTTTTAGGTTTTGGGTGGATTTTTCAATTTTTTGGGGGTGGTCACGAATTAAAGTCCTTTTCGCTCTAGGGCGCATATTTAAGGAGATATGGACAAAAGAAGTTTTTCATATAAAAATTTCAATTTTTTTAGGTTTTGGGTGGATTTTTCAATTTTTTGGGGGTGGTCACGAATTAAAGTCCTTTTCGCTCTAGGACGCTTAGTTTAGGAGATATGGGCAAAAGAAGTTTTTCATATAAAAATTTAAATTTTTTTTAGGTTTTGGGTGGATTTTTCAATTTTTTGGGGGTGGTCATGAATTAAAGTCCTTTTCGCTCTAGGACGCTTAGTTTAGGAGATATGGGCAAAAGAAGTTTTTCATATAAAAATTTCAATTTTTTTAGGTTTTGGGTGGATTTTTCAATTTTTTGGGGGTGGTCACGAATTAAAGTCCTTTTCGCTCTAGGACGCTTAGTTTAGGAGATATGGGCAAAAGAAGTTTTTCATATAAAAATTTCAATTTTTTTAGGTTTTGGGTGGATTTTTTAATTTGTTGAGGGTGGTCACGAATTAAAGTCCTTTTCGCTCTAGGGCGCATATTTAAGGAGATATGGGCAAAAGAAGTTTTTCATATAAAAATTTAAATTTTTTTAGGTTTTGGGTGGATTTTTCAATTTTTTGAGGGTGGTCATGAATTAAAGTCCTTTTCGCTCTAGGACGCATATTTAAGGAGATATGGGCAAAAGAAGTTTTTCATATAAAAATTTCAATTTTTTTAGGTTTTGGGTGGATTTTTCAATTTTTTGGGGGTGGTCACGAATTAAAGTCCTTTTCGCTCTAGGACGCATATTTAAGGAGATATGGGCAAAAGAAGTTTTTCATATAAAAATTTCAATTTTTTTAGGTTTTGGGTGGATTTTTCAATTTTTTGGGGGTGGTCACGAATTAAAGTCCTTTTCGCTCTAGGACGCTTAGTTTAGGAGATATGGGCAAAATCAGTTTTTCATATAAAAATTTCAATTTTTTTAGGTTTTGGGTGGATTTTTCAATTTTTTGAGGGTGGTCATGAATTAAAGTCCTTTTCGCTCTAGGAGGCTTAGTTTAGAAGATATGGGCAAAATAAGTTTTTCATATAAAAATTTTAATTTATTTTAGGTTTTGGGTGGATTTTTCAATTTTTTGAGGGTGGTTACGAATTAAAGTCCTTTTCGCTCTAGGACGCATATTTAAGGAGATATGGACAAAAGAAGTTTTTCATATAAAAATTTCAATTTTTTTAGGTTTTGGGTGGATTTTTCAATTTTTTGGGGGTGGTCACGAATTAAAGTCCTTTTCGCTCTAGGACGCATATTTAAGGAGATATGGACAAAAGAAGTTTTTCATATAAAAATTTCAATTTTTTTAGGTTTTGGGTGGATTTTTCAATTTTTTGGGGGTGGTCACGAATTAAAGTCCTTTTCGCTCTAGGACGCTTAGTTTAGGAGATATATGCAAAAGAAGTTTTTCATATAAAAATTTAAATTTTTTTTAGGTTTTGGGTGGATTTTTCAATTTTTTGGGGGTGGTCACGAATTAAAGTCCTTTTCGCTCTATTACGCTTAGTTTAGGAGATATGGGCAAAAGAAGTTTTTCATATAAAAATTTCAATTTTTTTAGGTTTTGGGTGGATTTTTCAATTTTTTGAGGGTGGTCATGAATTAAAGTCCTTTTCGCTCTAGGAGGCTTAGTTTAGGAGATATGGGCAAAATAAGTTTTTCATATAAAGATTTTAATTTATTTTAGGTTTTGGGTGGATTTTTCAATTTTTTTAGGGTGGTCACGAATTAAAGTCCTTTTCGCTCTAGGACGCATATTTAAGGAGATATGGACAAAAGAAGTTTTTCATATAAAAATTTCAATTTTTTTAGGTTTTGGGTGGATTTTTCAATTTTTTGGGGGTGGTCACGAATTAAAGTCCTTTTCGCTCTAGGACGCATATTTAAGGAGATATGGGCAAAAGAAGTTTTTCATATAAAAATTTCAATTTTTTTAGGTTTTGGGTGGATTTTTCAATTTTTTGAGGGTGGTCATGAATTAAAGTCCTTTTCGCTCTAGGACGCTTAGTTTAGGAGATATGGGCAAAAAAAGTTTTTCATATAAAAATTTACATTTTTTTAGGTTTTGGGTGGATTTTTCAATTTTTTGAGGGTGGTCACGAATTAAAGTTCTTTTCGCTCTAGGACGCATATTTAAGGAGATATGGACAAAAGAAGTTTTTCATATAAAGATTTTAATTTATTTTAGGTTTTGGGTGGATTTTTCAATTTTTTGAGGGTGGTCACGAATTAAAGTCCTTTTCGCTCTAGGACGCATATTTAAGGAGATATGGACAAAAGAAGTTTTTCATATAAAAATTTCAATTTTTTTAGGTTTTGGGTGGATTTTTCAATTTTTTGGGGGTGGTCACGAATTAAAGTCCTTTTCGCTCTAGGACGCATATTTGAGGAGATATGGGCAAAAGAAGTTTTTCATATAAAAATTTCAATTTTTTTAGGTTTTGGGTGGATTTTTCAATTTTTTGAGGGTGGTCATGAATTAAAGTCCTTTTCGCTCTAGGACGCTTAGTTTAGGAGATATGGGCAAAAGAAGTTTTTCATATAAAAATTTAAATTTTTTTAGGTTTTGGGTGGATTTTTCAATTTTTTGAGGGTGGTCACGAATTAAAGTTCTTTTCGCTCTAGGACGCATATTTAAGGAGATATGGACAAAAGAAGTTTTTCATATAAAAATTTAAATTTTTTTAGGTTTTGGGTGGATTTTTCAATTTTTTGAGGGTGGTCATGAATTAAAGTCCTTTTCGCTCTAGGACGCATATTTAAGGAGATATGGGCAAAAGAAGTTTTTCATATAAAAATTTCAATTTTTTTAGGTTTTGGGTGGATTTTTCAATTTTTTGGGGGTGGTCACGAATTAAAGTCCTTTTCGCTCTAGGACGCATATTTAAGGAGATATGGGAAAAAGAAGTTTTTCATATAAAAATTTAAATTTTTTTAGGTTTTGGGTGGATTTTTCAATTTTTTGAGGGTGGTCATGAATTAAAGTCCTTTTCGCTCTAGGACGCTTAGTTTAGGAGATATGGGCAAAAGAAGTTTTTCATATAAAAATTTAAATTTTTTAGGTTTTGGATGGATTTTTCAATTTTTTGGGGGTGGTCACGAATTAAAGTCCTTTTCGCTCTAGGACGCATATTTAAGGAGATATGGGCAAAAGAAGTTTTTCATATAAAAATTTAAATTTTTTTAGGTTTTGGGTGGATTTTTCAATTTTTTGAGGGTGGTCATGAATTAAAGTCCTTTTCGCTCTAGGACGCATATTTAAGGAGATATGGGCAAAAGAAGTTTTTCATATAAAAATTTCAATTTTTTTAGGTTTTGGGTGGATTTTTCAATTTTTTGGGGGTGGTCACGAATTAAAGTCCTTTTCGCTCTAGGACGCATATTTAAGGAGATATGGGCAAAAGAAGTTTTTCATATAAAAATTTAAATTTTTTTAGGTTTTGGGTGGATTTTTCAATTTTTTGGGGGTGGTCACGAATTAAAGTCCTTTTCGCTCTAGGACGCTTAGTTTAGGAGATATGGGCAAAATCAGTTTTTCATATAAAAATTTCAATTTTTTTAGGTTTTGGGTGGATTTTTCAATTTTTTGAGGGTGGTCATGAATTAAAGTCCTTTTCGCTCTAGGAGGCTTAGTTTAGAAGATATGGGCAAAATAAGTTTTTCATATAAAAATTTTAATTTATTTTAGGTTTTGGGTGGATTTTTCAATTTTTTGAGGGTGGTTACGAATTAAAGTCCTTTTCGCTCTAGGACGCATATTTAAGGAGATATGGACAAAAGAAGTTTTTCATATAAAAATTTCAATTTTTTTAGGTTTTGGGTGGATTTTTCAATTTTTTGGGGGTGGTCACGAATTAAAGTCCTTTTCGCTCTAGGACGCATATTTAAGGAGATATGGACAAAAGAAGTTTTTCATATAAAAATTTCAATTTTTTTAGGTTTTGGGTGGATTTTTCAATTTTTTGGGGGTGGTCACGAATTAAAGTCCTTTTCGCTCTAGGACGCTTAGTTTAGGAGATATATGCAAAAGAAGTTTTTCATATAAAAATTTCAATTTTTTTTAGGTTTTGGGTGGATTTTTCAATTTTTTGGGGGTGGTCACGAATTAAAGTCCTTTTCGCTCTATTACGCTTAGTTTAGGAGATATGGGCAAAAGAAGTTTTTCATATAAAAATTTCAATTTTTTTAGGTTTTGGGTGGATTTTTCAATTTTTTGAGGGTGGTCATGAATTAAAGTCCTTTTCGCTCTAGGAGGCTTAGTTTAGGAGATATGGGCAAAATAAGTTTTTCATATAAAGATTTTAATTTATTTTAGGTTTTGGGTGGATTTTTCAATTTTTTTAGGGTGGTCACGAATTAAAGTCCTTTTCGCTCTAGGACGCATATTTAAGGAGATATGGACAAAAGAAGTTTTTCATATAAAAATTTCAATTTTTTTAGGTTTTGGGTGGATTTTTCAATTTTTTGGGGGTGGTCACGAATTAAAGTCCTTTTCGCTCTAGGACGCATATTTAAGGAGATATGGGCAAAAGAAGTTTTTCATATAAAAATTTCAATTTTTTTAGGTTTTGGGTGGATTTTTCAATTTTTTGAGGGTGGTCATGAATTAAAGTCCTTTTCGCTCTAGGACGCTTAGTTTAGGAGATATGGGCAAAAAAAGTTTTTCATATAAAAATTTAAATTTTTTTAGGTTTTGGGTGGATTTTTCAATTTTTTGAGGGTGGTCACGAATTAAAGTTCTTTTCGCTCTAGGACGCATATTTAAGGAGATATGGACAAAAGAAGTTTTTCATATAAAAATTTAAATTTTTTTAGGTTTTGGGTGGATTTTTCAATTTTTTGAGGGTGGTCATGAATTAAAGTCCTTTTCGCTCTAGGACGCATATTTAAGGAGATATGGGCAAAAGAAGTTTTTCATATAAAAATTTCAATTTTTTTAGGTTTTGGGTGGATTTTTCAATTTTTTGGGGGTGGTCACGAATTAAAGTCCTTTTCGCTCTAGGACGCATATTTAAGGAGATATGGGCAAAAGAAGATTTTCATATAAAAATTTCAATTTTTTTAGGTTTTGGGTGGATTTTTCAATTTTTTGGGGGTGGTCACGAATTAAAGTCCTTTTCGCTCTAGGACGCTTAGTTTAGGAGATATGGGCAAAAGAAGTTTTTCATATAAAAATTTTAATTTATTTTAGGTTTTGGGTGGATTTTTCAATTTTTTGAGGGTGGTCACGAATTAAAGTCCTTTTCGCTCTAGGACGCATATTTAAGGAGATATGGACAAAAGAAGTTTTTCATATAAAAATTTCAATTTTTTTAGGTTTTGGGTGGGTTTTTCAATTTTTTGGGGGTGGTCACGAATTAAAGTCCTTTTCGCTCTAGGACGCATATTTAAGGAGATATGGACAAAAGAAGTTTTTCATATAAAAATTTCAATTTTTTTAGGTTTTGGGTGGATTTTTCAATTTTTTGGGGGTGGTCACGAATTAAAGTCCTTTTCGCTCTAGGACGCTTAGTTTAGGAGATATATGCAAAAGAAGTTTTTCATATAAAGATTTTAATTTATTTTAGGTTTTGGGTGGATTTTTCAATTTTTTGAGGGTGGTCACGAATTAAAGTCCTTTTCGCTCTAGGACGCATATTTAAGGAGATATGGACAAAAGAAGTTTTTCATATAAAAATTTCAATTTTTTTAGGTTTTGGGTGGATTTTTCAATTTTTTGGGGGTGGTCACGAATTAAAGTCCTTTTCGCTCTAGGACGCATATTTGAGGAGATATGGGCAAAAGAAGTTTTTCATATAAAAATTTCAATTTTTTTAGGTTTTGGGTGGATTTTTCAATTTTTTGAGGGTGGTCATGAATTAAAGTCCTTTTCGCTCTAGGACGCTTAGTTTAGGAGATATGGGCAAAAGAAGTTTTTCATATAAAAATTTAAATTTTTTTAGGTTTTGGGTGGATTTTTCAATTTTTTGAGGGTGGTCACGAATTAAAGTTCTTTTCGCTCTAGGACGCATATTTAAGGAGATATGGACAAAAGAAGTTTTTCATATAAAAATTTCAATTTTTTTAGGTTTTGGGTGGATTTTTCAATTTTTTGAGGGTGGTCATGAATTAAAGTCCTTTTCGCTCTAGGACGCATATTTAAGGAGATATGGGCAAAAGAAGTTTTTCATATAAAAATTTCAATTTTTTTAGGTTTTGGGTGGATTTTTCAATTTTTTGGGGGTGGTCACGAATTAAAGTCCTTTTCGCTCTAGGACGCATATTTAAGGAGATATGGGCAAAAGAAGTTTTTCATATAAAAATTTCAATTTTTTTAGGTTTTGGGTGGATTTTTCAATTTTTTGAGGGTGGTCATGAATTAAAGTCCTTTTCGCTCTAGGACGCTTAGTTTAGGAGATATGGGCAAAAGAAGTTTTTCATATAAAAATTTAAATTTTTTAGGTTTTGGATGGATTTTTCAATTTTTTGGGGGTGGTCACGAATTAAAGTCCTTTTCGCTCTAGGACGCATATTTAAGGAGATATGGGCAAAAGAAGTTTTTCATATAAAAATTTAAATTTTTTTAGGTTTTGGGTGGATTTTTCAATTTTTTGAGGGTGGTCATGAATTAAAGTCCTTTTCGCTCTAGGACGCATATTTAAGGAGATATGGGCAAAAGAAGTTTTTCATATAAAAATTTCAATTTTTTTAGGATTTGGGTGGATTTTTCAATTTTCTGGGGGTGGTCACGAATTAAAGTCCTTTTCGCTCTAGGACGCATATTTAAGGAGATATGGGCAAAAGAAGTTTTTCATATAAAAATTTAAATTTTTTTAGGTTTTGGGTGGATTTTTCAATTTTTTGGGGGTGGTCACGAATTAAAATCCTTTTCGCTCTAGGACGCTTAGTTTAGGAGATATGGGCAAAAGAAGTTTTTCATATAAAAATTTCAATTTTTTTAGGTTTTGGGTGGATTTTTCAACTTTTTAGGGTGGTCACGAATTAAAGTCCTTTTCGCTCTAGGGCGCATATTTAAGGAGATATGGGCAAAAGAAGTTTTTCATATAAAAATTTAAATTTTTTTAGGTTTTGGGTGGATTTTTCAATTTTTTGGGGGTGGTCACGAATTAAAGTCCTTTTCGCTCTAGGACGCATATTTAAGGAGATATGGGCAAAAGAAGTTTTTCATATAAAAATTTCATTTTTTTTAGGTTTTGGGTGGATTTTTCAATTTTTTGAGGGTGGTCACGAATTAAAGTCCTTTTCGCTCTAGGACGCTTAGTTTAGAAGATATGGGCAAAAGAAGTTTTTCATATAAAAATTTCAATTTTTTTAGGTTTTGGGTGGATTTTTCAATTTTTTGGGGGTGGTCACGAATTAAAGTCCTTTTCGCTCTAGGACGCTTAGTTTAGGAGATATGGGCAAAAGAAGTTTTTCATATAAAAATTTCAATTTTTTTAGGTTTTAGGTGGATTTTTCAATTTTTTGAGGGTGGTCACGAATTAAAGTCCTTTTCGCTCTAGGGCGCATATTTAAGGAGATATGGGCAAAAGAAGTTTTTCATATAAAAATTTGAATTTTTTTTGGGTTTGGGTGGATTTTTCAATTTTTTGAGGGTGGTCACGAATTAAAGTCATTTTCGCTCTAGGACGCTTAGTTTAGGAGATATGGGCAACAGAAGTTGTTCATATAAAAATTTCAATTTTTTTAGGTTTTGGGTGGATTTTTTAATTTTTTGAGGGTGGTCACGAATTAAAGTCCTTTTCGCTCTAGGGCGCATATTTAAGGAGATATGGGCAAAAGAAGTTTTTCATATAAAAATTTAAATTTTTTTAGGTTTTGGGTGGATTTTTCAATTTTTTGGGGGTGGTCACGAATTAAAGTCCTTTTCGCTCTAGGACGCATATTTAAGGAGATATGGGCAAAAGAAGTTTTTCATATAAAAATTTAAATTTTTTTAGGTTTTGGGTGGATTTTTTAATTTTTTGAGGGTGGTCACGAATTAAAGTCCTTTTCGCTCTAGGGCGCATATTTAAGGAGATATGGGCAAAAGAAGTTTTTCATATAAAAATTTCAATTTTTTTAGGTTTTGGGTGGATTTTTCAATGTTTTGAGGGTGGTCATGAATTAAAGCCCTTTTCGCTCAGGACGCATATTTAAGGAGATATGGGCAAAAGAAGTTTTTCATATAAAAATTTAAATTTTTTTAGGTTTTGGGTGGATTTTTCAATTTTTTGGGGGTGGTCACGAATTAAAGTCCTTTTCGCTCTAGGACGCATATTTAAGGAGATATGGGCAAAAGAAGTTTTTCATATAAAAATTTAAATTTTTTTAGGTTTTGGGTGGATTTTTTAATTTTTTGAGGGTGGTCACGAATTAAAGTCCTTTTCGCTCTAGGGCGCATATTTAAGGAGATATGGGCAAAAGAAGTTTTTCATATAAAAATTTCAATTTTTTTAGGTTTTGGGTGGATTTTTCAATTTTTTGAGGGTGGTCATGAATTAAAGCCCTTTTCGCTCAGGACGCATATTTAAGGAGATATGGGCAAAAGAAGTTTTTCATATAAAAATTTCAATTTTTTTTAGGTTTTGGGTGGATTTTTCAATTTTTTGGGGGTGGTCACGAATTAAAGTCCTTTTCGCTCTAGGAAGCTTAGTTTAGGAGATATGGGCAAAAGAAGTTTTTCATATAAAAATTTCAATTTTTTTAGGTTTTGGGTAGATTTTTCAATTTGTTGAGGGTGGTCATGAATTAAAGTCCTTTTCGCTCTAGGACGCTTAGTTTAGGAGATATGGGCAAAAGAAGTTTTTCATATAAAAATTTAAATTTTTGTAGGTTTGGGGTGGATTTTTCAATTTTTTGGGGGTGGTCACGAATTAAAGTCCTTTTCGCTCTAGGACGCATATTTAAGGAGATATGGGCAAAAGAAGTTTTTCATATAAAAATTTCAATTTTTTTAGGTTTTGGGTGGATTTTTCAATTTTTTGAGGGTGGTCACGAATTAAAGTCCTTTTCGCTCTAGGACGCTTAGTTTAGGAGATATGGGCAAAAGAAGTTTTTCATATAAAAATTTCAATTTTTTTAGGTTTTGGGTGGATTTTTCAATTTTTTGGGGGTGGTCACGAATTAAAGTCCTTTTCGCTCTAGGACGCTTAGTTTAGGAGATATGGGCAAAAGAAGTTTTTCATACAAAAATTTCAATTTTTTTTAGGTTTTGGGTGGATTTTTCAATTTTTTGAGGGTGGTCACGAATTAAAGTCCTTTTCGCTCTAGGGCGCATATTTAAGGAGATATGGGCAAAAGAAGTTTTTCATATAAAAATTTGCATTTTTTTTGGGTTTGGATGGATTTTTCAATTTTTTGGGGGTGGTCACGAATTAAAGTCCTTTTCGCTCTAGGACGCTTCGTTTAGGAGATATGGGTAAAAGAAGTTTTTCTTATAAAAATTTCAATTTTTTTAGGTTTTGGGTGGATTTTTCAATTTTTTGGGGGTGGTCACGAATTAAAGTCCTTTTCGCTCTAGGAAGCTTAGTTTAGGAGATATGGGCAAAAGAAGTTTTTCATATAAAAATTTCAATTTTTTTAGGTTTTGGGTAGATTTTTCAATTTGTTGAGGGTGGTCATGAATTAAAGTCCTTTTCGCTCTAGGACGCTTAGTTTAGGAGATATGGGCAAAAGAAGTTTTTCATATAAAAATTTAAATTTTTGTAGGTTTGGGGTGGATTTTTCAATTTTTTGGGGGTGGTCACGAATTAAAGTCCTTTTCGCTCTAGGACGCATATTTAAGGAGATATGGGCAAAAGAAGTTTTTCATATAAAAATTTCAATTTTTTTAGGTTTTGGGTGGATTTTTCAATTTTTTGAGGGTGGTCACGAATTAAAGTCCTTTTCGCTCTAGGACGCTTAGTTTAGGAGATATGGGCAAAAGAAGTTTTTCATATAAAAATTTCAATTTTTTTAGGTTTTGGGTGGATTTTTCAATTTTTTGGGGGTGGTCACGAATTAAAGTCCTTTTCGCTCTAGGACGCTTAGTTTAGGAGATATGGGCAAAAGAAGTTTTTCATACAAAAATTTCAATTTTTTTTAGGTTTTGGGTGGATTTTTCAATTTTTTGAGGGTGGTCACGAATTAAAGTCCTTTTCGCTCTAGGGCGCATATTTAAGGAGATATGGGCAAAAGAAGTTTTTCATATAAAAATTTGCATTTTTTTTGGGTTTGGATGGATTTTTCAATTTTTTGGGGGTGGTCACGAATTAAAGTCCTTTTCGCTCTAGGACGCTTCGTTTAGGAGATATGGGTAAAAGAAGTTTTTCTTATAAAAATTTCAATTTTTTTAGGTTTTAGGTGGATTTTTCAATATTTTGAGGGTGGTCACGAATTAAAGTCCTTTTCGCTCTAGGGCGCATATTTAAGGAGATATTGGCAAAAGAAGTTTTTCATACGAATTAAAGTCATTTTCGCTCTAGGACGCTTAGTTTAGGAGATATGGGCAACAGAAGTTTTTCATATAAAAATTTCAATTTTTTTTTAGGCTTTGGGTGGATTTTTTAATTTTTTGAGGGTGGTCACGAATTAAAGTCCTTTTCGCTCTAGGGCGCATATTTAAGGAGATATGGGCAAAAGAAGTTTTTCATATAAAAATTTCAATTTTTTTAGGTTTTGGGTGGATTTTTCAATTTTTTGGGGGTGGTCACGAATTAAAGTCCTTTTCGCTCTAGGACGCATATTTAAGGAGATATGGGCAAAAGAAGTTTTTCATATAAAAATTTAAATTTTTTTAGGTTTTGGGTGGATTTTTCAATTTTTTGAGGGTGGTCATGAATTAAAGTCCTTTTCGCTCTAGGACGCTTAGTTTAGGAGATATGGGCAAAAGAAGTTTTTCATATAAAAATTTCAATTTTTTTAGGTTTTGGGTGGATTTTTCAATTTTTTGAGGGTGGTCATGAATTAAAGTCCTTTTCGCTCTAGGACGCATATTTAGGGAGATATGGGCAAAAGAAGTTTTTCATATAAAAATTTCAATTTTTTTAGGTTTTGGGTGGATTTTTCAATTTTTTGAGGGTGGTCATGAATTAAAGTCCTTTTCGCTCTAGGACGCTTAGTTTAGGAGATATGGGCAAAAGAAGTTTTTCATATAAAAATTTCATTTTTTTAGGTTTTGGGTGGATTTTTCAATTTTTTGGGGGTGGTCACGAATTAAAGTCCTTTTCGCTCTAGGACGCATATTTAAGGAGATATGGGCAAAAGAAGTTTTTCATATAAAAATTTCAATTTTTTTTAGGTTTTGGGTGGATTTTTTAATTTTTTGAGGGTGGTCACGAATTAAAGTCCTTTTCGCTCTAGGGCGCATATTTAAGGAGATATGGGCAAAAGAAGTTTTTCATATAAAAATTTCAATTTTTTTAGGTTTTGGGTGGATTTTTCAATTTTTTGAGGGTGGTCATGAATTAAAGTCCTTTTCGCTCTAGGACGCATATTTAAGGAGATATGGGCAAAAGAAGTTTTTCATATAAAAATTTCAATTTTTTTAGGTTTTGGGTGGATTTTTCAATTTTTTGGGGGTGGTCACGAATTAAAGTCCTTTTCGCTCTAGGACGCATATTTAAGGAGATATGGGCAAAAGAAGTTTTTCATATAAAAATTTCAATTTTTTTAGGTTTTGGGTGGATTTTTCAATTTTTTGGGGGTGGTCACGAATTAAAGTCCTTTTCGCTCTAGGACGCTTAGTTTAGGAGATATATGCAAAAGAAGTTTTTCATATAAAAATTTCAATTTTTTTAGGTTTTGGGTGGATTTTTCAATTTTTTGAGGGTGGTCACGAATTAAAGTCCTTTTCGCTCTAGGACGCTTAGTTTAGGAGATATATGCAAAAGAAGTTTTTCATATAAAAATTTCAATTTTTTTTAGGTTTTGGGTGGATTTTTCAATTTTTTGGGGGTGGTCACGAATTAAAGTCCTTTTCGCTCTAGGACGCTTAGTTTAGGAGATATGGGCAAAAGAAGTTTTTCATATAAAAATTTCAATTTTTTTAGGTTTTGGGTGGATTTTTCAATTTTTTGGGGGTGGTCATGAATTAAAGTCCTTTTCGCTCTAGGAGGCTTAGTTTAGGAGATATGGGCAAAAGAAGTTTTTCATATAAAAATTTTAATTTATTTTAGGTTTTGGGTGGATTTTTCAATTTTTTGAGGGTGGTCACGAATTAAAGTCCTTTTCGCTCTAGGACGCATATTTAAGGAGATATGGACAAAAGAAGTTTTTCATATAAAAATTTCAATTTTTTTAGGTTTTGGGTGGATTTTTCAATTTTTTGGGGGTGGTCACGAATTAAAGTCCTTTTCGCTCTAGGACGCTTAGTTTAGGAGATATGGGCAAAAGAAGTTTTTCATATAAAAATTTCAATTTTTTTAGGTTTTGGGTGGATTTTTCAATTTTTTGGGGGTGGTCACGAATTAAAGTCCTTTTCGATCTAGGACGCATATTTAAGGAGATATGGGCAAAAGAAGTTTTTCATATAAAAATTTAAATTTTTTTTAGGTTTTGGGTGGATTTTTCAATTTTTTGGGGGTGGTCATGAATTAAAGTCCTTTTCGCTCTAGGACGCTTAGTTTAGGAGATATGGGCAAAAGAAGTTTTTCATATAAAAATTTCAATTTTTTTAGGTTTTGGGTGAATTTTTCAATTTTTTGGGGGTGGTCACGAATTAAAGTCCTTTTCGCTCTAGGACGCATATTTAAGAAGATATGGGCAAAAGAAGTTTTTCATATAAAAATTTCAATTTTTTTAGGTTTTGGGTGGATTTTTCAATTTTTTGAGGGTGGTCACGAATTAAAGTCCTTTTCGCTCTAGGACGCTTAGTTTAGGAGATATGGGCAAAAGAAGTTTTTAATATAAAAATTTCAATTTTTTTTAGGTTTTGGGTGGATTTTTTAATTTTTTGAGGGTGGTCACGAATTAAAGTCCTTTTCGCTCTAGGGCGCATATTTAAGGAGATATGGGCAAAAGAAGTTTTTCATATAAAAATTTTAATTTTTTTAGGTTTTGGGTGGATTTTTCAATTTTTTGGGGGTGGTCACGAATTAAAGTCCTTTTCGCTCTAGGACGCATATTTAAGGAGATATGGGCAAAAGAAGTTTTTCATATAAAAATTTCAATTTTTTTAGGTTTTGGGTGGATTTTTCAATTTTTTGAGGGTGGTCACGAATTAAAGTCCTTTTCGCTGTAGGACGCTTAGTTTAGGAGATATGGGCAAAAGAAGTTTTTCATATAAAAATTTAAATTTTTTTAGGTTTTGGGTGGATTTTTCAATTTTTTGGGGGTGGTCACGAATTAAAGTCCTTTTCGCTCTAGGACGCTTAGTTTAGGAGATATGGGCAAAAGAAGTTTTTCATATAAAAATTTCAATTTTTTTAGGTTTTAGGTGGATTTTTCAATTTTTTGAGGGTGGTCACGAATTAAAGTCCTTTTCGCTCTAGGGAGCATATTTAAGGAGATATGGGCAAAAGAAGTTTTTCATATAAAAATTTGCATTTTTTTTGGGTTTGGGTGGATTTTTCAATTTTTTGAGGGTGGTCACGAATTAAAGTCATTTTCGCTCTAGGACGCTTAGTTTAGGAGATATGGGCAACAGAAATTTTTCATATAAAAATTTCAATTTTTTTTAGGTTTTGGGTGGATTTTTTATTTTTTTGAGGGTGGTCACGAATTAAAGTCCTTTTCGCTCTAGGGCGCATATTTAAGGAGATATGGGCAAAAGAAGTTTTTCATATAAAAATTTAAATTTTTTTAGGTTTTGGGTGGATTTTTCAATTTTTTGGGGGTGGTCACGAATTAAAGTCCTTTTCGCTCTAGGACGCTTAGTTTAGGAGATATGGGCAAAAGAAGTTTTTCATATAAAAATTTCAATTTTTTTAGGTTTTGGGTGGATTTTTCAATTTTTTGGGGGTGGTCACGAATTAAAGTCCTTTTCGCTCTAGGACGCATATTTAAGGAGATATGGGCAAAAGAAGTTTTTCATATAAAAATTTAAATTTTTTTAGGTTTTGGGTGGATTTTTCAATTTTTTGGGGGTGGTCACGAATTAAAGTCCTTTTCGCTCTAGGAGGCTTAGTTTAGGAGATATGGGCAAAAGAAGTTTTTCATATAAAAATTTAAATTTTTTTAGGTTTTGGGTGGATTTTTCAATTTTTTGGGGGTGGTCACGAATAAAAGTCCTTTTCGCTCTAGGACGCTTAGTTTAGGAGATATGGGCAAAAGAAGTTTTTCATATAAAAATTTCAATTTTTTTAGGTTTTGGGTGGATTTTTCAATTTTTTGAGGGTGGTCACGAATTAAAGTCCTTTTCGCTGTAGGACGCTTAGTTTAGGAGATATGGGCAAAAGAAGTTTTTCATATAAAAATTTCAATTTTTTTAGGTTTTGGGTGGATTTTTCAATTTTTTGGGGGTGGTCACGAATTAAAGTCCTTTTCGCTCTAGGACGCTTAGTTTAGGAGATATGGGCAAAAGAAGTTTTTCATATAAAAATTTCAATTTTTTTTAGGTTTTAGGTGGATTTTTCAATTTTTTGAGGGTGGTCACGAATTAAAGTCCTTTTCGCTCTAGGGCGCATATTTAAGGAGATATGGGCAAAAGAAGTTTTTCATATAAAAATTTAAATTTTTTTAGGTTTTGGGTGGATTTTTCAATTTTTTGGGGGTGGTCACGAATTAAAGTCCTTTTCGCTCTAGGACGCATATTTAAGGAGATATGGACAAAAGAAGTTTTTCGTATAAAAATTTAAATTTTTTTAGGTTTTGGGTGGATTTTTCAATTTTTTGGGGGTGGTCACGAATTAAAGTCCTTTTCGCTCTAGGACGCATATTAAAGGAGATATGGGCAAAAGAAGTTTTTCATATAAAAATTTCAATTTTTTTAGGTTTTGGGTGGATTTTTCAATTTTTTGGGGGTGGTCACGAATTAAAGTCCTTTTCGCTCTAGGACGCTTAGTGTAGGAGATATATGCAATAGAAGTTTTTCATATAAAAATTTCAATTTTTTTTAGGTTTTGGGTGGATTTTTCAATTTTTTGGGGGTGGTCACGAATAAAAGTCCTTTTCGCTCTAGGACGCTTAGTTTAGGAGATATGGGCAAAAGAAGTTTTTCATATAAAAATTTCAATTTTTTTAGGTTTTGGGTGGATTTTTCAATTTTTTGAGGGTGGTCATGAATTAAAGTCCTTTTCGCTCTAGAACGCTTAGTTTAGGAGATATATGCAAAAGAAGTTTTTCATATAAAAATTTAAATTTCTTTTAGGTTTTGGGTGGATTTTTCAATTTTTTGGGGGTGGTCACGAATAAAAGTCCTTTTCGCTCTAGGACGCTTAGTTTAGGAGATATGGGCAAAAGAAGTTTTTCATATAAAAATTTCAATTTTTTTAGGTTTTGGGTGGATTTTTCAATTTTTTGAGGGTGGTCATGAATTAAAGTCCTTTTCGCTCTAGGACGCATATTTAAGGAGATATGGGCAAAAGAAGTTTTTCATATAAAAATTTCAATTTTTTTTAGGTTTTGGGTGGATTTTTCAATTTTTTGGGGGTGGTCACCAATTAAAGTCCTTTTCGCTCTAGGACGCTTAGTTTAGGAGATATATGCAATAGAAGTTTTTCATATAAAAATTTCAATTTTTTTTAGGTTTTGGATGGATTTTTCAATTTTTTGGGGGTGGTCACGAATAAAAGTCCTTTTCGCTCTAGGACGCTTAGTTTAGGAGATATGGGCAAAAGAAGTTTTTCATATAAAAATTTCAATTTTTTTAGGTTTTGGGTGGATTTTGCAATTTTTTGAGGGTGGTCATGAATTAAAGTCCTTTTCGCTCTAGGACGCTTAGTTTAGGAGATATATGCAAAAGAAGTTTTTCATATAAAAATTTAAATTTCTTTTAGGTTTTGGGTGGATTTTTCAATTTTTTGGGGGTGGTCACGAATAAAAGTCCTTTTCGCTCTAGGACGCTTAGTTTAGGAGATATGGGCAAAAGAAGTTTTTCATATAAAAATTTCAATTTTTTAGGTTTTGGGTGGATTTTTCAATTTTTTGAGGGTGGTCATGAATTAAAGTCCTTTTCGCTCTAGGAGGCTTAGTTTAGGAGATATGGGCAAAAGAAGTTTTTCATATAAAAATTTTAATTTATTTTAGGTTTTGGGTGGATTTTTCAATTTTTTGAGGGTGGTCACGAATTAAAGTCCTTTTCGCTCTAGGACGCATATTTAAGGAGATATGGACAAAAGAAGTTTTTCATATAAAAATTTCAATTTTTTTAGGTTTTGGGTGGATTTTTCAATTTTTTGGAGGTGGTCGCGAATTAAAGTCCTTTTCGCTCTAGGACGCATATTTAAGGAGATATGGGCAAAAGAAGTTTTTCATATAAAAATTTCAATTTTTTTAGGTTTTGGGTGGATTTTTCATTTTTTTGGGGGTGGTCACGAATTAAAGTCCTTTTCGCTCTAGGACGCATATTTAAGGAGATATGGGCAAAAGAAGTTTTTCATATAAAAATTTCAATTTTTTTAGGTTTTGGGTGGATTTTTCAATTTTTTGGGGGTGGTCACGAATTAAAGTCCTTTTCGCTCTAGGACGCTTAGTTTAGGAGATATGGGCAAAAGAAGTTTTTCATATAAAAATTTCATTTTTTTTTTAGGTTTTGGGTGGATTTTTAAATTTTTTGGGGGTGGTCACGAATTAAAGTCCTTTTCGCTCTAGGACGCATATTTAAGGAGATATGGGCAAAAGAAGTTTTTCATATAAAAATTTCAATTTTTTAGGTTTTGGGTGGATTTTTCAATATTTTGGGGGTGGTCACGAATTAAAGTCCTTTTCGCTCTAGGACGCTTAGTTTAGGAGATATGGGCAAAAGAAGTTTTTCATAAAAAATTTAAATTTTTTTAGGTTTTGGGTGGATTTTTCAATTTTTTGAGGGTGGTCATGAATTAAAGTCCTTTTCGCTCTAGGACGCATATTTAAGGAGATATTAACAAAAGAAGTTTTTCATATAAAAATTTCAATTTTTTTAGGTTTTGGGTGGATTTTTCAATTTTTTGGGGGTGGTCACGAATTAAAGTCCTTTTCGCTCTAGGACGCATATTTAAGGAGATATGGGCAAAAGAAGGTTTTCATATAAAAATTTCAATTTTTTTAGGTTTTGGGTGGATTTTTCAATATTTTGGGGGTGGTCACGAATTAAAGTCCTTTTCGCTCTAGGACGCTTAGTTTAGGAGATATATGCAAAAGAAGTTTTTCATATAAAAATTTCAATTTTTTTTAGGTTTTGGGTGGATTTTTCAATTTTTTGGGGGTGGTCACGAATTAAAGTCCTTTTCGCTCTAGGACGCTTAGTTTAGGAGATATGGGCAAAAGAAGTTTTTCATATAAAAATTTCAATTTTTTTAGGTTTTGGGTGGATTTTTCAATTTTTTGAGGGTGGTCATGAATTAAAGTCCTTTTCGCTCTAGGAGGCTTAGTTTAGGAGATATGGGCAAAATAAGTTTTTCATATAAAAATTTTAATTTATTTTAGGTTTTGGGTGGATTTTTCAATTTTTTGAGGGTGGTCACGAATTAAAGTCCTTTTCGCTCTAGGACGCATATTTAAGGAGATATGGACAAAAGAAGTTTTTCATATAAAAATTTCAATTTTTTTAGGTTTTGGGTGGATTTTTCAATTTTTTGGGGGTGGTCACGAATTAAAGTCCTTTTCGCTCTAGGACGCATATTTAAGGAGATATGGGCAAAAGAAGTTTTTCATATAAAAATTTAAATTTTTTAGGTTTTGGGTGGATTTTTCTAATTTTTTGAGTGTGGTCATGAATTAAAGTCCTTTTCGCTCTAGGACGCTTAGTTTAGAAGATATGGGCAAAATAAGTTCTTCATATAAAAATTTCAATTTTTTTAGGTTTTGGGTGGATTTTTCAATTTTTTGGGGGTGGTCACGAATTAAAGTCCTTTTCGCTCTAGGGCGCATATTTAAGGAGATATGGGCAAAAGAAGTTTTTCATATAAAAATTTAAATTTTTTTAGGTTTTGGGTGGATTTTTCAATTTTTTGGGGGTGGTCACGAATTAAAGTCCTTTTCGCTCTAGGACGCATATTTAAGGAGATATGGGCAAAAGAAGTTTTTCATATAAAAATTTCAATTTTTTTAGGTTTTGGGTGGATTTTTCAATTTTTTGAGGGTGGTCACGAATTAAAGTCCTTTTCGCTCTAGGGCGCATATTTAAGGAGATATGGGCAAAAGAAGTTTTTCATATAAAAATTTCAATTTTTTTTAGGTTTTGGGTGGATTTTTCAATTTTTTGGGGGTGGTCACGAATTAAAGTCCTTTTCGCTCTAGTACGCATATTTAAGGAGATATGGGCAAAAGAAGTTTTTCATATAAAAATTTAAATTTTTTTAGGTTTTGGGTGGATTTTTCAATTTTTTGGGGGTGGTCACGAATTAAAGTCCTTTTCGCTCTAGGGCGCATATTTAAGGAGATATGGGCAAAAGAAGTTTTTCATATAAAAATTTAAATTTTTTTAGGTTTTGGGTGGATTTTTCAATTTTTTGGGGGTGGTCACGAATTAAAGTCCTTTTCGCTCTAGGACGCATATTTAAGGAGATATGGGCAAAAGAAGTTTTTCATATAAAAATTTCAATTTTTTTAGGTTTTGGGTGGATTTTTCAATTTTTTGGGGGTGGTCACGAATTAAAGTCCTTTTCGCTCTAGGACGCATATTTAAGGAGATATGGGCAAAAGAAGTTTTTCATATAAAAATTTAAATTTTTTTAGGTTTTGGGTGGCTTTTTCAATTTTTTGGGGGTGGTTACGAATTAAAGTCCTTTTCGCTCTAGGAGGCTTAGTTTAGGAGATATGGGCAAAAGAAGTTTTTCATATAAAAATTTAAATTTTTTAGGTTTTGGGTGGATTTTTCAATTTTTTGGGGGTGGTCACGAATTAAAGTCCTTTTCGCTCTAGGACGCATATTTAAGGAGATATGGACAAAAGAAGTTTTTCGTATAAAAATTTAAATTTTTTTAGGTTTTGGGTTGTTCTTCAACCGTCGAACTGAACGGACGTGTTTTTTAATAGCGGAGTATTTCATCGTAATAAGTACTTATTACGAATTTCACGTGTGGTGGAAATAATAAACCACCATGCAGCGAAATTCAAAGTCATCCACTGGGTTGCTAACTTCAGGGCCCAGTGGACGGGTAACGACTGAAGTTATAAATTTGGGCATCGACCAAGAGTCAGGCCCAATTAGTCGACCTGTAGACGGGTCGACTGGCGGTGACACTTTGGCAAGTCAAACCTTTTCTAAGGTGACGACATCAAAAGGAGGCAATCCCTCTCGAAAGAGATTCAAGGAACGAAGAAATGCTTTGTTTATCCTAAAGAAATTAGGATCAGTCGACCCAAGCACGTTGTCGGCTAAGCAAAGCGATTCCTTAAAATGGGCTCAAGGAATTCTTGAAGCTGGAAAAAGGGAACGATCTCCGGATGAGCTGCCATCCTCTAAACGGGATCAAAGATCGTTTGCCTCAGTTGCAAAAGACAGCCTTGTGATGGCTATTATTAATAAAGGAGCATTGGACGGTATGATTCCAAGGCAAAAATGGGGGGAAATTGAGAACGCGATGTCTGGTGTCTACTCAGAGGTGCGAAAAAAGTTTCCCGGACCAAGTCCTCGACGGCAAGATGCTGGATGGTATCAAGGACGATATAAGTTAATAGCTTTTGCAGACCAGAGGTCTATGGATTGCTTTAAAGCTGCATTGATGCTAATTGGTGAAGTTTGGGAAGGAGCCGCTTTGGAGTTAGTCGATAATAAAGACATACCGGCTAAACCTAGAGCACATGCATGGATACCGGCAAACCCTCCTGATACTGAGTCAATACTAGAGAGACTAAAAGAATGTAACCCAGATCTTCCAACCGCCGATTGGAAGGTTGGTCGTTTGGATGAGGTGGATGGACCAAGACGGCATGCGGTGTTTATATTAAACATAGAGTCGCTGCCACATCTAGCCCAGACCCAAGGACGCGTAAGTTATGGCTTTCATGATATCCATATGAAGGTATACAAAAGCGATCAGCCAAAGGATTCCGAAACGGACAAGCCTCCGGTAGAGTCAGCAGTGGAAAAATCTCCTAGCGAAGCCAAAGGAGACATAAAACCTGCAGACTATGGCGAAAATCATATGCGGGAAGTTTCTACAGGCTCAAGCCTCACCAAAACTGAACCGCGGATTGTTGCGAGAGTCACCGAGATCTGTGAAGAGGAAGCCCTTGATGACTCAATTGAAGCGGCTGATGTGACGGTGGTTGAAAATTTGGATGGTTCTACGGTTCCTCCAGATAAATCTTCACCATTGTAAGGCCGCTTGTGCTGCCTTAAAAGTTCTCCTGATGAAAGGAGACATAGATATAGTTCTTATTCAAGAACCATACATATATAAGAACAAGATCTGTGAATTAAGCACTCCGGGTTTCAAACTTTTGCATAATACCGGTACCGATATAAATCGAGCATGTATAATTGCTAAAAACGAACTAAACTTGTTTCTGCTTCCTTCATTGAGCAATGCAGACACTGTCGTAGCCAGTCTAGAGATATCCACATGCAAATATTGGGTATCTTCGGTCTACATGGGACATGATAGGGAGATGCCACCCTGTGCCGTTAAGACCTTAGTTGAGGAGTCACTAAAAACAAAGACAAAACTCATTATGGGATGCGATGCAAATGCACATCATAGTATTTGGGGAAGTAGTGATACTAATACAAGGGGAGAGTCGCTAATAGAGTTTATTTTGCGTACTAACCTGGTAGTTTGCAATAAGGGAGATGCACCAACCTTCGTCACCAGGAACAGACAAGAGGTTTTGGACGTAACGTTGACCTCTCCGGAACTGAATGATAAGATATCTGAGTGGCAAGTTTTGAGGGAACATAGCTTCTCAGATCATCGCTACATCAGTTTCAGATTGGCTGTTCGTACTTCAAAGACCATATTTCCGCCAAATGTTAGGAAAGCTGATTGGAATAGGTATAGGGAATCGTTCAATTCGATGATACCGGAAATGCCGGAGACAAATATGAGCACTGTGCAAGATATCGAACACGCAGTGGAGCGGATTACTAAGGCCTTCAACATTTCACTGAAAGCTGCTTGCCCTAGAGGAAAGCCAAGGGGAAAAAATCGGCCGCCATGGTGGACTACGGAGTTAAGTAATATGAGGAAATCCTGCAGGAAGCTCTTTAACAAAGCAAAGTCCACAAGAGCTCCGGAGGATTGGGACACTTACAAGATGAATCTGAGAGAATATAAACGAGAACTGAGAAGGTCTCAACAAAACTCTTGGGATGATTACTGTAGCAGTATTGAGAATACGTCAGAGGCTTCCAGACTACGGAAGGTACTAGCATCCACTAACACCGCTCCAGGTTTCATTAAAACATCGGAGGGAAATTGGACAACGTCCAGTGAGGAGACGTTGGAGGTACTTTTGGACACACACTTCCCTGGAAATCAGACGGTTGAACCATGTTCCGGCGGTGTAACAGAGGCTCAGCGATCATTTCCTATCGAGGAAATTGTGTCGGAATCTAGAATAAAATGGGCTTTAAATAGCTTTGGACCATTCAAATCCCCCGGACCTGATGGAATTACTCCGGCGGAGTTACAGGCAGTGGCTGAAAGAGTTATCCCCTGGTTGACGGTCATATATAAACGATGTGTAAACTTAGCATATATTCCAGAAAAGTGGAGGGAAACAAAAGTCGTCTTCATACCTAAAGCAGGAAAAGCCTCTCACTCGAGTGCGAAGGATTTCCGACCAATCAGCTTATCCTCATTCCTACTTAAGACCCTGGAGAGGATGATAGACATGTATCTTAGAACTAGCGTGGATTCAAGTTTGCTCTCGAAACGACAGCATGCATACTCGAAGGGCAGGTCTACTGAGACCGCATTGCATGAACTAGTCAGCTTTATTGAAAGCTCACTATCTGTCAAAGAATACACAATCGTGGCGTTTCTAGACATCGAAGGGGCGTTCAATAATGTCAATCAGAGCTCGATATTAAATGGACTGACAACTCTGAATGTTGATCCAGGTATACTTAGGCTGTTAGACGAACTTCTAATAAAGAGACGTATTTCAGCCACACTAGGGCAAGCAAACATACAAAGGTATGTGAACAGAGGCACTCCCCAAGGAGGAGTTCTATCACCTCTTCTTTGGAATGTTGCTATAAACAACCTTCTGGTTTCCCTAGAAAAAGAAAGGATAAAAGTGGTGGCATACGCAGATGATGTGGCGCTAGCAGTCAGGGGAAAATTCCCATCCACAATCAGAGATATTATACAGAGAGCTCTCCGGATGACTGAGAAATGGGCGAAAGATAATGGTCTTGGTGTAAATCCAGCAAAGACAGAACTAGTCATGTACTGCAAAGATCGTAAAACTCCCACGGTTAGGCCCATTTCCTTAGGGGGTACTGAAATTCCCTTTGGTGAGTGTGCAAAATACCTTGGCGTTATTTTGGACAGGAAGCTGAATTTTAGGCTTAATATTGAAGAGAGGGCGAGAAAAGCCACGGTAGCTTTGTACTCGTGCAAAAAGGCAATAGGGAAAAAGTGGGGACTAAAACCAAAAATTGTGCATTGGCTATACACTGCAGTAGTTAGACCTATAATGCTATATGGTGTTGTAGTCTGGTGGCCGGCACTTCAGAAACCGACTTGTTTAGATAAAGTTCAGCGTATGGCGAGCTTATGTATCTCAGGCGCATTTAGTAAGACAGGAACAGACTCCCTTAATGTCATGCTACATCTATTACCTTTAGACATTTTGGCCAAACAGTCAGCTGCAACAACGGCTGTGCGGTTGCGCGAGCTATCGCTGTGGTCGGAAAAAATGTACGGTCATAGTTCGGTCCTCAAAATAATGCCAGATGTGCCTAACGTAGTGGATTATACCCTGGCAAAACCACTTTTCGACAAAAAGTTTGAAACTCTAATTCCCAACAGTGAGGCGTGGTGTACACAGACCCCGGGGAATAAAAGATATATAGATTTCTATACTGATGGCTCCAAATTGAATGGACAAGTGGGGTTCGGAGTATATTCTAAAGATCTGGAAATTCGAATAGCGAAAAGATTACCTAATCACTGTAGTGTTTTTCAGGCTGAAATATTAGCAATAAGAGAGGTGGCGAATTGGCTGAGAAGTAATGTTCCAACAAATATTGGCATTAATATATACTCAGACAGTCAACCTGCAATAAAATCCTTGGACTCTGTGTTCCTCAACTCGAAAACGGCCATCGACTGCCGCAAATCTCTCAATGAGATGGCTGAGCAGTACAATATTCACCTAATATGGGTGCCTGGCCATAGGAACATACCGGGGAACTGCGAAGCGGATGAGTTGGCAAGGCTAGGGACTACCTTACATATTCCAGGGGAACTGGAATTTGTTGGTATGCCCCTAGCTACCTGCAAGCTCATGCTGCGTGAGAAGGCTGTTAGGATGGCAAATGTTCGATGGGAGAATTGCAAGGGTTGTAACGACACCAAGCAAATATGGCCCCATTTCAACTTAAACCGCACACTAGATATGCTAATGTTCTCGAGACGTCAGATATCACTCCTGATATCTGCTATAACGGGTCGCTGCCTGATAGGCGATTTTGCAAAAACTATTGGCGCGAAGTATAATGACTATTGTATGAGCTGTCATGATGCGGAGGAAAAAGAATCAATTAAACACCTCTTGTGTGAGTGTCCTGCATTTTGTGTAAAGCGCAAGCAACTTTTAGGAGCATATAGCTTCAGATTACTGGCGGATCTGGAAAACGTTAACTTAAGCAGTCTGCTAATGTTTTTGGAACAATCTGGTTGGTTCAACAAAGAAAAATAATCAAGAAGGTTCAGCGGTTAAAACTAGAAGTGCCCATATGTAATAGGTACTTTTAGTTAATGTGGTATCACAATGGACTGAATAGTCTAAGTGAGCCTGAATCTTAATCGGGCTGCCACTTTAACCTAACCTAACCTAACCTAGGTTTTGGGTGGATTTTTCAATTTTTTGGGGGTGGTCACGAATTAAAGTCCTTTTCGCTCTAGGGCGCATATTTAAGGAGATATGGACAAAAGAAGTTTTTCATATAAAAATTTCAATTTTTTTAGGTTTTGGGTGGATTTTTCAATTTTTTGGGGGTGGTCACGAATTAAAGTCCTTTTCGCTCTAGGACGCTTAGTTTAGGAGATATGGGCAAAAGAAGTTTTTCATATAAAAATTTAAATTTTTTTAGGTTTTGGGTGGATTTTTCAATTTTTTGGGGGTGGTCATGAATTAAAGTCCTTTTCGCTCTAGGACGCTTAGTTTAGGAGATATGGGCAAAAGAAGTTTTTCATATAAAAATTTCAATTTTTTTAGGTTTTGGGTGGATTTTTCAATTTTTTGGGGGTGGTCACGAATTAAAGTCCTTTTCGCTCTAGGACGCATATTTAAGGAGATATGGGCAAAAGAAGTTTTTCATAAAAAATTTCAATTTTTTTAGGTTTTGGGTGGATTTTTCAATTTTTTGAGGGTGGTCACGAATTAAAGTCCTTTTCGCTCTAGGACGCATATTTAAGGAGATATGGGCAAAAGAAGTTTTTCATATAAAAATTTCAATTTTTTTTAGGTTTTGGGTGGATTTTTTAATTTTTTGAGGGTGGTCACGAATTAAAGTCCTTTTCGCTCTAGGGCGCATATTTAAGGAGATATGGGCAAAAGAAGTTTTTCATATAAAAATTTAAATTTTTTTAGGTTTTGGGTGGATTTTTCAATTTTTTGGGGGTGGTCACGAATTAAAGTCCTTTTCGCTCTAGGACACATATTTAAGGAGATATGGGCAAAAAAAGTTTTTCATATAAAAATTTAAATTTTTTTAGGTTTTGGGTGGATTTTTCAATTTTTTGAGGGTGGTCACGAATTAAAGTCCTTTTCGCTCTAGGACGCTTAGTTTAGGAGATATGGGCAAAAGAAGTTTTTCATATAAAAATTTCAATTTTTTTTAGGTTTTAGGTGGATTTTTAAATTTTTTGAGGGTGGTCACGAATTAAAGTCCTTTTCGCTCTAGGGCGCATATTTAAGGAGATATGGGCAAAAGAAGTTTTTCATATAAAAATTTGCATTTTTTTTTTTGGGTTTGGGTGGATTTTTCAATTTTTTGAGGGTGTTCACGAATTAAAGTCATTTTCGCTCTAGGACGCTTAGTTTAGGAGATATGGGCAACAGAAGTTTTTCATATAAAAATTTCAATTTTTTTTAGGTTTTGGGTGGATTTTTTAATTTTTTGAGGGTGGTCACGAATTAAAGTCCTTTTCGCTCTAGGGCGCATATTTAAGGAGATATGGGAAAAAGAAGTTTTTCATATAAAAATTTCAATTTTTTTAGGTTTTCGGTGGATTTTTCAATTTTTTGGGGGTGGTCACGAATTAAAGTCCTTTTCGCTCTAGGACGCATATTTAAGGAGATATGGACAAAAGAAGTTTTTCATATAAAAATTTCAATTTTTTTAGGTTTTGGGTGGATTTTTCAATTTTTGGGGGGTGGTCACGAATTAAAGTCCTTTTCGCTCTAGGACGCATATTTAAGGAGATATGGGCAAAAGAAGTTTTTCATATAAAAATTTCAATTTTTTTAGGTTTTGGGTGGATTTTTCAATTTTTTGGGGGTGGTCACGAATTAAAGTCCTTTTCGCTCTAGGACGCATATTTAAGGAGATATGGGCAAAAGAAGTTTTTCATATAAAAATTTCAATTTTAGGTTTTGGGTGGATTTTTCAATATTTTGGGGGTGGTCACGAATTAAAGTCCTTTTCGCTCTAGGACGCTTAGTTTAGGAGATATATGCAAAAGAAGTTTTTGATATAAAAATTTCAATTTTTTTAGGTTTTGGGTGGATTTTTCAATTTTTTGGGGGTGGTCACGAATTAAAGTCCTTTTCGCTCTAGGACGCATATTTAAGGAGATATGGGCAAAAGAAGTTTTTCATATAAAAATTTCAATTTTTTTAGGTTTTGGGTGGATTTTTCAATTTTTTGAGGGTGGTCATGAATTAAAGTCCTTTTCGCTCTAGGACGCTTAGTTTAGGAGATATGGGCAAAAGAAGTTTTTCATATAAAAATTTCAATTTTTTTAGGTTTTGGGTGGATTTTTCAATTTTTTGGGGGTGGTCACGAATTAAAGTCCTTTTCGCTCTAGGACGCTTAGTTTAGGAGATATGGGCAAAAGAAGTTTTTCATATAAAAATTTCAATTTTTTTAGGTTTTGGGTGGATTTTTAAATTTTTTGGGGGTGGTCACGAATTAAAGTCCTTTTCGCTCTAGGACGCATATTTAAGGAGATATGGACAAAAGAAGTTTTTCGTATAAAAATTTAAATTTTTTTAGGTTTTGGGTGGATTTTTCAATTTTTTGGGGGTGGTCACGAATTAAAGTCCTTTTCGCTCTAGGACGCTTAGTTTAGGAGATATGGGCAAAAGAAGTTTTTCATATAAAAATTTAATTTTTTTTTAGGTTTTGGGTGGATTTTTCAATTTTTTGGGGGTGGTCATGAATTAAAGTCCTTTTCGCTCTAGGACGCTTAGTTTAGGAGATATGGGCAAAAGAAGTTTTTCATATAAAAATTTCAATTTTTTTAGGTTTTGGGTGGATTTTTCAATTTTTTGAGGGTGGTCATGAATTAAAGTCCTTTTCGCTCTAGGACGCTTAATTTAGGAGATATGGGCAAAAGAAGTTTTTCATATAAAAATTTTAATTTTTTTAGGTTTTGGGTGGATTTTTCAATTTTTTGGGGGTGGTCACGAATTAAAGTCCTTTTCGCTCTAGGACGCATATTTAAGGAGATATGGGCAAAAGAAGTTTTTCATATAAAAATTTCAATTTTTTTAGGTTTTGGGTGGATTTTTCAATTTTTTGAGGGTGGTCATGAATTAAAGTCCTTTTCGCTCTAGGACGCATATTTAAGGAGATATGGACAAAAGAAGTTTTTCGTATAAAAATTTAATTTTTTTAGGTTTTGGGTGGATTTTTCAATTTTTTGGGGGTGGTCACGAATTAAAGTCCTTTTCGCTCTAGGACGCATATTTAAGGAGATATGGGCAAAAGAAGTTTTTCATATAAAAATTTCAATTTTTTTAGGTTTTCGCTCTAGGACGCATATTTAAGGAGATATGGGCAAAAGAAGTTTTTCATATAAAAATTTCAATTTTTTTAGGTTTTGGGTGGATTTTTCAATTTTTTGGGGGTGGTCACGAATTAAAGTCCTTTTCGCTCTAGGACGCTTAGTTTAGGAGATATGGGCAAAAGAAGTTTTTCATATAAACATTTCATTTTTTTTTAGGTTTTGGGTGGATTTTTCAATTTTTTGGGGGTGGTCACGAATTAAAGTCCTTTTCGCTCTAGGACGCTTAGTTTAGGAGATATGGGCAAAAGCAGTTTTTCATATAAAAATTTAAATTTTTTTAGGTTTTGGGTGGATTTTTCAACTTTTTGAGGGTGGTCATGAATTAAAGTCCTTTTCGCTCTAGGACGCATATTTAAGGAGATATGGGCAAAAGAAGTTTTTCATATAAAAATTTCAATTTTTTTAGGTTTTGGGTGGATTTTTTAATTTTTTTGAGGGTGGTCACGAATTAAAGTCCTTTTCGCTCTAGGGCGCATATTTAAGGAGATATGGGCAAAAGAAGTTTTTCATATAAAAATTTCAATTTTTTTAGGTTTTGGGTGGATTTTTCAATTTTTTGAGGGTGGTCATGAATTAAAGTCCTTTTCGCTCTAGGACGCATATTTAAGGAGATATGGGCAAAAGCAGTTTTTCATATAAAAATTTCAATTTTTTTAGGTTTTGGGTGGATTTTTCAACTTTTTGAGGGTGGTCATGAATTAAAGTCCTTTTCGCTCTAGGACGCATATTTAAGGAGATATGGGCAAAAGCAGTTTTTCATATAAAAATTTCAATTTTTTTAGGTTTTGGGTGGATTTTTCAATTTTTTGAGGGTGGTCATGAATTAAAGTCCTTTTCGCTCTAGGAGGCTTAGTTTAGGAGATATGGGCAAAAGCAGTTTTTCATATAAAAATTTTAATTTATTTTAGGTTTTGGGTGGATTTTTCAATTTTTTGAGGGTGGTCACGAATTAAAGTCCTTTTCGCTCTAGGACGCTTAGTTTAGGAGATATGGACAAAAGAAGTTTTTCATATAAAAATTTCAATTTTTTTAGGTTTTGGGTGGATTTTTCAATTTTTTGGGGGTGGTCACGAATTAAAGTCCTTTTCGCTCTAGGACGCATATTTAAGGAGATATGGGCAAAAGGAGTTTTTCATATAAAAATTTCAATTTTTTTAGGTTTTGGGTGGATTTTTCAATTTTTTGGGGGTGGTCACGAATTAAAGTCCTTTTCGCTCTAGGACGCATATTTAAGGAGATATGGGCAAAAGAAGTTTTTCATATAAAAATTTCAATTTTAGGTTTTGGGTGGATTTTTCAATATTTTGGGGGTGGTCACGAATTAAAGTCCTTTTCGCTCTAGGACGCTTAGTTTAGGAGATATATGCAAAAGAAGTTTTTCATATAAAAATTTCAATTTTTTTTAGGTTTTGGGTGGATTTGTCAATTTTTTGGGGGTGGTCACGAATTAAAGTCCTTTTCGCTCTAGGACGCTTAGTTTAGGAGATATGGGCAAAAGAAGTTTTTCATATAAAAATTTCAATTTTTTTAGGTTTTGGGTGGATTTTTCAATTTTTTGAGGGTGGTCACGAATTAAAGTCCTTTTCGCTCTAGGACGCTTAGTATAGAAGATATGGGCAAAAGAAGTTTTTCATATAAAAATTTCAATTTTTTTAGGTTTTGGGTGGATTTTTCAATTTTTTGAGGGTGGTCACGAATTAAAGTCCTTTTCGCTCTAGGGCGCATATTTAAGGAGATATGGGCAAAAGAAGTTTTTCATATAAAAATTTCAATTTTTTTTAGGTTTTGGGTGGATTTTTCAATTTTTTGGGGGTGGTCACGAATTAAAGTCCTTTTCGCTCTAGGACGCATATTTAAGGAGATATGGGCAAAATAAGTTTTTCATATAAAAATTTAATTTTTTTTAGGTTTTGGGTGGATTTTTCAATTTTTTGGGGGTGGTCACGAATTAAAGTCCTTTTCGCTCTAGGACGCTTAGTTTAGGAGATATGGGCAAAAGAAGTTTTTCATATAAAAATTTAAATTTTTTTATGTTTTGGGTGGATTTTTCAATTTTTTGGGGGTGGTCACGAATTAAAGTCCTTTTCGCTCTAGGGCGCATATTTAAGGAGATATGGGCAAAAGAAGTTTTTCATATAATAATTTAAATTTTGTTAGGTTTTGGGTGGATTTTTAAATTTTTTGGGGGTGGTCACGTATTAAAGTCCTTTTCGCTCTAGGACGCATATTTAAGGAGATATGGGCAAAAGAAGTTTTTCATATAAAAATTTAAATTTTTTTAGGTTTTGGGTGGATTTTTCAATTTTTTGGGGGTGGTCACGAATTAAAGTCCTTTTCGCTCTAGGACGCATATTTAAGGAGATATGGGCAAAAGAAGTTTTTCATATAAAAATTTAAATTTTTTTAGGTTTTCGCTCTAGGACGCATATTTAAGGAGATATGGGCAAAAGAAGTTTTTCGTATAAAAATTTAAATTTTTTTAGGTTTTGGGTGGATTTTTCAATTTTTTGGGGGTGGTCACGAATTAAAGTCCTTTTCGCTCTAGGACGCTTAGTTTAGGAGATATGGGCAAAAGAAGTTTTTCATATAAAAATTTAATTTTTTTTTAGGTTTTGGGTGGATTTTTCAATTTTTTGGGGGTGGTCATGAATTAAAGTCCTTTTCGCTCTAGGACGCTTAGTTTAGGAGATATGGGCAAAAGAAGTTTTTCATATAAAAATTTCAATTTTTTTAGGTTTTGGGTGGATTTTTCAATTTTTTGAGGGTGGTCATGAATTAAAGTCCTTTTCGCTCTAGGACGCTTAGTTTAGGAGATATGGGCAAAAGAAGTTTTTCATATAAAAATTTTAATTTTTTTAGGTTTTGGGTGGATTTTTCAATTTTTTGGGGGTGGTCACGAATTAAAGTCCTTTTCGCTCTAGGACGCATATTTAAGGAGATATGGGCAAAAGAAGTTTTTCATATAAAAATTTCAATTTTTTTAGGTTTTGGGTGGATTTTTCAATTTTTTGAGGGTGGTCATGAATTAAAGTCCTTTTCGCTCTAGGACGCATATTTAAGGAGATATGGACAAAAGAAGTTTTTCGTATAAAAATTTAATTTTTTTAGGTTTTGGGTGGATTTTTCAATTTTTTGGGGGTGGTCAGGAATTAAAGTCCTTTTCGCTCTAGGACGCATATTTAAGGAGATATGGGCAAAAGAAGTTTTTCATATAAAAATTTCAATTTTTTTAGGTTTTCGCTCTAGGACGCATATTTAAGGAGATATGGGCAAAAGAAGTTTTTCATATAAAAATTTCAATTTTTTTAGGTTTTGGGTGGATTTTTCAATTTTTTGGGGGTGGTCACGAATTAAAGTCCTTTTCGCTCTAGGACGCTTAGTTTAGGAGATATGGGCAAAAGAAGTTTTTCATATAATCATTTCATTTTTTTTTTAGGTTTTGGGTGGATTTTTCAATTTTTTGGGGGTGGTCACGAATTAAAGTCCTTTTCGCTCTAGGACGCTTAGTTTAGGAGATATGGGCAAAAGAAGTTTTTCATATAAAAATTTCAATTTTTTTAGGTTTTGGGTGGATTTTTCAATTTTTTGAGGGTGGTCATGAATTAAAGTCCTTTTCGCTCTAGGAGGCTTAGTTTAGGAGATATGGGCAAAAGAAGTTTTTCATATGAAAATTTTAATTTATTTTAGGTTTTGGGTGGATTTTTCAATTTTTTGAGGGTGGTCACGAATTAAAGTCCTTTTCGCTCTAGGAGGCTTAGTTTAGGAGATATGGGCAAAAGAAGTTTTTCATATAAAAATTTTAATTTATTTTAGGTTTTGGGTGGATTTTTCAATTTTTTGAGGGTGGTCACGAATTAAAGTCCTTTTCGCTCTAGGACGCATATTTAAGGAGATATGGGCAAAAGGAGTTTTTCATATAAAAATTTCAATTTTTTTAGGTTTTGGGTGGATTTTTCAATTTTTTGGGGGTGGTCACGAATTAAAGTCCTTTTCGCTCTAGGACGCATATTTAAGGAGATATGGGCAAAAGAAGTTTTTCATATAAAAATTTCAGTTTTAGGTTTTGGGTGGATTTTTCAATATTTTGGGGGTGGTCACGAATTAAAGTCCTTTTCGCTCTAGGACGCTTAGTTTAGGAGATATATGCAAAAGAAGTTTTTCATATAAAAATTTAAATTTTTTTTAGGTTTTGGGTGGATTTGTCAATTTTTTGGGGGTGGTCACGAATTAAAGTCCTTTTCGCTCTAGGACGCTTAGTTTAGGAGATATGGGCAAAAGAAGTTTTTCATATAAAAATTTCAATTTTTTTAGGTTTTGGGTGGATTTTTCAATTTTTTGAGGGTGGTCACGAATTAAAGTCCTTTTCGCTCTAGGACGCTTAGCATAGAAGATATGGGAAAAGAAGTTTTTCATATAAAAATTTCAATTTTTTTAGGTTTTGGGTGGATTTTTCAATTTTTTGAGGGTGGTCACGAATTAAAGTCCTTTTCGCTCTAGGGCGCATATTTAAGGAGATATGGGCAAAAGAAGTTTTTCATATAAAAATTTCAATTTTTTTTAGGTTTTGGGTGGATTTTTCAATTTTTTGGGGGTGGTCACGAATTGAAGTCCTTTTCGCTCTAGGACGCATATTTAAGGAGATATGGGCAAAATAAGTTTTTCATATAAAAATTTAATTTTTTTTAGGTTTTGGGTGGATTTTTCAATTTTTTGGGGGTGGTCACGAATTAAAGTCCTTTTCGCTCTAGGACGCTTAGTTTAGGAGATATGGGCAAAAGAAGTTTTTCATATAAAAATTTAAATTTTTTTAGGTTTTGGGTGGATTTTTCAATTTTTTGGGGGTGGTCACGAATTAAAGTCCTTTTCGCTCTAGGGCGCATATTTAAGGAGATATGGGCAAAAGAAGTTTTTCATATAAAAATTTAAATTTTGTTAGGTTTTGGGTGGATTTTTCAATTTTTTGGGGGTGGTCACGAATTAAAGTCCTTTTCGCTCTAGGACGCATATTTAAGGAGATATGGGCAAAAGAAGTTTTTCATATAAAAATTTCAATTTTTTTAGGTTTTGGGTGGATTTTTCAATTTTTTGGGGGTGGTCACGAATTAAAGTCCTTTTCGCTCTAGGACGCATATTTAAGGAGATATGGGCAAAAGAAGTTTTTCATATAAAAATTTAAATTTTTTTAGGTTTTGGGTGGATTTTTCAATTTTTTGGGGGTGGTCACGAATTAAAGTCCTTTTCGCTCTAGGAGGCTTAGTTTAGGAGATATGGGCAAAAGAAGTCTTTCATATAAAAATTTCAATTTTTTTAGGTTTTGGGTGGATTTTTCAATTTTTTGGGGGTGGTCACGAATTAAAGTCCTTTTCGCTCTAGGACGCATATTTAAGGAGATATGGACAAAAGAAGTTTTTCGTATAAAAATTTCAATTTTTTTAGGTTTTGGGTGGATTTTTCAATTTTTTGGGGGTGGTCACGAATTAAAGTCCTTTTCGCTCTAGGGCGCATATTTAAGGAGATATGGTGTACAATTTCCTGGCTTGGTCTTCTGAAAGTGGACTGTATTCGGTTTTATCGAAGCTCGGAAAATGTAAGGAGTGCCAAGTAAAAGAAAAGCAAAAGAAATAGAACAAAGACAGGTTTCAGATTCAGAATATGTGACAGTTTTATTTAAGGATCGCTGCTGCTTACCAGGTTGAAGTGATAAATTGAAGTGAGTAATGAAAAAAGTGGTAAACTATGAACAACTATTACAATCAAAAAAAGAGTACAATTCAGTGAAAATGAGACAACTAGTTTTAGATATAAAAAGCTTTTCTTGCTTGACGATTTAAAGTAGAGTTACCACTAATAGAATATAAAACTAGAGCAATTATTTTCAATGAAAGTTAAGATGATAAATTCAATAATTCAATTCATGTGAAAGTAATTCATGTTCTTAAAGATACATTTTAGGATGTAATTAGAAAATAGACGAAGACTGTTAAACTGGGTTTAACATGCCGCCCGCCTTGCAGGACTGCAACGTTGGTAGCGACATGCTCCGGAAATAAGCCAACCAAAAATGCTGCTTTGTAAAATGGGCATATTTGATGATGTTCTTATCATTCCAGCTCTAAGTATTCCAGGTAATTGATCGTTGGCAATTATAATTTCAATGTTAACTGGATTATAGAAATTCAGATCTGCCAGTTCATTTATATGGTTATAAATAGCCTTTAGAGAAGGCTCCGTTGTTGGTTTTGGCAAATTGTTGTGGAATCGAGGTTGTACCAGGGCGTTGATTTGTATTTTAACCTGAGGGTCGTAATATGACTCTAAGTTAATCGTACAATATTTCATATTTTCTCTGGTAGTAGTACGCAGCTTCAAACGATCGACCAACCCTTTCAATATTGTGGTTTGAGCTTCTCCAGTGCTCAACAGAAGTCGCACTTTCTCTGGGCCATTTGATGTAACTACTCGGGCGAGCGCTGTGGGTACGAAGACGTGAGTGTGAAGACGGCGGCTCAATCTTTCGTGAAGATGGGATTGTCGACTACGACGATTAGGAACACTTTGTATTTGACGACTCACATTAGAACTTCGGCGGTTTCGAGAAGTGGATGATTGGACAGAAGAAGGTTGTTGTTGTGGAGTGTCTACGTGGACCATTGTATGGTGATTTTTCTGGCAAACCATGCATTTGTTTCGGGATGGACAAAAGTTTCTCTGATGAGCGGTGCAAAGGCAGTTGAAACAAAATCCTTTTTCTCGTATTACATTACGGCGTTGTACTGCTGTCATTCGTTGAAACTGTGGACAGTGTTTAACAAAATGACGCTTCTTGCAAATGCGGCACGTTGGTATACTAGAGTTTGAGCTGAAATGGTAAGATTTATTAGGTATGTGAACGGTTGTGAAAGAAGCTAAGGTTGATCTATTGGAAGTATGCACAGTTTGATTAAAGGACGTGTCAGAATGCCGTTTTGAGTGCGTATTTCGGCCACGCGTACATTACAGTCTGATCCTTTGAAGACCTTTATCACTCTGCCTAAACACCATTCGTTAGGAGGAAGGTTGTCTTCTTTGATTACCACGAAGTCATTAGGCTTCAGATTCTGTTGAACAGATTTCCATTTGTATCTCCTTTGGAGCTCACAAATGTATTCAGTCTTCCAGCGCTTGGCAAATTGCATTTGTAATGCCTTCAATCTTTGCCATCGATTCAGTAATGTCAGATTCCCAGAATATTCTTCAGGGGCAGCGACTAAAGCAGCTCCTCTCAGTAAATGACCAGGAGTGATGGGCACTAAATCAGTTGGATTCTCACTCATTGGGGAAAGTGGACGAGAATTCAGAACACTTTCGATACGAACAAGAAGAGTGGAGAATTCTTCAAACGTAAACTTAAAGTTGGAGGCCACTTTGCGTAAATGAGTCTTCATGCTCTTTACTGCTGCTTCCCACAGGCCACCCATGTGTGGGGAATGCGGAGGAATGAATTGCCACGAGAAACCATGCAAATTATATTTATCAGAAACAGATTTCTGGACATTCTTCAAAAATATTTTGAACTCAGCGGTTAATGCCCGACTAGCACCCACAAAATTAGTTCCATTGTCGGAAAACACTTTATTTGGGAATCCTCTGCGGCCAACAAAACGACTAAAGGTGGATAAGAAAGCTTCAGTTGTCAAATCTGAGCAGGTCTCCAGGTGGACGGCTCGAGTGGAAAGACACACAAATATGGCAGCATACCCTTTTATCAGTTTAGCATTTCTAAGTTTTGAGGATTTCAACTCGAAAGGTCCTGCAAAATCTACGCCTGTGTGCGTAAAGGGCAAAGAAAATGTACATCTTTCAGTTGGGAGGGATGCCATTATTTGAGTTCTTATACGATGCTTATATATAGTACAGATACGGCATTGTCTTATACAACTCCTGATCGCATTTTTCAAACGTATAACGTAAAATTCCTGTCGAATTGTGCGCAACATAACCTGATGTTCAGCATGTAACAGCATCTTATGTGTAAATTCAATAAATAATTTACACAGACGTGATCTTTCAGGCAGTATGATCGGATGGCGTTCGTTATAACTAAGATCTGAGTTACTTAAACGACCATTTACTCGTAACAGTTTGTTGTCATCAAGTGTCGGATTCAATGTCAATAGACGACTTTTTGAACTTATGGGCAAGTTATTTTCCAGCGAATGGTATTCAGAAAAATAATATTTCTGCTGAGCCAAACGAATCAGCTTGTATTTAACAAACGATATTTCCTCATGAGTAATGAAATCAGTATTACAGGTTTGTCTTCGACATTTGTTCATGAACCGATAAATAAAACATAGTACTCGCAACGCTCTCGGAAAAGATGAGAAACGATCTAATACATCTTCCTGTTGTGTATCAGTGTGAAAGTTATCTATTTTTCGTTCTATGTCAGGTTCCTTGAAGGTAGTAGATTTTGGCCAGCAATCAGATGATCCTAACAACCATTTTGGCCCGTGCCACCAAAGCGAGTTAGAGTCAAGTTCCGAAGGAGTACATCCACGCGTACCGATATCGGCAGGATTTTCATGCGTTGGAACATGTCTCCAGGTAGCATTCCCCACGTTACTTAATATCTCAGATATTTTATTGGCCACAAAGGTTTTCCAATGGAAAGGTGGCTTATCGAGCCACGCCAATGTAATCGTGGAGTCAGACCAAAGATAAACGTCGGATACTTGGCAGTTCATATTTTGACGGACAGATTTTAATAATTTGGACAGTAATGCAGCCCCGCATAACTCCAGTCTGGGCAGACTTACAGTTTTTAAGGGTGCCACCTTGCTTTTCGATGCTAGCAAATTAGAAGTTTTACTATTTTCAGGTGAAACAGTGCATATGTATATGCAAGCACAGTATGCTTTTTCAGAAGCATCACAGAAACCGTGAATTTGAACCTGTTTATCAGGGGAGTAACTTAACCAGCGGGGAATCTTTATACGCTCAATATCCGGAAAATTTGCAATAAAATGATTCCATTTCTCAAGTGCGTGTGGCTTGACTTCCTCGTCCCAGTCGGTCCCATCAATCCACAGTTGTTGCAATAGGACTTTTGCAACAATTATAATGGGGGATAACCACCCAGCTGGATCGAAAATTTTCGCTATTATAGACAATATTTTTCTCTTTGTTAAAGGAGCAGATGGAACAGAAATGTTCGAAATCTTGTAATAAAACATGTCAGTCAGTGCATTCCAACGAATGCCTAATGTTTTGGTCTCACTTGTATTTTCCAGTTTTAAGAAATCTTCGTTTAGAAGATCCTCGGGGGGCATTTGGTTCAGTATTTCAGTATGGTTGGCTGTTAGCTTTTTTAGAGGAAAACCAGCAGAATCGAGCAAAGCAATTAATTGCAACAAGTAATATTTAGCCTCAGCAAGCGAGTGGCCACCAGAAAGAATATCATCCACATAGACTTGATGTTTTAGTATTCCTGAAGCATTGGGATGTGTAGCCACTCCATCTTCGCTCAATTGTTGTAGTGTTCGGATAGCCAAATATGGGGCACAGTTAACTCCGAACGTTACAGTCTTCAGACAGTAATCGTGAATGTGTTCAGTTTCAGAATTTCGAAATAAAACTCGCTGAAATTGTCTATCATCAGAGTGTACATAAATTTGACGGTACATTTTTTGTATGTCACCGTTAAACACATATTTGTAAAAACGCCAACGCAATATCACATTCATTAAATCATTTTGAAGAATGGGCCCAGTATGTAAAATGTCGTTTAGAGAAAGACCGGTAGACGTTTTCTTTGAGGCATTAACTTTAGTAGAAGTTCGTTCAGGTTTTACTATAGCATGATGCGGTAAGTAAAACGAATAGTATTTTTCATCTTTACAGATTTCAGAAGAAGTAGTTGGCTCCATATGATCTAATTCCAAGTATTCAGATAGGACAGTTTCATATTCAGAAGCTAACTCAGGCGATTTTTGTAAAGTCTTTTCCGTACGTAGGTATTGGCCCATAGCTGCTCGTCTCGAAGATCCGAGAACTAATTTAGATGGAAAATCTTGTCGAAATGGCAATCGTACCATATATCTTCCATTTGGTAGGCGACTGGTGGTTTCAGAATAAAACTTTTCACACCAACTATCGTCATCAGACAAGGGATTTACAATAGGGACTTCTTCAAGCTCCCAAAATTTCCGAATGTCATCGTTTAAAGTTTCATGTGATGCCACCCACGAGGCAAAAGTCGAAATAGTTCGAGGTTTTGGAGGGCCACTTATAAGCCAACCAAATTCGGTGTTCTGGGCCAAAAGGCCCCCAGCTACATTCCTCTCTACTCCCGATAATATGATAGAAGGCAAAACATCACTTCCCAGTAACATATCTATGGGACCAGGCTTGAAGAAATTCGGATCAGCTAGCTCAAGTCGATTCAAATCGCACCAGCTAGTAATGCGTGTGGGAGAGCTTGGCATTAAGTGTTTTAAATTAGAAACAACTATAGCAGAGGTATTTAATCTAAACTGAGATTTGCGAGATTTCAATGTTATGTGACACATTTTTGTAGAATTCTCCAGTGTAGTTCCTCCAAGACCAGAAATTCTTGTGAATGATCTCTTCGTAGGAATCGCGAACTTATTTACTAATTTGTTGGAAATGAATGACTCCTGTGAGCCTTGGTCAATGAATACTCTAATAGTGATAGCCTGCCCCAAATGTTCCAAGTCCACTAAAGCGGTGGGTGAAATAGTTTCCTCCCCAGAATTAGCATAGTTAGCATGGACATTAACCGTAGGTTCGGAGTAAGCAGCGGCCGACGTAGTCGGTTGGGTTTCAAGCGCACTTTCAACATAAAAAGATCCAACATTGGATTGAGGATTGTGTTGCAGTCGCGGTTGGTCAGAATCTGAATGCAGAAGCGTGTGATGCTTCTCTTTACATATCTGGCAGACATTTTCACTTAGACAGTTTTGAGACGTATGTCCGTACGACAGACAATTTTGGCATACTTTATTTTCCATAACACATCTCATTTTCTGCGAAACTGGCCAAGATCGAAATTTGGAACAGATACGTAATGAGTGACCCTTTTTGCATGCTTTACATGCACGTTTATCATTGGGTTCAGACTTGGTATGATAGGATTGCGTCTTATTTTGAACAGGGGCAGGGTTGGATGGTTTTCTCATATCAGATATTGATTCAAGCATATCTAGCCGTTTTGATATGAACTCATCAAGTTGCTCCCAAGAAGGCATTTGTTTATGGTCAGTAAGCGAATTCTCCCAAGCAGTCAAAGTTTCTTCAGGTAATCTTGATGACACCCAATAGACCAAAATAGGATCCCAAGACGCGACCGAAATATTATAAGTCTTCAAAATTGAAGTACAGTTATTAATCGTGTATTGCAAATTGCGCAAAGCCTTTCCCTTTTCAGATGTTACACGTTCCATTTCAAAAATTTTCCTCAGTTGGTGGTTTATAAGGATTCTTTTATTCTCATAACGCTGACGGAGCGCTTCCCAGGCCAATCTGAAGTTATCGTCCGTAAGAGCGAATTGCTTGACAATTTGATTGGCTTCACCACGAGTTTTTGCTCTCAAATGGAAAAGCTTTTGTGCCGATGAAAGTTTTGGGTGTTTAATGTAAATGGCTGAGAACATGTCCCGAAAACTTGGCCATTTATCGTAACCCCCTGTAAACAGTTCAGTATCGCATGGTGGAAGTTTAACAGAAAATCCGCCTTCATCAGACTGTCTAGTCTCAGTTCTGTCAGGTGCCACAGAGGACATCTCCATCTTCCGTTTCTCAATACCCATCAAGTCCAACAGAGAAGTCTTACATATCTTATATGACTTGCAAGACTCGTTGAATTTTGAATGTAGCGATTCCTTTTCCGATTGGGTGAACTTTTCTTCAGAGGTCATATCAGCCTCATATACTTGAGTTAAAGTGTGCCAACGCCTTTCCAAATCGTCAAGATCGACTTGTAAACTCGACAGCGAATGTGCAGATATATCGATTTGAGCGAAGTTCGCACAGAATGTGACCAATTGGTCCGAGAAAAATATAAATTTATTCGAAGACATTTTCCTAATCGCGTCTGAATGTCAATGGCACAACAATTGAAGCGTTGACAGTCGTGCTTTTGAAATCTCAAAAAATCAAATGTTGTCGTGAAAATGGGAAATCTACAGTCAACAGTGAAATGGGTATAAGTATCAAAACTTTACTGATCAAAATCAAATATCTAATTCAACAGAACAGTTGTTGTAGATGTGAATCTACACGCAATTACGAATGGTAAAAATGCACTAGAAAATGTTAAAATAAATGTGTATCAACAACAGAATATTTCAAAGATAATTTCCAACAACAGCAAATAGCCCAAATTAAATGTGTAACAATAACAGAATATTTCAATGTAAATGCGTAGCATCAACAGAATATCTCAAAGATAATTTTTAACAACAGCAAAATAGCCCAAATGTGTAACAATAACAGAATATTTCAAATGTAAATGCGTAGCATCAACAGAATATCGTAGTATGTAAGTAACAGTGAGCAACAGTTGCAAATGCCTTAATTTAAAAGTGTAGAAACAACAGAATATATCGGTGTAGATGTTTAAATACTAAAATAAATTTGTATCAACAATAGAGTCTTCTCAAAGTAAATGTGTAACAGAACTAGAGTATTCCAAATCAACCGTGTACACTGAAAAAACAGTGAACCTACAATTTTCGTTAATTTCAGCAAATAATAGATTAATTTTAGAAAATTTTAACTAAACTGAATTAGAAACGCAGATGTCACGCCGATTTCACAAAAATAAGTAAATAATTGTCGAAAACTTCAAGAAATTTTATCAGACAAAATTCTTAGTTCCAATTTATTAAAGAAAATTGCGTAGTTTGAAGGAAAAATTGTAGTTCAAAATTGCAAAAGTGTCCTCAGTGCCATACGAAATTCAAGATGGGCGGATTATTGGTATATTTACAAATATTAAGAAATCCTGAACTATTTTGTGGGAGACACGAATTCAGTTAATCTGTCTGCTTCATTTGTGCATAATTTTCCCTCTGTTTTAGTTAATTTAACTAACGTACGCAAAAAATTATTAAAGTCGTGGAAACGTTCCCAAAACGTAACAATTCCATGAACTAAAATAGACTTAAATTGGCTTCACTTTTTTCTCTTTTGCTTGATGGTAGAAACACTAGAATATCTCAATGTAAATGAGTAACAGAAACAGAATATGCCAAAGTAAAAGTTATTAGCATTCAATTAAACTTTTCGCATACTGACAGGAAAATGTTAAATGCACACACTGTAAATAACAGGGGTTATTACTTCTCCATATATGTGGTAGACAATAACATCAAATTAAAAATCTCAGATTCTAAATGAGTTATGTGATATATATGTAAATATGTAGTAAATCATATGGCTTTTGGAGCTTCAAAAGCCGTCAGTCCAAGTGCTGATGTTATGTGTAGCATAGAATCTTGCCTGGACAAAATATGTGGGCGATATTGTATTTCAATAAGCCGTAAATTCCAAATTCGTTTGTGTTGTATATATTTAGTTAGAATTTGATGGAAAAATTAAAATCCCAAACATTTCATTCTCCAGGATTCTTTGGGTTGGCAGTTCTTGATTCCATTAATATATTTTGCCAATGCACAATATATTAAATCAAAACACTTTAAAAATCGGGTATATAACTTGATATAGTTTCTTTCAATGTCTTAAATCCCATTAAGATTGAAACGATTTTGACTTGGGAAAGACTTTCTTTTCAGTTTATTATTATTAAATCCAACTTAAAACACAGTATAGTTTTTTTTTTTTTTTTTTTTTTTTTTTTTTTTTTTTTTTTCACCGGTTATGTGGCTTTTAACTAATCATCTATCATAAATGTGTTGTAAATTTACTTTCGAAAATTTACATATTTTTTAATTTGATTAATTTCTGTCCTTGAAAGAAAATAAATTTTATTCATCCAAGTATATCTCGAAAATCCCGCGAAAAATGTATGAATATGAATATTTCTAGGATGACTTCTAGAAAACCTTTTGTAGAAACCTCAGGTTAATTAGGTGAAATCCAAAGTTAGAATATTGGATTTTGCCACAAATTTTCTTTTTTTTTTTTTTTTTTTTTTGTCAACTTTGCTCTTACCAAAAACATACATATATGGTTGAGAAAGAAATGAAAAACCGTCAGCAGCAATCAAAACAGTGTGATTGTCGTAAAATAAATTTAAATACAATTTAATTTATTTATGGACCCAATTTCCAGTTTTCAGATTTGAAAAATTCTATATGATAATAATTTAGATAATTCTCCGTAAAAGAATATATATTATATTCTTTTTGATAAGCAGAACCAGAGAAAAAGTATTTATGAATTTTGGTTATAGATGTTATTATCGGTACGATCTTTTGTGATAATCCCAGAAAAAAATAGAAGTATCAGAACTCTACAACTCCATCTGAAATTGTTCGGATATGCATGGATCAAATATTCCTTCCATATGTTGGCACAAAGGAGTAACTACAATTGGTATTAAAAAATATATTGGTAGAGTTCACTGCGCTCAATTTTCTCTTTTCGAAATATGTAATTTGAACTTTCAAGGGAGCAAGAAAGGTTTCAATTTTGGCAAATGCACAATCTTCATATCAAACACAAATTATATTCTCAACAACTTTTCCGCGAAAAAAATATGTAGGATCATAATAAAAAATATAAATATATGTGTAAACAATCCAAATAAAATGTATATATTATACATAAATAGCATGCAATATAATCTGAAAAAGAAATCTTTCATACATAAGCATTCATTTCAAGCATCAATTATCATACATCATCCATTCCAGCATTTTTCATAATATGAGATGCGGTAACTCTGACAAACTAGTAGTTACAAACATTCGTCGACTTACCATATGCATAGAGCCAAATGTGTTATACTCATATCTCTCTAATGGTATACTCCAATTTGTATGTATCAAAAAACCACATGAATCGCTATATACAATGCCATGTATGTCGACACCTTACTCTTGCCACAAATTTAATGCCACTGATATTTGCCTTCAACTCTGATTTTGCTTGTTATGTTCTCCGGGAGGGAGGGGTGGGGAGTGCAATGTTAACCACAGATCCAACAAAACTCTTTCTTTGAAATATTTGTTTCGCCAAATTTTATTTAAAAATAACACAGCTTCTCTCAATTTTCTTTACTTTTCAATATAATAAAAATCACATTTATTGCAGTACTTTATAATTAATTTTCTTGAAAATTTTGATTGATTTCTCCGTTTAATTTTTTCTGTTATGCGTTCTCAATGCGTTCTCAATAATGAATGACTTTGATCAACTGTCTTTGATTTTCTTATGGCTCTCTGGGCTTTAGCTAATTATGTTGTAGGAAAGAGAATAGTGTTGTCTTATTTGCAGTGAGCCGTGGGATAGGAATCCACTTCTCGGGATGCATGCATATTGACTAAACTGCAAATAACAAAGTTTAAGGTTCATACGTATTCCAATGGGAATTCATGTCAATCAAATGGAGACTATTTATGAAAATTAATGTGTGGCAACGATGATTATGAAAATTTAACTCTTTCAACCTAATGAGAAGAAGAGTTACAGGCCCAATTCGTCCAGTTTAAATTTGGCGTATGCAAATAAATATTGTTCGTGTAATTGAAAGTATGTGATTAAATTGAAGCTGTGAGCTAAAAAACACACATTGGCTGCAAACACTGAAGTTTGGACTGCACTGCCAAGACAAATTTTTAAATATATAACATATATTTCTTTTAAAATTTTGGTGTGTAGTTTAAAATTTGTGGGAAGAAACTGTTGTTTCCTCAATGGTCACAGGCCATGGATGAAAGCATAACATTGAATCAAATTGAAATATGGTGGCAAATATTTTATTTTTATAACCCTTGATGAATATGTTGGAGCTATTTTAATTTGGTTGGCGATTCAAGTAGTTGGAGAGAGGTATGTATGTAACAATCCGTTATTTGAGAATTTGAGTGTAGCTATGTATAAACACGTGTGCATAGGAGATTGCCAGTGCTAAGAGAATGGAGTTACATATAAACTTGATGGCTCTTTTAACAGTGCAACGATAACAGAAACAAAAAGCGAGGGTCTGTTTCTCGCATGTAAGCCGTATTATGTTATGTTAGCCGGAATGTTAAGAGTTTGTATGTATGTTCGCAAGTAAAATGATTGATGTTAAAGTGTTACTGATACAGTGTATAGATGAATGTTAATTGCTGACATTGAATATGGACATTCCTTGTTCAGGCAGTGCAATAAAAAATTTGATGCACAGAGAATTTACAAAAAATGTATTCCAATTGCTATTTAACAGGAAAAAGAAAATATTCTCCTCAGTATTACACGCCAATATATAATTTAGTTTTCAGTTGATTTTTTTTGTCGCGGGGTAAGCTCAAGTAGCCAAGAGCTTTACCAAAGAGATATTCTTTAAAAATTTTATGTACAAGATGATGTGCATACATATAATTAGTGATATATTTATAAAGTGGTGAGTTGGTAACGCAATTTTTGTTTTTTCAGCCTAAACAAATAAGCAGAATATGTACATAGATCGGTACGACGAAAAAAAAATACTTTACCCGTTAGGCAAAGAGATCAGATTAGAATTGCTTCTCTTTCACGTTTGTTACTTTTGTGGTAAAATAGACCAACAAAAGGTTATATTGGACTTTGATCTTTTCAGATTCTTTTGCGGTCATCTTCAAAGTGGTGAAGAATGTATCCAAAAATTATGCTTTCTCAGAGAAAGTTTTAAGTTAGCTTTCGTAGAAAGCTCTTTTCAAGTTGAGATGTAATACAGACGGATTTAAAGCGTTAAATTTTTTCGAGAAAATCATTGATTTTCCCAATCCAGTCTTAACAAAAAAAATATTTTTCACTCGAACAGATATTTTTCTTTCTCAACAGGAGGATATTCAATTTCACTTCCTTACAATTTCTTCACACAATCCTAATCCGTTCACATACATAAAAAAATCTCACCTACCTTCGATTCATATTTCTCTTGCAAGCGGTTGCGATTTAATTATTTCAAGCGGTGGACGTAATCCAGTTAATTGCAATCTTTAACCCAGTTCCTTAATCCGGTTCAGCAAGGACCATGTACAATTTCCTGGCTTGGTCTTCTGAAAGTGGACTGTATTCGGTTTTATCGAAGCTCGGAAAATGTAAGGAGTGCCAAGTAAAAGAAAAGCAAAAGAAATAGAACAAAGACAGGTTTCAGATTCAGAATATGTGACAGTTTTATTTAAGGATCGCTGCTGCTTACCAGGTTGAAGTGATAAATTGAAGTGAGTAATGAAAAAAGTGGTAAACTATGAACAACTATTACAATCAAAAAAAGAGTACAATTCAGTGAAAATGAGACAACTAGTTTTAGATATAAAAAGCTTTTCTTGCTTGACGATTTAAAGTAGAGTTACCACTAATAAAGGGTGATTTGTTAAGAGCTTGATAACTTTTTTTTTAAAAAAAACGCATAAAATTTGCAAAATCTCATCGGTTCTTTATTTGAAACGTTAGATTGGTCCATGACATTTACTTTTTGAAGATAATTTCATTTAAATGTTGACCGCGGCTGCGTCTTAGGTGGTCCATTCGGAAAGTCCAATTTTGGGCAACTTTTTCGAGCATTTCGGCCGGAATAGCCCGAATTTCTTCGGAAATGTTGTCTTCCAAAGCTGGAATAGTTGCTGGCTTATTTCTGTAGACTTTAGACTTGACGTAGCCCCACAAAAAATAGTCTAAAGGCGTCAAATCGCATGATCTTGGTGGCCAACTTACCGGTCCATTTCTTGAGATGAATTGTTCTCCGAAGTTTTCCCTCAAAATGGCCATAGAATCGCGAGCTGTGTGGCATGTAGCGCCATCTTGTTGAAACCACATGTCAACCAAGTTCAGTTCTTCCATTTTTGGCAACAAAAAGTTTGTTAGCATCGAACGATAGCGATCGCCATTCACCGTAACGTTGCGTCCAACAGCATCTTTGAAAAAATACGGTCCAATGATTCCACCAGCGTACAAACCACACCAAACAGTGCATTTTTCGGGATGCATGGGCAGTTCTTGAACGGCTTCTGGTTGTTCTTCACTCCAAATGCGGCAATTTTGCTTATTTACGTAGCCATTCAACCAGAAATGAGCCTCATCGCTGAACAAAATTTGTCGATAAACACATTTCGAACCGAACACTGATTTTGGTAATAAAATTCAATGATTTGCAAGCGTTGCTCGTTAGTAAGTCTATTCATGATGAAATGTCAAAGCATACTGAGCATCTTTCTCTTTGACACCATGTCTGAAATCCCACGTGATCTGTCAAATACTAATGCATGAAAATCCTAACCTCAAAAGAATCACCCTTTAGAATATAAAACTAGAGCAATTATTTTCAATGAAAGTTAAGATGATAAATTCAATAATTCAATTCATGTGAAAGTAATTCATGTTCTTAAAGATACATTTTAGGATGTAATTAGAAAATAGACGAAGACTGTTAAACTGGGTTTAACAATGGACAAAAGAAGTTTTTCATATAAAAATTTTAATTTTTTTAGGTTTTGGGTGGATTTTTCAATTTTTTGGGGGTGGTCACGAATTAAAGTCCTTTTCGCTCTAGGGCGCATATTTAAGGAGATATGGGCAAAAGAAGTTTTTCATATAAAAATTTAAATTTTGTTATGTTTTGGGTGGATTTTTCAATTTTTTGGGGGTGGTCACGAATTAAAGTCCTTTTCGCTCTAGGACGCATATTTAAGGAGATATGGGCAAAAGAAGTTTTTCATATAAAAATTTCAATTTTTTTAGGTTTTGGGTGGATTTTTCAATTTTTTGGGGGTGGTCACGAATTAAAGTCCTTTTCGCTCTAGGACGCATATTTAAGGAGATATGGGCAAAAGAAGTTTTTCATATAAAAATTTAAATTTTTTTAGGTTTTGGGTGGATTTTTCAATTTTTTGGGGGTGGTCACGAATTAAAGTCCTTTTCGCTCTAGGAGGCTTAGTTTAGGAGATATGGGCAAAAGAAGTCTTTCATATAAAAATTTAAATTTTTTTAGGTTTTGGGTGGATTTTTCAATTTTTTGGGGGTGGTCACGAATTAAAGTCCTTTTCGCTCTAGGACGCATATTTAAGGAGATATGGACAAAAGAAGATTTTCGTATAAAAATTTCAATTTTTTTAGGTTTTGGGTGGATTTTTCAATTTTTTGGGGGTGGTCACGAATTAAAGTCCTTTTCGCTCTAGGGCGCATATTTAAGGAGATATGGACAAAAGAAGTTTTTCATATAAAAATTTTAATTTTTTTAGGTTTTGGGTGGATTTTTCAATTTTTTGAGGGTGGTCACGAATTAAAGTCCTTTTCGCTCTAGGACGCATATTTAAGGAGATATGGGCAAAAGAAGTTTTTCATATAAAAATTTGCATTTTTTTTGGGTTTGGGTGGATTTTTCAATTTTTTGAGGGTGGTCACGAATTAAAGTCATTTTCGCTCTAGGACGCTTAGTTTAGGAGATATGGGCAACAGAAGTTTTTCATATAAAAATTTCAATTTTTTTTAGGTTTTGGGTGGATTTTTTAATTTTTTGATGGTGGTCACGAATTAAAGTCCTTTTCGCTCTAGGGCGCATATTTAAGGAGATATGGGCAAAAGAAGTTTTTCATATAAAAATTTCAATTTTTTTAGGTTTTGGGTGGATTTTTCAATTTTTTGGGGGTGGTCACGAATTAAAGTCCTTTTCGCTCTAGGACGCATATTTAAGGAGATATGGGCAAAAGAAGTTTTTCATATAAAAATGTAAATTTTTTTAGGTTTTGGGTGGATTTTTCAATTTTTTGAGGGTGGTCACGAATTAAAGTCCTTTTCGCTCTAGGACGCATATTTAAGGAGATATGGACAAAAGAAGTTTTTCATATAAAAATTTCAATTTTTTTAGGTTTTGGGTGGATTTTTCAATTTTTTGGGGGTGGTCACGAATTAAAGTCCTTTTCGCTCTAGGACGCATATTTAAGGAGATATGGGCAAAAGAAGTTTTTCATATAAAAATTTAAATTTTTTTAGGTTTTGGGTGGATTTTTCAATTTTTTGAGGGTGGTCATGAATTAAAGTCCTTTTCGCTCTAGGACGCTTAGTTTAGGAGATATGGGCAAAAGAAGTTTTTCATATAAAAATTTCAATTTTTTTAGGTTTTGGGTGGATTTTTCAATTTTTTGGGGGTGGTCACGAATTAAAGTCCTTTTCGCTCTAGGACGCTTAGTTTAGGAGATATGGGCAAAAGAAGTTTTTCATATAAAAATTTCAATTTTTTTAGGTTTTGGGTGGATTTTTCAATTTTTTGAGGGTGGTCACGAATTAAAGTCCTTTTCGCTGTAGGATGCTTAGTTTAGGAGATATGGGCAAAAGAAGTTTTTCATATAAAAATTTAATTTTTTTAGGTTTTGGGTGGATTTTTCAATTTTTTGGGGGTGGTCACGAATTAAAGTCCTTTTCGCTCTAGGGCGCATATTTAAGGAGATATGGACAAAATAAGTTTTTCATATAAAAATTTAAATTTTTTTAGGTTTTGGGTGGATTTTTCAATTTTTTGGGGGTGGTCACGAATTAAAGTCCTTTTCGCTCTAGGACGCTTAGTTTAGGAGATATGGGCAAAAGAAGTTTTTCATATAAAAATTTAAATTTTTTTTAGGTTTTGGGTGGATTTTTCAATTTTTTGGGGGTGGTCATGAATTAAAGTCCTTTTCGCTCTAGGACGCTTAGTTTATGAGATATGGGCAAAAGAAGTTTTTCATATAAAAATTTTAATTTTTTTAGGTTTTGGGTGGATTTTTCAATTTTTTGGGGGTGGTCACGAATTAAAGTCCTTTTCGCTCTAGGATGCATATTTAAGGAGATATGGGCAAAAGAAGTTTTTCATATAAAAATTTCAATTTTTTTAGGTTTTGGGTGGATTTTTCAATTTTTTGAGGGTGGTCATGAATTAAAGTCCTTTTCGCTCTAGGACGCTTAGTTTAGGAGATATGGGCAAAAGAAGTTTTTCATATAAAAATTTCATTTTTTTAGGTTTTGGGTGGATTTTCCAATTTTTTGGGGGTGGTCACGAATTAAAGTCCTTTTCGCTCTAGGACGCATATTTAAGGAGATATGGGCAAAAGAAGTTTTTCATATAAAAATTTCAATTTTTTTAGGTTTTGGGTGGATTTTTCAATTTTTTGAGGGTGGTCACGAATTAAAGTCCTTTTCGCTCTAGGGCGCATATTTAAGCAGATATGGGCAAAAGAAGTTTTTCATATAAAAATTTCAATTTTTTTAGGTTTTGGGTGGATTTTTCAATTTTTTGGGGGTGGTCACGAATTAAAGTCCTTTTCGCTCTAGGACGCTTAGTTTAGGAGATATGGGCAAAAGAAGTTTTTCATATAAAAATTTCAATTTTTTTTAGGTTTTGGATGGATTTTTCAATATTTCGGGGGTGGTCACGAATTAAAGTTCTTTTCGCTCTAGGACGCTTAGTTTAGGAGCTATGGGCAAAATAAGTTTTTCATATAAAAATTTCAATTTTTTTAGGTTTTGGGCGGATTTTTCAATTTTTTGGGGGTGGTCACGAATTAAAGTCCTTTTCGCTCTAGGACGCATATTTAAGGAGATATGGGCAAAAGAAGTTTTTCATATAAAAATTTCAATTTTCTTTAGGTTTTGGGTGGATTTTTCAATTTTTTGAGGGTGGTCATGAATTAAAGTCCTTTTCGCTCTAGGACGCATATTTAAGGAGATATGGACAAAAGAAGTTTTTCATATAAAAATTTAAATTTTTTTAGGTTTTGGTGGATTTTTCAATTTTTTGGGGGTGGTCACGAATTAAAGTCCTTTTCGCTCTAGGACGCATATTTAAGGAGATATGTGCAAAAGAAGTTTTTCATATAAAAATTTCAATTTTTTTAGGTTTTGGGTGGATTTTTCAATTTTTTGAGGGTGGTCACGAATTAAAGTCCTTTTCGCTCTAGGACGCTTAGTTTAGGAGATATGGGCAAAAGAAGTTTTTCATAAAAAATTTAAATTTTTTTAGGTTTTGGGTGGATTTTTCAATTTTTTGAGGGTGGTCATGAATTAAAGTCCTTTTCGCTCTAGGACGCATATTTAAGGAGATATTAACAAAAGAAGTTTTTCATATAAAAATTTCAATTTTTTTAGGTTTTGGGTGGATTTTTCAATTTTTTGGGGGTGGTCACGAATTAAAGTCCTTTTCGCTCTAGGACGCTTAGTTTAGGAGATATGGGCAAAAGAAGTTTTTCATATAAAAATTTCAATTTTTTTAGGTTTTGGGTGGATTTTTCAATTTTTTGAGGGTGGTCATGATTTAAAGTCCTTTTCGCTCTAGGAGGCTTAGTTTAGGAGATATGGGCAAAATAAGTTTTTCATATAAAAATTTTAATTTATTTTAGGTTTTGGGTGGATTTTTCAATTTTTTGAGGGTGGTCACGAATTAAAGTCCTTTTCGCTCTAGGACGCATATTTAAGGAGATATGGACAAAAGAAGTTTTTCATATAAAAATTTCAATTTTTTTAGGTTTTGGGTGGATTTTCCAATTTTTTGGGGGTGGTCACGAATTAAAGTCCTTTTCGCTCTAGGACGCTTAGTTTAGGAGATATGGGCAAAAGAAGTTTTTCATATAAAAATTTCAATTTTTTTAGGTTTTGGGTGGATTTTTCAATTTTTTGAGGGTGGTCTTGAATTAAAGTCCTTTTCGCTCTAGGACGCATATTTAAGGAGATATGGACAAAAGAAGTTTTTCGTATAAAAATTTCAATTTTTTTAGGTTTTGGATGGATTTTTCAATTTTTTGGGGGTGGTCACGAATTAAAGTCCTTTTCGCTCTAGGGCGCATATTTAAGGAGATATGGACAAAAGAAGTTTTTCATATAAAAATTTAATTTTTTTAGGTTTTGGGTGGATTTTTCAATTTTTTGAGGGTGGTCACGAATTAAAGTCCTTTTCGCTCTAGGGCGCATATTTAAGGAGATATGGGCAAAAGAAGTTTTTCATATAAAAATTTCAATTTTTTTAGGTTTTGGGTGGATTTTTCAATTATTTGAGGGTGGTCACGAATTAAAGTCCTTTTCGCTCTAGGGCGCATATTTAAGGAGATATGGGCAAAAGAAGTTTTTCATATAAAAATTTAAATTTTTTTAGGTTTTGGGTGGATTTTTCAATATTTTGGGGGTGGTCACGAATTAAAGTCCTTTTCGCTCTAGGACGCTTAGTTTAGGAGATATATGCAAAAGAAGTTTTTCATATAAAAATTTCAATTTTTTTTAGGTTTTGGGAGGATTTTTCAATTTTTTGGGGGTGGTCACGAATTAAAGTCCTTTTCGCTCTAGGACGCTTAGTTTAGGAGATATGGGCAAAAGAAGTTTTTCATATAAAAATTTCAATTTTTTTAGGTTTTGGGTGGATTTTTCAATTTTTTGAGGGTGGTCATGAATTAAAGTCCTTTTCGCTCTAGGAGGCTTAGTTTAGGAGATATGGGCAAAAGAAGTTTTTCATATAAAAATTTTAATTTATTTTAGGTTTTGGGTGGATTTTTCAATTTTTTGGGGGTGGTCACGAATTAAAGTCCTTTTCGCTCTAGGACGCATATTTAAGCAGATATGGACAAAATAAGTTTTTCGTATAAAAATTTCATTTTTTTTAGGTTTTGGGTGGATTTTTCAATTTTTTGAGGGTGGTCATGAATTAAAGTCCTTTTCGCTCTAGGACGCATATTTAAGGAGATATGGGCAAAAGAAGTTTTTCATATAAAAATTTCATTTTTTTTAGGTTTTGGGTGAATTTTTCAATTTTTTGAGGGTGGTCATGAATTAAAGTCCTTTTCGCTCTAGGACGCTTAGTTTAGGAGATATGGGCAAAAGAAGTTTTTCATATAAAAATTTCAATTTTTTTAGGTTTTGGGTGGATTTTTCAATTTTTTGAGGGTGGTCACGAATTAAAGTCCTTTTCGCTCTAGGGCGCATATTTAAGGAGATATGGGCAAAAGAAGTTTTTCATATAAAAATTTCAATTTTTTTAGGTTTTGGGTGGATTTTTTAATTTTTTGAGGGTGGTCACGAATTAAAGTCCTTTTCGCTCTAGGGCGCATATTTAAGGAGATATGGGCAAAAGAAGTTTTTCATATAAAAATTTCATTTTTTTTTGGTTTTGGGTGGATTTTTCAATTTTTTGAGGGTGGTCATGAATTAAAGTCCTTTTCGCTCTAGGACGCTTAGTTTAGGAGATATGGGCAAAAGAAGTTTTTCATATAAAAATTTCATTTTTTTAGGTTTTGGGTGGATTTTTCAATTTTTTGGGGGTGGTCACGAATTAAAGTCCTTTTCGCTCTAGGACGCATATTTAAGGAGATATGGGCAAAAGAAGTTTTTCAAATAAAAATTTCAATTTTTTTAGGTTTTGGGTGGATTTTTCAATTTTTTGAGGGTGGTCACGAATTAAAGTCCTTTTCGCTCTAGGGCGCATATTTAAGGAGATATGGGCAAAAGAAGTTTTTCATATAAAAATTTCAATTTTTTTAGGTTTTGGGTGGATTTTTCAATTTTTTGAGGGTGGTCATGAATTAAAGTCCTTTTCGCTCTAGGTCGCTTAGTTTAGGAGATATGGGCAAAAGAAGTTTTTCATATAAAAATTTCAATTTTTTTAGGTTTTGGGTGGATTTTTCAATTTTTTGAGGGTGATCATGGATTAAAGTCCTTTTCGCTCTAGGACGCTTAGTTTAGGAGATATGGGCAAAAGAAGTTTTTCATATAAAAATTTAAATTTTTTTAGGTTTTGGGTGGATTTTTCAATTTTTTGGGGGTGGTCACGAATTAAAGTCCTTTTCGCTCTAGGACGCATATTTAAGGAGATATGGGCAAAAGAAGTTTTTCATATAAAAATTTAAATTTTTTTAGGTTTTGGGTGGATTTTTCAATTTTTTGGGGGTGGTCACGAATTAAAGTCCTTTTCGCTCTAGGACGCTTAGTTTAGGAGCTATGGGCAAAAGAAGTTTTTCATATAAAAATTTCAATTTTTTTAGGTTTTGGGCGGAATTTTCAATTTTTTGGGGGTGGTCACGAGTTAAAGTCCTTTTCGCTCTAGGACGCATATTTAAGGAGATATGGGCAAAAGAAGTTTTTCATATAAAAATTTCAATTTTTTTTTAGGTTTTGGGTGGATTTTTCAATTTTTTGAGGGTGGTCATGAATTAAAGTCCTTTTCGCTCTAGGACGCATATTTAAGGAGATATGGACAAAAGAAGTTTTTCATATAAAAATTTTAATTTTTTTAGGTTTTGGGTGGATTTTTCAATTTTTTGGGGGTGGTCACGAATTAAAGTCCTTTTCGCTCTAGGACGCATGTTTAAGGAGATATGGGCAAAAGAAGTTTTTCATATAAAAATTTCAATTTTTTTAGGTTTTGGGTGGATTTTTCAATTTTTTGAGGGTGGTCACGAATTAAAGTCCTTTTCGCTCTAGGACGCATATTTAAGGAGATATGGGCAAAAGAAGTTTTTCATATAAAAATTTCAATTTTTTTAGGTTTTGGGTGGATTTTTTAATTTTTTGAGGGTGGTCACGAATTAAAGTCCTTTTCGCTCTAGGGCGCATATTTAAGGAGATATGGGCAAAAGAAGTTTTTCATATAAAAATTTCATTTTTTTTAGGTTTTGGGTGGATTTTTCAATTTTTTGAGGGTGGTCATGAATTAAAGTCCTTTTCGCTCTAGGACGCTTAGTTTAGGAGATATGGGCAAAAGAAGTTTTTCATATAAAAATTTCATTTTTTTAGGTTTTGGGTGGATTTTTCAATTTTTTGGGGGTGGTCACGAATTAAAGTCCTTTTCGCTCTAGGACGCATATTTAAGGAGATATGGGCAAAAGAAGTTTTTCATATAAAAATTTCAATTTTTTTAGGTTTTGGGTGGATTTTTCAATTTTTTGAGGGTGGTCACGAATTAAAGTCCTTTTCGCTCTAGGGCGCATATTTAAGGAGATATGGGCAAAAGAAGTTTTTCATATAAAAATTTCAATTTTTTTAGGTTTTGGGTGGATTTTTCAATTTTTTGAGGGTGGTCATGAATTAAAGTCCTTTTCGCTCTAGGACGCTTAGTTTAGGAGATATGGGCAAAAGAAGTTTTTCATATAAAAATTTCAATTTTTTTAGGTTTTGGGTGGATTTTTCAATTTTTTGAGGGTGATCATGAATTAAAGTCCTTTTCGCTCTAGGACGCTTAGTTTAGGAGATATGGGCAAAAGAAGTTTTTCATATAAAAATTTAAATTTTTTTAGGTTTTGGGTGGATTTTTCAATTTTTTGGGGGTGGTCACGAATTAAAGTCCTTTTCGCTCTAGGACGCATATTTAAGGAGATATGGGCAAAAGAAGTTTTTCATATAAAAATTTCAATTTTTTTTAGGTTTTGGATGGATTTTTCAATATTTCGGGGGTGGTCACGAATTAAAGTTATTTTCGCTCTAGGACGCTTAGTTTAGGAGCTATGGGCAAAAGAAGTTTTTCATATAAAAATTTCAATTTTTTTTAGGTTTTGGGTGGATTTTTCAATTTTTTGAGGGTGGTCATGAATTAAAGTCCTATTCGCTCTAGGACGCATATTTAAGGAGATATGGACAAAAGAAGTTTTTCATATAAAAATTTAAATTTTTTTAGGTTTTGGGTGGATTTTTCAATTTTTTGGGGGTGGTCACGAATTAAAGTCGTTTTCGCTCTAGGACGCTTAGTTTAGGAGATATGGGCAAAAGAAGTTTTTCATATAAAAATTTCAATTTTTTTAGGTTTTGGGTGGATTTTTCAATTTTTTGAGGGTGGTCACGAATTAAAGTCCTTTTCGCTCTAGGACGCTTAGTTTAGGAGATATGGGCAAAAGAAGTTTTTCATAAAAAATTTAAATTTGTTTAGGTTTTGGGTGGATTTTTCAATTTTTTGAGGGTGGTCTTGAATTAAAGTCCTTTTCGCTCTAGGACGCATATTTAAGGAGATATTAACAAAAGAAGTTTTTCATATAAAAATTTCAATTTTTTTAGGTTTTGAGTGGATTTTTCAATTTTTTGGGGGTGGTCACGAATTAAAGTCCTTTTCGCTCTAGGACGCTTAGTTTAGGAGATATGGGCAAAAGAAGTTTTTCATATAAAAATTTCAATTTTTTTAGGTTTTGGGTGGATTTTTCAATTTTTTGAGGGTGGTCACGAATTAAAGTCCTTTTCGCTCTAGGGCGCATATTTAAGGAGATATGGGCAAAAGAAGTTTTTCATATAAAAATTTCAATTTTTTTAGGTTTTGGGTGGATTTTTCAATTTTTTGAGGGTGGTCACGAATTAAAGTCCTTTTCGCTCTAGGACGCTTAGTTTAGCAGATATGGGCAAAAGAAGTTTTTCATATAAAAATTTAAATTTTTTTAGGTTTTGGGTGGATTTTTCAATTTTTTGGGGGTGGTCACGAATTAAAGTCCTTTTCGCTCTAGGACGCATATTTAAGGAGATATGAACAAAAGAAGTTTTTCATATAAAAATTTCAATTTTTTTAGGTTTTGGGTGGATTTTTCAATTTTTTGGGGGTGGTCACGAATTAAAGTCCTTTTCGCTCTAGGACGCATATTTAAGGAGATATGGGCAAAAGAAGTTTTTCATATAAAAACTTCAATTTTTTTAGGTTTTGGGTGGATTTTTCAATTTTTTGGGGGTGGTCACGAATTAAAGTCCTTTTCGCTCTAGGACGCTTAGTTTAGGAGATATGGGCAAAAGAAGTTTTTCATATAAAAATTTCAATTTTTTTAGGTTTTGGGTGGATTTTTCAATTTTTTGAGGGTGGTCACGAATTAAAGTTCTTTTCGCTCTAGGACGCATATTTAAGGAGATATGGACAAAAGCAATTTTTCATATAAAAATTTAAATTTTTTTAGGTTTTGGGTGGATTTTTCAATTTTTTGAGGGTGGTCATGAATTAAAGTCCTTTTCGCTCTAGGACGCATATTTAAGGAGATATGGGTAAAAGAAGTTTTTCATATAAAAATTTCAATTTTTTTAGGTTTTGGGTGGATTTTTCAATTTTTTGAGGGTGGTCACGAATTAAAGTCCTTTTCGCTCTAGGACGCATATTTAAGGAGATATGGGCAAAAGAAGTTTTTCATATAAAAATTTAAATTTTTTAGGTTTTGGGTGGATTTTTTAATTTTTTGAGGGTGGTCACGAATTAAAGTCCTTTTCGCTCTAGGACGCATATTTAAGGAGATATGGGCAAAAGAAGTTTTTCATATAAAAATTTCAATTTTTTTAGGTTTTGGGTGGATTTTTTAATTTTTTGAGGGTGGACGCTCTAGGACGCTTAGTTTAGGAGATATGGGCAAAAGAAGTTTTTCATATAAAAATTTCAATTTTTTTAGGTTTTGGGTGGATTTTTCAATTTTTTGGGGGTGGTCATGAATTAAAGTCCTTTTCGCTCTAGGACGCTTAGTTTAGGAGATATGGGCAAAAGAAGTTTTTCATATAAAAATTTCAATTTTTTTAGGTTTTGGGTGGATTTTTCAATTTTTTTGGGGGTGGTCACGAATTAAAGTCCTTTTCGCTCTAGGACGCATATTTAACGAGATATGGGCAAAAGAAGTTTTTCATATAAAAATTTCAATTTTTTTAGGTTTTGGGTGGATTTTTCAATTTTTTGAGGGTGGTCATGAATTAAAGTCCTTTTCGCTCTAGGACGCTTAGTTTAGGAGATATGGGCAAAAGAAGTTTTTCATATAAAAATTTCATTTTTTTAGGTTTTGGGTGGATTTTTCAATTTTTTGGGGGTGGTCACGAATTAAAGTCCTTTTCGCTCTAGGACGCATATTTAAGGAGATATGGGCAAAAGAAGTTTTTCATATAAAAATTTAAATTTTTTTAGGTTTTGGGTGGATTTTTTAATTTTTTGGGGGTGGTCACGAATTAAAGTCCTTTTCGCTCTAGGGCGCATATTTAAGGAGATATGGGCAAAAGAAGTTTTTCATATAAAAATTTCAATTTTTTTAGGTTTTTGGTGGATTTTTCAATTTGTTGAGGGTGGTCATGAATTAAAGTCCTTTTCGCTCTAGGACGCATATTTAAGGAGATATGGGCAAAAGAAGTTTTTCATATAAAAATTTCAATTTTTTTAGGTTTTGGGTGGATTTTTCAATTTTTTGGGGGTGGTCACGAATTAAAGTCCTTTTCGCTCTAGGACGCATATTTAAGGAGATATGGGCAAAAGAAGTTTTTCATATAAAAATTTCAATTTTTTTAGGTTTTGGGTGGATTTTTCAATTTTTTGAGGGTGGTCATGAATTAAAGTCCTTTTCGCTCTAGGACGCTTAGTTTAGGAGATATATGCAAAAGAAGTTTTTCATATAAAAATTTCAATTTTTTTAGGTTTTGGGTGGATTTTTCAATTTTTTGAGGGTGGTCACGAATTAAAGTTCTTTTCGCTCTAGGACGCATATTTAAGGAGATATGGACAAAAGCAATTTTTCATATAAAAATTTAAATTTTTTTAGGTTTTGGGTGGATTTTTCAATTTTTTGAGGGTGGTCATGAATTAAAGTCCTTTTCGCTCTAGGACGCATATTTAAGGAGATATGGGCAAAAGAAGTTTTTCATATAAAAATTTCAATTTTTTTAGGTTTTGGGTGGATTTTTTAATTTTTTGAGGGTGGTCACGAATTAAAGTCCTTTTCGCTCTAGGACGCATATTTAAGGAGATATGGGCAAAAGAAGTTTTTCATATAAAAATTTAAATTTTTTTAGGTTTTGGGTGGATTTTTTAATTTTTTGAGGATGGTCACGAATTAAAGTCCTTTTCGCTCTAGGACGCATATTTAAGGAGATATGGGCAAAAGAAGTTTTTCATATAAAAATTTCAATTTTTTTAGGTTTTGGGTGGATTTTTTAATTTTTTTGAGGGTGGTCACGAATTAAAGTCCTTTTCGCTCTAGGGCGCATATTTAAGGAGATATGGGCAAAAGAAGTTTTTCATATAAAAATTTCAATTTTTTTAGGTTTTGGGTGGATTTTTCAATTTTTTGAGGGTGGTCATGAATTAAAGTCCTTTTCGCTCTAGGACGCATATTTAAGGAGATATGGGCAAAATAAGTTTTTCATATAAAAATTTCAATTTTTTAGGTTTTGGGTGGATTTTTCAATTTTTTGGGGGTGGTCACGAATTAAAGTCCTTTTCGCTCTAGGGCGCTTAGTTTAGGAGATATGGACAAAAGAAGTTTTTCATATAAAAATTTAAATTTTTTTAGGTTTTGGGTGGATTTTTCAATTTTTTGGGGGTGGTCACGAATTAAAGTCCTTTTCGTTCTAGGACGCTTAGTTTAGGAGATATGGGCAAAAGAAGTTTTTCATATAAAAATTTAAATTTTTTTTAGATTTTGGGTGGATTTTTCAATTTTTTGGGGGTGGTCATGAATTAAAGTCATTTTCGCTCTAGGACGCTTAGTTTAGGAGATATGGGCAAAAGAAGTTTTTCATATAAAAATTTAAATTTTTTTAGGTTTTGGGTGGATTTTTCAATTTTTTGGGGGTGGTCACGAATTAAAGTCCTTTTCGCTCTAGGACGCATATTTAAGGAGATATGGACAAAAGAAGTTTTTCGTATAAAAATTTAAATTTTTTTAGGTTTTGGGTGGATTTTTCAATTTTTTGGGGGTGGTCACGAATTAAAGTCCTTTTCGCTCTAGGGCGCTTAGTTTAGGAGATATGGACAAAAGAAGTTTTTCATATAAAAATTTAATTTTATTTAGGTTTTGGGTGGATTTTTCAATTTTTTGGGGGTGGTCACGAATTAAAGTCCTTTTCGCTCTAGGGCGCTTAGTTTAGGAGATATGGACAAAAGAAGTTTTTCATATAAAAATTTAAATTTTTTTAGGTTTTGGGTGGATTTTTCAATTTTTTGGGGGTGGTCACGAATTAAAGTCCTTTTCGTTCTAGGACGCTTAGTTTAGGAGATATGGGCAAAAGAAGTTTTTCATATAAAAATTTAAATTTTTTTTAGATTTTGGGTGGATTTTTCAATTTTTTGGGGGTGGTCATGAATTAAAGTCATTTTCGCTCTAGGACGCTTAGTTTAGGAGATATGGGCAAAAGAAGTTTTTCATATAAAAATTTAATTTTTTTTAGGTTTTGGGTGGATTTTTCAATTTTTTGGGGGTGGTCACGAATTAAAGTCCTTTTCGCTCTAGGACGCATATTTAAGGAGATATGGACAAAAGAATTTTTTCGTATAAAAATTTCAATTTTTTTAGGTTTTGGGTGGATTTTTCAATTTTTTGAGGGTGGTCATGAATTAAAGTCCTTTTCGCTCTAGGTCGCTTAGTTTAGGAGATATGGGCAAAAGAAGTTTTTCATATAAAAATTTCATTTTTTTAGGTTTTGGGTGGATTTTTCAATTTTTTGGGGGTGGTCACGAATTAAAGTCCTTTTCGCTCTAGGACGCATATTTAAGGAGATATGGGCAAAAGAAGTTTTTCATATAAAAATTTAAATTTTTTTAGCTTTTGGGTGGATTTTTTAATTTTTTGGGGGTGGTCACGAATTAAAGTCCTTTTCGCTCTAGGGCGCATATTTAAGGAGATATGGGCAAAAGAAGTTTTTCATATAAAAATTTCAATTTTTTTAGGTGTTTGGTGGATTTTTCAATTTGTTGAGGGTGGTCATGAATTAAAGTCCTTTTCGCTCTAGGACGCATATTTAAGGAGATATGGGCAAAAGAAGTTTTTCATATAAAAATTTCAATTTTTTTAGGTTTTGGGTGGATTTTTCAATTTTTTGGGGGTGGTCACGAATTAAAGTCCTTTTCGCTCTAGGACGCATATTTAAGGAGATATGGGCAAAAGAAGTTTTTCATATAAAAACTTCAATTTTTTTAGGTTTTGGGTGGATTTTTAAATTTTTTGGGGGTGGTCACGAATTAAAGTCCTTTTCGCTCTAGGACGCTTAGTTTAGGAGATATATGCAAAAGAAGTTTTTCATATAAAAATTTCAATTTTTTTAGGTTTTGGGTGGATTTTTCAATTTTTTGAGGGTGGTCATGAATTAAAGTCCTTTTCGCTCTAGGACGCATATTTAAGGAGATATGGGCAAAATAAGTTTTTCATATAAAAATTTCAATTTTTTTAGGTTTTGGGTGGATTTTTCAATTTTTTGGGGGTGGTCACGAATTAAAGTCCTTTTCGCTCTAGGGCGCTTAGTTTAGGAGATATGGACAAAAGAAGTTTTTCATATAAAAATTTAAATTTTTTTAGGTTTTGGGTGGATTTTTCATTTTTTGGGGGTGGTCACGAATTAAAGTCCTTTTCGTTCTAGGACGCTTAGTTTAGGAGATATGGGCAAAAGAAGTTTTTCATATAAAAATTTCAATTTTTTTAGGTTTTGGGTGGATTTTTCAATTTTTTGGGGGTGGTCATGAATTAAAGTCCTTTTCGCTCTAGGACGCTTAGTTTAGGAGATATGGGCAAAAGAAGTTTTTCATATAAAAATTTCAATTTTTTTTAGATTTTGGGAGGATTTTTCAATTTTTTGGGGGTGGTCATGAATTAAAGTCATTTTCGCTCTAGGACGCTTAGTTTAGGAGATATGGGCAAAAGAAGTTTTTCATATAAAAATTTAAATTTTTTTAGCTTTTGGGTGGATTTTTTAATTTTTTGGGGGTGGTCACGAATTAAAGTCCTTTTCGCTCTAGGGCGCATATTTAAGGAGATATGGGCAAAAGAAGTTTTTCATATAAAAATTTCAATTTTTTTAGGTGTTTGGTGGATTTTTCAATTTGTTGAGGGTGGTCATGAATTAAAGTCCTTTTCGCTCTAGGACGCATATTTAAGGAGATATGGGCAAAAGAAGTTTTTCATATAAAAATTTCAATTTTTTTAGGTTTTGGGTGGATTTTTCAATTTTTTGGGGGTGGTCACGAATTAAAGTCCTTTTCGCTCTAGGACGCATATTTAAGGAGATATGGGCAAAAGAAGTTTTTCATATAAAAATTTCAATTTTTTTAGGTTTTGGGTGGATTTTTAAATTTTTTGGGGGTGGTCACGAATTAAAGTCCTTTTCGCTCTAGGACGCTTAGTTTAGGAGATATGGACAAAAGAAGTTTTTCATATAAAAATTTAAATTTTTTTAGGTTTTGGGTGGATTTTTCATTTTTTGGGGGTGGTCACGAATTAAAGTCCTTTTCGTTCTAGGACGCTTAGTTTAGGAGATATGGGCAAAAGAAGTTTTTCATATAAAAATTTCAATATTTTTAGGTTTTGGGTGGATTTTTCAATTTTTTGGGGGTGGTCATGAATTAAAGTCCTTTTCGCTCTAGGACGCTTAGTTTAGGAGATATGGGCAAAAGAAGTTTTTCATATAAAAATTTCAATTTTTTTACGTTTTGGGTGGATTTTTCAATTTTTTGGGGGTGGTCACGAATTAAAGTCCTTTTCGCTCTAGGACGCATATTTAAGGAGATATGGGCAAAAGAAGTTTTTCATATAAAAATTTCAATTTTTTTAGGTTTTGGGTGGATTTTTCAATTTTTTGGGGGTGGTCACGAATTAAAGTCCTTTTCGCTCTAGGGCGCTTAGTTTAGGAGATATGGACAAAAGAAGTTTTTCATATAAAAATTTAAATTTTTTTAGGTTTTGGGTGGATTTTTCAATTTTTTGGGGGTGGTCACGAATTAAAGTCCTTTTCGTTCTAGGACGCTTAGTTTAGGAGATATGGGCAAAAGAAGTTTTTCATATAAAAATTTAAATTTTTTTTAGGTTTTGGGTGGATTTTTCAATTTTTTGGGGGTGGTCATGAATTAAAGTCCTTTTCGCTCTAGGACGCTTAGTTTAGGAGATATGGGCAAAAGAAGTTTTTCATATAAAAATTTCAATTTTTTTAGGTTTTGGGTGGATTTTTCAATTTTTTGGGGGTGGTCACGAATTAAAGTCCTTTTCGCTCTAGGACGCATATTTAAGGAGATATGGGCAAAAGAAGTTTTTCATATAAAAATTTCAATTTTTTTAGGTTTTGGGTGGATTTTTCAATTTTTTGAGGGTGGTCATGAATTAAAGTCCTTTTCGCTCTATGACGCTTAGTTTAGGAGATATGGGCAAAAGAAGTTTTTCATATAAAAATTTCATTTTTTAGGTTTTGGGTGGATTTTTCAATTTTTTGGGGGTGGTCACGAATTAAAGTCCTTTTCGCTCTAGGACGCATATTTAAGGAGATATGGGCAAAAGAAGTTTTTCATATAAAAATTTCAATTTTTTAGGTTTTGGGTGGATTTTTTAATTTTTTGGGGGTGGTCACGAATTAAAGTCCTTTTCGCTCTAGGGCGCATATTTAAGGAGATATGGGCAAAAGAAGTTTTTCATATAAAAATTTCAATTTTTTTAGGTTTTTGGTGGAATTTTCAATTTGTTGAGGGTGGTCATGAATTAAAGTCCTTTTCGCTCTAGGACGCATATTTAAGGAGATATGGGCAAAAGAAGTTTTTCATATAAAAATTTCAATTTTTTTAGGTTTTGGGTGGATTTTTCAATTTTTTGGGGGTGGTCACGAATTAAAGTCCTTTTCGCTCTAGGACGCATATTTAAGGAGATATGGGCAAAAGAAGTTTTTCATATAAAAACTTCAATTTTTTTAGGTTTTGGGTGGATTTTTCAATTTTTTGGGGGTGGTCACGAATTAAAGTCCTTTTCGCTCTAGGACGCTTAGTTTAGGAGATATATGCAAAAGAAGTTTTTCATATAAAAATTTCAATTTTTTTTAGGTTTTGGGTGGATTTTTCAATTTTTTGAGGGTGGTCACGAATTAAAGTCCTTTTCGCTCTAGACGCTTAGTTTAGGAGATATGGGCAAAAGAAGTTTTTCATATAAAAATTTCAATTTTTTTAGGTTTTGGGTGGATTTTTCAATTTTTTGAGGGTGGTCATGAATTAAAGTCCTTTTCGCTCTAGAAGGCTTAGTTTAGGAGATATGGGCAAAAGAAGTTTTTCATATAAAAATTTAATTTATTTTAGGTTTTGGGTGGATTTTTCAATTTTTTGAGGGTGGTCACGAATTAAAGTCCTTTTCGCTCTAGGACGCATATTTAAGGAGATATAGACAAAAGAAGTTTTTCATATAAAAATTTCAATTTTTTTACGTTTTGGGTGGATTTTTCAATTTTTTGGGGGTGGTCACGAATTAAAGTCCTTTTCGCTCTAGGACGCATATTTAAGGAGATATGGGCAAAAGAAGTTTTTCATATAAAAATTTCAATTTTGTTAGGTTTTGGGAGGATTTTTCAATTTTTTGAGGGTGGTCATGAATTAAAGTCCTTTTCGCTCTAGGACGCTTAGTTTAGGAGATATGGGCAAAAGAAGTTTTTCATATAAAAATTTCAATTTTTTTAGGTTTTGGGTGGATTTTTCAATTTTTTGGGGGTGGTCACGAATTAAAGTCCTTTTCGCTCTAGGGCGCATATTTAAGGAGATATGGGCAAAAGAAGTTTTTCATATAAAAATTTAAATTTTTTTAGGTTTTGGGTGGATTTTTCAATTTTTTGAGGGTGGTCACGAATTAAATTCCTTTTCGCTCTAGGACGCATATTTGAGGAGATATGGGCAAAAGAAGTTTTTCATATAAAAATTTCAATTTTTTTTAGGTTTTGGGTGGATTTTTCAATTTTTTGAGGGTGGTCACGAATTAAAGTCCTTTTCGCTCTAGGGCGCATATTTAAGGAGATATGGACAAAAGAAATATTTCATATAAAAATTTAAATTTTTTAGGTTTTGGGTGGATTTTTCAATTTTTTGGGGGTGGTCACGAATTAAAGTCCTTTTCGCTCTAGGGCGCATATTTAAGGAGATATGGGCAAAAGAAGTTTTTCATATAAAAATTTCAATTTTTTTAGGTTTTGGGTGGATTTTTCAATTTTTTGGGGGTGGTCACGAATTAAAGTCCTTTTCGCTCTAGGGCGCATATTTAAGGAGATATGGGCAAAAGAAGTTTTTCATATAAAAATTTCAATTTTTTTAGGTTTTGGGTGGATTTTTCAATTTTTTGGGGGTGGTCACGAATTAAAGTCCTTTTCGCTCTAGGACGCATATTTAAGGAGATATGGGCAAAAGAAGTTTTTCATATAAAAATGTAAATTTTTTTAGGTTTTGGGTGGATTTTTCAATTTTTTGGGGGTGGTCACGAATTAAAGTCCTTTTCGCTCTAGGACGCATATTTAAGGAGATATGGGCAAAAGAAGTTTTTCATATAAAAATTTCAATTTTTTTAGGTTTTGGGTGGATTTTTCAATTTTTTGGGGGTGGTCACGAATTAAAGTCCTTTTCGCTCTAGGACGCTTAGTTTAGGAGATATATGCAAAAGAAGTTTTTCATATAAAAATTTCAATTTTTTTTAGGTTTTGGTGGATTTTTCAATTTTTTGGGGGTGGTCACGAATTAAAGTCCTTTTCGCTCTAGGACGCTTAGTTTAGGAGATATGGGCAAAAGAAGTTTTTCATATAAAAATTTCAATTTTTTTAGGTTTGGGTGGATTTTTCAATTTTTTTGAAGGTGGTCACGAATTAAAGTCCTTTTCGCTCTAGGACGCTTAGTTTAGGAGATATATGCAAAAGCAGTTTTTCATATAAAAATTTCAATTTTTTTAGGTTTTGGGTGGATTTTTCAACTTTTTGAGGGTGGTCATGAATTAAAGTCCTTTTCGCTCTAGGACGCTTAGTTTAGGAGATATGGGCAAAAGAAGTTTTTCATATAAAAATTTCAATTTTTTTTAGATTTTGGGAGGATTTTTCAATTTTTTGGGGGTGGTCATGAATTAAAGTCATTTTCGCTCTAGGACGCTTAGTTTAGGAGATATGGGCAAAAGAAGTTTTTCATATAAAAATTTAAATTTTTTTAGCTTTTGGGTGGATTTTTTAATTTTTTGGGGGTGGTCACGAATTAAAGTCCTTTTCGCTCTAGGGCGCATATTTAAGGAGATATGGGCAAAAGAAGTTTTTCATATAAAAATTTCAATTTTTTTAGGTGTTTGGTGGATTTTTCAATTTGTTGAGGGTGGTCATGAATTAAAGTCCTTTTCGCTCTAGGACGCATATTTAAGGAGATATGGGCAAAAGAAGTTTTTCATATAAAAATTTCAATTTTTTTAGGTTTTGGGTGGATTTTTCAATTTTTTGGGGGTGGTCACGAATTAAAGTCCTTTTCGCTCTAGGACGCATATTTAAGGAGATATGGGCAAAAGAAGTTTTTCATATAAAAATTTCAATTTTTTTAGGTTTTGGGTGGATTTTTAAATTTTTTGGGGGTGGTCACGAATTAAAGTCCTTTTCGCTCTAGGACGCTTAGTTTAGGAGATATGGACAAAAGAAGTTTTTCATATAAAAATTTAAATTTTTTTAGGTTTTGGGTGGATTTTTCATTTTTTGGGGGTGGTCACGAATTAAAGTCCTTTTCGTTCTAGGACGCTTAGTTTAGGAGATATGGGCAAAAGAAGTTTTTCATATAAAAATTTCAATATTTTTAGGTTTTGGGTGGATTTTTCAATTTTTTGGGGGTGGTCATGAATTAATGTCCTTTTCGCTCTAGGACGCTTAGTTTAGGAGATATGGGCAAAAGAAGTTTTTCATATAAAAATTTCAATTTTTTTACGTTTTGGGTGGATTTTTCAATTTTTTGGGGGTGGTCACGAATTAAAGTCCTTTTCGCTCTAGGACGCATATTTAAGGAGATATGGGCAAAAGAAGTTTTTCATATAAAAATTTCAATTTTTTTAGGTTTTGGGTGGATTTTTCAATTTTTTGGGGGTGGTCACGAATTAAAGTCCTTTTCGCTCTAGGGCGCTTAGTTTAGGAGATATGGACAAAAGAAGTTTTTCATATAAAAATTTAAATTTTTTTAGGTTTTGGGTGGATTTTTCAATTTTTTGGGGGTGGTCACGAATTAAAGTCCTTTTCGTTCTAGGACGCTTAGTTTAGGAGATATGGGCAAAAGAAGTTTTTCATATAAAAATTTAAATTTTTTTTAGGTTTTGGGTGGATTTTTCAATTTTTTGGGGGTGGTCATGAATTAAAGTCCTTTTCGCTCTAGGACGCTTAGTTTAGGAGATATGGGCAAAAGAAGTTTTTCATATAAAAATTTCAATTTTTTTAGGTTTTGGGTGGATTTTTCAATTTTTTGGGGGTGGTCACGAATTAAAGTCCTTTTCGCTCTAGGACGCATATTTAAGGAGATATGGGCAAAAGAAGTTTTTCATATAAAAATTTCAATTTTTTTAGGTTTTGGGTGGATTTTTCAATTTTTTGAGGGTGGTCATGAATTAAAGTCCTTTTCGCTCTATGACGCTTAGTTTAGGAGATATGGGCAAAAGAAGTTTTTCATATAAAAATTTCATTTTTTAGGTTTTGGGTGGATTTTTCAATTTTTTGGGGGTGGTCACGAATTAAAGTCCTTTTCGCTCTAGGACGCATATTTAAGGAGATATGGGCAAAAGAAGTTTTTCATATAAAAATTTCAATTTTTTAGGTTTTGGGTGGATTTTTTAATTTTTTGGGGGTGGTCACGAATTAAAGTCCTTTTCGCTCTAGGGCGCATATTTAAGGAGATATGGGCAAAAGAAGTTTTTCATATAAAAATTTCAATTTTTTTAGGTTTTTGGTGGAATTTTCAATTTGTTGAGGGTGGTCATGAATTAAAGTCCTTTTCGCTCTAGGACGCATATTTAAGGAGATATGGGCAAAAGAAGTTTTTCATATAAAAATTTCAATTTTTTTAGGTTTTGGGTGGATTTTTCAATTTTTTGGGGGTGGTCACGAATTAAAGTCCTTTTCGCTCTAGGACGCATATTTAAGGAGATATGGGCAAAAGAAGTTTTTCATATAAAAACTTCAATTTTTTTAGGTTTTGGGTGGATTTTTCAATTTTTTGGGGGTGGTCACGAATTAAAGTCCTTTTCGCTCTAGGACGCTTAGTTTAGGAGATATATGCAAAAGAAGTTTTTCATATAAAAATTTCAATTTTTTTTAGGTTTTGGGTGGATTTTTCAATTTTTTGAGGGTGGTCACGAATTAAAGTCCTTTTCGCTCTAGGACGCTTAGTTTAGGAGATATGGGCAAAAGAAGTTTTTCATATAAAAATTTCAATTTTTTTAGGTTTTGGGTGGATTTTTCAATTTTTTGAGGGTGGTCATGAATTAAAGTCCTTTTCGCTCTAGAAGGCTTAGTTTAGGAGATATGGGCAAAAGAAGTTTTTCATATAAAAATTTAATTTATTTTAGGTTTTGGGTGGATTTTTCAATTTTTTGAGGGTGGTCACGAATTAAAGTCCTTTTCGCTCTAGGACGCATATTTAAGGAGATATAGACAAAAGAAGTTTTTCATATAAAAATTTCAATTTTTTTACGTTTTGGGTGGATTTTTCAATTTTTTGGGGGTGGTCACGAATTAAAGTCCTTTTCGCTCTAGGACGCATATTTAAGGAGATATGGGCAAAAGAAGTTTTTCATATAAAAATTTCAATTTTGTTAGGTTTTGGGTGGATTTTTCAATTTTTTGAGGGTGGTCATGAATTAAAGTCCTTTTCGCTCTAGGACGCTTAGTTTAGGAGATATGGGCAAAAGAAGTTTTTCATATAAAAATTTCAATTTTTTTAGGTTTTGGGTGGATTTTTCAATTTTTTGGGGGTGGTCACGAATTAAAGTCCTTTTCGCTCTAGGGCGCATATTTAAGGAGATATGGGCAAAAGAAGTTTTTCATATAAAAATTTAAATTTTTTTAGGTTTTGGGTGGATTTTTCAATTTTTTGAGGGTGGTCACGAATTAAATTCCTTTTCGCTCTAGGACGCATATTTGAGGAGATATGGGCAAAAGAAGTTTTTCATATAAAAATTTCAATTTTTTTTAGGTTTTGGGTGGATTTTTCAATTTTTTGAGGGTGGTCACGAATTAAAGTCCTTTTCGCTCTAGGGCGCATATTTAAGGAGATATGGACAAAAGAAATATTTCATATAAAAATTTAAATTTTTTAGGTTTTGGGTGGATTTTTCAATTTTTTGAGGGTGGTCATGAATTAAAGTCCTTTTCGCTCTAGGACGCATATATAAGGAGATATGGGCAAAAGAAGTTTTTCATATAAAAATTTAAATTTTTTTAGGTTTTGGGTGGATTTTTCAATTTTTTGGGGGTGGTCACGAATTAAAGTCCTTTTCGCTCTATGGCGCATATTTAGGGAGATATGGGCAAAAGAAGTTTTTCATATAAAAATTTAAATTTTTTTAGGTTTTGGGTGGATTTTTCAATTTTTTGGGGGTGGTCACGAATTAAAGTCCTTTTCGCTCTAGGACGCATATTTAAGGAGATATGGGCAAAAGAAGTTTTTCATATAAAAATTTCAATTTTTTTAGGTTTTGGGTGGATTTTTCAATTTTTTGGGGGTGGTCACGAATTAAAGTCCTTTTCGCTCTAGGGCGCATATTTAAGGAGATATGGGCAAAAGAAGTTTTTCATATAAAAATTTCAATTTTTTTAGGTTTTGGGTGGATTTTTCAATTTTTTGGGGGTGGTCACGAATTAAAGTCCTTTTCGCTCTAGGACGCATATTTAAGGAGATATGGGCAAAAGAAGTTTTTCATATAAAAATGTAAATTTTTTTAGGTTTTGGGTGGATTTTTCAATTTTTTGGGGGTGGTCACGAATTAAAGTCCTTTTCGCTCTAGGACGCATATTTAAGGAGATATGGGCAAAAGAAGTTTTTCATATAAAAATTTCAATTTTTTTAGGTTTTGGGTGGATTTTTCAATTTTTTGGGGGTGGTCACGAATTAAAGTCCTTTTCGCTCTAGGACGCTTAGTTTAGGAGATATATGCAAAAGAAGTTTTTCATATAAAAATTTCAATTTTTTTTAGGTTTTGGTGGATTTTTCAATTTTTTGGGGGTGGTCACGAATTAAAGTCCTTTTCGCTCTAGGACGCTTAGTTTAGGAGATATGGGCAAAAGAAGTTTTTCATATAAAAATTTCAATTTTTTTAGGTTTGGGTGGATTTTTCAATTTTTTGAGGGTGGTCACGAATTAAAGTCCTTTTCGCTCTAGGACGCTTAGTTTAGGAGATATATGCAAAAGCAGTTTTTCATATAAAAATTTAAATTTTTTTAGGTTTTGGGTGGATTTTTCAACTTTTTGAGGGTGGTCATGAATTAAAGTCCTTTTCGCTCTAGGACGCATATTTAAGGAGATATGGGCAAAAGAAGTTTTTCATATAAAAATTTCAATTTTTTTAGGTTTTGGGTGGATTTTTTAATTTTTTTGAGGGTGGTCACGAATTAAAGTCCTTTTCGCTCTAGGGCGCATATTTAAGGAGATATGGGCAAAAGAAGTTTTTCATATAAAAATTTCAATTTTTTTAGGTTTTGGGTGGATTTTTCAATTTTTTGAGGGTGGTCATGAATTAAAGTCCTTTTCGCTCTAGGACGCATATTTAAGGAGATATGGGCAAAATAAGTTTTTCATATAAAAATTTCAATTTTTTAGGTTTTGGGTGGATTTTTCAATTTTTTGGGGGTGGTCACGAATTAAAGTCCTTTTCGCTCTAGGGCGCTTAGTTTAGGAGATATGGACAAAAGAAGTTTTTCATATAAAAATTTAAATTTTTTTAGGTTTTGGGTGGATTTTTCAATTTTTTGGGGGTGGTCACGAATTAAAGTCCTTTTCGTTCTAGGACGCTTAGTTTAGGAGATATGGGCAAAAGAAGTTTTTCATATAAAAATTTAAATTTTTTTTAGATTTTGGGTGGATTTTTCAATTTTTTGGGGGTGGTCATGAATTAAAGTCATTTTCGCTCTAGGACGCTTAGTTTAGGAGATATGGGCAAAAGAAGTTTTTCATATAAAAATTTAAATTTTTTTAGGTTTTGGGTGGATTTTTCAATTTTTTGGGGGTGGTCACGAATTAAAGTCCTTTTCGCTCTAGGACGCATATTTAAGGAGATATGGACAAAAGAATTTTTTCGTATAAAAATTTCAATTTTTTTAGGTTTTGGGTGGATTTTTCAATTTTTTGGGGGTGGTCACGAATTAAAGTCCTTTTCGCTCTAGGACGCATATTTAAGGAGATATGGGCAAAAGAAGTTTTTCATATAAAAATTTCAATTTTTTTAGGTTTTGGGTGGATTTTTCAATTTTTTGGGGGTGGTCACGAATTAAAGTCCTTTTCGCTCTAGGGCGCTTAGTTTAGGAGATATGGACAAAAGAAGTTTTTCATATAAAAATTTAAATTTTTTTAGGTTTTGGGTGGATTTTTCAATTTTTTGGGGGTGGTCACGAATTAAAGTCCTTTTCGTTCTAGAACGCTTAGTTTAGGAGATATGGGCAAAAGAAGTTTTTCATATAAAAATTTAAATTTTTTTTAGGTTTTGGGTGGATTTTTCAATTTTTTGGGGGTGGTCATGAATTAAAGTCCTTTTCGCTCTAGGACGCTTAGTTTAGGAGATATGGGCAAAAGAAGTTTTTCATATAAAAATTTCAATTTTTTTAGGTTTTGGGTGGATTTTTCAATTTTTTGGGGGTGGTCACGAATTAAAGTCCTTTTCGCTCTAGGACGCATATTTAAGGAGATATGGGCAAAAGAAGTTTTTCATATAAAAATTTCAATTTTTTTAGGTTTTGGGTGGATTTTTCAATTTTTTGAGGGTGGTCATGAATTAAAGTCCTTTTCGCTCTATGACGCTTAGTTTAGGAGATATGGGCAAAAGAAGTTTTTCATATAAAAATTTCATTTTTTAGGTTTTGGGTGGATTTTTCAATTTTTTGGGGGTGGTCACGAATTAAAGTCCTTTTCGCTCTAGGACGCATATTTAAGGAGATATGGGCAAAAGAAGTTTTTCATATAAAAATTTCAATTTTTTAGGTTTTGGGTGGATTTTTTAATTTTTTGGGGGTGGTCACGAATTAAAGTCCTTTTCGCTCTAGGGCGCATATTTAAGGAGATATGGGCAAAAGAAGTTTTTCATATAAAAATTTCAATTTTTTTAGGTTTTTGGTGGATTTTTCAATTTGTTGAGGGTGGTCATGAATTAAAGTCCTTTTCGCTCTAGGACGCATATTTAAGGAGATATGGGCAAAAGAAGTTTTTCATATAAAAATTTCAATTTTTTTAGGTTTTGGGTGGATTTTTCAATTTTTTGGGGGTGGTCACGAATTAAAGTCCTTTTCGCTCTAGGACGCATATTTAAGGAGATATGGGCAAAAGAAGTTTTTCATATAAAAACTTCAATTTTTTTAGGTTTTGGGTGGATTTTTCAATTTTTTGGGGGTGGTCACGAATTAAAGTCCTTTTCGCTCTAGGACGCTTAGTTTAGGAGATATATGCAAAAGAAGTTTTTCATATAAAAATTTCAATTTTTTTTAGGTTTTGGGTGGATTTTTCAATTTTTTGAGGGTGGTCACGAATTAAAGTCCTTTTCGCTCTAGGACGCTTAGTTTAGGAGATATGGGCAAAAGAAGTTTTTCATATAAAAATTTCAATTTTTTTAGGTTTTGGGTGGATTTTTCAATTTTTTGAGGGTGGTCATGAATTAAAGTCCTTTTCGCTCTAGAAGGCTTAGTTTAGGAGATATGGGCAAAAGAAGTTTTTCATATAAAAATTTTAATTTATTTTAGGTTTTGGGTGGATTTTTCAATTTTTTGAGGGTGGTCACGAATTAAAGTCCTTTTCGCTCTAGGACGCATATTTAAGGAGATATAGACAAAAGAAGTTTTTCATATAAAAATTTAAATTTTTTTAGGTTTTGGGTGGATTTTTCAATTTTTTGGGGGTGGTCACGAATAAAAGTCCTTTTCGCTCTAGGACGCATATTTAAGGAGATATGGGCAAAAGAAGTTTTTCATATAAAAATTTCAATTTTGTTAGGTTTTGGGTGGATTTTTCAATTTTTTGAGGGTGGTCATGAATTAAAGTCCTTTTCGCTCTAGGACGCTTAGTTTAGGAGATATGGGCAAAAGAAGTTTTTCATATAAAAATTTCAATTTTTTTAGGTTTTGGGTGGATTTTTCAATTTTTTGGGGGTGGTCACGAATTAAAGTCCTTTTCGCTCTAGGGCGCATATTTAAGGAGATATGGGCAAAAGAAGTTTTTCATATAAAAATTTAAATTTTTTTAGGTTTTGGGTGGATTTTTCAATTTTTTGAGGGTGGTCACGAATTAAATTCCTTTTCGCTCTAGGACGCATATTTGAGGAGATATGGGCAAAAGAAGTTTTTCATATAAAAATTTCAATTTCTTTTAGGTTTTGGGTGGATTTTTCAATTTTTTGAGGGTGGTCACGAATTAAAGTCCTTTTCGCTCTAGGGCGCATATTTAAGGAGATATGGACAAAAGAAATATTTCATATAAAAATTTAAATTTTTTAGGTTTTGGGTGGATTTTTCAATTTTTTGAGGGTGGTCATGAATTAAAGTCCTTTTCGCTCTAGGACGCATATATAAGGAGATATGGGCAAAAGAAGTTTTTCATATAAAAATTTAAATTTTTTTAGGTTTTGGGTGGATTTTTCAATTTTTTGGGGGTGGTCACGAATTAAAGTCCTTTTCGCTCTATGGCGCATATTTAGGGAGATATGGGCAAAAGAAGTTTTTCATATAAAAATTTAAATTTTTTAGGTTTTGGGTGGATTTTTCAATTTTTTGGGGGTGGTCACGAATTAAAGTCCTTTTCGCTCTAGGACGCATATTTAAGGAGATATGGGCAAAAGAAGTTTTTCATATAAAAATTTCAATTTTTTTAGGTTTTGGGTGGATTTTTCAATTTTTTGAGGGTGGTCACGAATTAAAGTCCTTTTCGCTCTAGGGCGCATATTTAAGGAGATATGGGCAAAAGAAGTTTTTCATATAAAAATTTCAATTTTTTTAGGTTTTGGGTGGATTTTTCAATTTTTTGGGGGTGGTCACGAATTAAAGTCCTTTTCGCTCTAGGACGCATATTTAAGGAGATATGGGCAAAAGAAGTTTTTCATATAAAAATGTAAATTTTTTTAGGTTTTGGGTGGATTTTTCAATTTTTTGGGGGTGGTCACGAATTAAAGTCCTTTTCGCTCTAGGACGCATATTTAAGGAGATATGGGCAAAAGAAGTTTTTCATATAAAAATTTAAATTTTTTAGGTTTTGGGTGGATTTTTCAATTTTTTGGGGGTGGTCACGAATTAAAGTCCTTTTCGCTCTAGGACGCATATTTAAGGAGATATGGGCAAAAGAAGTTTTTCATATAAAAATTTCAATTTTTTTAGGTTTTGGGTGGATTTTTCAATTTTTTGAGGGTGGTCACGAATTAAAGTCCTTTTCGCTCTAGGGCGCATATTTAAGGAGATATGGGCAAAAGAAGTTTTTCATATAAAAATTTCAATTTTTTTAGGTTTTGGGTGGATTTTTCAATTTTTTGGGGGTGGTCACGAATTAAAGTCCTTTTCGCTCTAGGACGCATATTTAAGGAGATATGGGCAAAAGAAGTTTTTCATATAAAAATGTAAATTTTTTTAGGTTTTGGGTGGATTTTTCAATTTTTTGGGGGTGGTCACGAATTAAAGTCCTTTTCGCTCTAGGACGCATATTTAAGGAGATATGGGCAAAAGAAGTTTTTCATATAAAAATTTCAATTTTTTTAGGTTTTGGGTGGATTTTTCAATTTTTTGGGGGTGGTCACGAATTAAAGTCCTTTTCGCTCTAGGACGCTTAGTTTAGGAGATATATGCAAAAGAAGTTTTTCATATAAAAATTTCAATTTTTTTTAGGTTTTGGTGGATTTTTCAATTTTTTGGGGGTGGTCACGAATTAAAGTCCTTTTCGCTCTAGGACGCTTAGTTTAGGAGATATGGGCAAAAGAAGTTTTTCATATAAAAATTTCAATTTTTTTAGGTTTGGGTGGATTTTTCAATTTTTTGAGGGTGGTCACGAATTAAAGTCCTTTTCGCTCTAGGACGCATATTTAAGGAGATATGGACAAAAGAAGTTTTTCATATAAAAATTTCAATTTTTTTAGGTTTTGGGTGGATTTTTCAATTTTTTGGGGGTGATCACGAATTAAAGTCCTTTTCGCTCTAGGACGCTTAGTTTAGGAGATATGGGCAAAAGAAGTTTTTCATAAAAAATTTAAATTTTTTTTAGGTTTTGGGTGGATTTTTCAATTTTTTGGCGGTGGTCATGAATTAAAGTCCTTTTCGCTCTAGGACGCATATTTAAGGAGATATGGGCAAAAGAAGTTTTTCATATAAAAATTTAATTTTTTTTAGGTTTTGGGTGGATTTTTCAATTTTTTGGGGGTGGTCACGAATTAAAGTCCTTTTCGCTCTAGGACGCATATTTAAGGAGATATGGGCAAAAGAAGTTTTTCATATAAAAATTTCAATTTTTTTAGGTTTTGGGTGGATTTTTCAATTTTTTGAGGGTGGTCACGAATTAAAGTCCTTTTCGCTCTAGGACGCTTAGTTTAGGAGATATGGGCAAAAGAAGTTTTTCATATAAAAATTTCAATTTTTTTAGGTTTTGGGTGGATTTTTCAATTTTTTGGGGGTGGTCACGAATTAAAGTCCTTTTCGCTCTAGGACGCTTAGTTTAGGAGATATGGGCAAAAGAAGTTTTTCATATAAAAATTTCAATTTTTTTAGGTTTTGGGTGGATTTTTCAATTTTTTGAGGGTGGTCATGAATTAAAGTCCTTTTCGCTCTAGGAGGCTTAGTTTAGGAGATATGGGCAAAAGAAGTTTTTCATATAAAAATTTTAATTTATTTTAGGTTTTGGGTGGATTTTTCAATTTTTTGGGGGTGGTCACGAATTAAAGTCCTTTTCGCTCTAGGACGCTTAGTTTAGGAGATATGGGCAAAAGAAGTTTTTCATATAAAAATTTCAATTTTTTTAGGTTTTGGGTGGATTTTTCAATTTTTTGGGGGTGGTCACGAATTAAAGTCCTTTTCGCTCTAGGACGCATATTTAAGGAGATATGGACAAAAGAAGTTTTTCGTATAAAAATTTCAATTTTTTTAGGTTTTGGGTGGATTTTTCAATTTTTTGGGGGTGGTCACGAATTAAAGTCCTTTTCGCTCTAGGGCGCATATTTAAGGTGATATGGACAAAAGAAGTTTTTCATATAAAAATTTAAATTTTTTTAGGTTTTGGGTGGATTTTTCAATTTTTTGGGGGTGATCACGAATTAAAGTCCTTTTCGCTCTAGGACGCTTAGTTTAGGAGATATGGGCAAAAGAAGTTTTTCATAAAAAATTTAAATTTTTTTTAGGTTTTGGGTGGATTTTTCAATTTTTTGGCGGTGGTCATGAATTAAAGTCCTTTTCGCTCTAGGACGCATATTTAAGGAGATATGGGCAAAAGAAGTTTTTCATATAAAAATTTAATTTTTTTTAGGTTTTGGGTGGATTTTTCAATTTTTTGGGGGTGGTCACGAATTAAAGTCCTTTTCGCTCTAGGACGCATATTTAAGGAGATATGGGCAAAAGAAGTTTTTCATATAAAAATTTCAATTTTTTTAGGTTTTGGGTGGATTTTTCAATTTTTTGAGGGTGGTCACGAATTAAAGTCCTTTTCGCTCTAGGACGCTTAGTTTAGGAGATATGGGCAAAAGAAGTTTTTCATATAAAAATTTCAATTTTTTTAGGTTTTGGGTGGATTTTTCAATTTTTTGGGGGTGGTCACGAATTAAAGTCCTTTTCGCTCTAGGACGCTTAGTTTAGGAGATATGGGCAAAAGAAGTTTTTCATATAAAAATTTCAATTTTTTTAGGTTTTGGGTGGATTTTTCAATTTTTTGAGGGTGGTCATGAATTAAAGTCCTTTTCGCTCTAGGAGGCTTAGTTTAGGAGATATGGGCAAAAGAAGTTTTTCATATAAAAATTTTAATTTATTTTAGGTTTTGGGTGGATTTTTCAATTTTTTGGGGGTGGTCACGAATTAAAGTCCTTTTCGCTCTAGGACGCATATTTAAGGAGATATGAACAAAAGAAGTTTTTCATATAAAAATTTCAATTTTTTTAGGTTTTGGGTGGATTTTTCAATTTTTTGAGGGTGGTCACGAATTAAAGTCCTTTTCGCTCTAGGGCGCATATTTAAGGAGATATGGGCAAAAGAAGTTTTTCATATAATAATTTCAATTTTTTTAGGTTTTGGGTGGATTTTTCAATTTTTTGAGGGTGGTCACGAATTAAAGTCCTTTTCGCTCTAGGACGCTTAGTTTAGCAGATATGGGCAAAAGAAGTTTTTCATATAAAAATTTAAATTTTTTTAGGTTTTGGGTGGATTTTTCAATTTTTTGGGGGTGGTCACGAATTAAAGTCCTTTTCGCTCTAGGACGCATATTTAAGGAGATATGGGCAAAAGAAGTTTTTCATATAAAAACTTCAATTTTTTTAGGTTTTGGGTGGATTTTTCAATTTTTTGGGGGTGGTCACGAATTAAAGTCCTTTTCGCTCTAGGACGCTTAGTTTAGGAGATATGGGCAAAAGAAGTTTTTCATATAAAAATTTCAATTTTTTTAGGTTTTGGGTGGATTTTTCAATTTTTTGAGGGTGGTCACGAATTAAAGTTCTTTTCGCTCTAGGACGCATATTTAAGGAGATATGGACAAAAGCAATTTTTCATATAAAAATTTAAATTTTTTTAGGTTTTGGGTGGATTTTTCAATTTTTTGAGGGTGGTCATGAATTAAAGTCCTTTTCGCTCTAGGACGCATATTTAAGGAGATATGGGCAAAAGAAGTTTTTCATATAAAAATTTCAATTTTTTTAGGTTTTGGGTGGATTTTTCAATTTTTTGAGGGTGGTCACGAATTAAAGTCCTTTTCGCTCTAGGACGCATATTTAAGGAGATATGGGCAAAAGAAGTTTTTCATATAAAAATTTAAATTTTTTTAGGTTTTGGGTGGATTTTTTAATTTTTTGAGGGTGGTCACGAATTAAAGTCCTTTTCGCTCTAGGACGCATATTTAAGGAGATATGGGCAAAAGAAGTTTTTCATATAAAAATTTCAATTTTTTTAGGTTTTGGGTGGATTTTTCAATTTTTTGGGGGTGGTCACGAATTAAAGTCCTTTTCGCTCTAGGGCGCATATTTAAGGAGATATGGACAAAAGAAGTTTTTCATATAAAAATTTAAATTTTTTTAGGTTTTGGGTGGATTTTTCAATTTTTTGGGGGTGATCACGAATTAAAGTCCTTTTCGCTCTAGGACGCTTAGTTTAGGAGATATGGGCAAAAGAAGTTTTTCATAAAAAATTTAAATTTTTTTTAGGTTTTGGGTGGATTTTTCAATTTTTTGGCGGTGGTCATGAATTAAAGTCCTTTTCGCTCTAGGACGCATATTTAAGGAGATATGGGCAAAAGAAGTTTTTCATATAAAAATTTAATTTTTTTTAGGTTTTGGGTGGATTTTTCAATTTTTTGGGGGTGGTCACGAATTAAAGTCCTTTTCGCTCTAGGACGCATATTTAAGGAGATATGGGCAAAAGAAGTTTTTCATATAAAAATTTCAATTTTTTTAGGTTTTGGGTGGATTTTTCAATTTTTTGAGGGTGGTCACGAATTAAAGTCCTTTTCGCTCTAGGACGCTTAGTTTAGGAGATATGGGCAAAAGAAGTTTTTCATATAAAAATTTCAATTTTTTTAGGTTTTGGGTGGATTTTTCAATTTTTTGGGGGTGGTCACGAATTAAAGTCCTTTTCGCTCTAGGACGCTTAGTTTAGGAGATATGGGCAAAAGAAGTTTTTCATATAAAAATTTCAATTTTTTTAGGTTTTGGGTGGATTTTTCAATTTTTTGAGGGTGGTCATGAATTAAAGTCCTTTTCGCTCTAGGAGGCTTAGTTTAGGAGATATGGGCAAAAGAAGTTTTTCATATAAAAATTTTAATTTATTTTAGGTTTTGGGTGGATTTTTCAATTTTTTGGGGGTGGTCACGAATTAAAGTCCTTTTCGCTCTAGGACGCATATTTAAGGAGATATGAACAAAAGAAGTTTTTCATATAAAAATTTCAATTTTTTTAGGTTTTGGGTGGATTTTTCAATTTTTTGAGGGTGGTCACGAATTAAAGTCCTTTTCGCTCTAGGGCGCATATTTAAGGAGATATGGGCAAAAGAAGTTTTTCATATAATAATTTCAATTTTTTTAGGTTTTGGGTGGATTTTTCAATTTTTTGAGGGTGGTCACGAATTAAAGTCCTTTTCGCTCTAGGACGCTTAGTTTAGCAGATATGGGCAAAAGAAGTTTTTCATATAAAAATTTAAATTTTTTTAGGTTTTGGGTGGATTTTTCAATTTTTTGGGGGTGGTCACGAATTAAAGTCCTTTTCGCTCTAGGACGCATATTTAAGGAGATATGGGCAAAAGAAGTTTTTCATATAAAAACTTCAATTTTTTTAGGTTTTGGGTGGATTTTTCAATTTTTTCGGGGTGGTCACGAATTAAAGTCCTTTTCGCTCTAGGACGCTTAGTTTAGGAGATATGGGCAAAAGAAGTTTTTCATATAAAAATTTCAATTTTTTTAGGTTTTGGGTGGATTTTTCAATTTTTTGAGGGTGGTCACGAATTAAAGTTCTTTTCGCTCTAGGACGCATATTTAAGGAGATATGGACAAAAGCAATTTTTCATATAAAAATTTAAATTTTTTTAGGTTTTGGGTGGATTTTTCAATTTTTTGAGGGTGGTCATGAATTAAAGTCCTTTTCGCTCTAGGACGCATATTTAAGGAGATATGGGCAAAAGAAGTTTTTCATATAAAAATTTCAATTTTTTTAGGTTTTGGGTGGATTTTTCAATTTTTTGAGGGTGGTCACGAATTAAAGTCCTTTTCGCTCTAGGACGCATATTTAAGGAGATATGGGCAAAAGAAGTTTTTCATATAAAAATTTCAATTTTTTTAGGTTTTGGGTGGATTTTTTAATTTTTTGAGGGTGGTCACGAATTAAAGTCCTTTTCGCTCTAGGACGCATATTTAAGGAGATATGGGCAAAAGAAGTTTTTCATATAAAAATTTCAATTTTTTTAGGTTTTGGGTGGATTTTTTAATTTTTTGAGGGTGGTCACGAATTAAAGTCCTTTTCGCTCTAGGGCGCATATTTAAGGAGATATGGGCAAAAGAAGTTTTTCATATAAAAATTTCAATTTTTTAGGTTTTGGGTGGATTTTTCAATTTTTTGGGGGTGGTCACGAATTAAAGTCCTTTTCGCTCTAGGGCGCTTAGTTTAGGAGATATGGACAAAAGAAGTTTTTCATATAAAAATTTAAATTTTTTTAGGTTTTGGGTGGATTTTTCAATTTTTTGGGGGTGGTCACGAATTAAAGTCCTTTTCGTTCTAGGACGCTTAGTTTAGGAGATATGGGCAAAAGAAGTTTTTCATATAAAAATTTAAATTTTTTTTAGGTTTTGGGTGGATTTTTCAATTTTTTGGGGGTGGTCATGAATTAAAGTCCTTTTCGCTCTAGGACGCTTAGTTTAGGAGATATGGGCAAAAGAAGTTTTTCATATAAAAATTTCAATTTTTTTAGGTTTTGGGTGGATTTTTCAATTTTTTGGGGGTGGTCACGAATTAAAGTCCTTTTCGCTCTAGGACGCATATTTAAGGAGATATGGGCAAAAGAAGTTTTTCATATAAAAATTTCAATTTTTTTAGGTTTTGGGTGGATTTTTCAATTTTTTGAGGGTGGTCACGAATTAAAGTCCTTTTCGCTCTAGGACGCTTAGTTTAGGAGATATGGGCAAAAGAAGTTTTTCATATAAAAATTTCAATTTTTTTAGGTTTTGGGTGGATTTTTCAATTTTTTGGGGGTGGTCACGAATTAAAGTCCTTTTCGCTCTAGGACGCTTAGTTTAGGAGATATGGGCAAAAGAAGTTTTTCATATAAAAATTTCAATTTTTTTAGGTTTTGGGTGGATTTTTCAATTTTTTGAGGGTGGTCATGAATTAAAGTCCTTTTCGCTCTAGGAGGCTTAGTTTAGGAGATATGGGCAAAAGAAGTTTTTCATATAAAAATTTTAATTTATTTTAGGTTTTGGGTGGATTTTTCAATTTTTTGGGGGTGGTCACGAATTAAAGTCCTTTTCGCTCTAGGACGCATATTTAAGGAGATATGAACAAAAGAAGTTTTTCATATAAAAATTTCAATTTTTTTAGGTTTTGGGTGGATTTTTCAATTTTTTGAGGGTGGTCACGAATTAAAGTCCTTTTCGCTCTAGGGCGCATATTTAAGGAGATATGGGCAAAAGAAGTTTTTCATATAATAATTTCAATTTTTTTAGGTTTTGGGTGGATTTTTCAATTTTTTGAGGGTGGTCACGAATTAAAGTCCTTTTCGCTCTAGGACGCTTAGTTTAGCAGATATGGGCAAAAGAAGTTTTTCATATAAAAATTTAAATTTTTTTAGGTTTTGGGTGGATTTTTCAATTTTTTGGGGGTGGTCACGAATTAAAGTCCTTTTCGCTCTAGGACGCATATTTAAGGAGATATGGGCAAAAGAAGTTTTTCATATAAAAACTTCAATTTTTTTAGGTTTTGGGTGGATTTTTCAATTTTTTCGGGGTGGTCACGAATTAAAGTCCTTTTCGCTCTAGGACGCTTAGTTTAGGAGATATGGGCAAAAGAAGTTTTTCATATAAAAATTTCAATTTTTTTAGGTTTTGGGTGGATTTTTCAATTTTTTGAGGGTGGTCACGAATTAAAGTTCTTTTCGCTCTAGGACGCATATTTAAGGAGATATGGACAAAAGCAATTTTTCATATAAAAATTTAAATTTTTTTAGGTTTTGGGTGGATTTTTCAATTTTTTGAGGGTGGTCATGAATTAAAGTCCTTTTCGCTCTAGGACGCATATTTAAGGAGATATGGGCAAAAGAAGTTTTTCATATAAAAATTTCAATTTTTTTAGGTTTTGGGTGGATTTTTCAATTTTTTGAGGGTGGTCACGAATTAAAGTCCTTTTCGCTCTAGGACGCATATTTAAGGAGATATGGGCAAAAGAAGTTTTTCATATAAAAATTTAAATTTTTTTAGGTTTTGGGTGGATTTTTTAATTTTTTGAGGGTGGTCACGAATTAAAGTCCTTTTCGCTCTAGGACGCATATTTAAGGAGATATGGGCAAAAGAAGTTTTTCATATAAAAATTTCAATTTTTTTAGGTTTTGGGTGGATTTTTTAATTTTTTGAGGGTGGTCACGAATTAAAGTCCTTTTCGCTCTAGGGCGCATATTTAAGGAGATATGGGCAAAAGAAGTTTTTCATATAAAAATTTCAATTTTTTAGGTTTTGGGTGGATTTTTCAATTTTTTGGGGGTGGTCACGAATTAAAGTCCTTTTCGCTCTAGGGCGCTTAGTTTAGGAGATATGGACAAAAGAAGTTTTTCATATAAAAATTTAAATTTTTTTAGGTTTTGGGTGGATTTTTCAATTTTTTGGGGGTGGTCACGAATTAAAGTCCTTTTCGTTCTAGGACGCTTAGTTTAGGAGATATGGGCAAAAGAAGTTTTTCATATAAAAATTTAAATTTTTTTTAGGTTTTGGGTGGATTTTTCAATTTTTTGGGGGTGGTCATGAATTAAAGTCCTTTTCGCTCTAGGACGCTTAGTTTAGGAGATATGGGCAAAAGAAGTTTTTCATATAAAAATTTCAATTTTTTTAGGTTTTGGGTGGATTTTTCAATTTTTTGGGGGTGGTCACGAATTAAAGTCCTTTTCGCTCTAGGACGCATATTTAAGGAGATATGGGCAAAAGAAGTTTTTCATATAAAAATTTCAATTTTTTTAGGTTTTGGGTGGATTTTTCAATTTTTTGAGGGTGGTCATGAATTAAAGTCCTTTTCGCTCTAGGACGCTTAGTTTAGGAGATATGGGCAAAAGAAGTTTTTCATATAAAAATTTCATTTTTTTAGGTTTTGGGTGGATTTTTCAATTTTTTGGGGGTGGTCACGAATTAAAGTCCTTTTCGCTCTAGGACGCATATTTAAGGAAATATGGGCAAAAGAAGTTTTTCATATAAAAATTTAAATTTTTTTAGGTTTTGGGTGGATTTTTTAATTTTTTGGGGGTGGTCACGAATTAAAGTCCTTTTCGCTCTAGGGCGCATATTTAAGGAGATATGGGCAAAAGAAGTTTTTCATATAAAAATTTCAATTTTTTTAGGTTTTTGGTGGATTTTTCAATTTGTTGAGGGTGGTCATGAATTAAAGTCCTTTTCGCTCTAGGACGCATATTTAAGGAGATATGGGCAAAAGAAGTTTTTCATATAAAAATTTCAATTTTTTTAGGTTTTGGGTGGATTTTTCAATTTTTTGGGGGTGGTCACGAATTAAAGTCCTTTTCGCTCTAGGACGCATATTTAAGGAGATGTGGGCAAAAGAAGTTTTTCATATAAAAATTTCAATTTTTTTAGGTTTTGGGTGGATTTTTCAATTTTTTGAGGGTGGTCATGAATTAAAGTCCTTTTCGCTCTAGGACGCTTAGTTTAGGAGATATGGGCAAAAGAAGTTTTTCATATAAAAATTTCAATTTTTTTAGGTTTTGGGTGGATTTTTCAATTTTTTGAGGGTGGTCACGAATTAAAGTTCTTTTCGCTCTAGGACGCATATTTAAGGAGATATGGACAAAAGCAATTTTTCATATAAAAATTTAAATTTTTTTAGGTTTTGGGTGGATTTTTCAATTTTTTGAGGGTGGTCATGAATTAAAGTCCTTTTCGCTCTAGGACGCATATTTAAGGAGATATGGGCAAAAGAAGTTTTTCATATAAAAATTTCAATTTTTTTAGGTTTTGGGTGGATTTTTCAATTTTTTGAGGGTGGTCACGAATTAAAGTCCTTTTCGCTCTAGGACGCATATTTAAGGAGATATGGGCAAAAGAAGTTTTTCATATAAAAATTTAAATTTTTTTAGGTTTTGGGTGGATTTTTTAATTTTTTGAGGGTGGTCACGAATTAAAGTCCTTTTCGCTCTAGGACGCATATTTAAGGAGATATGGGCAAAAGAAGTTTTTCATATAAAAATTTCAATTTTTTTAGGTTTTGGGTGGATTTTTTAATTTTTTGAGGGTGGTCACGAATTAAAGTCCTTTTCGCTCTAGGGCGCATATTTAAGGAGATATGGGCAAAAGAAGTTTTTCATATAAAAATTTCAATTTTTTTAGGTTTTGGGTGGATTTTTCAATTTTTTGAGGGTGGTCATGAATTAAAGTCCTTTTCGCTCTAGGACGCATATTTAAGGAGATATGGGCAAAATAAGTTTTTCATATAAAAATTTCAATTTTTTAGGTTTTGGTGGATTTTTCAATTTTTTGGGGGTGGTCACGAATTAAAGTCCTTTTCGCTCTAGGGCGCTTAGTTTAGGAGATATGGACAAAAGAAGTTTTTCATATAAAAATTTAAATTTTTTTAGGTTTTGGGTGGATTTTTCAATTTTTTGGGGGTGGTCACGAATTAAAGTCCTTTTCGTTCTAGGACGCTTAGTTTAGGAGATATGGGCAAAAGAAGTTTTTCATATAAAAATTTAAATTTTTTTTAGATTTTGGGTGGATTTTTCAATTTTTTGGGGGTGGTCATGAATTAAAGTCATTTTCGCTCTAGGACGCTTAGTTTAGGAGATATGGGCAAAAGAAGTTTTTCATATAAAAATTTAAATTTTTTTAGGTTTTGGGTGGATTTTTCAATTTTTTGGGGGTGGTCACGAATTAAAGTCCTTTTCGCTCTAGGACGCATATTTAAGGAGATATGGACAAAAGAATTTTTTCGTATAAAAATTTCAATTTTTTTAGGTTTTGGGTGGATTTTTCAATTTTTTGGGGGTGGTCACGAATTAAAGTCCTTTTCGCTCTAGGACGCTTAGTTTAGGAGATATGGACAAAAGAAGTTTTTCATATAAAAATTTAATTTTTTTTTGGTTTTGGGTGGATTTTTCAATTTTTTGGGGGTGGTCACGAATTAAAGTCCTTTTCGCTCTAGGGCGCTTAGTTTAGGAGATATGGACAAAAGAAGTTTTTCATATAAAAATTTAAATTTTTTTAGGTTTTGGGTGGATTTTTCAATTTTTTGGGGGTGGTCACGAATTAAAGTCCTTTTCGTTCTAGGACGCTTAGTTTAGGAGATATGGGCAAAAGAAGTTTTTCATATAAAAATTTAAATTTTTTTTAGATTTTGGGTGGATTTTTCAATTTTTTGGGGGTGGTCATGAATTAAAGTCATTTTCGCTCTAGGACGCTTAGTTTAGGAGATATGGGCAAAAGAAGTTTTTCATATAAAAATTTAATTTTTTTTAGGTTTTGGGTGGATTTTTCAATTTTTTGGGGGTGGTCACGAATTAAAGTCCTTTTCGCTCTAGGACGCATATTTAAGGAGATATGGACAAAAGAATTTTTTCGTATAAAAATTTCAATTTTTTTAGGTTTTGGGTGGATTTTTCAATTTTTTGAGGGTGGTCATGAATTAAAGTCCTTTTCGCTCTAGGACGCTTAGTTTAGGAGATATGGGCAAAAGAAGTTTTTCATATAAAAATTTCATTTTTTTAGGTTTTGGGTGGATTTTTCAATTTTTTGGGGGTGGTCACGAATTAAAGTCCTTTTCGCTCTTGGACGCATATTTAAGGAGATATGGGCAAAAGAAGTTTTTCATATAAAAATTTAAATTTTTTTAGCTTTTGGGTGGATTTTTTAATTTTTTGGGGGTGGTCACGAATTAAAGTCCTTTTCGCTCTAGGGCGCATATTTAAGGAGATATGGGCAAAAGAAGTTTTTCATATAAAAATTTCAATTTTTTTAGGTGTTTGGTGGATTTTTCAATTTGTTGAGGGTGGTCATGAATTAAAGTCCTTTTCGCTCTAGGACGCATATTTAAGGAGATATGGGCAAAAGAAGTTTTTCATATAAAAATTTCAATTTTTTTAGGTTTTGGGTGGATTTTTCAATTTTTTGGGGGTGGTCACGAATTAAAGTCCTTTTCGCTCCAGGACGCATATTTAAGGAGATATGGGCAAAAGAAGTTTTTCATATAAAAACTTCAATTTTTTTAGGTTTTGGGTGGATTTTTCAATTTTTTGGGGGTGGTCACGAATTAAAGTCCTTTTCGCTCTAGGACGCTTAGTTTAGGAGATATATGCAAAAGAAGTTTTTCATATAAAAATTTCAATTTTTTTAGGTTTTGGGTGGATTTTTCAATTTTTTGAGGGTGGTCATGAATTAAAGTCCTTTTCGCTCTAGGACGCATATTTAAGGAGATATGGGCAAAATAAGTTTTTCATATAAAAATTTCAATTTTTTTAGGTTTTGGGTGGATTTTTCAATTTTTTGGGGGTGGTCACGAATTAAAGTCCTTTTCGCTCTAGGGCGCTTAGTTTAGGAGATATGGACAAAAGAAGTTTTTCATATAAAAATTTAAATTTTTTTAGGTTTTGGGTGGATTTTTCATTTTTTGGGGGTGGTCACGAATTAAAGTCCTTTTCGTTCTAGGACGCTTAGTTTAGGAGATATGGGCAAAAGAAGTTTTTCATATAAAAATTTCAATTTTTTTAGGTTTTGGGTGGATTTTTCAATTTTTTGGGGGTGGTCATGAATTAAAGTCCTTTTCGCTCTAGGACGCTTAGTTTAGGAGATATGGGCAAAAGAAGTTTTTCATATAAAAATTTCAATTTTTTTACGTTTTGGGTGGATTTTTCAATTTTTTGGGGGTGGTCACGAATTAAAGTCCTTTTCGCTCTAGGACGCATATTTAAGGAGATATGGGCAAAAGAAGTTTTTCATATAAAAATTTCAATTTTTTTAGGTTTTGGGTGGATTTTTCAATTTTTTGGGGTTGGTCACGAATTAAAGTCCTTTTCGCTCTAGGGCGCTTAGTTTAGGAGATATGGACAAAAGAAGTTTTTCATATAAAAATTTAAATTTTTTTAGGTTTTGGGTGGATTTTTCAATTTTTTGGGGGTGGTCACGAATTAAAGTCCTTTTCGTTCTAGGACGCTTAGTTTAGGAGATATGGGCAAAAGAAGTTTTTCATATAAAAATTTAAATTTTTTTTAGGTTTTGGGTGGATTTTTCAATTTTTTGGGGGTGGTCATGAATTAAAGTCCTTTTCGCTCTAGGACGCTTAGTTTAGGAGATATGGGCAAAAGAAGTTTTTCATATAAAAATTTCAATTTTTTTAGGTTTTGGGTGGATTTTTCAATTTTTTGGGGGTGGTCACGAATTAAAGTCCTTTTCGCTCTAGGACGCATATTTAAGGAGATATGGGCAAAAGAAGTTTTTCATATAAAAATTTCAATTTTTTTAGGTTTTGGGTGGATTTTTCAATTTTTTGAGGGTGGTCATGAATTAAAGTCCTTTTCGCTCTATGACGCTTAGTTTAGGAGATATGGGCAAAAGAAGTTTTTCATATAAAAATTTCATTTTTTAGGTTTTGGGTGGATTTTTCAATTTTTTGGGGGTGGTCACGAATTAAAGTCCTTTTCGCTCTAGGACGCATATTTAAGGAGATATGGGCAAAAGAAGTTTTTCATATAAAAATTTCAATTTTTTTAGGTTTTGGGTGGATTTTTCAATTTTTTGGGGGTGGTCACGAATTAAAGTCCTTTTCGCTCTAGGACGCTTAGTTTAGGAGATATGGGCAAAAGAAGTTTTTCATATAAAAATTTCAATTTTTTTAGGTTTTGGGTGGATTTTTCAATTTTTTGAGGGTGGTCACGAATTAAAGTCCTTTTCGCTCTAGGGCGCATATTTAAGGAGATATGGGCAAAAGAAGTTTTTCATATAAAAATTTCAATTTTTTTAGGTTTTGGGTGGATTTTTCAATTTTTTGAGGGTGGTCACGAATTAAAGTCCTTTTCGCTCTAGGACGCTTAGTTTAGCAGATATGGGCAAAAGAAGTTTTTCATATAAAAATTTAAATTTTTTTAGGTTTTGGGTGGATTTTTCAATTTTTTGGGGGTGGTCACGAATTAAAGTCCTTTTCGTTCTAGGACGCTTAGTTTAGGAGATATGGGCAAAAGAAGTTTTTCATATAAAAATTTAAATTTTTTTTAGGTTTTGGGTGGATTTTTCAATTTTTTGGGGGTGGTCATGAATTAAAGTCCTTTTCGCTCTAGGACGCTTAGTTTAGGAGATATGGGCAAAAGAAGTTTTTCATATAAAAATTTCAATTTTTTTAGGTTTTGGGTGGATTTTTCAATTTTTTGGGGGTGGTCACGAATTAAAGTCCTTTTCGCTCTAGGGCGCATATTTAAGGAGATATGGGCAAAAGAAGTTTTTCATATAAAAATTTCAATTTTTTTAGGTTTTTGGTTGATTTTTCAATTTGTTGAGGGTGGTCATGAATTAAAGTCCTTTTCGCTCTAGGACGCATATTTAAGGAGATATGGGCAAAAGAAGTTTTTCATATAAAAATTTCAATTTTTTTAGGTTTTGGGTGGATTTTTCAATTTTTTGGGGGTGGTCACGAATTAAAGTCCTTTTCGCTCTAGGACGCATATTTAAGGAGATATGGGCAAAAGAAGTTTTTCATATAAAAACTTCAATTTTTTTAGGTTTTGGGTGGATTTTTCAATTTTTTGGGGGTGGTCACGAATTAAAGTCCTTTTCGCTCTAGGACGCTTAGTTTAGGAGATATGGGCAAAAGAAGTTTTTCATATAAAAATTTCAATTTTGTTAGGTTTTGGGTGGATTTTTCAATTTTTTGAGGGTGGTCATGAATTAAAGTCCTTTTCGCTCTAGGACGCTTAGTTTAGGAGATATGGGCAAAAGAAGTTTTTCATATAAAAATTTCAATTTTTTTAGGTTTTGGGTGGATTTTTCAATTTTTTGGGGGTGGTCACGAATTAAAGTCCTTTTCGCTCTAGGGCGCATATTTAAGGAGATATGGGCAAAAGAAGTTTTTCATATAAAAATTTAAATTTTTTTAGGTTTTGGGTGGATTTTTCAATTTTTTGAGGGTGGTCACGAATTAAATTCCTTTTCGCTCTAGGACGCATATTTGAGGAGATATGGGCAAAAGAAGTTTTTCATATAAAAATTTCAATTTTTTAGGTTTTGGGTGGATTTTTCAATTTTTTGAGGGTGGTCACGAATTAAAGTCCTTTTCGCTCTAGGGCGCATATTTAAGGAGATATGGACAAAAGAAATATTTCATATAAAAATTTAAATTTTTTAGGTTTTGGGTGGATTTTTCAATTTTTTGAGGGTGGTCATGAATTAAAGTCCTTTGCGCTCTAGGACGCATATATAAGGAGATATGGGCAAAAGAAGTTTTTCATATAAAAATTTAAATTTTTTTAGGTTTTGGGTGGATTTTTCAATTTTTTGGGGGTGGTCACGAATTAAAGTCCTTTTCGCTCTATGGCGCATATTTAGGAAGATATGGGCAAAAGAAGTTTTTCATATAAAAATTTAAATTTTTTTAGGTTTTGGGTGGATTTTTCAATTTTTTGGGGGTGGTCACGAATTAAAGTCCTTTTCGCTCTAGGACGCATATTTAAGGAGATATGGGCAAAAGAAGTTTTTCATATAAAAATTTCAATTTTTTTAGGTTTTGGGTGGATTTTTCAATTTTTTGAGGGTGGTCACGAATTAAAGTCCTTTTCGCTCTAGGGCGCATATTTAAGGAGATATGGGCAAAAGAAGTTTTTCATATAAAAATTTCAATTTTTTTTAGGTTTTGGGTGGATTTTTCAATTTTTTGGGGGTGGTCACGAATTAAAGTCCTTTTCGCTCTAGGACGCATATTTAAGGAGATATGGGCAAAAGAAGTTTTTCATATAAAAATGTAAATTTTTTTAGGTTTTGGGTGGATTTTTCAATTTTTTGGGGGTGGTCACGAATTAAAGTCCTTTTCGCTCTAGGACGCATATTTAAGGAGATATGGGCAAAAGAAGTTTTTCATATAAAAATTTCAATTTTTTTTAGGTTTTGGTGGATTTTTCAATTTTTTGGGGGTGGTCACGAATTAAAGTCCTTTTCGCTCTAGGACGCTTAGTTTAGGAGATATGGGCAAAAGAAGTTTTTCATATAAAAATTTCAATTTTTTTAGGTTTTGGTGGATTTTTCAATTTTTTGAGGGTGGTCACGAATTAAAGTCCTTTTCGCTCTAGGACGCTTAGTTTAGGAGATATATGCAAAAGCAGTTTTTCATATAAAAATTTCAATTTTTTTAGGTTTTGGGTGGATTTTTCAACTTTTTGAGGGTGGTCATGAATTAAAGTCCTTTTCGCTCTAGGACGCTTAGTTTAGGAGATATATGCAAAAGAAGTTTTTCATATAAAAATTTCAATTTTTTTAGGTTTTGGGTGGATTTTTCAATTTTTTGAGGGTGGTCACGAATTAAAGTCCTTTTCGCTCTAGGACGCATATTTAAGGAGATATGGACAAAAGAAGTTTTTCATATAAAAATTTCAATTTTTTTAGGTTTTGGGTGGATTTTTCAATTTTTTGGGGGTGGTCACGAATTAAAGTCCTTTTCGCTCTAGGACGCATATTTAAGGAGATATGGGCAAAAGAAGTTTTTCATATAAAAATTTCAATTTTTTTAGGTTTTGGGTGGATTTTTCAATTTTTTGAGGGTGGTCATGAATTAAAGTCCTTTTCGCTCTAGGACGCTTAGTTTAGGAGATATGGGCAAAAGAAGTTTTTCATATAAAAATTTCAATTTTTTTAGGTTTTGGGTGGATTTTTCAATTTTTTGAGGGTGGTCACGAATTAAAGTCCTTTTCGCTCTAGGACGCTTAGTTTAGGAGATATGGGCAAAAGAAGTTTTTCATATAAAAATTTCAATTTTTTTAGGTTTTGGGTGGATTTTTCAATTTTTTGGGGGTGGTCACGAATTAAAGTCCTTTTCGCTCTAGGACGCATATTTAAGGAGATATGGACAAAAGAAGTTTTTCGTATAAAAATTTCAATTTTTTTAGGTTTTGGGTGGATTTTTCAATTTTTTGGGGGTGGTCACGAATTAAAGTCCTTTTCGCTCTAGGACGCATATTTAAGGAGATATGGGCAAAAGAAGTTTTTCATATAAAAATTTCAATTTTTTTAGGTTTTGGGTGGATTTTTCAATTTTTTGAGGGTGGTCATGAATTAAAGTCCTTTTCGCTCTAGGACGCTTAGTTTAGGAGATATGGGCAAAAGAAGTTTTTCATATAAAAATTTCAATTTTTTTAGGTTTTGGGCGGATTTTTCAATTTTTTGAGGGTGGTCACGAATTAAAGTCCTTTTCGCTCTAGGGCGCATATTTAAGGAGATATGGGCAAAAGAAGTTTTTCATATAAAAATTTCAATTTTTTTAGGTTTTGGGTGGATTTTTCAATTTTTTGAGGGTGGTCACGAATTAAAGTCCTTTTCGCTCTAGGACGCTTAGTTTAGCAGATATGGGCAAAAGAAGTTTTTCATATAAAAATTTAAATTTTTTTAGGTTTTGGGTGGATTTTTCAATTTTTTGGGGGTGGTCACGAATTAAAGTCCTTTTCGTTCTAGGACGCTTAGTTTAGGAGATATGGGCAAAAGAAGTTTTTCATATAAAAATTTAAATTTTTTTTAGGTTTTGGGTGGATTTTTCAATTTTTTGGGGGTGGTCATGAATTAAAGTCCTTTTCGCTCTAGGACGCTTAGTTTAGGAGATATGGGCAAAAGAAGTTTTTCATATAAAAATTTCAATTTTTTTAGGTTTTGGGTGGATTTTTCAACTTTTTGAGGGTGGTCATGAATTAAAGTCCTTTTCGCTCTAGGACGCTTAGTTTAGGAGATATATGCAAAAGAAGTTTTTCATATAAAAATTTCAATTTTTTTAGGTTTTGGGTGGATTTTTCAATTTTTTGAGGGTGGTCACGAATTAAAGTCCTTTTCGCTCTAGGACGCATATTTAAGGAGATATGGACAAAAGAAGTTTTTCATATAAAAATTTCAATTTTTTTAGGTTTTGGGTGGATTTTTCAATTTTTTGGGGGTGGTCACGAATTAAAGTCCTTTTCGCTCTAGGACGCATATTTAAGGAGATATGGGCAAAAGAAGTTTTTCATATAAAAATTTCAATTTTTTTAGGTTTTGGGTGGATTTTTCAATTTTTTGAGGGTGGTCATGAATTAAAGTCCTTTTCGCTCTAGGACGCTTAGTTTAGGAGATATGGGCAAAAGAAGTTTTTCATATAAAAATTTCAATTTTTTTAGGTTTTGGGTGGATTTTTCAATTTTTTGAGGGTGGTCACGAATTAAAGTCCTTTTCGCTCTAGGACGCTTAGTTTAGGAGATATGGGCAAAAGAAGTTTTTCATATAAAAATTTCAATTTTTTTAGGTTTTGGGTGGATTTTTCAATTTTTTGGGGGTGGTCACGAATTAAAGTCCTTTTCGCTCTAGGACGCATATTTAAGGAGATATGGACAAAAGAAGTTTTTCGTATAAAAATTTCAATTTTTTTAGGTTTTGGGTGGATTTTTCAATTTTTTGGGGGTGGTCACGAATTAAAGTCCTTTTCGCTCTAGGACGCATATTTAAGGAGATATGGGCAAAAGAAGTTTTTCATATAAAAATTTCAATTTTTTTAGGTTTTGGGTGGATTTTTCAATTTTTTGAGGGTGGTCATGAATTAAAGTCCTTTTCGCTCTAGGACGCTTAGTTTAGGAGATATGGGCAAAAGAAGTTTTTCATATAAAAATTTCAATTTTTTTAGGTTTTGGGCGGATTTTTCAATTTTTTGAGGGTGGTCACGAATTAAAGTCCTTTTCGCTCTAGGGCGCATATTTAAGGAGATATGGGCAAAAGAAGTTTTTCATATAAAAATTTCAATTTTTTTAGGTTTTGGGTGGATTTTTCAATTTTTTGAGGGTGGTCACGAATTAAAGTCCTTTTCGCTCTAGGACGCTTAGTTTAGCAGATATGGGCAAAAGAAGTTTTTCATATAAAAATTTAAATTTTTTTAGGTTTTGGGTGGATTTTTCAATTTTTTGGGGGTGGTCACGAATTAAAGTCCTTTTCGTTCTAGGACGCTTAGTTTAGGAGATATGGGCAAAAGAAGTTTTTCATATAAAAATTTAAATTTTTTTTAGGTTTTGGGTGGATTTTTCAATTTTTTGGGGGTGGTCATGAATTAAAGTCCTTTTCGCTCTAGGACGCTTAGTTTAGGAGATATGGGCAAAAGAAGTTTTTCATATAAAAATTTCAATTTTTTTAGGTTTTGGGTGGATTTTTCAATTTTTTGGGGGTGGTCACGAATTAAAGTCCTTTTCGCTCTAGGGCGCATATTTAAGGAGATATGGGCAAAAGAAGTTTTTCATATAAAAATTTCAATTTTTTTAGGTTTTTGGTGGATTTTTCAATTTGTTGAGGGTGGTCATGAATTAAAGTCCTTTTCGCTCTAGGACGCATATTTAAGGAGATATGGGCAAAAGAAGTTTTTCATATAAAAATTTCAATTTTTTTAGGTTTTGGGTGGATTTTTCAATTTTTTGGGGGTGGTCACGAATTAAAGTCCTTTTCGCTCTAGGACGCATATTTAAGGAGATATGGGCAAAAGAAGTTTTTCATATAAAAACTTCAATTTTTTTAGGTTTTGGGTGGATTTTTCAATTTTTTGGGGGTGGTCACGAATTAAAGTCCTTTTCGCTCTAGGACGCTTAGTTTAGGAGATATATGCAAAAGAAGTTTTTCATATAAAAATTTCAATTTTTTTTAGGTTTTGGGTGGATTTTTCAATTTTTTGAGGGTGGTCACGAATTAAAGTCCTTTTCGCTCTAGGACGCTTAGTTTAGGAGATATGGGCAAAAGAAGTTTTTCATATAAAAATTTCAATTTTTTTAGGTTTTGGGTGGATTTTTCAATTTTTTGAGGGTGGTCATGAATTAAAGTCCTTTTCGCTCTAGAAGGCTTAGTTTAGGAGATATGGGCAAAAGAAGTTTTTCATATAAAAATTTTAATTTATTTTAGGTTTTGGGTGGATTTTTCAATTTTTTGAGGGTGGTCACGAATTAAAGTCCTTTTCGCTCTAGGACGCTTAGTTTAGGAGATATGGGCAAAAGAAGTTTTTCATATAAAAATTTCAATTTTTTTAGGTTTTTGGTGGATTTTTCAATTTGTTGAGGGTGGTCATGAATTAAAGTCCTTTTCGCTCTAGGACGCATATTTAAGGAGATATGGGCAAAAGAAGTTTTTCATATAAAAATTTCAATTTTGTTAGGTTTTGGGTGGATTTTTCAATTTTTTGAGGGTGGTCATGAATTAAAGTCCTTTTCGCTCTAGGACGCTTAGTTTAGGAGATATGGGCAAAAGAAGTTTTTCATATAAAAATTTCAATTTTTTTAGGTTTTGGGTGGATTTTTCAATTTTTTGGGGGTGGTCACGAATTAAAGTCCTTTTCGCTCTAGGGCGCATATTTAAGGAGATATGGGCAAAAGAAGTTTTTCATATAAAAATTTAAATTTTTTTAGGTTTTGGGTGGATTTTTCAATTTTTTGAGGGTGGTCACGAATTAAATTCCTTTTCGCTCTAGGACGCATATTTGAGGAGATATGGGCAAAAGAAGTTTTTCATATAAAAATTTCAATTTTTTTAGGTTTTGGGTGGATTTTTCAATTTTTTGAGGGTGGTCACGAATTAAAGTCCTTTTCGCTCTAGGGCGCATATTTAAGGAGATATGGACAAAAGAAATATTTCATATAAAAATTTAAATTTTTTAGGTTTTGGGTGGATTTTTCAATTTTTTGAGGGTGGTCATGAATTAAAGTCCTTTTCGCTCTAGGACGCATATATAAGGAGATATGGGCAAAAGAAGTTTTTCATATAAAAATTTAAATTTTTTTAGGTTTTGGGTGGATTTTTCAATTTTTTGGGGGTGGTCACGAATTAAAGTCCTTTTCGCTCTATGGCGCATATTTAGGGAGATATGGGCAAAAGAAGTTTTTCATATAAAAATTTAAATTTTTTTAGGTTTTGGGTGGATTTTTCAATTTTTTGGGGGTGGTCACGAATTAAAGTCCTTTTCGCTCTAGGACGCATATTTAAGGAGATATGGGCAAAAGAAGTTTTTCATATAAAAATTTCAATTTTTTTAGGTTTTGGGTGGATTTTTCAATTTTTTGAGGGTGGTCACGAATTAAAGTCCTTTTCGCTCTAGGGCGCATATTTAAGGAGATATGGGCAAAAGAAGTTTTTCATATAAAAATTTCAATTTTTTTAGGTTTTGGGTGGATTTTTCAATTTTTTGGGGGTGGTCACGAATTAAAGTCCTTTTCGCTCTAGGACGCATATTTAAGGAGATATGGGCAAAAGAAGTTTTTCATATAAAAATGTAAATTTTTTTAGGTTTTGGGTGGATTTTTCAATTTTTTGGGGGTGGTCACGAATTAAAGTCCTTTTCGCTCTAGGACGCATATTTAAGGAGATATGGGCAAAAGAAGTTTTTCATATAAAAATTTCAATTTTTTTTAGGTTTTGGTGGATTTTTCAATTTTTTGGGGGTGGTCACGAATTAAAGTCCTTTTCGCTCTAGGACGCTTAGTTTAGGAGATATGGGCAAAAGAAGTTTTTCATATAAAAATTTCAATTTTTTTAGATTTGGGTGGATTTTTCAATTTTTTGAGGGTGGTCACGAATTAAAGTCCTTTTCGCTCTAGGACGCTTAGTTTAGGAGATATATGCAAAAGCAGTTTTTCATATAAAAATTTCAATTTTTTTAGGTTTTGGGTGGATTTTTCAACTTTTTGAGGGTGGTCATGAATTAAAGTCCTTTTCGCTCTAGGACGCTTAGTTTAGGAGATATATGCAAAAGAAGTTTTTCATATAAAAATTTCAATTTTTTTAGGTTTTGGGTGGATTTTTCAATTTTTTGAGGGTGGTCACGAATTAAAGTCCTTTTCGCTCTAGGACGCTTAGTTTAGGAGATATGGACAAAAGAAGTTTTTCATATAAAAATTTCAATTTTTTTAGGTTTTGGGTGGATTTTTCAATTTTTTGGGGGTGGTCACGAATTAAAGTCCTTTTCGCTCTAGGACGCATATTTAAGGAGATATGGGCAAAAGAAGTTTTTCATATAAAAATTTCAATTTTTTTAGGTTTTGGGTGGATTTTTCAATTTTTTGAGGGTGGTCATGAATTAAAGTCCTTTTCGCTCTAGGACGCTTAGTTTAGGAGATATGGGCAAAAGAAGTTTTTCATATAAAAATTTCAATTTTTTTAGGTTTTGGGTGGATTTTTCAATTTTTTGAGGGTGGTCACGAATTAAAGTCCTTTTCGCTCTAGGACGCTTAGTTTAGGAGATATGGGCAAAAGAAGTTTTTCATATAAAAATTTCAATTTTTTTAGGTTTTGGGTGGATTTTTCAATTTTTTGGGGGTGGTCACGAATTAAAGTCCTTTTCGCTCTAGGGCGCATATTTAAGGAGATATGGACAAAAGAAGTTTTTCATATAAAAATTTAAATTTTTTTAGGTTTTGGGTGGATTTTTCAATTTTTTGGGGGTGATCACGAATTAAAGTCCTTTTCGCTCTAGGACGCTTAGTTTAGGAGATATGGGCAAAAGAAGTTTTTCATAAAAAATTTAAATTTTTTTTAGGTTTTGGGTGGATTTTTAAATTTTTTGGGGGTGGTCATGAACTAAAGTCCTTTTCGCTCTAGGACGCATATTTAAGGAGATATGGGCAAAAGAAGTTTTTCATATAAAAATTTAATTTTTTTTAGGTTTTGGGTGGATTTTTCAATTTTTTGGGGGTGGTCACGAATTAAAGTCCTTTTCGCTCTAGGACGCATATTTAAGGAGATATGGGCAAAAGAAGTTTTTCATATAAAAATTTCAATTTTTTTAGGTTTTGGGTGGATTTTTCAATTTTTTGGGGGTGGTCACGAATTAAAGTCCTTTTCGCTCTAGGACGCTTAGTTTAGGAGATATGGGCAAAAGAAGTTTTTCATATAAAAATTTCAATTTTTTTAGGTTTTGGGTGGATTTTTCAATTTTTTGAGGGTGGTCATGAATTAAAGTCCTTTTCGCTCTAGGAGGCTTAGTTTAGGAGATATGGGCAAAAGAAGTTTTTCATATAAAAATTTTAATTTATTTTAGGTTTTGGGTGGATTTTTCAATTTTTTGAGGGTGGTCACGAATTAAAGTCCTTTTCGCTCTAGGACGCATATTTAAGGAGATATGGACAAAAGAAGTTTTTCATATAAAAATTTCAATTTTTTTAGGTTTTGGGTGGATTTTTCAATTGTTTGGGGGTGGTCACGAATTAAAGTCCTTTTCGCTCTAGGACGCATATTTAAGGAGATATGGCAAAAGAAGTTTTTCATATAAAAATTTCAATTTTTTTAGGTTTTGGGTGGATTTTTCAATTTTTTGGGGGTGGTCACGAATTAAAGTCCTTTTCGCTCTAGGACGCTTAGTTTAGGAGATATATGCAAAAGAAGTTTTTCATATAAAAATTTCAATTTTTTTTAGGTTTTGGGTGGATTTTTCAATTTTTTGGGGGTGGTCACGAATTAAAGTCCTTTTCGCTCTAGGACGCTTAGTTTAGGAGATATGGGTAAAAGAAGTTTTTCATATAAAAATTTCAATTTTTTTAGGTTTTGGGTGGATTTTTCAATTTTTTGAGGGTGGTCATGAATTAAAGTCCTTTTCGCTCTAGGAGGCTTAGTTTAGGAGATATGGGCAAAAGAAGTTTTTCATATAAAAATTTTAATTTATTTTAGGTTTTGGGTGGATTTTTCAATTTTTTGAGGGTGGTCACGAATTAAACTCCTTTTCGCTCTAGGACGCATATTTAAGGAGATATGGACAAAAGAAGTTTTTCATATAAAAATTTCAATTTTTTTAGGTTTTGGGTGGATTTTTCAATTTTTTGGGGGTGGTCACGAATTAAAGTCCTTTTCGCTCTAGGACGCATATTTAAGGAGATATGGGCAAAAGAAGTTTTTCATATAAAAATTTCAATTTTTTTAGGTTTTGGGTGGATTTTTTAATTTTTTGGGGGTGGTCACGAATTAAAGTCCTTTTCGCTCTAGGACGCATATTTAAGGAGATATGGGCAAAAGAAGTTTTTCATATAAAAATTTCAATTTTTTTAGGTTTTGGGTGGATTTTTCAATTTTTTGGGGGTGGTCACGAATTAAAGTCCTTTTCGCTCTAGGACGCTTAGTTTAGGAGATATGGGCAAAAGAAGTTTTTCATATAAAAATTTCAATTTTTTTAGGTTTTGGGTGGATTTTTCAATTTTTTGGGGGTGGTCACGAATTAAAGCCCTTTTCGCTCTAGGACGCACATTTAAGGAGATATGGACAAAAGAAGTTTTTCGTATAAAAATTTCAATTTTTTTAGGTTTTGGGTGGATTTTTCAATTTTTTGGGGGTGGTCACGAATTAAAGTCCTTTTCGCTCTAGGGCGCATATTTAAGGATATATGGACAAAAGAAGTTTTTCATATAAAAATTTAAATTTTTTTAGGTTTTGGGTGGATTTTTAAATTTTTTGGGGGTGGTCACGAATTAAAGTCCTTTTCGCTCTAGGACGCATATTTAAGGAGATATGGACAAAAGAAGTTTTTCATATAAAAATTTCAATTTTTTTAGGTTTTGGGTGGATTTTTCAATTTTTTGGACGCATATTTAAGGAGATATGGGCAAAAGAAGTTTTTCATATAAAAATTTCAATTTTTTTAGGTTTTGGGTGGATTTTTCAATTTTTTGAGGGTGGTCATGAATTAAAGTCCTTTTCGCTCTAGGTCGCTTAGTTTAGGAGATATGGGCAAAAGAAGTTTTTCATATAAAAATTTCATTTTTTTAGGTTTTGGGTGGATTTTTGAATTTTTTGAGGGTGGTCACGAATTAAAGTCCTTTTCGCTCTAGGACGCATATTTAAGGAGATATGGGCAAAAGAAGTTTTTCATATAAAAATTTCAATTTTTTTAGGTTTTGGGTGGATTTTTTAATTTTTTGAGGGTGGTCACGAATTAAAGTCCTTTTCGCTCTAGGGCGCATATTTAAGGAGATATGGACAAAAGAAGTTTTTCATATAAAAATTTCAATTTTTTTAGGATTTGGGTGGATTTTTCAATTTTTTGGGGGTGGTCACGAATTAAAGTCCTTTTCGCTCTAGGACGCTTAGTTTAGGAGATATGGGCAAAAGAAGTTTTTCATATAAAAATTTCAATTTTTTTAGGTTTTGGGTGGATTTTTCAATTTTTTGAGGGTGGTCATGAATTAAAGTCCTTTTCGCTCTAGGACGCTTAGTTTAGGAGATATGGGCAAAAGAAGTTTTTCATATAAAAATTTCAATTTTTTTAGGTTTTGGGCGGATTTTTCAATTTTTTGGGGGTGGTCACGAATTAAAGTCCTTTTCGCTCTAGGACGCTTAGCTTAGGAGATATGGGCAAAAGAAGTTTTTCATATAAAAATTTAAATTTTTTTAGGTTTTGGGTGGATTTTTCAATTTTTTGGGGGTGGTCACGAATTAAAGTCCCCTTCGCTCTAGGACGCTTAGTTTAGGAGATATGGGCAAAAGAAGTTTTTCATATAAAAATTTCAATTTTTTTAGGTTTTGGGTGGATTTTTCAATTTTTTGGGGGTGGTCACGAATTAAAGTCCTTTTCGCTCTAGGACGCTTAGTTTAGGAGATATGGGCAAAAGAAGTTTTTCATATAAAAATTTCAATTTTTTTAGGTTTTGGGTGGATTTTTCAATTTTTTGAGGGTGGTCATGAATTAAAGTCCTTTTCGCTCTAGGAGGCTTAGTTTAGGAGATATGGGCAAAAGAAGTTTTTCATATAAAAATTTTAATTTATTTTAGGTTTTGGGTGGATTTTTCAATTTTTTGAGGGTGGTCACGAATTAAAGTCCTTTTCGCTCTAGGACGCATATTTAAGGAGATATGGACAAAAGAAGTTTTTCATATAAAAATTTCAATTTTTTTAGGTTTTGGGTGGATTTTTCAATTTTTTGGGGGTGGTCACGAATTAAAGTCCTTTTCGCTCTAGGACGCATATTTAAGGAGATATGGGCAAAAGAAATTTTTCATATAAAAATTTCAATTTTTTTAGGTTTTGGGTGGATTTTTCAATTTTTTGAGGGTGGTCATGAATTAAAGTCCTTTTCGCTCTAGGACGCTTAGTTTAGGAGATATGGGCAAAAGAAGTTTTTCATATAAAAATTTCAATTTTTTTAGGTTTTGGGTGGATTTTTCAATTTTTTGAGGGTGGTCACGAATTAAAGTTCTTTTCGCTCTAGGACGCATATTTAAGGAGATATGGACAAAAGAAATTTTTCATATAAAAATTTCAATTTTTTTAGGTTTTGGGTGGATTTTTCAATTTTTTGAGGGTGGTCATGAATTAAAGTCCTTTTCGCTCTAGGACGCATATTTAAGGAGATATGGGCAAAAGAAGTTTTTCATATAAAAATTTCAATTTTTTTAGGTTTTGGGTGGATTTTTCAATTTTTTGGGGGTGGTCGCGAATTAAAGTCCTTTTCGCTCTAGGGCGCATATTTAAGGAGATATGGGCAAAAGAAGTTTTTCGTATAAAAATTTAAATTTTTTTAGGTTTTGGGTGGATTTTTCAATTTTTTGGGGGTGGTCACGAATTAAAGTCCTTTTCGCTCTAGGACGCATATTTAAGGAGATATGGGCAAAAGAAGTTTTTCATATAAAAATTTAAATTTTTTTAGGTTTTGGATGGATTTTTCAATTTTTTGGGGGTGGTCATGAATTAAAGTCCTTTTCGCTCTAGGACGCATATTTAAGGAGATATGGACAAAAGAAGTTTTTCATATAAAAATTTAAATTTTTTTAGGTTTTGGGTGGATTTTTCAATTTTTTGGGGATGGTCACGAATTAAAGTCCTTTTCGCTCTAGGACGCATATTTAAGGAGATATGGGCAAAAGAAGTTTTTCATATAAAAATTTAAATTTTTTTAGGTTTTGGGTGGATTTTTCAATTTTTTGAGGGTGGTCACGAATTAAAGTCCTTTTCGCTCTAGGACGCTTAGTTTAGGAGATATGGGCAAGAAGTTTTTCATATAAAAATTTAAATTTTTTTAGGTTTTGGGTGGATTTTTCAATTTTTTGAGGGTGGTCATGAATTAAAGTCCTTTTCGCTCTAGGACGCATATTTAAGGAGATATGGACAAAAGAAGTTTTTCATATAAAAATTTAAATTTTTTTAGGTTTTGAGTGGATTTTTCAATTTTTTGGGGGTGGTCACGAATTAAAGTCCTTTTCGCTCTAGGACGCTTAGTTTAGGAGATATGGGCAAAAGAAGTTTTTCATATAAAAATTTCATTTTTTTTAGGTTTTGGGTGGATTTTTCAATATTTTGAGGGTGGTCACGAATTAAAGTCCTTTTCGCTCTTGGGCGCATATTTAAGGAGATATGGGCAAAAGAAGTTTTTCATATAAAAATTTCAATTTTTTTAGGTTTTGGGTGGATTTTTCAATTTTTTGAGGGTGGTCACGAATTAAAGTCCTTTTCGCTCTAGGACGCTTAGTTTAGGAGATATGGGCAAAATAAGTTTTTCATATAAAAATTTAAATTTTTTTAGGTTTTGGGTGGATTTTTCAATTTTTTGGGGGTGGTCACGAATTAAAGTCCTTTTCGCTCTAGGACGCATATTTAAGGAGATATGGACAAAAGAAGTTTTTCATATAAAAATTTCAATTTTTTTAGGTTTTGGGTGGATTTTTCAATTTTTTAGGGGTGGTCACGAATTAAAGTCCTTTTCGCTCTAGGACGCATAGTTAAGGAGATATGGGCAAAAGAAGTTTTTCATATAAAAATTTCAATTTTTTTAGGTTTTGGGTGGATTTTTCAATTTTTTGGGGGTGGTCGCGAATTAAAGTCCTTTTCGCTCTAGGGCGCATATTTAAGGAGATATGGGCAAAAGAAGTTTTTCGTATAAAAATTTAAATTTTTTTAGGTTTTGGGTGGATTTTTCAATTTTTTGGGGGTGGTCACGAATTAAAGTCCTTTTCGCTCTAGGACGCATATTTAAGGAGATATGGGCAAAAGAAGTTTTTCATATAAAAATTTAAATTTTTTTTAGGTTTTGGGTGGATTTTTCAATTTTTTGGGGGTGGTCATGAATTAAAGTCCTTTTCGCTCTAGGACGCATATTTAAGGAGATATGGACAAAAGAAGTTTTTCATATAAAAATTTAAATTTTTTTAGGTTTTGGGTGGATTTTTCAATTTTTTGGGGATGGTCACGAATTAAAGTCCTTTTCGCTCTAGGACGCATATTTAAGGAGATATGGGCAAAAGAAGTTTTTCATATAAAAATTTAAATTTTTTTAGGTTTTGGGTGGATTTTTCAATTTTTTGAGGGTGGTCACGAATTAAAGTCCTTTTCGCTCTAGGACGCTTAGTTTAGGAGATATGGGCAAGAAGTTTTTCATATAAAAATTTAAATTTTTTTAGGTTTTGGGTGGATTTTTCAATTTTTTGAGGGTGGTCATGAATTAAAGTCCTTTTCGCTCTAGGACGCATATTTAAGGAGATATGGCATAAAGAAGTTTTTCATATAAAAATTTAAATTTTTTTAGGTTTTGAGTGGATTTTTCAATTTTTTGGGGGTGGTCACGAATTAAAGTCCTTTTCGCTCTAGGACGCTTAGTTTAGGAGATATGGGCAAAAGAAGTTTTTCATATAAAAATTTCATTTTTTTTAGGTTTTGGGTGGATTTTTCAATATTTTGAGGGTGGTCACGAATTAAAGTCCTTTTCGCTCTTGGGCGCATATTTAAGGAGATATGGGCAAAAGAAGTTTTTCATATAAAAATTTCAATTTTTTTAGGTTTTGGGTGGATTTTTCAATTTTTTGAGGGTGGTCACGAATTAAAGTCCTTTTCGCTCTAGGACGCTTAGTTTAGGAGATATGGGCAAAATTAGTTTTTCATATAAAAATTTAAATTTTTTTAGGTTTTGGGTGGATTTTTCAATTTTTTGGGGGTGGTCACGAATTAAAGTCCTTTTCGCTCTAGGACGCATATTTAAGGAGATATGGACAAAAGAAGTTTTTCATATAAAAATTTCAATTTTTTTAGGTTTTGGGTGGATTTTTCAATTTTTTAGGGGTGGTCACGAATTAAAGTCCTTTTCGCTCTAGGACGCATAGTTAAGGAGATATGGGCAAAAGAAGTTTTTCATATAAAAATTTCAATTTTTTTAGGTTTTGGGTGGATTTTTCAATTTTTTGGGGGTGGTCACGAATTAAAGTCCTTTTCGCTCTAGGACGCATATTTAAGGAGATATGGGCAAAAGAAGTTTTTCATATAAAAATTTCAATTTTTTTAGGTTTTGGGTGGATTTTTCAATTTTTTGGGGGTGGTCACGAATTAAAGTCCTTTTCGCTCTAGGACGCTTAGTTTAGGAGATATATGCAAAAGAAGTTTTTCATATAAAAATTTAAATTTTTTTTAGGTTTTGGGTGGATTTTTCAATTTTTTGGGGGTGGTCACGAATTAAAGTCCTTTTCGCTCTAGGACGCTTAGTTTAGGAGATATGGGCAAAAGAAGTTTTTCATATAAAAATTTCAATTTTTTTAGGTTTTGGGTGGATTTTTCAATTTTTTGAGGGTGGTCATGAATTAAAGTCCTTTTCGCTCTAGGAGGCTTAGTTTAGGAGATATGGGCAAAAGAAGTTTTTCATATAAAAATTTTAATTTATTTTAGGTTTTGGGTGGATTTTTCAATTTTTTGAGGGTGGTCACGAATTAAAGTCCTTTTCGCTCTAGGACGCATATTTAAGGAGATATGGACAAAAGAAGTTTTTCATATAAAAATTTCAATTTTTTTAGGTTTTGGGTGGATTTTTCAATTTTTTGGGGGTGGTCACGAATTAAAGTCCTTTTCGCTCTAGGACGCATATTTAAGGAGATATGGGCAAAAGAAGTTTTTCATATAAAAATTTGAATTTTTTTAGGTTTTGGGTGGATTTTTCAATTTTTTGAGGGTGGTCATGAATTAAAGTCCTTTTCGCTCTAGGACGCTTAGTTTAGGAGATATGGGCAAAAGAAGTTTTTCATATAAAAATTTCAATTTTTTTAGGTTTTGGGTGGATTGTTCAATTTTTTGAGGGTGGTCACGAATTAAAGTCCTTTTCGCTCTAGGACGCTTAGTTTAGGAGATATGGGCAAAAGAAGTTTTTCATATAAAAATTTCAATTTTTTTAGGTTTTGGGTGGATTTTTCAATTTTTTGAGGGTGGTCACGAATTAAAGTCCTTTTCGCTCTAGAACGCTTAGTTTAGGAGATATGGGCAAAAGAAGTTTTTCGTATAAAAATTTCAATTTTTTTAGGTTTTGGGTGGATTTTTCAATTTTTTGGGGGTGATCACGAATTAAAGTCCTTTTCGCTCTAGGACGCATATTTAAGGAGATATGGACAAAAGAAGTTTTTCATATAAAAATTTAAATTTTTTTTAGGTTTTGGGTGGATTTTTCAATTTTTTGAGGGTGGTCACGAATTAAAGTCCTTTTCGCTCTAGGACGCTTAGTTTAGGAGATATGGGCAAAAGAAGTTTTTCGTATAAAAATTTAAATTTTTTTTGGTTTTGGGTGGATTTTTCAATTTTTTGGGGGTGGTCATGAATTAAAGTCCTTTTCGCTCTAGGACGCTTAGTTTAGGAGATATGGGCAAAAGAAGTTTTTCATATAAAAATTTCAACTTTTTTAGGTTTTGGGTGGATTTTTCAATTTTTTGGGGGTGGTCACGAATTAAAGTCCTTTTCGCTCTAGGACGCATATTTAAGGAGATATGGGCAAAAGAAGTTTTTCGTATAAAAATTTCAATTTTTTAGGTTTTGGGTGGATTTTTCAATTTTTTGGGGGTGGTCATGAATTAAAGTCCTTTTCGCTCTAGGACGCTTAGTTTAGGAGATATGGGCAAAAGAAGTTTTCATATAAAAATTTCATTTTTTTAGGTTTTGGGTGGATTTTTCAATTTTTTGGGGGTGGTCACGAATTAAAGTCCTTTTCGCTCTAGGACGCTTAGTTTAGGAGATATGGGCAAAAGAAGTTTTTCATATAAAAATTTCAATTTTTTTAGGTTTTGGGTGGATTGTTCAATTTTTTGGGGGTGGTCACGAATTAAAGTCCTTTTCGCTCTAGGACGCATATTTAAGGAGATATGGGCAAAAGAAGTTTTTCGTATAAAAATTTCAATTTTTTAGGTTTTGGGTGGATTTTTCAATTTTTTGGGGGTGGTCATGAATTAAAGTCCTTTTCGCTCTAGGACGCTTAGTTTAGGAGATATGGGCAAAAGAAGTTTTTCATATAAAAATTTCATTTTTTTAGGTTTTGGGTGGATTTTTCAATTTTTTGGGGGTGGTCACGAATTAAAGTCCTTTTCGCTCTAGGACGCATATTTAAGGAGATATGGGCAAAAGAAGTTTTTCATATAAAAATTTCAATTTTTTTAGGTTTTGGGTGGATTTTTTAATTTTTTGAGGGTGGTCACGAATTAAAGTCCTTTTCGCTCTAGGGCGCATATTTAAGGAGATATGGGCAAAAGAAGTTTTTCATATAAAAATTTCAATTTTTTAGGTTTTGGGTGGATTTTTCAATTTTTTGGGGGTGGTCATGAATTAAAGTCCTTTTCGCTCTAGGACGCTTAGTTTAGGAGATATGGGCAAAAGAAGTTTTTCATATAAAAATTTCATTTTTTTAGGTTTTGGGTGGATTTTTCAATTTTTTGGGGGTGGTCACGAATTAAAGTCCTTTTCGCTCTAGGACGCATATTTAAGGAGATATGGGCAAAAGAAGTTTTTCATATAAAAATTTCAATTTTTTTAGGTTTTGGGTGGATTTTTTAATTTTTTGAGGGTGGTCACGAATTAAAGTCCTTTTCGCTCTAGGGCGCATATTTAAGGAGATATGGGCAAAAGAAGTTTTTCATATAAAAATTTGAATTTTTTTAGGTTTTGGGTGGATTTTTCAATTTTTTGAGGGTGGTCATGAATTAAAGTCCTTTTCGCTCTAGGACGCTTAGTTTAGGAGATATGGGCAAAAGAAGTTTTTCATATAAAAATTTCAATTTTTTTAGGTTTTGGGTGGATTGTTCAAATTTTTGAGGGTGGTCACGAATTAAAGTCCTTTTCGCTCTAGGTCGCTTAGTTTAGGAGATATGGGCAAAAGAAGTTTTTCATATAAAAATTTCAATTTTTTTAGGTTTTGGGTGGATTTTTCAATTTTTTGAGGGTGGTCACGAATTAAAGTCCTTTTCGCTCTAGGACGCTTAGTTTAGGAGATATGGGCAAAAGAAGTTTTTCGTATAAAAATTTCAATTTTTTTAGGTTTTGGGTGGATTTTTCAATTTTTTGAGGGTGGTCACGAATTAAAGTCCTTTTCGCTCTAGGACGCATATTTAAGGAGATATGGACAAAAGAAGTTTTTCATATAAAAATTTAAATTTTTTTAGGTTTTGGGTGGATTTTTCAATTTTTTGGGGGTGGTCACGAATTAAAGTCCTTTTCGCTCTAGGACGCTTAGTTTAGGAGATATGAGCAAAAGAAGTTTTTCGTATAAAAATTTAAATTTTTTTTTGGTTTTGGGTGGATTTTTCAATTTTTTGAGGGTGGTCATGAATTAAAGTCCTTTTCGCTCTAGGACGCTTAGTTTAGGAGATGTGGGCAAAAGAAGTTTTTCATATAAAAATTTCAATTTTTTTAGGTTTTGGGTGGATTTTTCATTTTTTTGGGGGTGGTCACGAATTAAAGTCCTTTTCGCTCTAGGACGCATATTTAAGGAGATATGGGCAAAAGAAGTTTTTCGTATAAAAATTTCAATTTTTTAGGTTTTGGGTGGATTTTTCAATTTTTTGGGGGTGGTCATGAATTAAAGTCCTTTTCGCTCTAGGACGCTTAGTTTAGGAGATATGGGCAAAAGAAGTTTTTCATATAAAAATTTCATTTTTTTAGGTTTTGGGTGGATTTTTCAATTTTTTGGGGGTGGTCACGAATTAAAGTCCTTTTCGCTCTAGGACGCTTAGTTTAGGAGATATGGGCAAAAGAAGTTTTTCATATAAAAATTTAAATTTTTTTTAGGTTTTGGGTGGATTTTTCAATATTTTGGGGGTGGTCATGAATTAAAGTCCTTTTCGCTCTAGGACGCTTAGTTTAGGAGATATGGGCAAAAGAAGTTTTTCATATAAATATTTCAAATTTTTTAGGTTTTGGGTGGATTTTTCACTTTTTTGGGGGTGGTCACGAATTAAAGTCCTTTTCGCTCTAGGACGCATATTTAAGGAGATATGGGCAAAAGAAGTTTTTCGTATAAAAATTTCAATTTTTTAGGTTTTGGGTGGATTTTTCAGTTTTTTGGGGGTGGTCATGAATTAAAGTCCTTTTCGCTCTAGGGCGCATATTTAAGGAGATATGGGCAAAAGAAGTTTTTCATATAAAAATTTCAGTTTTTTAGGTTTTGGGTGGATTTTTCAATTTTTTGGGGGTGTTCATGAATTAAAGTCCTTTTCGCTCTAGGACGCTTAGTTTAGGAGATATGGGCAAAAGAAGTTTTTCATATAAAAATTTCATTTTTTTAGGTTTTGGGTGGATTTTTCAATTTTTTGGGGGTGGTCACGAATTAAAGTCCTTTTCGCTCTAGGACGCATATTTAAGGAGATATGGGCAAAAGAAGTTTTTCATATAAAAATTTCAATTTTTTTAGGTTTTGGGTGGATTTTTTAATTTTTTGAGGGTGGTCACGAATTAAAGTCCTTTTCGCTCTAGGGCGCATATTTAAGGAGATATGGGCAAAAGAAGTTTTTCATATAAAAATTTGAATTTTTTTAGGTTTTGGGTGGATTTTTCAATTTTTTGAGGGTGGTCATGAATTAAAGTCCTTTTCGCTCTAGGACGCTTAGTTTAGGAGATATGGGCAAAAGAAGTTTTTCATATAAAAATTTCAATTTTTTTAGGTTTTGGGTGGATTGTTCAATTTTTTGAGGGTGGTCACGAATTAAAGTCCTTTTCGCTCTAGGACGCTTAGTTTAGGAGATATGGGCAAAAGAAGTTTTTCATATAAAAATTTAAATTTTTTTAGGTTTTGGGTGGATTTTTCAATTTTTTGAGTGTGGTCACGAATTAAAGTCCTTTTCGCTCTAGAACGCTTAGTTTAGGAGATATGGGCAAAAGAAGTTTTTCGTATAAAAATTTCAATTTTTTTAGGTTTTGGGTGGATTTTTCAATTTTTTGGGGGTGATCACGAATTAAAGTCCTTTTCGCTCTAGGACGCATATTTAAGGAGATATGGACAAAAGAAGTTTTTCATATAAAAATTTAAATTTTTTTAGGTTTTGGGTGGATTTTTCAATTTTTTGGGGGTGGTCACGAATTAAAGTCCTTTTCGCTCTAGGACGCTTAGTTTAGGAGATATGGGCAAAAGAAGTTTTTCGTATAAAAATTTAAATTTTTTTTTGGTTTTGGGTGGATTTTTCAATTTTTTGGGGGTGGTCATGAATTAAAGTCCTTTTCGCTCTAGGACGCTTAGTTTAGGAGATGTGGGCAAAAGAAGTTTTTCATATAAAAATTTCAATTTTTTTAGGTTTTGGGTGGATTTTTCAATTTTTTGGGGGTGGTCACGAATTAAAGTCCTTTTCGCTCTAGGACGCATATTTAAGGAGATATGGGCAAAAGAAGTTTTTCGTATAAAAATTTCAATTTTTTAGGTTTTGGGTGGATTTTTCAATTTTTTGGGGGTGGTCATGAATTAAAGTCCTTTTCGCTCTAGGACGCTTAGTTTAGGAGATATGAGCAAAAGAAGTTTTTCGTATAAAAATTTAAATTTTTTTTTGGTTTTGGGTGGATTTTTCAATTTTTTGGGGGTGGTCATGAATTAAAGTCCTTTTCGCTCTAGGACGCTTAGTTTAGGAGATGTGGGCAAAAGAAGTTTTTCATATAAAAATTTCAATTTTTTTAGGTTTTGGGTGGATTTTTCAATTTTTTGGGGGTGGTCACGAATTAAAGTCCTTTTCGCTCTAGGACGCATATTTAAGGAGATATGGGCAAAAGAAGTTTTTCGTATAAAAATTTCAATTTTTTAGGTTTTGGGTGGATTTTTCAATTTTTTGGGGGTGGTCATGAATTAAAGTCCTTTTCGCTCTAGGACGCTTAGTTTAGGAGATATGGGCAAAAGAAGTTTTTCATATAAAAATTTCATTTTTTTAGGTTTTGGGTGGATTTTTCAATTTTTTGGGGGTGGTCACGAATTAAAGTCCTTTTCGCTCTAGGACGCTTAGTTTAGGAGATATGGGCAAAAGAAGTTTTTCATATAAAAATTTAAATTTTTTTTAGGTTTTGGGTGGATTTTTCAATTTTTTGGGGGTGGTCATGAATTAAAGTCCTTTTCGCTCTAGGACGCTTAGTTTAGGAGATATGGGCAAAAGAAGTTTTTCATATAAATATTTCAAATTTTTTAGGTTTTGGGTGGATTTTTCACTTTTTTGGGGGTGGTCACGAATTAAAGTCCTTTTCGCTCTAGGACGCATATTTAAGGAGATATGGGCAAAAGAAGTTTTTCGTATAAAAATTTCAATTTTTTAGGTTTTGGGTGGATTTTTCAGTTTTTTGGGGGTGGTCATGAATTAAAGTCCTTTTCGCTCTAGGACGCATATTTAAGGAGATATGGGCAAAAGAAGTTTTTCATATAAAAATTTCAGTTTTTTAGGTTTTGGGTGGATTTTTCAATTTTTTGGGGGTGTTCATGAATTAAAGTCCTTTTCGCTCTAGGACGCTTAGTTTAGGAGATATGGGCAAAAGAAGTTTTTCATATAAAAATTTCATTTTTTTAGGTTTTGGGTGGATTTTTCAATTTTTTGGGGGTGGTCACGAATTAAAGTCCTTTTCGCTCTAGGACGCATATTTAAGGAGATATGGGCAAAAGAAGTTTTTCATATAAAAATTTCAATTTTTTTAGGTTTTGGGTGGATTTTTTAATTTTTTGAGGGTGGTCACGAATTAAAGTCCTTTTCGCTCTAGGGCGCATATTTAAGGAGATATGGGCAAAAGAAGTTTTTCATATAAAAATTTGAATTTTTTTAGGTTTTGGGTGGATTTTTCAATTTTTTGAGGGTGGTCATGAATTAAAGTCCTTTTCGCTCTAGGACGCTTAGTTTAGGAGATATGGGCAAAAGAAGTTTTTCATATAAAAATTTCAATTTTTTTAGGTTTTGGGTGGATTGTTCAATTTTTTGAGGGTGGTCACGAATTAAAGTCCTTTTCGCTCTAGGACGCTTAGTTTAGGAGATATGGGCAAAAGAAGTTTTTCATATAAAAATTTAAATTTTTTTAGGTTTTGGGTGGATTTTTCAATTTTTTGAGGGTGGTCACGAATTAAAGTCCTTTTCGCTCTAGAACGCTTAGTTTAGGAGATATGGGCAAAAGAAGTTTTTCGTATAAAAATTTCAATTTTTTTAGGTTTTGGGTGGATTTTTCAATTTTTTGGGGGTGATCACGAATTAAAGTCCTTTTCGCTCTAGGACGCATATTTAAGGAGATATGGACAAAAGAAGTTTTTCATATAAAAATTTAAATTTTTTTAGGTTTTGGGTGGATTTTTCAATTTTTTGGGGGTGGTCACGAATTAAAGTCCTTTTCGCTCTAGGACGCTTAGTTTAGGAGATATGGGCAAAAGAAGTTTTTCGTATAAAAATTTAAATTTTTTTTTGGTTTTGGGTGGATTTTTCAATTTTTTGGGGGTGGTCATGAATTAAAGTCCTTTTCGCTCTAGGACGCTTAGTTTAGGAGATGTGGGCAAAAGAAGTTTTTCATATAAAAATTTCAATTTTTTTAGGTTTTGGGTGGATTTTTCAATTTTTTGGGGGTGGTCACGAATTAAAGTCCTTTTCGCTCTAGGACGCATATTTAAGGAGATATGGGCAAAAGAAGTTTTTCGTATAAAAATTTCAATTTTTTAGGTTTTGGGTGGATTTTTCAATTTTTTGGGGGTGGTCATGAATTAAAGTCCTTTTCGCTCTAGGACGCTTAGTTTAGGAGATATGGGCAAAAGAAGTTTTTCATATAAAAATTTCATTTTTTTAGGTTTTGGGTGGATTTTTCAATTTTTTGGGGGTGGTCACGAATTAAAGTCCTTTTCGCTCTAGGACGCTTAGTTTAGGAGATATGGGCAAAAGAAGTTTTTCATATAAAAATTTAAATTTTTTTTAGGTTTTGGGTGGATTTTTCAATTTTTTGGGGGTGGTCATGAATTAAAGTCCTTTTCGCTCTAGGACGCTTAGTTTAGGAGATATGGGCAAAAGAAGTTTTTCATATAAAAATTTCAAATTTTTTAGGTTTTGGGTGGATTTTTCACTTTTTTGGGTGTGGTCACGAATTAAAGTCCTTTTCGCTCTAGGACGCATATTTAAGGAGATATGGGCAAAAGAAGTTTTTCGTATAAAAATTTCAATTTTTTAGGTTTTGGGTGGATTTTTCAATTTTTTGGGGGTGGTCATGAATTAAAGTCCTTTTCGCTCTAGGACGCTTAGTTTAGGAGATATATGCAAAAGAAGTTTTTCATATAAAAATTTCAATTTTTTTTAGGTTTTGGGTGGATTTTTCAATTTTTTGGGGGTGGTCATGAATTAAAGTCCTTTTCGCTCTAGGACGCTTAGTTTAGGAGATATGGGTAAAATAAGTTTTTCATATAAAAATTTCATTTTTTTAGGTTTTGGGTGGATTTTTCAATTTTTTGGGGGTGGTCACGAATTAAAGTCCTTTTCGCTCTAGGACGCATATTTAAGGAGATATGGGCAAAAGAAGTTTTTAATATAAAAATTTTAATTTTTTTAGGTTTTGGGTGGATTTTTTAATTTTTTGAGGGTGGTCACGAATTAAAGTCCTTTTCGCTCTAGGGCGCATATTTAAGGAGATATGGGCAAAAGAAGTTTTTCATATAAAAATTTCAATTTTTTTAGGTTTTGGGTGGATTTTTCAATTTTTTGGGGGTGGTCACGAATTAAAGTCCTTTTCGCTCTAGGACGCATATTTAAGGAGATATGGGCAAAAGAAGTTTTTCATATAAAAATTTCAATTTTTTTAGGTTTTGGGTGGATTTTTCAATTTTTTGGGGGTGGTCACGAATTAAAGTCCTTTTCGCTCTAGGACGCATATTTAAGGAGATATGGGCAAAAGAAGTTTTTCATATAAAAATTTCAATTTTTTTAGGTTTTGGGTGGATTTTTCAATTTTTTGGGGGTGGTCACGAATTAAAGTCCTTTTCGCTCTAGGACGCTTAGTTTAGGAGATATATGCAAAAGAAGTTTTTCATATAAAAATTTCAATTTTTTTTAGGTTTTGGGTGGATTTTTCAATTTTTTGGGGGTGGTCACGAATTAAAGTCCTTTTCGCTCTAGGACGCTTAGTTTAGGAGATATGGGCAAAAGAAGTTTTTCATATAAAAATTTCAAATTTTTTAGGTTTTGGGTGGATTTTTCACTTTTTTGGGGGTGGTCACGAATTAAAGTCCTTTTCGCTCTAGGACGCATATTTAAGGAGATATGGGCAAAAGAAGTTTTTCGTATAAAAATTTCAATTTTTTAGGTTTTGGGTGGATTTTTCAATTTTTTGGGGGTGGTCATGAATTAAAGTCCTTTTCGCTCTAGGACGCTTAGTTTAGGAGATATGGGCAAAAGAAGTTTTTCATATAAAAATTTCATTTTTTTAGGTTTTGGGTGGATTTTTCAATTTTTTGGGGGTGGTCACGAATTAAAGTCCTTTTCGCTCTAGGACGCATATTTAAGGAGATATGGGCAAAAGAAGTTTTTCATATAAAAATTTCAATTTTTTTAGGTTTTGGGTGGATTTTTTAATTTTTTGAGGGTGGTCACGAATTAAAGTCCTTTTCGCTCTAGGGCGCATATTTAAGGAGATATGGGCAAAAGAAGTTTTTCATATAAAAATTTCAATTTTTTAGGTTTTGGGTGGATTTTTCAATTTTTTGGGGGTGGTCATGAATTAAAGTCCTTTTCGCTCTAGGACGCTTAGTTTAGGAGATATGGGCAAAAGAAGTTTTTCATATAAAAATTTCAATTTTTTTAGGTTTTGGGTGGATTTTTTAATTTTTTGAGGGTGGTCACGAATTAAAGTCCTTTTCGCTCTAGGGCGCATATTTAAGGAGATATGGGCAAAAGAAGTCTTTCATATAAAAATTTCAATTTTTTTTAGGTTTTGGATGGATTTTTCAATATTTCGGGGGTGGTCACGAATTAAAGTCCTTTTCGCTCTAGGACGCATATTTAAGGAGATATGGGCAAAAGAAGTTTTTCATATAAAAATTTCAATTTTTTTAGGTTTTGGGTGGATTTTTCAATTTTTTGGGGGTGGTCATGAATTAAAGTCCTTTTCGCTCTAGGACGCTTAGTTTAGGAGATATGGGCAAAAGAAGTTTTTCATATAAAAATTTCAATTTTTTTAGGTTTTGGGTGGATTTTTCAATTTTTTGGGGGTGGTCACGAATTAAAGTCCTTTTCGCTCTAGGACGCATATTTAAGGAGATATGGGCAAAAGAAGTTTTTCATATAAAAATTTCAATTTTTTTAGGTTTTGGGTGTATTTTTTAATTTTTTGAGGGTGGTCACGAATTAAAGTCCTTTTCGCTCTGGGGCGCATATTTAAGGAGATATGGGCAAAAGAATTTTTTCATATAAAAATTTCAATTTTTTTTAGGTTTTGGATGGATTTTTCAATATTTCGGGGGTGGTCACGAATTAAAGTCCTTTTCGCTCTAGGACGCATATTTAAGGAGATATGGGCAAAAGAAGTTTTTCATATAAAAATTTAAATTTTTTTAGGTTTTGGGTGGATTTTTCAATTTTTTGGGGGTGGTCACGAATTAAAGTCCTTTTCGCTCTAGGACGCATATTTAAGGAGATATGGGCAAAAGAAGTTTTTCATATAAAAATTTCAATTTTTTTAGGTTTTGGGTGGATTTTTCACTTTTTTGGGGGTGGTCACGAATTAAAGTCCTTTTCGCTCTAGGACGCTTAGTTTAGGAGATATATGCAAAAGAAGTTTTTCATATAAAAATTTCAATTTTTTTTAGGTTTTGGGTGGATTTTTCAATTTTTTGGGGGTGGTCACGAATTAAAGTCCTTTTCGCTCTAGGACGCTTAGTTTAGGAGATATGGGCAAAAGAAGTTTTTCATATAAAAATTTCAATTTTTTTAGGTTTTGGGTGGATTTTTCAATTTTTTGAGGGTGGTCATGAATTAAAGTCCTTTTCGCTCTAGGAGGCTTAGTTTAGGAGATATGGGCAAAAGAATTTTTTCATATAAAAATTGCAATTTTTTTAGGTTTTGGGTGGATTTTTTAATTTTTTGAGGGTGGTCACGAATTAAAGTCCTTTTCGCTCTAGGGCGCATATTTAAGGAGATATGGGCAAAAGAAGTTTTTCATATAAAAATTTCAATTTTTTTAGGTTTTGGGTGGATTTTTCAATTTTTTGGGGGTGGTCACGAATTAAAGTCCTTTTCGCTCTAGGACGCATATTTAAGGAGATATGGGCAAAAGAAGTTTTTCATATAAAAATTTCAATTTTTTTAGGTTTTGGGTGGATTTTTCAATTTTTTGGGGGTGGTCACGAATTAAAGTCCTTTTCGCTCTAGGACGCATATTTAAGGAGATATGGGCAAAAGAAGTTTTTCATATAAAAATTTAAATTTTTTTTTAGGTTTTGGGTGGATTTTTCAATTTTTGGGGGTGGTCATGAATTAAAGTCCTTTTCGCTCTAGGACGCTTAGTTTAGGAGATATGGGCAAAAGAAGTTTTTCATATAAAAATTTCAAATTTTTTAGGTTTTGGGTGGATTTTTCACTTTTTTGGGGGTGGTCACGAATTAAAGTCCTTTTCGCTCTAGGACGCATATTTAAGGAGATATGGGCAAAAGAAGTTTTTCGTATAAAAATTTCAATTTTTTAGGTTTTGGGTGGATTTTTCAATTTTTTGGGGGTGGTCATGAATTAAAGTCCTTTTCGCTCTAGGACGCTTAGTTTAGGAGATATGGGCAAAAGAAGTTTTTCATATAAAAATTTCATTTTTTTAGGTTTTGGGTGGATTTTTCAATTTTTTGGGGGTGGTCACGAATTAAAGTCCTTTTCGCTCTAGGACGCATATTTAAGGAGATATGGGCAAAAGAAGTTTTTCATATAAAAATTTCAATTTTTTTAGGTTTTGGGTGGATTTTTTAATTTTTTGAGGGTGGTCACGAATTAAAGTCCTTTTCGCTCTAGGGCGCATATTTAAGGAGATATGGGCAAAAGAAGTTTTTCATATAAAAATTTAAATTTTTTAGGTTTTGGGTGGATTTTTCAATTTTTTGGGGGTGGTCATGAATTAAAGTCCTTTTCGCTCTAGGACGCTTAGTTTAGGAGATATATGCAAAAGAAGTTTTTCATATAAAAATTTCAATTTTTTTAGGTTTTGGGTGGATTTTTTAATTTTTTGAGGGTGGTCACGAATTAAAGTCCTTTTCGCTCTAGGGCGCATATTTAAGGAGATATGGGCAAAAGAAGTCTTTCATATAAAAATTTCAATTTTTTTTAGGTTTTGGATGGATTTTTCAATATTTCGGGGGTGGTCACGAATTAAAGTCCTTTTCGCTCTAGGACGCATATTTAAGGAGATATGGGCAAAAGAAGTTTTTCATATAAAAATTTCAATTTTTTTAGGTTTTGGGTGGATTTTTCAATTTTTTGGGGGTGGTCATGAATTAAAGTCCTTTTCGCTCTAGGACGCTTAGTTTAGGAGATATGGGCAAAAGAAGTTTTTCATATAAAAATTTCAATTTTTTTACGTTTTGGGTGGATTTTTCAATTTTTTGGGGGTGGTCACGAATTAAAGTCCTTTTCGCTCTAGGACGCATATTTAAGGAGATATGGGCAAAAGAAGTTTTTCATATAAAAATTTCAATTTTTTTAGGTTTTGGGTGGATTTTTTAATTTTTTGAGGGTGGTCACGAATTAAAGTCCTTTTCGCTCTAGGGCGCATATTTAAGGAGATATGGGCAAAAGAAGTTTTTCATATAAAAATTTAAATTTTTTTAGGTTTTGGATGGATTTTTCAATATTTCGGGGGTGGTCACGAATTAAAGTCCTTTTCGCTCTAGGACGCATATTTAAGGAGATATGGGCAAAAGAAGTTTTTCATATAAAAATTTCAATTTTTTTAGGTTTTGGGTGGATTTTTCAATTTTTTGGGGGTGGTCACGAATTAAAGTCCTTTTCGCTCTAGGACGCTTAGTTTAGGAGATATATCCAAAAGAAGTTTTTCATATAAAAATTTCAATTTTTTTTAGGTTTTGGGTGGATTTTTCAATTTTTTGGGGGTGGTCACGAATTAAAGTCCTTTTCGCTCTAGGACGCTTAGTTTAGGAGATATGGGCAAAAGAAGTTTTTCATATAAAAATTTCAATTTTTTTAGGTTTTGGGTGGATTTTTCAATTTTTTGAGGGTGGTCATGAATTAAAGTCCTTTTCGCTCTAGGACGCATATTTAAGGAGATATGGACAAAAGAAGTTTTTCATATAAAAATTTAAATTTTTTTAGGTTTTGGGTGGATTTTTCAATTTTTTGGGGGTGGTCACGAATTAAAGTCCTTTTCGCTCTAGGACGCATATTTAAGGAGATATGGGCAAAAGAAGTTTTTCATATAAAAATTTAAATTTTTTTAGGTTTTGGGTGGATTTTTCAATTTTTTGAGGGTGGACATGAATTAAAGTCCTTTTCGCTCTAGGACGCTTAGTTTAGGAGATATGGGCAAAAGAAGTTTTTCAAATAAAAATTTCAATTTTTGTAGGTTTTGGGTGGATTTTTCAATTTTTTGAGGGTGGTCACGAATTAAAGTTCTTTTCGCTCTAGGACGCATATTTAAGGAGATATGGACAAAAGAAATTTTTCATATAAAAATTTCAATTTTTTTAGGTTTTGGGTGGATTTTTCAATTTTTTGAGGGTGGTCATGAATTAAAGTCCTTTTCGCTCTAGGACGCATATTTAAGGAGATATGGGCAAAATAAGTTTTTCATATAAAAATTTCAATTTTTTTAGGTTTTGGGTGGATTTGTCAATTTTTTGGGGGTGGTCACGAATTAAAGTCCTTTTCGCTATAGGGCGCATATTTAAGGAGATATGGGCAAAAGAAGTTTTTCATATAAAAATTTAAATTTTTTTAGGTTTTGGGTGGATTTTTCAATTTTTTGGGGGTGGTCACGAATTAAAGTCCTTTTCGCTCTAGGACGCATATTTAAGGAGATATGGGCAAAAAAAGTTTTTCATATAAAAATTTCAATTTTTTTAGGTTTTGGGTGGATTTTTCAATTTTTTGGGGGTGGTCAAGAATTAAAGTCCTTTTCGCTCTAGGACGCTTAGTTTAGGAGATATGGGCAAAAGAAGTTTTTCATATAAAAATTTCAATTTTTTTTTAGGTTTTGGGTGGATTTTTTAATTTTTTGAGGGTGGTCACGAATTAAAGTTCTTTTCGCTCTAGGACGCTTAGTTTAGGAGCTATGGGCAAAAGAAGTTTTTCATATAAAAATTTCAATTTTTTTAGGTTTTGGGTGGATTTTTCAATTTTTTGGGGGTGGTCACGAATTAAAGTCCTTTTCGCTCTAGGACGCATATTTAAGGAGATATGGGCAAAAAAAGTTTTTCATATAAAAATTTCAATTTTTTTTTAGGTTTTGGGTGGATTTTTCAATTTTTTGAGGGTGGTCATGAATTAAAGTCCTTTTCGCTCTAGGACGCATATTTAAGGAGATATGGACAAAAGAAGTTTTTCGTATAAAAATTTAATTTTTTTTAGGTTTTGGGTGGATTTTTCAATTTTTTGGGGGTGGTCACGAATTAAAGTCCTTTTCGCTCTAGGACGCATATTTAAGGAGATATGGGCAAAGGAAGTTTTTCATATAAAAATTTAAATTTTTTTAGGTTTTGGGTGGATTTTTAAATTTTTTGGGGGTGGTCACGAATTAAAGTCCTTTTCGCTCTAGGACGCTTAGTTTAGGAGATATATGCAAAAGAAGTTTTTCATATAAAAATTTCAATTTTTTTTAGGTTTTGGGTGGATTTTTAAATTTTTTGGGGGTGGTCACGAATTAAAGTCCTTTTCGCTCTAGGACGCTTAGTTTAGGAGATATGGGCAAAAGAAGTTTTTCATATAAAAATTTCAATTTTTTTAGGTTTTGGGTGGATTTTTCAATTTTTTGAGGGTTGTCACGGATTAAAGTCCTTTTCGCTCTAGGACGCTTAGTTTAGGAGATATGGGCAAAAGAAGTTTTTCATATAAAAATTTCACTTTTTTTTAGGTTTTGGGTGGATTTTTCAATTTTTTGGGGGTGGTCACGAATTAAAGTCCTTTTCGGTCTAGGACGCATATTTAAGGAGATATGGGCAAAAGAAGTTTTTCATATAAAAATTTCAATTTTTTTAGGTTTTGGGTGGATTTTTCAATTTTTTGGGGGTGGTCAGGAATTAAAGTCCTTTTCGCTCTAGGGCGCATATTTAAGGAGATATGGGCAAAAGAATTTTTTCATATAAAAATTTAAATTTTTTTAGGTTTTGGGTGGATTTTTCAATTTTTTGGGGGTGGTCACGAATTAAAGTCCTTTTCGCTCTAGGACGCATATTTAAGGAGATATGGGCAAAAGAAGTTTTTCATATAAAAATTTAATTTTTTTTAGGTTTTGGGTGGATTTTTCAATTTTTTGGGGGTGGTCACGAATTAAAGTCCTTTTCGCTCTAGGACGCTTAGTTTAGGAGATATGGGCAAAAGAAGTTTTTCATACAAAAATTTCATTTTTTTTTAGGTTTTGGATGGATTTTTCAATATTTCGGGGGTGGTCACGAATTAAAGTTCTTTTCGTTCTAGGACGCTTAGTTTAGGAGCTATGGACAAAAGAAGTTTTTCATATAAAAATTTAAATTTTTTTAGGTTTTGGGTGGATTTTTCAATTTTTTGGGGGTGGTCACGAATTAAAGTCCTTTTCGCTCTAGGACGCATATTTAAGGAGATATGGGCAAAAGAAGTTTTTCATATAAAAATTTCAATTTTTTTAGGTTTTGGGTGGATTTTTCAATTTTTTGAGGGTGGTCACGAATTAAAGTCCTTTTCGCTCTAGGACGCATATTTAAGGAGATATGGGCAAAAGAAGTTTTTCATATAAAAATTTCATTTTTTTTTAGGTTTTGGGTGGATTTTTCAATTTTTTGGGGGTGGTCACGAATTAAAGTCCTTTTCGCTCTAGTGCGCATATTTAAGGAGATATGGGCAAAAGAAGTTTTTCATATAAAAATTTAAATTTTTTTAGGTTTTGGGTGGATTTTTCAATTTTTTGGGGGTGGTCACGAATTAAAGTCCTTTTCGCTCTCGGACGCATATTTAAGGAGATATGGGCAAAAGAAGTTTTTCATATAAAAATTTCAATTTTTTTAGGTTTTGGGTGTTTTTTTCAATTTTTTGAGGGTTGTCACGAATTAAAGTCCTTTTCGCTCTAGGGCGCATATTTAAGGAGATATGGGCAAAAGAAGTTTTTCATATAAAAATTTAAATTTTTTTAGGTTTTGGGTGGATTTTTCAATTTTTTGGGGGTGGTCACGAATTAAAGTCCTTTTCGCTCTAGGACGCATATTTAAGGAGATATGGGCAAAAGAAGTTTTTCATATAAAAATTTAAATTTTTTTAGGTTTTGGGTGGATTTTTCAATTTTTTGAGGGTGGTCACGAATTAAAGTTCTTTTCGCTCTAGGACGCATATTTAAGGAGATATGGACAAAAGAAATTTTTCATATAAAAATTTAAATTTTTTTAGGTTTTGGGTGGATTTTTCAATTTTTTGAGGGTGGTCATGAATTAAAGTTCTTTTCGTTCTAGGACGCTTAGTTTAGGAGCTATGGACAAAAGAAGTTTTTCATATAAAAATTTCAATTTTTTTAGGTTTTGGGTGGATTTTTCAATTTTTTGGGGGTGGTCACAAATTAAAGTCCTTTTCGCTCTAGGACGCATATTTAAGGAGATATAGGCAAAAGAAGTTTTTCATATAAAAATTTAAATTTTTTTAGGTTTTGGGTGGATTTTTCAATTTTTTGGGGGTGGTCACGAATTAAAGTCCTTTTCGCTCTAGGACGCTTAGTTTAGGAGATATGGGCAAAAGAAGTTTTTCATATAAAAATTTCAATTTTTTTAGGTTTTGGGTGGATTTTTCAATTTTTTGAGGGTGGTCACGAATTAAAGTTCTTTTCGCTCTAGGACGCATATTTAAGGAGATATGGACAAAAGAAATTTTTCATATAAAAATTTAAATTTTTTTAGGTTTTGGGTGGATTTTTCAATTTTTTGAGGGTGGTCATGAATTAAAGTCCTTTTCGCTCTAGGACGCATATTTAAGGAGATATGGGCAAAAGAAGTTTTTCATATAAAAATTTAAATTTTTTTAGGTTTTGGGTGGATTTTTCAATTTTTTGGGGGTGGTCACGAATTAAAATCCTTATCGCTCTAGGGCGCATATTTAAGGAGATATGGGCAAAAGAAGTTTTTCATATAAAAATTTAAATTTTTTTAGGTTTTGGGTGGATTTTTCAATTTTTTGGGGGTGGTCACGAATTAAAGTCCTTTTCGCTCTACGGCGCATATTTAAGGAGATATGGGCAAAAGAAGTTTTTCATATAAAAATTTAAATTTTTTTAGGTTTTGGGTGGATTTTTCAATTTTTTGGGGGTGGTCACGAATTAAAGTCCTTTTCGCTCTAGGACGCATATTTAAGGAGATATGGGCAAAAGAAGTTTTTCATATAAAAATTTAAATTTTTTTAGGTTTTGGGTGGATTTTTCAATTTTTTGGGGGTGGTCACGAATTAAAGTCCTTTTCGCTCTAGGACGCTTAGTTTAGGAGATATGGGCAAAAGAAGTTTTTCATACAAAAATTTCATTTTTTTTTTAGGTTTTGGATGGATTTTTCAATATTTCGGGGGTGGTCACGAATTAAAGTTCTTTTCGTTCTAGGACGCTTAGTTTAGGAGCTATGGACAAAAGAAGTTTTTCATATAAAAATTTCAATTTTTTTAGGTTTTGGGTGGATTTTTCAATTTTTTGGGGGTGGTCACGAATTAAAGTCCTTTTCGCTCTAGGACGCATATTTAAGGAGATATGGGCAAAAGAAGTTTTTCATATAAAAATTTCAATTTTTTTAGGTTTTGGGTGGATTTTTCAATTTTTTGAGGGTGGTCACGAATTAAAGTCCTTTTCGCTCTAGGACGCATATTTAAGGAGATATGGGCAAAAGAAGTTTTTCATATAAAAATTTCATTTTTTTTAGGTTTTGGGTGGATTTTTCAATTTTTTGGGGGTGGTCACGAATTAAAGTCCTTTTCGCTCTAGGGCGCATATTTAAGGAGATATGGGCAAAAGAAGTTTTTCATATAAAAATTTCAATTTTTTTAGGTTTTGGGTGGATTTGTCAATTTTTTGGGGGTGGTCACGAATTAAAGTCCTTTTCGCTATAGGGCGCATATTTAAGGAGATATGGGCAAAAGAAGTTTTTCATATAAAAATTTAAATTTTTTTAGGTTTTGGGTGGATTTTTCAATTTTTTGGGGGTGGTCACGAATTAAAGTCCTTTTCGCTCTAGGACGCATATTTAAGGAGATATGGGCAAAAGAAGTTTTTCATATAAAAATTTCAATTTTTTTTAGGTTTTGGGTGGATTTTTCAATTTTTTGAGGGTGGTCACGAATTAAATTCCTTTTCGCTCTAGGGCGCCTATTTAAGGAGATATGGGCAAAAGAAGTTTTTCATATAAAAATTTAAATTTTTTTAGGTTTTGGGTGGATTTTTCAATTTTTTGGGGGTGGTCACGAATTAAAGTCCTTTTCGCTCTAGGACGCATATTTAAGGAGATATGGGCAAAAGAAGTTTTTCATATAAAAATTTAATTTTTTTTAGGTTTTGGGTGGATTTTTCAATTTTTTGGGGGTGGTCACGAATTAAAGTCCTTTTCGCTCTAGGACGCATATTTAAGGAGATATGGACAAAAGAAATTTTTCATATAAAAATTTCAATTTTTTTAGGTTTTGGGTGGATTTTTCAATTTTTTGAGGGTGGTCATGAATTAAAGTCCTTTTCGCTCTAGGACGCATATTTAAGGAGATATGGGCAAAATAAGTTTTTCATATAAAAATTTCAATTTTTTTAGGTTTTGGGTGGATTTGTCAATTTTTTGGGGGTGGTCACGAATTAAAGTCCTTTTCGCTATAGGGCGCATATTTAAGGAGATATGGGCAAAAGAAGTTTTTCATATAAAAATTTAAATTTTTTTAGGTTTTGGGTGGATTTTTCAATTTTTTGGGGGTGGTCACGAATTAAAGTCCTTTTCGCTCTAGGACGCATATTTAAGGAGATATGGGCAAAAAAAGTTTTTCATATAAAAATTTCAATTTTTTTAGGTTTTGGGTGGATTTTTCAATTTTTTGGGGGTGGTCAAGAATTAAAGTCCTTTTCGCTCTAGGACGCTTAGTTTAGGAGATATGGGCAAAAGAAGTTTTTCATATAAAAATTTCAATTTTTTTTTAGGTTTTGGGTGGATTTTTTAATTTTTTGAGGGTGGTCACGAATTAAAGTTCTTTTCGCTCTAGGACGCTTAGTTTAGGAGCTATGGGCAAAAGAAGTTTTTCATATAAAAATTTCAATTTTTTTAGGTTTTGGGTGGATTTTTCAATTTTTTGGGGGTGGTCACGAATTAAAGTCCTTTTCGCTCTAGGACGCATATTTAAGGAGATATGGGCAAAAAAAGTTTTTCATATAAAAATTTCAATTTTTTTTTAGGTTTTGGGTGGATTTTTCAATTTTTTGAGGGTGGTCATGAATTAAAGTCCTTTTCGCTCTAGGACGCATATTTAAGGAGATATGGACAAAAGAAGTTTTTCGTATAAAAATTTAATTTTTTTTAGGTTTTGGGTGGATTTTTCAATTTTTTGGGGGTGGTCACGAATTAAAGTCCTTTTCGCTCTAGGACGCATATTTAAGGAGATATGGGCAAAGGAAGTTTTTCATATAAAAATTTAAATTTTTTTAGGTTTTGGGTGGATTTTTAAATTTTTTGGGGGTGGTCACGAATTAAAGTCCTTTTCGCTCTAGGACGCTTAGTTTAGGAGATATATGCAAAAGAAGTTTTTCATATAAAAATTTCAATTTTTTTTAGGTTTTGGGTGGATTTTTAAATTTTTTGGGGGTGGTCACGAATTAAAGTCCTTTTCGCTCTAGGACGCTTAGTTTAGGAGATATGGGCAAAAGAAGTTTTTCATATAAAAATTTCAATTTTTTTAGGTTTTGGGTGGATTTTTCAATTTTTTGAGGGTTGTCACGGATTAAAGTCCTTTTCGCTCTAGGACGCTTAGTTTAGGAGATATGGGCAAAAGAAGTTTTTCATATAAAAATTTCACTTTTTTTTAGGTTTTGGGTGGATTTTTCAATTTTTTGGGGGTGGTCACGAATTAAAGTCCTTTTCGCTCTAGGACGCATATTTAAGGAGATATGGGCAAAAAAAGTTTTTCATATAAAAATTTCAATTTTTTTTTAGGTTTTGGGTGGATTTTTCAATTTTTTGAGGGTGGTCATGAATTAAAGTCCTTTTCGGTCTAGGACGCATATTTAAGGAGATATGGGCAAAAGAAGTTTTTCATATAAAAATTTCAATTTTTTTAGGTTTTGGGTGGATTTTTCAATTTTTTGGGGGTGGTCAGGAATTAAAGTCCTTTTCGCTCTAGGGCGCATATTTAAGGAGATATGGGCAAAAGAATTTTTTCATATAAAAATTTAAATTTTTTTAGGTTTTGGGTGGATTTTTCAATTTTTTGGGGGTGGTCACGAATTAAAGTCCTTTTCGCTCTAGGACGCATATTTAAGGAGATATGGGCAAAAGAAGTTTTTCATATAAAAATTTCAATTTTTTTTAGGTTTTGGGTGGATTTTTCAATTTTTTGAGGGTGGTCACGAATTAAATTCCTTTTCGCTCTAGGGCGCCTATTTAAGGAGATATGGGCAAAAGAAGTTTTTCATATAAAAATTTAAATTTTTTTAGGTTTTGGGTGGATTTTTCAATTTTTTGGGGGTGGTCACGAATTAAAGTCCTTTTCGCTCTAGGACGCATATTTAAGGAGATATGGGCAAAAGAAGTTTTTCATATAAAAATTTAATTTTTTTTAGGTTTTGGGTGGATTTTTCAATTTTTTGGGGGTGGTCACGAATTAAAGTCCTTTTCGCTCTAGGACGCTTAGTTTAGGAGATATGGGCAAAAGAAGTTTTTCATACAAAAATTTCATTTTTTTTTAGGTTTTGGATGGATTTTTCAATATTTCGGGGGTGGTCACGAATTAAAGTTCTTTTCGTTCTAGGACGCTTAGTTTAGGAGCTATGGACAAAAGAAGTTTTTCATATAAAAATTTAAATTTTTTTAGGTTTTGGGTGGATTTTTCAATTTTTTGGGGGTGGTCACGAATTAAAGTCCTTTTCGCTCTAGGACGCATATTTAAGGAGATATGGGCAAAAGAAGTTTTTCATATAAAAATTTCAATTTTTTTAGGTTTTGGGTGGATTTTTCAATTTTTTGAGGGTGGTCACGAATTAAAGTCCTTTTCGCTCTAGGACGCATATTTAAGGAGATATGGGCAAAAGAAGTTTTTCATATAAAAATTTCATTTTTTTTTAGGTTTTGGGTGGATTTTTCAATTTTTGGGGGTGGTCACGAATTAAAGTCCTTTTCGCTCTAGTGCGCATATTTAAGGAGATATGGGCAAAAGAAGTTTTTCATATAAAAATTTAAATTTTTTTAGGTTTTGGGTGGATTTTTCAATTTTTTGGGGGTGGTCACGAATTAAAGTCCTTTTCGCTCTCGGACGCATATTTAAGGAGATATGGGCAAAAGAAGTTTTTCATATAAAAATTTCAATTTTTTTAGGTTTTGGGTGTTTTTTTCAATTTTTTGAGGGTTGTCACGAATTAAAGTCCTTTTCGCTCTAGGGCGCATATTTAAGGAGATATGGGCAAAAGAAGTTTTTCATATAAAAATTTAAATTTTTTTAGGTTTTGGGTGGATTTTTCAATTTTTTGGGGGTGGTCACGAATTAAAGTCCTTTTCGCTCTAGGACGCATATTTAAGGAGATATGGGCAAAAGAAGTTTTTCATATAAAAATTTAAATTTTTTTAGGTTTTGGGTGGATTTTTCAATTTTTTGAGGGTGGTCACGAATTAAAGTTCTTTTCGCTCTAGGACGCATATTTAAGGAGATATGGACAAAAGAAATTTTTCATATAAAAATTTAAATTTTTTTAGGTTTTGGGTGGATTTTTCAATTTTTTGAGGGTGGTCATGAATTAAAGTTCTTTTCGTTCTAGGACGCTTAGTTTAGGAGCTATGGACAAAAGAAGTTTTTCATATAAAAATTTCAATTTTTTTAGGTTTTGGGTGGATTTTTCAATTTTTTGGGGGTGGTCACAAATTAAAGTCCTTTTCGCTCTAGGACGCATATTTAAGGAGATATAGGCAAAAGAAGTTTTTCATATAAAAATTTAAATTTTTTTAGGTTTTGGGTGGATTTTTCAATTTTTTGGGGGTGGTCACGAATTAAAGTCCTTTTCGCTCTAGGACGCTTAGTTTAGGAGATATGGGCAAAAGAAGTTTTTCATATAAAAATTTCAATTTTTTTAGGTTTTGGGTGGATTTTTCAATTTTTTGAGGGTGGTCACGAATTAAAGTTCTTTTCGCTCTAGGACGCATATTTAAGGAGATATGGACAAAAGAAATTTTTCATATAAAAATTTAAATTTTTTTAGGTTTTGGGTGGATTTTTCAATTTTTTGAGGGTGGTCATGAATTAAAGTCCTTTTCGCTCTAGGACGCATATTTAAGGAGATATGGGCAAAAGAAGTTTTTCATATAAAAATTTAAATTTTTTTAGGTTTTGGGTGGATTTTTCAATTTTTTGGGGGTGGTCACGAATTAAAATCCTTATCGCTCTAGGGCGCATATTTAAGGAGATATGGGCAAAAGAAGTTTTTCATATAAAAATTTAAATTTTTTTAGGTTTTGGGTGGATTTTTCAATTTTTTGGGGGTGGTCACGAATTAAAGTCCTTTTCGCTCTACGGCGCATATTTAAGGAGATATGGGCAAAAGAAGTTTTTCATATAAAAATTTAAATTTTTTTAGGTTTTGGGTGGATTTTTCAATTTTTTGGGGGTGGTCACGAATTAAAGTCCTTTTCGCTCTAGGACGCATATTTAAGGAGATATGGGCAAAAGAAGTTTTTCATATAAAAATTTAAATTTTTTTAGGTTTTGGGTGGATTTTTCAATTTTTTGGGGGTGGTCACGAATTAAAGTCCTTTTCGCTCTAGGACGCTTAGTTTAGGAGATATGGGCAAAAGAAGTTTTTCATACAAAAATTTCATTTTTTTTTTAGGTTTTGGATGGATTTTTCAATATTTCGGGGGTGGTCACGAATTAAAGTTCTTTTCGTTCTAGGACGCTTAGTTTAGGAGCTATGGACAAAAGAAGTTTTTCATATAAAAATTTCAATTTTTTTAGGTTTTGGGTGGATTTTTCAATTTTTTGGGGGTGGTCACGAATTAAAGTCCTTTTCGCTCTAGGACGCATATTTAAGGAGATATGGGCAAAAGAAGTTTTTCATATAAAAATTTCAATTTTTTTAGGTTTTGGGTGGATTTTTCAATTTTTTGAGGGTGGTCACGAATTAAAGTCCTTTTCGCTCTAGGACGCATATTTAAGGAGATATGGGCAAAAGAAGTTTTTCATATAAAAATTTCATTTTTTTTAGGTTTTGGGTGGATTTTTCAATTTTTTGGGGGTGGTCACGAATTAAAGTCCTTTTCGCTCTAGGGCGCATATTTAAGGAGATATGGGCAAAAGAAGTTTTTCATATAAAAATTTAAATTTTTTAGGTTTTGGGTGGATTTTTCAATTTTTTGGGGGTGGTCACGAATTAAAGTCCTTTTCGCTCTAGGACGCATATTTAAGGAGATATGGGCAAAAGAAGTTTTTCATATAAAAATTTCAATTTTTTAAGTTTTGGGTGTTTTTTTCAATTTTTTGAGGGTGGTCATGAATTAAAGTCCTTTTCGCTCTAGGGCGCATATTTAAGGAGATATGGGCAAAAGAAGTTTTTCATATAAAAATTTAAATTTTTTTAGGTTTTGGGTGGATTTTTCAATTTTTTGGGGGTGGTCACGAATTAAAGTCCTTTTCGCTCTAGGACGCATATTTAAGGAGATATGGGCAAAAGAAGTTTTTCATATAAAAATTTAAATTTTTTTAGGTTTTGGGTGGATTTTTCAATTTTTTGGGGGTGGTCACGAATTAAAGTCCTTTTCGCTCTAGGACGCATATTTAAGGAGATATGGGCAAAAGAAGTTTTTCATATAAAAATTTCAATTTTTTTAGGTTTTGGGTGGATTTTTCAATTTTTTGAGGGTGGTCACGAATTAAAGTTCTTTTCGCTCTAGGACGCATATTTAAGGAGATATGGACAAAAGAAATTTTTCATATAAAAATTTAAATTTTTTTAGGTTTTGGGTGGATTTTTCAATTTTTTGAGGGTGGTCATGAATTAAAGTTCTTTTCGTTCTAGGACGCTTAGTTTAGGAGCTATGGACAAAAGAAGTTTTTCATATAAAAATTTCAATTTTTTTAGGTTTTGGGTGGATTTTTCAATTTTTTGGGGGTGGTCACGAATTAAAGTCCTTTTCGCTCTAGGACGCATATTTAAGGAGATATAGGCAAAAGAAGTTTTTCATATAAAAATTTCAATTTTTTTAGGTTTTGGGTGGATTTTTCAATTTTTTGGGGGTGGTCACGAATTAAAGTCCTTTTCGCTCTAGGACGCTTAGTTTAGGAGATATGGGCAAAAGAAGTTTTTCATATAAAAATTTCAATTTTTTTAGGTTTTGGGTGGATTTTTCAATTTTTTGAGGGTGGTCACGAATTAAAGTTCTTTTCGTTCTAGGACGCATATTTAAGGAGATATGGACAAAAGAAATTTTTCATATAAAATTTAAATTTTTTTAGGTTTTGGGTGGATTTTTCAATTTTTTGAGGGTGGTCATGAATTAAAGTCCTTTTCGCTCTAGGACGCATATTTAAGGAGATATGGGCAAAAGAAGTTTTTCATATAAAAATTTCAATTTTTTTAGGTTTTGGGTGGATTTTTCAATTTTTTGGGGGTGGTCACGAATTAAAATCCTTTTCGCTCTAGGGCGCATATTTAAGGAGATATGGGCAAAAGAAGTTTTTCATATAAAAATTTAAATTTTTTTAGGTTTTGGGTGGATTTTTCAATTTTTTGGGGGTGGTCACGAATTAAAGTCCTTTTCGCTCTAGGACGCATATTTTAGGAGATATGGGCAAAAGAAGTTTTTCATATAAAAATTTCAATTTTTTTAGGTTTTGGGTGGATTTTTCAATTTTTTGAGGGTGGTCACAAATTAAAGTCCTTTTCGCTCTAGGGCGCATATTTAAGGAGATATGGGCAAAAGAAGTTTTTCATATAAAAATTTCAATTTTTTTAGGTTTTGGGTGGATTTTTCATTTTTTTGGGGGTGGTCACGAATTAAAGTCCTTTTCGCTCTAGGACGCATATTTAAGGAGATATGGCAAAAAAAGTTTTTCATATAAAAATTTAAATTTTTTTTAGGTTTTGGGTGGATTTTGCAATTTTTTGGGGGTGGTCACGAATTAAAGTCCTTTTCGCTCTAGGACGCATATTTAAGGAGATATGGGCAAAAGAAGTTTTTCATATAAAAATTTCAATTTTTTTAGGTTTTGGGTGGATTTTTCAATTTTTTGAGGGTGGTCACGAATTAAAGTCCTTTTCGCTCTAGGGCGCATATTTAAGGAGATATGGGCAAAAGAAGGTTTTCATATAAAAATTTAATTTTTTTTAGGTTTTGGGTGGATTTTTCAATTTTTTGGGGGTGGTCACGAATTAAAGTCCTTTTCGCTCTAGGACGCATATTTAAGGAGATATGGGCAAAAGAAGTTTTTCATATAAAAATTTAAATTTTTTTAGGTTTTGGGTGGATTTTTAAATTTTTTGGGGGTGGTCACGAATAAAAGTCCTTTTCGCTCTAGGACGCTTAGTTTAGGAGATATGGGCAAAAGAAGTTTTTCATATAAAAATTTTAATTTTTTTTTAGGTTTTGGATGGATTTTTCAATATTTCGGGGGTGGTCACAAATTAAAGTTCTTTTCATTCTAGGACGCTTAGTTTAGGAGCTATGGACAAAAGAAGTTTTTCATATAAAAATTTCCATTTTTTAGGTTTTGGGTGGATTTTTCAATTTTTTGGGGGTGGTCACGAATTAAAGTCCTTTTCGCTCTAGGACGCATATTTAAGGAGATATGGACAAAAGAAGTTTTTCATATAAAAATTTCAATTTTTTTAGGTTTTGGGTGGATTTTTCAATTTTTTGGGGGTGGTCACGAATTAAAGTCCTTTTCGCTCTAGGACGCTTAGTTTAGGAGATATGGGCAAAAGAAGTTTTTCATATAAAAATTTCAATTTTTTTAGGTTTTGGGTGGATTTTTCAATTTTTTGAGGGTGGTCACGAATTAAAGTTCTTTTCGCTCTAGGACGCATATTTAAGGAGATATGGACAAAAGAAATTTTTCATATAAAAATTTAATTTTTTTTAGGTTTTGGGTGGATTTTTCAATTTTTTGAGGGTGGTCATGAATTAAAGTCCTTTTCGCTCTAGGACGCATATTTAAGGAGATATGGGCAAAAGAAGTTTTTCATATAAAAATTTCAATTTTTTTAGGTTTTGGGTGGATTTTTCAATTTTTTGGGGGTGGTCACGAATTAAAGTCCTTTTCGCTCTAGGGCGCATATTTAAGGAGATATGGGCAAAAGAAGTTTTTCATATAAAAATTTAAATTTTTTTAGGTTTTGGGTGGATTTTTCAATTTTTTGGGGGTGGTCACGAATTAAAGTCCTTTTCGCTCTAGGACGCATATTTAAGGAGATATGGGCAAAAGAAGTTTTTCATATAAAAATTTCAATTTTTTTAGGTTTTGGGTGGATTTTTCAATTTTTTGAGGGTGGTCACGAATTAAAGTCCTTTTCGCTCTAGGACGCATATTTAAGGAGATATGGGCAAAAGAAGTTTTTCATATAAAAATTTAAATTTTTTTAGGTTTTGGGTGGATTTTTAAATTTTTTGGGGGTGGTCACGAATAAAAGTCCTTTTCGCTCTAGGACGCTTAGTTTAGGAGATATGGGCAAAAGAAGTTTTTCATATAAAAATTTAAATTTTTTTAGGTTTTGGATGGATTTTTCAATATTTCGGGGGTGGTCACGAATTAAAGTTCTTTTCATTCTAGGACGCTTAGTTTAGGAGCTATGGACAAAAGAAGTTTTTCATATAAAAATTTCCATTTTTTAGGTTTTGGGTGGATTTTTCAATTTTTTGGGGGTGGTCACGAATTAAAATCCTTTTCGCTCTAGGGCGCATATTTAAGGAGATATGGGCAAAAGAAGTTTTTCATATAAAAATTTAAATTTTTTTAGGTTTTGGGTGGATTTTTCAATTTTTTGGGGGTGGTCACGAATTAAAGTCCTTTTCGCTCTAGGACGCATATTTTAGGAGATATGGGCAAAAGAAGTTTTTCATATAAAAATTTAAATTTTTTTAGGTTTTGGGTGGATTTTTCAAATTTTTGAGGGTGGTCACGAATTAAAGTCCTTTTCGCTCTAGGGCGCATATTTAAGGAGATATGGGCAAAAGAAGTTTTTCATATAAAAATTTCAATTTTTTTAGGTTTTGGGTGGATTTTTCATTTTTTTGGGGGTGGTCACGAATTAAAGTCCTTTTCGCTCTAGGACGCATATTTAAGGAGATATGGGCAAAAGAAGTTTTTCATATAAAAATTTAAATTTTTTTTAGGTTTTGGGTGGATTTTGCAATTTTTTGGGGGTGGTCACGAATTAAAGTCCTTTTCGCTCTAGGACGCATATTTAAGGAGATATGGGCAAAAGAAGTTTTTCATATAAAAATTTCAATTTTTTTAGGTTTTGGGTGGATTTTTCAATTTTTTGAGGGTGGTCACGAATTAAAGTCCTTTTCGCTCTAGGGCGCATATTTAAGGAGATATGGGCAAAAGAAGTTTTTCATATAAAAATTTAATTTTTTTTAGGTTTTGGGTGGATTTTTCAATTTTTTGGGGGTGGTCACGAATTAAAGTCCTTTTCGCTCTAGGAGGCATATTTAAGGAGATATGGACAAAAGAAGTTTTTCATATAAAAATTTAAATCTTTTTAGGTTTTGGGTGGATTTTTAAATTTTTTGGGGGTGGTCACGAATAAAAGTCCTTTTCGCTCTAGGACGCTTAGTTTAGGAGATATGGGCAAAAGAAGTTTTTCATATAAAAATTTCAATTTTTTTTAGGTTTTGGATGGATTTTTCAATATTTCGGGGGTGGTCACGAATTAAAGTTCTTTTCATTCTAGGACGCATATTTAAGGAGCTATGGACAAAAGAAGTTTTTCATGTAAAAATTTCCATTTTTTAGGTTTTGGGTGGATTTTTCAATTTTTTGGGGGTGGTCACGAATTAAAGTCCTTTTCGCTCTAGGACGCATATTTAAGGAGATATGGACAAAAGAAGTTTTTCATATAAAAATTTCAATTTTTTTAGGTTTTGGGTGGATTTCTCAATTTTTTGGGGGTGGTCACGAATTAAAGTCCTTTTCGCTCTAGGACGCATATTTAAGGAGATATGGGCAAAAGAAGTTTTTCATATAAAAATTTCAATTTTTTTAGGTTTTGGGTGGATTTTTCAATTTTTTGGGGGTGGTCACGAATTAAAGTCCTTTTCGCTCTAGGACGCTTAGTTTAGGAGATATATGCAAAAGAAGTTTTTCATATAAAAATTTAAATTTTTTTAGTTTTGGGTGGATTTTTCAATTTTTTGGGGGTGGTCACGAATTAAAGTCCTTTTCGCTCTAGGACGCTTAGTTTAGGAGATATGGGCAAAAGAAGTTTTTCATATAAAAATTTAAATTTTTTTTAGGTTTTGGGTGGATTTTTCAATTTTTTGGGGGTGGTCACGAATTAAAGTCCTTTTCGCTCTAGGACGCATATTTAAGGAGATATGGACAAAAGAAGTTTTTCATATAAAAATTTCAATTTTTTTAGGTTTTGGGTGGATTTTTCAATTTTTTGGGGGTGGTCACGAATTAAAGTCCTTTTCGCTCTAGGACGCTTAGTTTAGGAGATATGGGCAAAAGAAGTTTTTCATATAAATATTTCAATTTTTTTAGGTTTTGGGTGGATTTTTCAATTTTTTGAGGGTGGTCACGAATTAAAGTTCTTTTCGCTCTAGGACGCATATTTAAGGAGATATGGACAAAAGAAATTTTTCATATAAAAATTTAAATTTTTTTAGGTTTTGGGTGGATTTTTCAATTTTTTGAGGGTGGTCATGAATTAAAGTCCTTTTCGCTCTAGGACGCATATTTAAGGAGATATGGGCAAAAGAAGTTTTTCATATAAAAATTTCAATTTTTTTAGGTTTTGGGTGGATTTTTCAATTTTTTGGGGGTGGTCACGAATTAAAGTCCTTTTCGCTCTAGGGCGCATATTTAAGGAGATATGGGCAAAAGAAGTTTTTCATATAAAAATTTCAATTTTTTTAGGTTTTGGGTGGATTTTTCAATTTTTTGGGGGTGGTCACGAATTAAAGTCCTATTCGCTCTAGGACGCATATTTAAGGAGATATGGGCAAAAGAAGTTTTTCATATAAAAATTTCAATTTTTTTAGGTTTTGGGTGGATTTTTCAATTTTGTGAGGGTGGTCACGAATTAAAGTCCTTTTCGCTCTAGGACGCATATTTAAGGAGATATGGGCAAAAGAAGTTTTTCATATAAAAATTTCAATTTTTTTAGGTTTTGGGCGGATTTTTAAATTTTTTGGGGGTGGTCACGAATAAAAGTCCTTTTCGCTCTAGGACGCTTAGTTTAGGAGATATGGGTAAAAGAAGTTTTTCATATAAAAATTTCAATTTTTTTTAGGTTTTGGATGGATTTTTCAATATTTCGGGGGTGGTCACGAATTAAAGTCCTTTTCGCTCTAGGACGCTTAGTTTAGGAGCTATGGACAAAAGAAGTTTTTCATATAAAAATTTCAATTTTTTTAGGTTTTGGGTGGATTTTTCAATTTTTTGGGGGTGGTCACGAATTAAAGTCCTTTTCGCTCTAGGACGCATATTTAAGGAGATATGGGCAAAAGAAGTTTTTCATATAAAAATTTCAATTTTTTTAGGTTTTGGGTGGATTTTTCAATTTTTTGAGGGTGGTCACGAATTAAAGTTCTTTTCGCTCTAGGACGCATATTTAAGGAGATATGGACAAAAGAAATTTTTCATATAAAAATTTAAATTTTTTTAGGTTTTGGGTGGATTTTTCAATTTTTTGAGGGTGGTCATGAATTAAAGTTCTTTTCGTTCTAGGACGCTTAGTTTAGGAGCTATGGACAAAAGAAGTTTTTCATATAAAAATTTCAATTTTTTTAGGTTTTGGGTGGATTTTTCAATTTTTTGGGGGTGGTCACGAATTAAAGTCCTTTTCGCTCTAGGACGCATATTTAAGGAGATATAGGCAAAAGAAGTTTTTCATATAAAAATTTCAATTTTTTTAGGTTTTGGGTGGATTTTTCAATTTTTTGGGGGTGGTCACGAATTAAAGTCCTTTTCGCTCTAGGACGCTTAGTTTAGGAGATATGGGCAAAAGAAGTTTTTCATATAAAAATTTCAATTTTTTTAGGTTTTGGGTGGATTTTTCAATTTTTTGAGGGTGGTCACGAATTAAAGTTCTTTTCGTTCTAGGACGCATATTTAAGGAGATATGGACAAAAGAAATTTTTCATATAAAATTTAAATTTTTTTAGGTTTTGGGTGGATTTTTCAATTTTTTGAGGGTGGTCATGAATTAAAGTCCTTTTCGCTCTAGGACGCATATTTAAGGAGATATGGGCAAAAGAAGTTTTTCATATAAAAATTTCAATTTTTTTAGGTTTTGGGTGGATTTTTCAATTTTTTGGGGGTGGTCACGAATTAAAATCCTTTTCGCTCTAGGGCGCATATTTAAGGAGATATGGGCAAAAGAAGTTTTTCATATAAAAATTTAAATTTTTTTAGGTTTTGGGTGGATTTTTCAATTTTTTGGGGGTGGTCACGAATTAAAGTCCTTTTCGCTCTAGGACGCATATTTTAGGAGATATGGGCAAAAGAAGTTTTTCATATAAAAATTTCAATTTTTTTAGGTTTTGGGTGGATTTTTCAATTTTTTGAGGGTGGTCACAAATTAAAGTCCTTTTCGCTCTAGGGCGCATATTTAAGGAGATATGGGCAAAAGAAGTTTTTCATATAAAAATTTCAATTTTTTTAGGTTTTGGGTGGATTTTTCATTTTTTTGGGGGTGGTCACGAATTAAAGTCCTTTTCGCTCTAGGACGCATATTTAAGGAGATATGGCAAAAAAAGTTTTTCATATAAAAATTTAAATTTTTTTTAGGTTTTGGGTGGATTTTGCAATTTTTTGGGGGTGGTCACGAATTAAAGTCCTTTTCGCTCTAGGACGCATATTTAAGGAGATATGGGCAAAAGAAGTTTTTCATATAAAAATTTCAATTTTTTTAGGTTTTGGGTGGATTTTTCAATTTTGTGAGGGTGGTCACGAATTAAAGTCCTTTTCGCTCTAGGACGCATATTTAAGGAGATATGGGCAAAAGAAGTTTTTCATATAAAAATTTAAATTTTTTTAGGTTTTGGGTGGATTTTTCAATTTTTTGAGGGTGGTCATGAATTAAAGTCCTTTTCGCTCTAGGACGCATATTTAAGGAGATATGGGCAAAAGAAGTTTTTCATATAAAAATTTCAATTTTTTTAGGTTTTGGGTGGATTTTTCAATTTTTTGGGGGTGGTCACGAATTAAAGTCCTTTTCGCTCTAGGGCGCATATTTAAGGAGATATGGGCAAAAGAAGTTTTTCATATAAAAATTTCAATTTTTTTAGGTTTTGGGTGGATTTTTCAATTTTTTGGGGGTGGTCACGAATTAAAGTCCTATTCGCTCTAGGACGCATATTTAAGGAGATATGGGCAAAAGAAGTTTTTCATATAAAAATTTCAATTTTTTTAGGTTTTGGGTGGATTTTTCAATTTTGTGAGGGTGGTCACGAATTAAAGTCCTTTTCGCTCTAGGACGCATATTTAAGGAGATATGGGCAAAAGAAGTTTTTCATATAAAAATTTAAATTTTTTTAGGTTTTGGGTGGATTTTTAAATTTTTTGGGGGTGGTCACGAATAAAAGTCCTTTTCGCTCTAGGACGCTTAGTTTAGGAGATATGGGTAAAAGAAGTTTTTCATATAAAAATTTCAATTTTTTTTAGGTTTTGGATGGATTTTTCAATATTTCGGGGGTGGTCACGAATTAAAGTCCTTTTCGCTCTAGGACGCTTAGTTTAGGAGCTATGGACAAAAGAAGTTTTTCATATAAAAATTTCAATTTTTTTAGGTTTTGGGTGGATTTTTCAATTTTTTGGGGGTGGTCACGAATTAAAGTCCTTTTCGCTCTAGGACGCATATTTAAGGAGATATGGGCAAAAGAAGTTTTTCATATAAAAATTTCAATTTTTTTAGGTTTTGGGTGGATTTTTCAATTTTTTGAGGGTGGTCACGAATTAAAGTTCTTTTCGCTCTAGGACGCATATTTAAGGAGATATGGACAAAAGAAATTTTTCATATAAAAATTTAAATTTTTTTAGGTTTTGGGTGGATTTTTCAATTTTTTGAGGGTGGTCATGAATTAAAGTTCTTTTCGTTCTAGGACGCTTAGTTTAGGAGCTATGGACAAAAGAAGTTTTTCATATAAAAATTTCAATTTTTTTAGGTTTTGGGTGGATTTTTCAATTTTTTGGGGGTGGTCACGAATTAAAGTCCTTTTCGCTCTAGGACGCATATTTAAGGAGATATAGGCAAAAGAAGTTTTTCATATAAAAATTTCAATTTTTTTAGGTTTTGGGTGGATTTTTCAATTTTTTGGGGGTGGTCACGAATTAAAGTCCTTTTCGCTCTAGGACGCTTAGTTTAGGAGATATGGGCAAAAGAAGTTTTTCATATAAAAATTTCAATTTTTTTAGGTTTTGGGTGGATTTTTCAATTTTTTGAGGGTGGTCACGAATTAAAGTTCTTTTCGTTCTAGGACGCATATTTAAGGAGATATGGACAAAAGAAATTTTTCATATAAAATTTAAATTTTTTTAGGTTTTGGGTGGATTTTTCAATTTTTTGAGGGTGGTCATGAATTAAAGTCCTTTTCGCTCTAGGACGCATATTTAAGGAGATATGGGCAAAAGAAGTTTTTCATATAAAAATTTCAATTTTTTTAGGTTTTGGGTGGATTTTTCAATTTTTTGGGGGTGGTCACGAATTAAAATCCTTTTCGCTCTAGGGCGCATATTTAAGGAGATATGGGAAAAAGAAGTTTTTCATATAAAAATTTAAATTTTTTTAGGTTTTGGGTGGATTTTTCAATTTTTTGGGGGTGGTCACGAATTAAAGTCCTTTTCGCTCTAGGACGCATATTTTAGGAGATATGGGCAAAAGAAGTTTTTCATATAAAAATTTCAATTTTTTTAGGTTTTGGGTGGATTTTTCAATTTTTTGAGGGTGGTCACAAATTAAAGTCCTTTTCGCTCTAGGGCGCATATTTAAGGAGATATGGGCAAAAGAAGTTTTTCATATAAAAATTTCAATTTTTTTAGGTTTTGGGTGGATTTTTCATTTTTTTGGGGGTGGTCACGAATTAAAGTCCTTTTCGCTCTAGGACGCATATTTAAGGAGATATGGCAAAAAAAGTTTTTCATATAAAAATTTAAATTTTTTTTAGGTTTTGGGTGGATTTTGCAATTTTTTGGGGGTGGTCACGAATTAAAGTCCTTTTCGCTCTAGGACGCATATTTAAGGAGATATGGGCAAAAGAAGTTTTTCATATAAAAATTTCAATTTTTTTAGGTTTTGGGTGGATTTTTCAATTTTTTGAGGGTGGTCACGAATTAAAGTCCTTTTCGCTCTAGGGCGCATATTTAAGGAGATATGGGCAAAAGAAGTTTTTCATATAAAAATTTAATTTTTTTTAGGTTTTGGGTGGATTTTTCAATTTTTTGGGGGTGGTCACGAATTAAAGTCCTTTTCGCTCTAGGACGCATATTTAAGGAGATATGGGCAAAAGAAGTTTTTCATATAAAAATTTAAATTTTTTTAGGTTTTGGGTGGATTTTTAAATTTTTTGGGGGTGGTCACGAATAAAAGTCCTTTTCGCTCTAGGACGCTTAGTTTAGGAGATATGGGCAAAAGAAGTTTTTCATATAAAAATTTTAATTTTTTTTAGGTTTTGGATGGATTTTTCAATATTTCGGGGGTGGTCACAAATTAAAGTTCTTTTCATTCTAGGACGCTTAGTTTAGGAGCTATGGACAAAAGAAGTTTTTCATATAAAAATTTCCATTTTTTAGGTTTTGGGTGGATTTTTCAATTTTTTGGGGGTGGTCACGAATTAAAGTCCTTTTCGCTCTAGGACGCATATTTAAGGAGATATGGACAAAAGAAGTTTTTCATATAAAAATTTCAATTTTTTTAGGTTTTGGGTGGATTTTTCAATTTTTTGGGGGTGGTCACGAATTAAAGTCCTTTTCGCTCTAGGACGCTTAGTTTAGGAGATATGGGCAAAAGAAGTTTTTCATATAAAAATTTCAATTTTTTTAGGTTTTGGGTGGATTTTTCAATTTTTTGAGGGTGGTCACGAATTAAAGTTCTTTTCGCTCTAGGACGCATATTTAAGGAGATATGGACAAAAGAAATTTTTCATATAAAAATTTAATTTTTTTTAGGTTTTGGGTGGATTTTTCAATTTTTTGAGGGTGGTCATGAATTAAAGTCCTTTTCGCTCTAGGACGCATATTTAAGGAGATATGGGCAAAAGAAGTTTTTCATATAAAAATTTCAATTTTTTTAGGTTTTGGGTGGATTTTTCAATTTTTTGGGGGTGGTCACGAATTAAAGTCCTTTTCGCTCTAGGGCGCATATTTAAGGAGATATGGGCAAAAGAAGTTTTTCATATAAAAATTTAAATTTTTTAAGGTTTTGGGTGGATTTTTCAATTTTTTGGGGGTGGTCACGAATTAAAGTCCTTTTCGCTCTAGGACGCATATTTAAGGAGATATGGGCAAAAGAAGTTTTTCATATAAAAATTTCAATTTTTTTAGGTTTTGGGTGGATTTTTCAATTTTTTGAGGGTGGTCACGAATTAAAGTCCTTTTCGCTCTAGGACGCATATTTAAGGAGATATGGGCAAAAGAAGTTTTTCATATAAAAATTTAAATTTTTTTAGGTTTTGGGTGGATTTTTAAATTTTTTGGGGGTGGTCACGAATAAAAGTCCTTTTCGCTCTAGGACGCTTAGTTTAGGAGATATGGGCAAAAGAAGTTTTTCATATAAAAATTTCAATTTTTTTTAGGTTTTGGATGGATTTTTCAATATTTCGGGGGTGGTCACGAATTAAAGTTCTTTTCATTCTAGGACGCTTAGTTTAGGAGCTATGGACAAAAGAAGTTTTTCATATAAAAATTTCCATTTTTTAGGTTTTGGGTGGATTTTTCAATTTTTTGGGGGTGGTCACGAATTAAAATCCTTTTCGCTCTAGGGCGCATATTTAAGGAGATATGGGCAAAAGAAGTTTTTCATATAAAAATTTAAATTTTTTTAGGTTTTGGGTGGATTTTTCAATTTTTTGGGGGTGGTCACGAATTAAAGTCCTTTTCGCTCTAGGACGCATATTTTAGGAGATATGGGCAAAAGAAGTTTTTCATATAAAAATTTAAATTTTTTTAGGTTTTGGGTGGATTTTTCAAATTTTTGAGGGTGGTCACGAATTAAAGTCCTTTTCGCTCTAGGGCGCATATTTAAGGAGATATGGGCAAAAGAAGTTTTTCATATAAAAATTTCAATTTTTTTAGGTTTTGGGTGGATTTTTCATTTTTTTGGGGGTGGTCACGAATTAAAGTCCTTTTCGCTCTAGGACGCATATTTAAGGAGATATGGGCAAAAGAAGTTTTTCATATAAAAATTTAAATTTTTTTTAGGTTTTGGGTGGATTTTGCAATTTTTTGGGGGTGGTCACGAATTAAAGTCCTTTTCGCTCTAGGACGCATATTTAAGGAGATATGGGCAAAAGAAGTTTTTCATATAAAAATTTCAATTTTTTTAGGTTTTGGGTGGATTTTTCAATTTTTTGAGGGTGGTCACGAATTAAAGTCCTTTTCGCTCTAGGGCGCATATTTAAGGAGATATGGGCAAAAGAAGTTTTTCATATAAAAATTTAATTTTTTTTAGGTTTTGGGTGGATTTTTCAATTTTTTGGGGGTGGTCACGAATTAAAGTCCTTTTCGCTCTAGGAGGCATATTTAAGGAGATATGGGCAAAAGAAGTTTTTCATATAAAAATTTAAATTTTTTTAGGTTTTGGGTGGATTTTTAAATTTTTTGGGGGTGGTCACGAATAAAAGTCCTTTTCGCTCTAGGACGCTTAGTTTAGGAGATATGGGCAAAAGAAGTTTTTCATATAAAAATTTCAATTTTTTTTAGGTTTTGGATGGATTTTTCAATATTTCGGGGGTGGTCACGAATTAAAGTTCTTTTCATTCTAGGACGCATATTTAAGGAGCTATGGACAAAAGAAGTTTTTCATGTAAAAATTTCCATTTTTTAGGTTTTGGGTGGATTTTTCAATTTTTTGGGGGTGGTCACGAATTAAAGTCCTTTTCGCTCTAGGACGCATATTTAAGGAGATATGGACAAAGAAGTTTTTCATATAAAAATTTCAATTTTTTTAGGTTTTGGGTGGATTTCTCAATTTTTTGGGGGTGGTCACGAATTAAAGTCCTTTTCGCTCTAGGACGCATATTTAAGGAGATATGGGCAAAAGAAGTTTTTCATATAAAAATTTCAATTTTTTTAGGTTTTGGGTGGATTTTTCAATTTTTTGGGGGTGGTCACGAATTAAAGTCCTTTTCGCTCTAGGACGCTTAGTTTAGGAGATATATGCAAAATAAGTTTTTCATATAAAAATTTAAATTTTTTTAGTTTTGGGTGGATTTTTCAATTTTTTGGGGGTGGTCACGAATTAAAGTCCTTTTCGCTCTAGGACGCTTAGTTTAGGAGATATGGGCAAAAGAAGTTTTTCATATAAAAATTTAAATTTTTTTTAGGTTTTGGGTGGATTTTTCAATTTTTTGGGGGTGGTCACGAATTAAAGTCCTTTTCGCTCTAGGACGCATATTTAAGGAGATATGGACAAAAGAAGTTTTTCATATAAAAATTTCAATTTTTTTAGGTTTTGGGTGGATTTTTCAATTTTTTGGGGGTGGTCACGAATTAAAGTCCTTTTCGCTCTAGGACGCTTAGTTTAGGAGATATGGGCAAAAGAAGTTTTTCATATAAATATTTCAATTTTTTTAGGTTTTGGGTGGATTTTTCAATTTTTTGAGGGTGGTCACGAATTAAAGTTCTTTTCGCTCTAGGACGCATATTTAAGGAGATATGGACAAAAGAAATTTTTCATATAAAAATTTAAATTTTTTTAGGTTTTGGGTGGATTTTTCAATTTTTTGAGGGTGGTCATGAATTAAAGTCCTTTTCGCTCTAGGACGCATATTTAAGGAGATATGGGCAAAAGAAGTTTTTCATATAAAAATTTCAATTTTTTTAGGTTTTGGGTGGATTTTTCAATTTTTTGGGGGTGGTCACGAATTAAAGTCCTTTTCGCTCTAGGGCGCATATTTAAGGAGATATGGGCAAAAGAAGTTTTTCATATAAATATTTCAATTTTTTTAGGTTTTGGGTGGATTTTTCAATTTTTTGAGGGTGGTCACGAATTAAAGTTCTTTTCGCTCTAGGACGCATATTTAAGGAGATATGGACAAAAGAAATTTTTCATATAAAAATTTAAATTTTTTTAGGTTTTGGGTGGATTTTTCAATTTTTTGAGGGTGGTCATGAATTAAAGTCCTTTTCGCTCTAGGACGCATATTTAAGGAGATATGGGCAAAAGAAGTTTTTCATATAAAAATTTCAATTTTTTTAGGTTTTGGGTGGATTTTTCAATTTTTTGGGGGTGGTCACGAATTAAAGTCCTTTTCGCTCTAGGGCGCATATTTAAGGAGATATGGGCAAAAGAAGTTTTTCATATAAAAATTTCAATTTTTTTAGGTTTTGGGTGGATTTTTCAATTTTTTGGGGGTGGTCACGAATTAAAGTCCTATTCGCTCTAGGACGCATATTTAAGGAGATATGGGCAAAAGAAGTTTTTCATATAAAAATTTCAATTTTTTTAGGTTTTGGGTGGATTTTTCAATTTTGTGAGGGTGGTCACGAATTAAAGTCCTTTTCGCTCTAGGACGCATATTTAAGGAGATATGGGCAAAAGAAGTTTTTCATATAAAAATTTAAATTTTTTTAGGTTTTGGGTGGATTTTTAAATTTTTTGGGGGTGGTCACGAATAAAAGTCCTTTTCGCTCTAGGACGCTTAGTTTAGGAGATATGGGTAAAAGAAGTTTTTCATATAAAAATTTCAATTTTTTTTAGGTTTTGGATGGATTTTTCAATATTTCGGGGGTGGTCACGAATTAAAGTCCTTTTCGCTCTAGGACGCTTAGTTTAGGAGCTATGGACAAAAGAAGTTTTTCATATAAAAATTTCAATTTTTTTAGGTTTTGGGTGGATTTTTCAATTTTTTGGGGGTGGTCACGAATTAAAGTCCTTTTCGCTCTAGGACGCATATTTAAGGAGATATGGACAAAAGAAGTTTTTCATATAAAAATTTAAATTTTTTTAGGTTTTGGGTGGATTTTTCAATTTTTTGGGGGTGGTCACGAATTAAAGTCCTTTTCGCTCTAGGACGCTTAGTTTAGGAGATATGGGCAAAAGAAGTTTTTCATATAAAAATTTCAATTTTTTTAGGTTTTGGGTGGATTTTTCAATTTTTTGGGGGTGGTCACGAATTAAAGTCCTTTTCGCTCTAGGGCGCATATTTAAGGAGATATGGGCAAAAGAAGTTTTTCATATAAAAATTTAATTTTTTTTAGGTTTTGGGTGGATTTTTCAATTTTTTGGGGGTGGTCACGAATTAAAGTCCTTTTCGCTCTAGGACGCATATTTAAGGAGATATGGGCAAAAGAAGTTTTTCATATAAAAATTTAAATTTTTTTTAGGTTTTGGGTGGATTTTGCAATTTTTTGGGGGTGGTCACGAATTAAAGTCCTTTTCGCTCTAGGACGCATATTTAAGGAGATATGGGCAAAAGAAGTTTTTCATATAAAAATTTCAATTTTTTTAGGTTTTGGGTGGATTTTTCAATTTTTTGAGGGTGGTCACGAATTAAAGTCCTTTTCGCTCTAGGGCGCATATTTAAGGAGATATGGGCAAAAGAAGTTTTTCATATAAAAATTTAATTTTTTTTAGGTTTTGGGTGGATTTTTCAATTTTTTGGGGGTGGTCACGAATTAAAGTCCTTTTCGCTCTAGGAGGCATATTTAAGGAGATATGGACAAAAGAAGTTTTTCATATAAAAATTTAAATTTTTTTAGGTTTTGGGTGGATTTTTAAATTTTTTGGGGGTGGTCACGAATAAAAGTCCTTTTCGCTCTAGGACGCTTAGTTTAGGAGATATGGGCAAAAGAAGTTTTTCATATAAAAATTTCAATTTTTTTTAGGTTTTGGATGGATTTTTCAATATTTCGGGGGTGGTCACGAATTAAAGTTCTTTTCATTCTAGGACGCATATTTAAGGAGCTATGGACAAAAGAAGTTTTTCATGTAAAAATTTCCATTTTTTAGGTTTTGGGTGGATTTTTCAATTTTTTGGGGGTGGTCACGAATTAAAGTCCTTTTCGCTCTAGGACGCATATTTAAGGAGATATGGACAAAAGAAGTTTTTCATATAAAAATTTCAATTTTTTTAGGTTTTGGGTGGATTTTTCAATTTTTTGGGGGTGGTCACGAATTAAAGTCCTTTTCGCTCTAGGACGCTTAGTTTAGGAGATATGGGCAAAAGAAGTTTTTCATATAAATATTTCAATTTTTTTAGGTTTTGGGTGGATTTTTCAATTTTTTGAGGGTGGTCACGAATTAAAGTCCTTTTCGCTCTAGGACGCATATTTAAGGAGATATGGACAAAAGAAATTTTTCATATAAAAATTTAAATTTTTTTAGGTTTTGGGTGGATTTTTCAATTTTTTGAGGGTGGTCATGAATTAAAGTCCTTTTCGCTCTAGGACGCATATTTAAGGAGATATGGGCAAAAGAAGTTTTTCATATAAAAATTTCAATTTTTTTAGGTTTTGGGTGGATTTTTCAATTTTTTGGGGGTGGTCACGAATTAAAGTCCTTTTCGCTCTAGGGCGCATATTTAAGGAGATATGGGCAAAAGAAGTTTTTCATATAAAAATTTCAATTTTTTTAGGTTTTGGGTGGATTTTTCAATTTTTTGGGGGTGGTCACGAATTAAAGTCCTATTCGCTCTAGGACGCATATTTAAGGAGATATGGGCAAAAGAAGTTTTTCATATAAAAATTTCAATTTTTTTAGGTTTTGGGTGGATTTTTCAATTTTGTGAGGGTGGTCACGAATTAAAGTCCTTTTCGCTCTAGGACGCATATTTAAGGAGATATGGGCAAAAGAAGTTTTTCATATAAAAATTTAAATTTTTTTAGGTTTTGGGTGGATTTTTAAATTTTTTGGGGGTGGTCACGAATAAAAGTCCTTTTCGCTCTAGGACGCTTAGTTTAGGAGATATGGGCAAAAGAAGTTTTTCATATAAAAATTTCAATTTTTTTTTAGGTTTTGGATGGATTTTTCAATATTTCGGGGGTGGTCACGAATTAAAGTCCTTTTCGCTCTAGGACGCTTAGTTTAGGAGCTATGGACAAAAGAAGTTTTTCATATAAAAATTTCAATTTTTTTAGGTTTTGGGTGGATTTTTCAATTTTTTGGGGGTGGTCACGAATTAAAGTCCTTTTCGCTCTAGGACGCATATTTAAGGAGATATGGACAAAAGAAGTTTTTCATATAAAAATTTAAATTTTTTTAGGTTTTGGGTGGATTTTTCAATTTTTTGGGGGTGGTCACGAATTAAAGTCCTTTTCGCTCTAGGACGCTTAGTTTAGGAGATATGGGCAAAAGAAGTTTTTCATATAAAAATTTCAATTTTTTTAGGTTTTGGGTGGATTTTTCAATTTTTTGGGGGTGGTCACGAATTAAAGTCCTTTTCGCTCTAGGGCGCATATTTAAGGAGATATGGGCAAAAGAAGTTTTTCATATAAAAATTTAATTTTTTTTAGGTTTTGGGTGGATTTTTCAATTTTTTGGGGGTGGTCACGAATTAAAGTCCTTTTCGCTCTAGGACGCATATTTAAGGAGATATGGGCAAAAGAAGTTTTTCATATAAAAATTTCAATTTTTTTAGGTTTTGGGTGGATTTTTCAATTTTTTGAGGGTGGTCACGAATTAAAGTCCTTTTCGCTCTAGGGCGCATATTTAAGGAGATATGGGCAAAAGAAGTTTTTCATATAAAAATTTCAATTTTTTTAGGTTTTGGGTGGATTTTTCATTTTTTTGGGGGTGGTCACGAATTAAAGTCCTTTTCGCTCTAGGACGCATATTTAAGGAGATATGGGCAAAAGAAGTTTTTCATATAAAAATTTAAATTTTTTTAGGTTTTGGGTGGATTTTTCAATATTTCGGGGGTGGTCACGAATTAAAGTTCTTTTCGCTCTAGGACGCTTAGTTTAGGAGCTATGGGCAAAAGAAGTTTTTCATATAAAAATTTCAATTTTTTTAGGTTTTGGGCGGATTTTTCAATTTTTTGAGGTCGGTCACGAATTAAAGTCCTTTTCGCTCTAGGGCGCATATTTAATGAGATATGGGCAAAAGAAGTTTTTCATATAAAAATTTCAATTTTTTTAGGTTTTGGGTGGATTTTTCAATTTTTTGAGGATGGTCACGAATTAAAGTCCTTTTCGCTCTAGGACGCTTAGTTTAGGAGATATGGGCAAAAGAAGTTTTTCATATAAAAATTTAAATTTTTTTAGGTTTTGGGTGGATTTTTCAATTTTTTGTGGGTGGTCACGAATTAAAGTCCTTTTCGCTCTAGGACGCATATTTAAGGAGATATGGGCAAAAGAAGTTTTTCATACAAAAATTTCAATTTTTTTAGGTTTTGGGTGGATTTTTCAATTTTTTGGGGGTGGTCACGAATTAAAGTCCTTTTCGCTCTAAGACGCATATTTAAGGAGATATGGGCAAAAGAAGTTTTTCATATAAAAATTTCAATTTTTTTAGGTTTTGGGTGGATTTTTCAATTTTTTGGGGGTGGTCACGAAATAAAGTCCTTTTCGCTCTAGGACGCATATTTAAGGAGATATGGGCAAAAGAAGTTTTTCATATAAAAATTTCAATTTTTTTAGGTTTTGGGTGGATTTTTCAATTTTTTGGGGGTGGTCACGAATTAAAGTCCTTTTCGCTCTAGGACGCTTAGTTTAGGAGATATATGCATAAGAAGTTTTTCATATAAAAATTTCATTTTTTTTAGGTTTTGGGTGGATTTTTCAATTTTTTGGGGGTGGTCACGAATAAAAGTCCTTTTCGCTCTAGGACGCTTAGTTTAGGAGATATGGGCAAAAGAAGTTTTTCATATAAAAATTTCAATTTTTTTTAGGTTTTGGATGGATTTTTCAATATTTCGGGGGTGGTCACGAATTAAAGTTCTTTTCATTCTAGGACGCTTAGTTTAGGAGGTATGGACAAAAGAAGTTTTTCATATAAAAATTTCCATTTTTTAGGTTTTGGGTGGATTTTTCAATTTTTTGGGGGTGGTCACGAATTAAAATCCTTTTCGCTCTAGGGCGCATATTTAAGGAGATATGGGCAAAAGAAGTTTTTCATATAAAAATTTAAATTTTTTTAGGTTTTGGGTGGATTTTTCAATTTTTTGGGGGTGGTCACGAATTAAAGTCCTTTTCGCTCTAGGACGCATATTTTAGGAGATATGGGCAAAAGAAGTTTTTCATATAAAAATTTCAATTTTTTTAGGTTTTGGGTGGATTTTTCAAATTTTTGAGGGTGGTCACGAATTAAAGTCCTTTTCGCTCTAGGGCGCATATTTAAGGAGATATGGGCAAAAGAAGTTTTTCATATAAAAATTTCAATTTTTTTAGGTTTTGGGTGGATTTTTCAATTTTTTTGGGGGTGGTCACGAATTAAAGTCCTTTTCGCTCTAGGACGCATATTTAAGGAGATATGGGCAAAAGAAGTTTTTCATATAAAAATTTAAATTTTTTTTAGGTTTTGGGTGGATTTTGCAATTTTTTGGGGGTGGTCACGAATTAAAGTCCTTTTCGCTCTAGGACGCATATTTAAGGAGATATGGGCAAAAGAAGTTTTTCATATAAAAATTTCAATTTTTTTAGGTTTTGGGTGGATTTTTCAATTTTTTGGGGGTGGTCACGAATTAAAGTCCTTTTCGCTCTAGGGCGCATATTTAAGGAGATATGGGCAAAAGAAGTTTTTCATATAAAAATTTAATTTTTTTTAGGTTTTGGGTGGATTTTTCAATTTTTTGGGGGTGGTCACGAATTAAAGTCCTTTTCGCTCTAGGAGGCATATTTAAGGAGATATGGGCAAAAGAAGTTTTTCATATAAAAATTAAAATTTTTTTAGGTTTTGGGTGGATTTTTAAATTTTTTGGGGGTGGTCACGAATAAAAGTCCTTTTCGCTCTAGGACGCTTAGTTTAGGAGATATGGGCAAAAGAAGTTTTTCATATAAAAATTTCAATTTTTTTTAGGTTTTGGATGGATTTTTCAATATTTCGGGGGTGGTCACGAATTAAAGTTCTTTTCATTCTAGGACGCTTAGTTTAGGAGCTATGGACAAAAGAAGTTTTTCATATAAAAATTTCCATTTTTTAGGTTTTGGGTGGATTTTTCAATTTTTTGGGGGTGGTCACGAATTAAAGTCCTTTTCGCTCTAGGACGCATATTTAAGGAGATATGGACAAAAGAAGTTTTTCATATAAAAATTTCAATTTTTTTAGGTTTTGGGTGGATTTTTCAATTTTTTGGGGGTGGTCACGAATTAAAGTCCTTTTCGCTCTAGGACGCTTAGTTTAGGAGATATGGGCAAAAGAAGTTTTTCATATAAATATTTCAATTTTTTTAGGTTTTGGGTGGATTTTTCAATTTTTTGAGGGTGGTCACGAATTAAAGTTCTTTTCGCTCTAGGACGCATATTTAAGGAGATATGGACAAAAGAAATTTTTCATATAAAAATTTAAATTTTTTTAGGTTTTGGGTGGATTTTTCAATTTTTTGAGGGTGGTCATGAATTAAAGTCCTTTTCGCTCTAGGACGCATATTTAAGGAGATATGGGCAAAAGAAGTTTTTCATATAAAAATTTCAATTTTTTTAGGTTTTGGGTGGATTTTTCAATTTTTTGGGGGTGGTCACGAATTAAAGTCCTATTCGCTCTAGGACGCATATTTAAGGAGATATGGGCAAAAGAAGTTTTTCATATAAAAATTTCAATTTTTTTAGGTTTTGGGTGGATTTTTCAATTTTGTGAGGGTGGTCACGAATTAAAGTCCTTTTCGCTCTAGGACGCATATTTAAGGAGATATGGGCAAAAGAAGTTTTTCATATAAAAATTTAAATTTTTTTAGGTTTTGGGTGGATTTTTAAATTTTTTGGGGGTGGTCACGAATAAAAGTCCTTTTCGCTCTAGGACGCTTAGTTTAGGAGATATGGGCAAAAGAAGTTTTTCATATAAAAATTTCAATTTTTTTTAGGTTTTGGATGGATTTTTCAATATTTCGGGGGTGGTCACGAATTAAAGTCCTTTTCGCTCTAGGACGCTTAGTTTAGGAGCTATGGACAAAAGAAGTTTTTCATATAAAAATTTCAATTTTTTTAGGTTTTGGGTGGATTTTTCAATTTTTTGGGGGTGGTCACGAATTAAAGTCCTTTTCGCTCTAGGACGCATATTTAAGGAGATATGGACAAAAGAAGTTTTTCATATAAAAATTTAAATTTTTTTAGGTTTTGGGTGGATTTTTCAATTTTTTGGGGGTGGTCACGAATTAAAGTCCTTTTCGCTCTAGGACGCTTAGTTTAGGAGATATGGGCAAAAGAAGTTTTTCATATAAAAATTTCAATTTTTTTAGGTTTTGGGTGGATTTTTCAATTTTTTGGGGGTGGTCACGAATTAAAGTCCTTTTCGCTCTAGGGCGCATATTTAAGGAGATATGGGCAAAAGAAGTTTTTCATATAAAAATTTAATTTTTTTTAGGTTTTGGGTGGATTTTTCAATTTTTTGGGGGTGGTCACGAATTAAAGTCCTTTTCGCTCTAGGACGCATATTTAAGGAGATATGGGCAAAAGAAGTTTTTCATATAAAAATTTCAATTTTTTTAGGTTTTGGGTGGATTTTTCAATTTTTTGAGGGTGGTCACGAATTAAAGTCCTTTTCGCTCTAGGGCGCATATTTAAGGAGATATGGGCAAAAGAAGTTTTTCATATAAAAATTTCAATTTTTTTAGGTTTTGGGTGGATTTTTCATTTTTTTGGGGGTGGTCACGAATTAAAGTCCTTTTCGCTCTAGGACGCATATTTAAGGAGATATGGGCAAAAGAAGTTTTTCATATAAAAATTTAAATTTTTTTAGGTTTTGGGTGGATTTTTCAATATTTCGGGGGTGGTCACGAATTAAAGTTCTTTTCGCTCTAGGACGCTTAGTTTAGGAGCTATGGGCAAAAGAAGTTTTTCATATAAAAATTTCAATTTTTTTAGGTTTTGGGCGGATTTTTCAATTTTTTGAGGTCGGTCACGAATTAAAGTCCTTTTCGCTCTAGGGCGCATATTTAATGAGATATGGGCAAAAGAAGTTTTTCATATAAAAATTTCAATTTTTTTAGGTTTTGGGTGGATTTTTCAATTTTTTGAGGATGGTCACGAATTAAAGTCCTTTTCGCTCTAGGACGCTTAGTTTAGGAGATATGGGCAAAAGAAGTTTTTCATATAAAAATTTAAATTTTTTTAGGTTTTGGGTGGATTTTTCAATTTTTTGTGGGTGGTCACGAATTAAAGTCCTTTTCGCTCTAGGACGCATATTTAAGGAGATATGGGCAAAAGAAGTTTTTCATACAAAAATTTCAATTTTTTTAGGTTTTGGGTGGATTTTTCAATTTTTTGGGGGTGGTCACGAATTAAAGTCCTTTTCGCTCTAAGACGCATATTTAAGGAGATATGGGCAAAAGAAGTTTTTCATATAAAAATTTCAATTTTTTTAGGTTTTGGGTGGATTTTTCAATTTTTTGGGGGTGGTCACGAATTAAAGTCCTTTTCGCTCTAGGACGCATATTTAAGGAGATATGGGCAAAAGAAGTTTTTCATATAAAAATTTCAATTTTTTTAGGTTTTGGGTGGATTTTTCAATTTTTTGGGGGTGGTCACGAATTAAAGTCCTTTTCGCTCTAGGACGCTTAGTTTAGGAGATATATTGTAACGAGCCAATTACTCGTACATATTTATTTCATTTCTGTTACCATCGTTTTCCACTATTTTTTTTTTCCTTTGTACCACTGTACCCACTTGTTAACTGTGAGCCACAGTATCCATTATAACTATATGTCATTTTTGCCATGTGGTACAAGTGGTATCAAAGGGAAACTTGTTTTCGTCACCTAACGTTGGTTAGATGACATGTTGATAATTCTCTCTGGGTTGATGTCTCGGTCGACTTAAGAAGGCAGGTTTTCGGCGACAATGGCATGAATCACCCGAAGCTCAACGACCAGTAAAGCGAGTGGCCCGACCGCTGCCGAACCTCCGAGAGCCGACCCGATTCATCGCAACGCGATTCGTTCGCATCAGTAGTTTGTAAACGCGATTCGTTCGCTTCATAATTGTGTAGTAGATTAGCGCTCCCACTACCTCCGCTCCCCCCCTTACTCTTCCCCTTCCCGGCTATACTAACACCCTCCTAACGCGGTTCGTCCGCTTCCGCGATTCGTTCGCTTCAGCGGTTCGTCCGCATCCGCGATTCGTTCGCTTCAGCGGTTCGTCCGCATCCGCGACTCGCTCGCTTCAGCGGTTCGTCCGCATCCGCGACTCGTTCGCTTCAGCGGTTCGTCCGCATCCGCGATTCGTTCGCTTCAGCGGTTCGTCCGCATCCGCGACTCGTTCGCTTCAGCGGTTCGTCCGCATCCGCGATTCGTTCGCTTCAGCGGTTCGTCCGCATCCGCGACTCGTTCGCTTCAGCGGTTCGTCCGCATCCGCGATTCGTTCGCTTCAGCGGTTCGTCCGCATCCGCGATTCGTTCGCTTCAGCGGTTCGTCCGCATCCGCGATTCGTTCGCTTCAGCGGTTCGTCCGCATCCGCGATTCGTTCGCTTCAGCGGTTCGTCCGCATCCGCGATTCGTTCGCTTCAGCGGTTCGTCCGCATCCGCGATTCGTTCGCTTCAGCGGTTCGTCCGCATCCGCGGTTCGTCCGCTTCAGCGGTTCGTCCACATCACACGGGTACTAGTATAGCCGAATCCTGTCCTTTTCCCTTTCCCCTCTTACCGTTCTAGGAAACACCATCATCGTATACGACCACCATCGGCCTGACATCATCGTCATCACCGTATACGACCACCATCGGCCCGACATCATCGCCAACATCGTATACGACCACCATCGGCCCGATATCATCGTCATCATCGTATACGACCACCGTCGGCCCGACATCATCGCCATCATTGTATACGACCACCATCGGCCCGATACCATCGTCATCATCGTATACGACCACCATCGGCCCGACATCATCGTCATCACCGTATACGACCACCATCGGCCCGACATCATCGCCAACATCGTATACGACCACCATCGGCCCGATATCATCGTCATCATCGTATACGACCACCGTCGGCCCGACATCATCGCCATCATCGTATACGACCACCATCGGCCCGATACCATCGTCATCATCGTATACGACCACCGTCGAACCGACACCGCTCATCATCGTACCCAGCCAATTCACCGATCACCGTTCATCATCGTATCCAATCAATTCACCGACACCGTTCATCATCGTACCCAGCCAATTCACCGATCACCGTTCATCATCGTATCCAATCAATTCACCGACACCGTTCATCATCGTACCCAGCCAATTCACCGATCACCGTTCATCATCGTACGCAGTCAATTCACCGACACCGTTCATCATCGTATCCAGTCAATTCACCGACACCGTTCATCATCGTATCCAGTCAATTCACCGACACCGTTCATCATCGTACCCAGCCAATTCACCGACCACCGTTCATCATCCTATCCAGTCAACTCACCGACACCGTTCATCATCGTACCCCGTCAATTCATCAACCCCGTTTCACCATCGTCATCACGCAACATCACCATACATTAACCTACATCGCCCGAGTCTTCGCCATCGTCCGATCCAGACCAGCCTACATCTCATAGCCGAAGCCCCACCAGTCGTCGTCGCCCCTTCAGCCCAATCATTGCCCATTACCCACAATTGTATTGTATATAAGCAAGAATCGTCAATAAAACCCACAAAAGAATAAAAGTAGTGTGTTATTATTTAAGGTTTGTGGATCCTTGAAATTAGCCCTGGACGGCCACTGGCCTACCTCAGCCCACGAAGAAAACCACGTTACAAAATGGCGCCCGAGCAGGGACCCGACCAGAATCGATCTGCGGAAAACCGAGAAACGACCGCCAACGAGGATGAATCGAGTTCCACACACTACAACAACAAGCCCGGCGGTTCCAAGCAATTGACAACCGACTCGTTGGGTTGGATATATTTGCTGCGGAGAGAGCAGCTAATTGAGCAATGTCAGACCGCAAATATCCCCACCGACGGCTACACGGTGGAGCACCTGAGAAAAGAACTGGCCAAATACATTCGGGCCAAACGATTGAGAGCCTCTACAGAAAACATTTTCAAAGAACTGGAGGCCGAGCTCAAAGCCGAGGAAAAGACAGTAGTGCAGTCGTTACCCGTGCCGAACTTAGCCGTAAGAGTTGGTCACGGACTTCCCGCAACGACCTCCAGACACGAACCGGCCGACCATGAAATAATGGGCATCGTGCAGCGATGGGATTTGAAGTACACAGGCGAAGGGGACCTCATGGAGTTCCTAGAGAGGATGGAAGAGCTCGCCGAATGCCACCATCTCTCCCAAGATCGGTTGTTGCCCACGCTCCTCAGTGTCCTACAGGGAAACGCCCTGAGATGGTTCAGGGTGAAGAGGGTTGATATCACGAGCTGGTCCCAATTCCGAGCGGAGGTGGGAAAATTTTTCTTATCTAAACGACATGCCACCCAACTGGAACATGCATTCTACAACCGCCGGCAGTTCCAGCGCGAAAGAGCAAAAGACTACATTCTGCATATGTTGACAACAGCACGACAGCATCCACGGCTTCGCGAGATGAACCACCTCGACCGAATATACGACGGGCTGAGATCCGAATATCGCCACTATATCCGAAGACACGACTTCCATACGTTGGACGAGTTAATCGATCTAACCGATGATTATGAGCTATTGAAGAGAGACGAGTCACGTCAATCGCAGCCTCATACGTCACATATGGTGGTAGAAACTCCTTACTCCAGAAACGACCACTGTTGGCGTTGCAAGCGCCCGGGTCACTTCCGTACTCAGTGCAGAAACCGCCGTATTTTGTTCTGCTCTTATTGTGGTACGGAAGGAACATTAACTAAGGACTGCAGTTGCAGGACTCAGCTCCACGACGAACGAAAGGATGAGCCACCCACAACCCGATACTTCATTGAGGTAATGATATATGGCCAGCCTTTCGAGGCGCTTATCGACACCGGGGCCTCCTCGAGCTATATCTCGGATACCGTAAGGAGCTTCTTGAACCATCGGGGCATTCAGCCGGAAGTCGTGCAACGTAACGTCCAAATGTCAGACGGACGATTGACCACATGCACAAATTTGTATGACATCGACATATTTTATAACGAGAAGAGTACCACTCTGAAAGCAGCGGTGCTTCCTACGCTGGCCGAGAATCTCATACTTGGTATGGACTTCCTCTGTCAGCGAAATGCCACTCTCTACATAGATGATAAGCCCATATGCCGCCCCGTTACTGAACATTTTGTGCCAGCACACTGCCTAAGTGCACTCGTATCACATGATTTCTCCTTGAAAGGGCAGGAGGTCTGTCCTCTCAGGAAAAATACAAAATCCAGGAAACTAACCCAAACACATATACCCACAAAACGTCATTCTACTATAACAAGAGGAATGCAGGGCGATCGTCATTCGGTCCTAAAAGACCCTTCGAGGAAGTCGGGGCGAAAGCAATCATACCCGAAGAAGGTTGCTCCGCCAAAGGGACTAACGCCCCCACTCCAATCCACAACTTCCGCAAAACCAAAATGGAATATACGCATTGGAGATCGTATACACACGTCAAGACGGAGTAGAAGTACTATGGTGACGTGCCGATGTCTTACTACTAATATATTAGAATAGTGAATTATATTTTCAATTATAACATTGTAATCTGAAAAAAAAAAGGAAAAAAAAAGGGAAAATAATAAATAAATAAAAAAAATAAAACAAAATATATATATAGGGGAAAAAAAAAACAAAAAAAAAAATATTAAAAGAAAATTATTAAAAAAAAAATAAATATATGCATATAAAAAAAAAAAAAAAAAAAAAAAAAAAAAAAAAAAAAAAAAAAAAAAACGATAAATAGTTTAGTTTCTTAAGTATACCGGGGCTTTTGGTAACCCATCATAACTGGAATATATAAATTCGGATTTAATTTTCTTTTGTAATTTTGAATAACAATAATTAGTTTAAGTATACCGTAGTGTAGGATTATAGAAAAAAAAGCAAAGATTGGGCTGAGCTCTCGTACAGAGAGTAAAATATACCTCTTTGAGGTAGTGCGGGTCTTTGGACCATAACTCGCCCACGGCCACGACTCAGGAAAGAAAACTGACGTTTTCTTCCCACTAAGTAGGGGGGGGATGTAACGAGCCAATTACTCGTACATATTTATTTCATTTCTGTTACCATCGTTTTCTACTATTTTTCTCTTTGTACCACTGTACCCACTTGTTAACTGTGAGCCACAGTATCCATTATAGCTATATTTCATATGGTGCAAGTGGTATCAAAGGGAAACTTGTTTTCGTCACCTAACGTTGGTTAGATGACATGTTGATAATTCTCTCTGGGTTGATGTCTCGGTCGACTTAAGAAGGCAGGCTTTCGGCGACAATGGCATGAATCACCCGAAGCTCGACGACCAGTAAAGCGAGTGGCCCGACCGCTGCCGAACCTCCGAGAGCCGACCCGATTCATCGCAACGCGATTCGTTCGCATCAGTAGTTTGTAAACGCGATTCGTTCGCTTCATAATTGTGTAGTAGATTAGCGCTCCCACTACCTCCGCTCCCCCCCTTACTCTTCCCCTTCCCGGCTATACTAACACCCTCCTAACGCGGTTCGTCCGCTTCCGCGATTCGTTCGCTTCAGCGGTTCGTCCGCATCCGCGATTCGTTCGCTTCAGCGGTTCGTCCGCATCCGCGACTCGCTCGCTTCAGCGGTTCGTCCGCATCCGCGACTCGTTCGCTTCAGCGGTTCGTCCGCATCCGCGATTCGTTCGCTTCAGCGGTTCGTCCGCATCCGCGACTCGTTCGCTTCAGCGGTTCGTCCGCATCCGCGATTCGTTCGCTTCAGCGGTTCGTCCGCATCCGCGACTCGTTCGCTTCAGCGGTTCGTCCGCATCCGCGATTCGTTCGCTTCAGCGGTTCGTCCGCATCCGCGATTCGTTCGCTTCAGCGGTTCGTCCGCATCCGCGATTCGTTCGCTTCAGCGGTTCGTCCGCATCCGCGATTCGTTCGCTTCAGCGGTTCGTCCGCATCCGCGATTCGTTCGCTTCAGCGGTTCGTCCGCATCCGCGATTCGTTCGCTTCAGCGGTTCGTCCGCATCCGCGGTTCGTCCGCTTCAGCGGTTCGTCCACATCACACGGGTACTAGTATAGCCGAATCCTGTCCTTTTCCCTTTCCCCTCTTACCGTTCTAGGAAACACCATCATCGTATACGACCACCATCGGCCTGACATCATCGTCATCACCGTATACGACCACCATCGGCCCGACATCATCGCCAACATCGTATACGACCACCATCGGCCCGATATCATCGTCATCATCGTATACGACCACCGTCGGCCCGACATCATCGCCATCATTGTATACGACCACCATCGGCCCGATACCATCGTCATCATCGTATACGACCACCATCGGCCCGACATCATCGTCATCACCGTATACGACCACCATCGGCCCGACATCATCGCCAACATCGTATACGACCACCATCGGCCCGATATCATCGTCATCATCGTATACGACCACCGTCGGCCCGACATCATCGCCATCATCGTATACGACCACCATCGGCCCGATACCATCGTCATCATCGTATACGACCACCGTCGAACCGACACCGCTCATCATCGTACCCAGCCAATTCACCGATCACCGTTCATCATCGTATCCAATCAATTCACCGACACCGTTCATCATCGTACCCAGCCAATTCACCGATCACCGTTCATCATCGTATCCAATCAATTCACCGACACCGTTCATCATCGTACCCAGCCAATTCACCGATCACCGTTCATCATCGTACGCAGTCAATTCACCGACACCGTTCATCATCGTATCCAGTCAATTCACCGACACCGTTCATCATCGTATCCAGTCAATTCACCGACACCGTTCATCATCGTACCCAGCCAATTCACCGACCACCGTTCATCATCCTATCCAGTCAACTCACCGACACCGTTCATCATCGTACCCCGTCAATTCATCAACCCCGTTTCACCATCGTCATCACGCAACATCACCATACATTAACCTACATCGCCCGAGTCTTCGCCATCGTCCGATCCAGACCAGCCTACATCTCATAGCCGAAGCCCCACCAGTCGTCGTCGCCCCTTCAGCCCAATCATTGCCCATTACCCACAATTGTATTGTATATAAGCAAGAATCGTCAATAAAACCCACAAAAGAATAAAAGTAGTGTGTTATTATTTAAGGTTTGTGGATCCTTGAAATTAGCCCTGGACGGCCACTGGCCTACCTCAGCCCACGAAGAAAACCACGTTACAATATGCATAAGAAGTTTTTCATATAAAAATTTCATTTTTTTTAGGTTTTGGGTGGATTTTTCAATTTTTTGGGGGTGGTCACGAATAAAAGTCCTTTTCGCTCTAGGACGCTTAGTTTAGGAGATATGGGCAAAAGAAGTTTTTCATATAAAAATTTCAATTTTTTTTAGGTTTTGGATGGATTTTTCAATATTTCGGGGGTGGTCACGAATTAAAGTTCTTTTCATTCTAGGACGCTTAGTTTAGGAGGTATGGACAAAAGAAGTTTTTCATATAAAAATTTCCATTTTTTAGGTTTTGGGTGGATTTTTCAATTTTTTGGGGGTGGTCACGAATTAAAATCCTTTTCGCTCTAGGGCGCATATTTAAGGAGATATGGGCAAAAGAAGTTTTTCATATAAAAATTTAAATTTTTTTAGGTTTTGGGTGGATTTTTCAATTTTTTGGGGGTGGTCACGAATTAAAGTCCTTTTCGCTCTAGGACGCATATTTTAGGAGATATGGGCAAAAGAAGTTTTTCATATAAAAATTTCAATTTTTTTAGGTTTTGGGTGGATTTTTCAAATTTTTGAGGGTGGTCACGAATTAAAGTCCTTTTCGCTCTAGGGCGCATATTTAAGGAGATATGGGCAAAAGAAGTTTTTCATATAAAAATTTCAATTTTTTTAGGTTTTGGGTGGATTTTTCAATTTTTTTGGGGGTGGTCACGAATTAAAGTCCTTTTCGCTCTAGGACGCATATTTAAGGAGATATGGGCAAAAGAAGTTTTTCATATAAAAATTTAAATTTTTTTTAGGTTTTGGGTGGATTTTGCAATTTTTTGGGGGTGGTCACGAATTAAAGTCCTTTTCGCTCTAGGACGCATATTTAAGGAGATATGGGCAAAAGAAGTTTTTCATATAAAAATTTCAATTTTTTTAGGTTTTGGGTGGATTTTTCAATTTTTTGGGGGTGGTCACGAATTAAAGTCCTTTTCGCTCTAGGGCGCATATTTAAGGAGATATGGGCAAAAGAAGTTTTTCATATAAAAATTTAATTTTTTTTAGGTTTTGGGTGGATTTTTCAATTTTTTGGGGGTGGTCACGAATTAAAGTCCTTTTCGCTCTAGGAGGCATATTTAAGGAGATATGGGCAAAAGAAGTTTTTCATATAAAAATTTAAATTTTTTTAGGTTTTGGGTGGATTTTTAAATTTTTTGGGGGTGGTCACGAATAAAAGTCCTTTTCGCTCTAGGACGCTTAGTTTAGGAGATATGGGCAAAAGAAGTTTTTCATATAAAAATTTCAATTTTTTTTAGGTTTTGGATGGATTTTTCAATATTTCGGGGGTGGTCACGAATTAAAGTTCTTTTCATTCTAGGACGCTTAGTTTAGGAGCTATGGACAAAAGAAGTTTTTCATATAAAAATTTCCATTTTTTAGGTTTTGGGTGGATTTTTCAATTTTTTGGGGGTGGTCACGAATTAAAGTCCTTTTCGCTCTAGGACGCATATTTAAGGAGATATGGACAAAAGAAGTTTTTCATATAAAAATTTCAATTTTTTTAGGTTTTGGGTAGATTTTTCAATTTTTTGGGGGTGGTCACGAATTAAAGTCCTTTTCGCTCTAGGACGCTTAGTTTAGGAGATATGGGCAAAAGAAGTTTTTCATATAAATATTTCAATTTTTTTAGGTTTTGGGTGGATTTTTCAATTTTTTGAGGGTGGTCACGAATTAAAGTTCTTTTCGCTCTAGGACGCATATTTAAGGAGATATGGACAAAAGAAATTTTTCATATAAAAATTTAAATTTTTTTAGGTTTTGGGTGGATTTTTCAATTTTTTGAGGGTGGTCATGAATTAAAGTCCTTTTCGCTCTAGGACGCATATTTAAGGAGATATGGGCAAAAGAAGTTTTTCATATAAAAATTTCAATTTTTTTAGGTTTTGGGTGGATTTTTCAATTTTTTGGGGGTGGTCACGAATTAAAGTCCTTTTCGCTCTAGGGCGCATATTTAAGGAGATATGGGCAAAAGAAGTTTTTCATATAAAAATTTCAATTTTTTTAGGTTTTGGGTGGATTTTTCAATTTTTTGGGGGTGGTCACGAATTAAAGTCCTATTCGCTCTAGGACGCATATTTAAGGAGATATGGGCAAAAGCAGTTTTTCATATAAAAATTTCAATTTTTTTAGGTTTTGGGTGGATTTTTCAATTTTGTGAGGGTGGTCACGAATTAAAGTCCTTTTCGCTCTAGGACGCATATTTAAGGAGATATGGGCAAAAGAAGTTTTTCATATAAAAATTTAAATTTTTTTAGGTTTTGGGTGGATTTTTAAATTTTTTGGGGGTGGTCACGAATAAAAGTCATTTTCGCTCTAGGACGCTTAGTTTAGGAGATATGGGCAAAAGAAGTTTTTCATATAAAAATTTCAATTTTTTTTAGGTTTTGGATGGATTTTTCAATATTTCGGGGGTGGTCACGAATTAAAATCCTTTTCGCTCTAGGGCGCATATTTAAGGAGATATGGGCAAAAGAAGTTTTTCATATAAAAATTTAATTTTTTTTAGGTTTTGGGTGGATTTTTCAATTTTTTGGGGGTGGTCACGAATTAAAGTCCTTTTCGCTCTAGGACGCATATTTAAGGAGATATGGGCAAAAGAAGTTTTTCATATAAAAATTTCAATTTTTTTAGGTTTTGGGTGGATTTTTCAATTTTTTGAGGGTGGTCACGAATTAAAGTCCTTTTCGCTCTAGGGCGCATATTTAAGGAGATATGGGCAAAAGAAGTTTTTCATATAAAAATTTCAATTTTTTTAGGTTTTGGGTGGATTTTTCATTTTTTTGGGGGTGGTCACGAATTAAAGTCCTTTTCGCTCTAGGACGCATATTTAAGGAGATATGGGCAAAAGAAGTTTTTCATATAAAAATTTAAATTTTTTTAGGTTTTGGGTGGATTTTTCAATTTTTTGGGGGTGGTCACGAATTAAAGTCCTTTTCGCTCTAGGACGCTTAGTTTAGGAGATATGGGCAAAAGAAGTTTTTCATATAAAAATTTCAATTTTTTTTTAGGTTTTGGATGGATTTTTCAATATTTCGGGGCTGGTCACGAATTAAAGTTCTTTTCGCTCTAGGACGCTTAGTTTAGGAGCTATGGGCAAAAGAAGTTTTTCATATAAAAATTTCAATTTTTTTAGGTTTTGGGCGGATTTTTCAATTTTTTGGGGTCGGTCACGAATTAAAGTCCTTTTCGCTCTAGGGCGCATATTTAATGAGATATGGGCAAAAGAAGTTTTTCATATAAAAATTTCAATTTTTTTAGGTTTTGGGTGGATTTTTCAATTTTTTGAGGGTGGTCACGAATTAAAGTCCTTTTCGCTCTATTACGCTTAGTTTAGGAGATATGGGCAAAAGAAGTTTTTCATATAAAAATTTAAATTTTTTTAGGTTTTGGGTGGATTTTTCAATTTTTTGTGGGTGGTCACGAATTAAAGTCCTTTTCGCTCTAGGACGCATATTTAAGGAGATATGGGCAAAAGAAGTTTTTCATACAAAAATTTCAATTTTTTTAGGTTTTGGGTGGATTTTTCAATTTTTTGGGGGTGGTCACGAATTAAAGTCCTTTTCGCTCTAGGACGCATATTTAAGGAGATATGGGCAAAAGAAGTTTTTCATATAAAAATTTCAATTTTTTTAGGTTTTGGGTGGATTTTTCAATTTTTTGAGGGTGGTCACGAATTAAAGTCCTTTTCGCTCTAGGGCGCATATTTAAGGAGATATGGGCAAAAGAAGTTTTTCATATAAAAATTTCAATTTTTTTAGGTTTTGGGTGGATTTTTCATTTTTTTGGGGGTGGTCACGAATTAAAGTCCTTTTCGCTCTAGGACGCATATTTAAGGAGATATGGGCAAAAGAAGTTTTTCATATAAAAATTTAAATTTTTTTAGGTTTTGGGTGGATTTTTCAATTTTTTGGGGGTGGTCACGAATTAAAGTCCTTTTCGCTCTAGGACGCTTAGTTTAGGAGATATGGGCAAAAGAAGTTTTTCATATAAAAATTTCAATTTTTTTTTAGGTTTTGGATGGATTTTTCAATATTTCGGGGCTGGTCACGAATTAAAGTTCTTTTCGCTCTAGGACGCTTAGTTTAGGAGCTATGGGCAAAAGAAGTTTTTCATATAAAAATTTCAATTTTTTTAGGTTTTGGGCGGATTTTTCAATTTTTTGGGGTCGGTCACGAATTAAAGTCCTTTTCGCTCTAGGGCGCATATTTAATGAGATATGGGCAAAAGAAGTTTTTCATATAAAAATTTCAATTTTTTTAGGTTTTGGGTGGATTTTTCAATTTTTTGAGGGTGGTCACGAATTAAAGTCCTTTTCGCTCTATTACGCTTAGTTTAGGAGATATGGGCAAAAGAAGTTTTTCATATAAAAATTTAAATTTTTTTAGGTTTTGGGTGGATTTTTCAATTTTTTGGGGGTGGTCACGAATTAAAGTCCTTTTCGCTCTAAGACGCATATTTAAGGAGATATGGGCAAAAGAAGTTTTTCATATAAAAATTTCAATTTTTTTAGGTTTTGGGTGGATTTTTCAATTTTTTGGGGGTGGTCACGAATTAAAGTCCTTTTCGCTCTAGGACGCATATTTAAGGAGATATGGGCAAAAGAAGTTTTTCATATAAAAATTTCAATTTTTTTAGGTTTTGGGTGGATTTTTCAATTTTTTGGGGGTGGTCACGAATTAAAGTCCTTTTCGCTCTAGGACGCTTAGTTTAGGAGATATATGCATAAGAAGTTTTTCATATAAAAATTTCATTTTTTTTAGGTTTTGGGTGGATTTTTCAATTTTTTGGGGGTGGTCACGAATTAAAGTCCTTTTCGCTCTAGGACGCTTAGTTTAGGAGATATGGGCAAAAGAAGTTTTTCATATAAAAATTTCAATTTTTTTAGGTTTTGGGTGGATTTTTCAATTTTTTGAGGGTGGTCATGAATTAAAGTCCTTTTCGCTCTAGTACGCATATTTAAGGAGATATGGGCAAAAGAAGTTTTTCATATAAAAATTTTAATTTATTTTAGGTTTTGGGTGGATTTTTCAATTTTTTGAGGGTGGTCACGAATTAAAGTCCTTTTCGCTCTAGGACGCATATTTAAGGAGATATGGACAAAAGAAGTTTTTCATATAAAAATTTCAATTTTTTTAGGTTTTGGGTGGATTTTTCAATTTTTTGGGGGTGGTCACGAATTAAAGTCCTTTTCGCTCTAGGACGCATATTTAAGGAGATATGGGCAAAAGAAGTTTTTCATATTAAAATTTCAATTTTTTAGGTTTTGGGTGGATTTTTCAATTTTTTGGGGGTGGTCACGAATTAAAGTCCTTTTCGCTCTAGGACGCATATTTAAGGAGATATGGACAAAAGAAGTTTTTCGTATAAAAATTTAAATTTTTTTAGGTTTTGGGTGGATTTTTCAATTTTTTGGGGGTGGTCACGAATTAAAGTCCTTTTCGCTCTAGGACGCTTAGTTTAGGAGATATGGGCAAAAGAAGTTTTTCATATAAAAATTTAATTTTTTTTTAGGTTTTGGGTGGATTTTTCAATTTTTTGGGGGTGGTCATGAATTAAAGTCCTTTTCGCTCTAGGACGCTTAGTTTAGGAGATATGGGCAAAAGAAGTTTTTCATATAAAAATTTCAATTTTTTTAGGTTTTGGGTGGATTTTTCAATTTTTTGGGAGTGGTCACGAATTAAAGTCCTTTTCGCTCTAGGACGCATATTTAAGGAGATATGGGCAAAAGAAGTTTTTCATATAAAAATTTCAATTTTTGTAGGTTTTGGGTGGATTTTTCAATTTTTTGAGGGTGGTCACGAATTAAAGCCCTTTTCGCTCTAGGACGCTTAGTTTAGGAGATATGGGCAAAAGAAGTTTTTCATATAAAAATTTCAATTTTTTTAGGTTTTGGGTGGATTTTTCAATTTTTTGGGGGTGGTCACGAATTAAAGTCCTTTTCGCTCTAGGACGCATATTTAAGGAGATATGGACAAAAGAAGTTTTTCGTATAAAAATTTAAATTTTTTTAGGTTTTGGGTGGATTTTTCAATTTTTTGGGGGTGGTCACGAATTAAAGTCCTTTTCGCTCTAGGACGCTTAGTTTAGGAGATATGGGCAAAAGAAGTTTTTCATATAAAAATTTAATTTTTTTTTAGGTTTTGGGTGGATTTTTCAATTTTTTGGGGGTGGTCATGAATTAAAGTCCTTTTCGCTCTAGGACGCTTAGTTTAGGAGATATGGGCAAAAGAAGTTTTTCATATAAAAATTTCAATTTTTTTAGGTTTTGGGTGGATTTTTCAATTTTTTGGGAGTGGTCACGAATTAAAGTCCTTTTCGCTCTAGGACGCATATTTAAGGAGATATGGGCAAAAGAAGTTTTTCATATAAAAATTTCAATTTTTTTAGGTTTTGGGTGGATTTTTTAATTTTTTGAGGGTGGTCATGAATTAAAGTCGTTTTCGCTCGAGGACGCTTAGTTTAGGAGATATGGGCAAATGAAGTTTTTCATATAAAAATTTAATTTTTTTAGGTTTTGGGTGGATTTTTCAATTTTTTGAGGGTGGTCACGAATTAAAGTCCTTTTCGCTCTAGGACGCATATTTAAGGAGATATGGGCAAAAGAAGTTTTTCATATAAAAATTTCAATTTTTTTAGGTTTTGGGTGGATTTTTTAATTTTTTGAGGGTGGTCACGAATTAAAGTCCTTTTCGCTCTAGGGCGCATATTTAAGGAGATATGGGCAAAAGAAGTTTTTCATATAAAAATTTCAATTTTTTTAGGTTTTGGGTGGATTTTTCAATTTTTTGAGGGTGGTCATGAATTAAAGTCCTTTTCGCTCTAGGACGCATATTTAAGGAGATATGGGCAAAAGAAGTTTTTCATATAAAAATTTCATTTTTTTTAGGTTTTGGGTGGATTTTTCAATTTTTTGGGGGTGGTCACGAATTAAAGTCCTTTTCGCTCTAGGATGCATATTTAAGGAGATAGAAGTTTTTCATATAAAAATTTAAATTTTTTTAGGTTTTGGGTGGATTTTTCAATTATTTGGGGGTGGTCACGAATTAAAGTCCTTTTCGCTCTAGGACGCTTAGTTTAGGAGATATATGCAAAAGAAGTTTTTCATATAAAAATTTCAATTTTTTTTAGGTTTTGGGTGGATTTTTCAATTTTTTGGGGGTGGTCACGAATTACAGTCCTTTTCGCTCTAGGACGCTTAGTTTAGGAGATATGGGCAAAAGAAGTTTTTCATATAAAAATTTCAATTTTTTTAGGTTTTGGGTGGATTTTTCAATTTTTTGAGGGTGGTCATGAATTAAAGTCCTTTTCGCTCTAGGAGGCTTAGTTTAGGAGATATGGGCAAAAGAAGTTTTTCATATAAACATTTTAATTTATTTTAGGTTTTGGGTGGATTTTTCAATTTTTTGAGGGTGGTCACGAATTAAAGTCCTTTTCGCTCTAGGACGCATATTTAAGGAGATATGGACAAAAGAAGTTTTTCATATAAAAATTTAAATTTTTTTAGGTTTTGGGTGGATTTTTCAATTTTTTGAGGGTGGTCACGAATTAAAGTCCTTTTCGCTCTAGGACGCTTAGTTTAGGAGATATGGGCAAAAGAAGTTTTTCATATAAAAATTTAAATTTTTTTAGGTTTTGGGTGGATTTTTCAATTTTTTGGGGGTGGTCACGAATTAAAGTCCTTTTCGCTCTAGGACGCATATTTAAGGAGATATGGACAAAAGAAGTTTTTCATATAAAAATTTCAATTTTTTTAGGTTTTGGGTGGATTTTTCAATTTTTTGGGGGTGGTCACGAATTAAAGTCCTTTTCGCTCTAAGACGCACCTTTAAGGAGATATGGGCAAAAGAAGTTTTTCATATAAAAATTTCAATTTTTTTAGGTTTTGGGTGGATTTTTCAATTTTTTGGGGGTGGTCACGAATTAAAGTCCTTTTCGCTCTAGGACGCATATTTAAGGAGATATGGGCAAAAGAAGTTTTTCATATAAAAATTTCAATTTTTTTAGGTTTTGGGTGGATTTTTCAATTTTTTGGGGGTGGTCACGAATTAAAGTCCTTTTCGCTCTAGGACGCTTAGTTTAGGAGATATGGGCAAAAGAAGTTTTTCATATAAAAATTTCAATTTTTTAAGGTTTTGGGTGGATTTTTCAATTTTTTGAGGGTGGTCATGAATTAAAGTCCTTTTCGCTCTAGGAGGCTTAGTTTAGGAGATATGGGCTAAAGAAGTTTTTCATATAAAAATTTCAATTTTTTTAGGTTTTGGGTGGATTTTTCAATTTTTTGAGGGTGGTCACGAATTAAAGTCCTTTTCGCTCTAGGACGCATATTTAAGGAGATATGGACAAAAGAAGTTTTTCATATAAAAATTTCATTTTGCTTAGGTTTTGGGTGGATTTTTCAATTTTTTGGGGGTGGTCACGAATTAAAGTCCTTTTCGCTCTAGGACGCATATTTAAGGAGATATGGGCAAAAGAAGTTTTTCATATAAAAATTTCAATTTTTTTAGGTTTTGGGTGGATTTTTCAATTTTTTGAGGGTGGTCATGAATTAAAGTCCTTTTCGCTCTAGGACGCTTAGTTTAGGAGATATGGGCAAAAGAAGTTTTTCATATAAAAATTTCAATTTTTTTAGGTTTTGGGTGGATTTTTCAATTTTTTGGGGGTGGTCACGAATTAAAGTCCTTTTCGCTCTAGGACGCATATTTAAGGAGATATGGACAAAAGAAGTTTTTCGTATAAAAATTTAAATTTTTTTAGGTTTTGGGTGGATTTTTCAATTTTTTGGGGGTGGTCACGAATTAAAGTCCTTTTCGCTCTAGGACGCTTAGTTTAGGAGATATGGGCAAAAGAAGTTTTTCATATAAAAATTTAAATTTTTTTTAGGTTTTGGGTGGATTTTTCAATTTTTTGGGGGTGGTCATGAATTAAAGTCCTTTTCGCTCTAGGACGCTTAGTTTAGGAGATATGGGCAAAAGAAGTTTTTCATATAAAAATTTCAATTTTTTTAGGTTTTGGGTGGATTTTTCAATTTTTTGAGGGTGGTCACGAATTAAAGTCCTTTTCGCTCTAGGGCGCTTAGTTTAGGAGATATGGGCAAAAGAAGTTTTTCATATAAAAATTTCAATTTTTTTAGGTTTTGGGTGGATTTTTAAATTTTTTGGGGGTGGTCACGAATTAAAGTCCTTTTCGCTCTAGGACGCATATTTAAGGAGATATGGACAAAAGAAGTTTTTCGTATAAAAATTTAAATTTTTTTAGGTTTTGGGTGGATTTTTCAATTTTTTGGGGGTGGTCACGAATTAAAGTCCTTTTCGCTCTAGGACGCTTAGTTTAGGAGATATGGGCAAAAGAAGTTTTTCATATAAAAATTTAAATTTTTTTTAGGTTTTGGGTGGATTTTTCAATTTTTTGGGGGTGGTCATGAATTAAAGTCCTTTTCGCTCTAGGACGCTTAGTTTAGGAGATATGGGCAAAAGAAGTTTTTCATATAAAAATTTCAATTTTTTTAGGTTTTGGGTGGATTTTTCAATTTTTTGGGGGTGGTCACGAATTAAAGTCCTTTTCGCTCTAGGACGCATATTTAAGGAGATATGGGCAAAAGAAGTTTTTCATATAAAAATTTCAATTTTTTTAGGTTTTGGGTGGACTTTTCAATTTTTTGAGGGTGGTCATGAATTAAAGTCGTTTTCGCTCGAGGACGCTTAGTTTAGGAGATATGGGCAAATGAAGTTTTTCATATAAAAATTTCATTTTTTTAGGTTTTGGGTGGATTTTTCAATTTTTTGGGGGTGGTCACGAATTAAAGTCCTTTTCGCTCTAGGACGCATATTTAAGGAGATATGGGCAAAAGAAGTTTTTCATATAAAAATTTCAATTTTTTTAGGTTTTGGGTGGATTTTTCAATTTTTTGGGGGTGGTCATGAATTAAAGTCGTTTTCGCTCGAGGACGCTTAGTTTAGGAGATATGGGCAAATGAAGTTTTTCATATAAAAATTTCATTTTTTTAGGTTTTGGGTGGATTTTTCAATTTTTTGGGGGTGGTCACGAATTAAAGTCCTTTTCGCTCTAGGACGCATATTTAAGGAGATATGGGCAAAAGAAGTTTTTCATATAAAAAATTCAATTTTTTTAGGTTTTGGGTGGATTTTTCAATTTTTTGAGGGTGGTCACGAATTAAAGTCCTTTTCGCTCTAGGACGCTTAGTTTAGGAGATATATGCAAAAGAAGTTTTTCGTATAAAAATTTTAATTTTTTTAGGTTTTGGGTGGATTTTTCAATTTTTTGAGGGTGGTCACGAATTAAAGTCCTTTTCGCTCTAGGACGCATATTTAAGGAGATATGGACAAAAGAAGTTTTTCATATAAAAATTTAAATTTTTTTAGGTTTTGGGTGGATTTTTCAATTTTTTGGGGGTGGTCACGAATTAAAGTCCTTTTCGCTCTAGGACGCATATTTAAGGAGATATGGGCAAAAGAAGTTTTTCATATAAAAATTTCAATTTTTTTAGGTTTTGGGTGGATTTTTCAATTTTTTGAGGGTGGTCATGAATTAAAGTCCTTTTCGCTCTAGGACGCTTAGTTTAGGAGATATGGGCAAAAGAAGTTTTTCATATAAAAATTTCAATTTTTTTAGGTTTTGGGTGGATTTTTCAATTTTTTGAGGGTGGTCACGAATTAAAGTTCTTTTCGCTCTAGGACGCATATTTAAGGAGATATGGACAAAAGAAATTTTTCATATAAAAATTTAAATTTTTTTAGGTTTTGGGTGGATTTTTTAAATTTTTTGAGGGTGGTCATGAATTAAAGTCCTTTTCGCTCTAGGACGCATATTTAAGGAGATATGGGCAAAAGAAGTTTTTCATATAAAAATTTCAATTTTTTTAGGTTTTGGGTGGATTTTTCAATTTTTTGGGGGTGGTCACGAATTAAAGTCCTTTTCGCTCTAGGGCGCATATTTAAGGAGATATGGGCAAAAGAAGTTTTTCATATAAACATTTAAATTTTTTTAGGTTTTGGGTGGATTTTTCAATTTTTTGGGGGTGGTCACGAATTAAAGTCCTTTTCGCTCTAGGACGCATATTTAAGGAGATATGGGCAAAAGAAGTTTTTCATATAAAAATTTCAATTTTTTTAGGTTTTGGGTGGATTTTTCAATTTTTTGAGGGTGGTCACGAATTAAAGTCCTTTTCGCTCTAGGGCGCATATTTAAGGAGATATGGGCAAAAGAAGTTTTTCATATAAAAATTTCAATTTTTTTAGGTTTTGGGTGGATTTTTCAATTTTTTGGGGGTGGTCACGAATTAAAGTCCTTTTCGCTCTAGGACGCATATTTAAGGAGATATGGGCAAAAGAAGTTTTTCATATAAAAATTTAAATTTTTTTAGGTTTTGGGTGGATTTTTCAATTTTTTGGGGGTGGTCACGAATTAAAGTCCTTTTCGCTCTAGGACGCTTAGTTTAGGAGATATGGGCAAAAGAAGTTTTTCATATAAAAATTTCAATTTTTTTTAGGTTTTGGATGGATTTTTCAATATTTCGGGGGTGGTCACGAATTAAAGTTCTTTTCGCTCTAGGACGCTTAGTTTAGGAGCTATGGGCAAAAGAAGTTTTTCATATAAAAATTTAAATTTTTTTAGGTTTTGGGCGGATTTTTCAATTTTTTGGGGGTGGTCACGAATTAAAGTCCTTTTCGCTCTAGGGCGCATATTTAATGAGATATGGACAAAAGAAGTTTTTCATATAAAAATTTAAATTTTTTTTAGGTTTTGGGTGGATTTTTAAATTTTTTGGGGGTGGTCACGAATTAAAGTCGTTTTCGCTCTAGGACGCATATTTAAGGAGATATGGGCAAAAGAAGTTTTTCATATAAAAATTTCAATTTTTTTAGGTTTTGGGTGGATTTTTCAATTTTTTGGGGGTGGTCACGAATTAAAGTCCTTTTCGCTCTAGGACGCATATTTAAGGAGATATGGGCAAAAGAAGTTTTTCATATAAAAATTTCAATTTTTTTAGGTTTTGGGTGGATTTTTCAATTTTTTGGGGGTGGTCACGAATTAAAGTCCTTTTCGCTCTAGGACGCTTAGTTTAGGAGATATATGCAAAAGAAGTTTTTCATATAAAAATTTCAATTTTTTTTAGGTTTTGGGTGGATTTTTCAATTTTTTGAGGGTGGTCACGAATTAAAGTCCTTTTCGCTCTAGGACGCTTAGTTTAGGAGATATGGGCAAAAGAAGTTTTTCATATAAAAATTTCAATTTTTTTAGGTTTTGGGTGGATTTTTCAATTTTTTGAGGGTGGTCATGAATTAAAGTCCTTTTCGCTCTAGGAGGCTTAGTTTAGGAGATATGGGCAAAAGAAGTTTTTCATATAAAAATTTTAATTTATTTTAGGTTTTGGGTGGATTTTTCAATTTTTTGAGGGTGGTCACGAATTAAAGTCCTTTTCGCTCTAGGACGCATATTTAAGGAGATATGGGCAAAAGAAGTTTTTCATATAAAAATTTAAATTTTTTTAGGTTTTGGGTGGATTTTTCAATTTTTTGGGGGTGGTCACGAATTAAAGTCCTTTTTGCTCTAGGACGCATATTTAAGGAGATATGGGCAAAAGAAGTTTTTCATATAAAAATTTCAATTTTTTTAGGGTTTGGGTGGATTTTTCAATTTTTTGAGTGTGGTCACGAATTAAAGTCCTTTTCGCTCTAGGACGCATATTTAAGGAGATATGGGCAAAAGAAGTTTTTCATATAAAAAACTCAATTTTTTTTAGGTTTTGGGTGGATTTTTCAATTTTTTGGGGGTGGTCACGAATTAAAGTCCTTTTCGCTCTAGGACGCATATTTAAGGAGATATGGGCAAAAGAAGTTTTTCATATAAAAATTTAAATTTTTTTAGGTTTTGGGTGGATTTTTCAATTTTTTGAGGGTGGTCATGAATTAAAGTCCTTTTCGCTCTAGGACGCTTAGTTTAGGAGATATGGGCAAAAGAAGTTTTTCATATAAAAATTTAAATTTTTTTAGGTTTTGGGTGGATTTTTCAATTTTTTGAGGGTGGTCATGAATTAAAGTCCTTTTCGCTCTAGGGCGCATATTTAAGGATATATGGGCAAAAGGAGTTTTTCATATAAAAATTTCAATTTTTTTAGGTTTTGGGTGGATTTTTCAATTTTTTGAGGGTGGTCACGAATTAAAGTCATTTTCGCTCTAGGACGCTTAGTTTAGGAGATATGGGCAAATGAAGTTTTTCATATAAAAATTTCAATGTTTTTTAGGTTTTGGGTGGATTTTTTAATTTTTTGAGGGTGGTCACGAATTAAAGTCCTTTTCGCTCTAGGGCGCATATTTAAGGAGATATGGGCAAAAGAAGTTTTTCATATAAAAATTTCAATTTTTTTAGGTTTTGGGTGGATTTTTCAATTTTTTGGGGTGGTCATGAATTAAAGTCCTTTTCGCTCTAGAACGCATATTTAAGGAGATATGGGCAAAAGAAGTTTTTCATATAAAAATTTCAATTTTTTTAGGTTTTGGGTGGATTTTTCAATTTTTTGGGGGTGGTCACGAGTTAAAGTCCTTTTCGCTCTAGGACGCATATTTAAGGAGATATGGGCAAAAGAAGTTTTTCATATAAAAATTTAAATTTTTTTAGGTTTTGGGTGGATTTTTCAATTTTTTGGGGGTGGTCATGAATTAAAGTCCTTTTCGCTCTAGGACGCTTAGTTTAGGAGATATATGCAAAAGAAGTTTTTCATATAAAAATTTAAATTTTTTTAGGTTTTGGGTGGATTTTTCAATTTTTTGAGGGTGGTCATGAATTAAAGTCCTTTTCGCTCTAGGACGCTTAGTTTAGGAGATATGGGCAAAAGAAGTTTTTCATATAAAAATTTCAATTTTTTTAGGTTTTGGGTGGATTTTTCAATTTTTTGGGGGTGGTCACGAATTAAAGTTCTTTTCGCTCTAGGACGCATATTTAAGGAGATATGGACAAAAGAAATTTTTCATATAAAAATTTAAATTTTTTTAGGTTTTGGTTGGATTTTTCAATTTTTTGAGGGTGGTCATGAATTAAAGTCCTTTTCGCTCTAGGACGCATATTTAAGGAGATATGGGCAAAAGAAGTTTTTCATATAAAAATTTCAATTTTTTTAGGTTTTGGGTGGATTTTTCAATTTTTTGGGGGTGGTCACGAATTAAAGTCCTTTTCGCTCTAGGGCGCATATTTAAGGAGATATGGGCAAAAGAAGTTTTTCATATAAACATTTAAATTTTTTTAGGTTTTGGGTGGATTTTTCAATTTTTTGGGGGTGGTCACGAATTAAAGTCCTTTTCGCTCTAGGACGCATATTTAAGGAGATATGGGCAAAAGAAGTTTTTCATATAAAAATTTCAATTTTTTTAGGTTTTGGGTGGATTTTTCAATTTTTTGAGGGTGGTCACGAATTAAAGTCCTTTTCGCTCTAGGGCGCATATTTAAGGAGATATGGGCAAAAGAAGTTTTTCATATAAAAATTTCAATTTTTTTAGGTTTTGGGTGGATTTTTCAATTTTTTGGGGGTGGTCACGAATTAAAGTCCTTTTCGCTCTAGGACGCATATTTAAGGAGATATGGGCAAAAGAAGTTTTTCATATAAAAATTTAAATTTTTTTAGGTTTTGGGTGGATTTTTCAATTTTTTGAGGGTGGTCACGAATTAAAGTTCTTTTCGCTCTAGGACGCATATTTAAGGAGATATGGACAAAAGAAGTTTTTCATATAAAAATTTAAATTTTTTTAGGTTTTGGGTGGATTTTTCAATTTTTTGAGGGTGGTCATGAATTAAAGTCCTTTTCGCTCTAGGACGCATATTTAAGGAGATATGGGCAAAAGAAGTTTTTCATATAAAAATTTCAATTTTTTTAGGTTTTGGGTGGATTTTTCAATTTTTTGAGGGTGGTCACGAATTAAAGTCCTTTTCGCTCTAGGGCGCATATTTAAGGAGATATGGGCAAAAGAAGTTTTTCATATAAAAATTTCAATTTTTTTAGGTTTTGGGTGGATTTTTCAATTTTTTGGGGGTGGTCACGAATTAAAGTCCTTTTCGCTCTAGGACGCATATTTAAGGAGATATGGGCAAAAGAAGTTTTTCATATAAAAATTTAAATTTTTTTAGGTTTTGGGTGGATTTTTCAATTTTTTGGGGGTGGTCACGAATTAAAGTCCTTTTCGCTCTAGGACGCTTAGTTTAGGAGATATGGGCAAAAGAAGTTTTTCATATAAAAATTTCAATTTTTTTTAGGTTTTGGATGGATTTTTCAATATTTCGGGGGTGGTCACGAATTAAAGTTCTTTTCGCTCTAGGACGCTTAGTTTAGGAGCTATGGGCAAAAGAAGTTTTTCATATAAAAATTTAAATTTTTTTAGGTTTTGGGCGGATTTTTCAATTTTTTGGGGGTGGTCACGAATTAAAGTCCTTTTCGCTCTAGGGCGCATATTTAATGAGATATGGACAAAAGAAGTTTTTCATATAAAAATTTAAATTTTTTTTAGGTTTTGGGTGGATTTTTCAATTTTTTGGGGGTGGTCACGAATTAAAGTCGTTTTCGCTCTAGGACGCATATTTAAGGAGATATGGGCAAAAGAAGTTTTTCATATAAAAAACTCAATTTTTTTTAGGTTTTGGGTGGATTTTTCAATTTTTTGGGGGTGGTCACGAATTAAAGTCCTTTTCGCTCTAGGACGCATATTTAAGGAGATATGGGCAAAAGAAGTTTTTCATATAAAAATTTAAATTTTTTTAGGTTTTGGGTGGATTTTTCAATTTTTTGAGGGTGGTCATGAATTAAAGTCCTTTTCGCTCTAGGACGCTTAGTTTAGGAGATATGGGCAAAAGAAGTTTTTCATATAAAAATTTAAATTTTTTTAGGTTTTGGGTGGATTTTTCAATTTTTTGAGGGTGGTCATGAATTAAAGTCCTTTTCGCTCTAGGGCGCATATTTAAGGATATATGGGCAAAAGGAGTTTTTCATATAAAAATGTCAATTTTTTTAGGTTTTGGGTGGATTTTTCAATTTTTTGAGGGTGGTCACGAATTAAAGTCATTTTCGCTCTAGGACGCTTAGTTTAGGAGATATGGGCAACAGAAGTTTTTCATATAAAAATTTCAATTTTTTTTAGGTTTTGGGTGGATTTTTTAATTTTTTGAGGGTGGTCACGAATTAAAGTCCTTTTCGCTCTAGGGCGCATATTTAAGGAGATATGGGCAAAAGAAGTTTTTCATATAAAAATTTCAATTTTTTTAGGTTTTGGGTGGATTTTTCAATTTTTTGGGGGTGGTCACGAATTAAAGTCCTTTTCGCTCTAGGACGCATATTTAAGGAGATATGGGCAAAAGAAGTTTTTCATATAAAAATTTCAATTTTTTTAGGTTTTGGGTGGATTTTTTAATTTTTTGAGGGTGGTCACGAATTAAAGTCCTTTTCGCTCTAGGGCGCATATTTAAGGAGATATGGGCAAAAGAAGTTTTTCATATAAAAATTTCAATTTTTTTAGGTTTTGGGTGGATTTTTCAATTTTTTGGGGTGGTCATGAATTAAAGTCCTTTTCGCTCTAGAACGCATATTTAAGGAGATATGGGCAAAAGAAGTTTTTATATAAAAATTTCAATTTTTTTAGGTTTTGGGTGGATTTTTCAATTTTTTGGGGGTGGTCACGAATTAAAGTCCTTTTCGCTCTAGGACGCATATTTAAGGAGATATGGGCAAAAGAAGTTTTTCATATAAAAATTTAAATTTTTTTAGGTTTTGGGTGGATTTTTCAATTTTTTGGGGGTGGTCATGAATTAAAGTCCTTTTCGCTCTAGGACGCTTAGTTTAGGAGATATGGACAAAAGAAGTTTTTCGTATAAAAATTTCAATTTTTTTTTAGGTTTTGGGTGGATTTTTCAATTTTTTGGGGGTGGTCACGAATTAAAGTCCTTTCGCTCTAGGACGCTTAGTTTAGGAGATATGGGCAAAAGAAGTTTTTCATATAAAAATTTCAATTTTTTTAGGTTTTGGGTGGATTTTTCAATTTTTTGAGGGTGGTCATGAATTAAAGTCCTTTTCGCTCTAGGAGGCTTAGTTTAGGAGATATGGGCAAAAGAAGTTTTTCATATAAAAATTTTAATTTATTTTAGGTTTTGGGTGGATTTTTCAATTTTTTGAGGGTGGTCACGAATTAAAGTCCTTTTCGCTCTAGGACGCATATTTAAGGAGATATGGACAAAAGAAGTTTTTCATATAAAAATTTAAATTTTTTTAGGTTTTGGGTGGATTTTTCAATTTTTTGGGGGTGGTCACGAATTAAAGTCCTTTTCGCTGTAGGACGCATATTTAAGGAGATATGGGCAAAAGAAGTTTTTCATATAAAAATTTCAATTTTTTTAGGTTTTGGGTGGATTTTTCAATTTTTTGAGGGTGGTCATGAATTAAAGTCCTTTTCGCTCTAGGACGCTTAGTTTAGGAGATATGGGCAAAAGAAGTTTTTCATATAAAAATTTCAATTTTTTTAGGTTTTGGGTGGATTTTTCAATTTTTTGAGGGTGGTCACGAATTAAAGTTCTTTTCGCTCTAGGACGCATATTTAAGGAGATATGGACAAAAGAAATTTTTCATATAAAAATTTAAATTTTTTTAGGTTTTGGGTGGATTTTTCAATTTTTTGAGGGTGGTCATGAATTAAAGTCCTTTTCGCTCTAGGACGCATATTTAAGGAGATATGGGCAAAAGAAGTTTTTCATATAAAAATTTCAATTTTTTTAGGTTTTGGGTGGATTTTTCAATTTTTTGGGGGTGGTCACGAATTAAAGTCCTTTTCGCTCTAGGGCGCATATTTAAGGAGATATGGGCAAAAGAAGTTTTTCATATAAAAATTTAAATTTTTTAGGTTTTGGGTGGATTTTTCAATTTTTTGGGGGTGGTCACGAATTAAAGTCCTTTTCGCTCTAGGACGCATATTTAAGGTGATATGGGCAAAAGAAGTTTTTCATAATAAAATTTAATTTTTTTTAGGTTTTGGGTGGATTTTTCAATTTTTTGGGGGTGGTCACGAATTAAAGTCCTTTTCGCTCTAGGACGCTTACTTTAGGAGATATGGGCAAAAGAAGTTTTTCATATAAAAATTTCAATTTTTTTTAGGTTTTGGATGGATTTTTTCAATATTTTGGGGGGTGGTCACGAATTAAAGTTCTTTTCGCTCTAGGACGCTTAGTTTAGGAGCTATGGGCAAAAGAAGTTTTTCATATAAAAATTTCAATTTTTTTAGGTTTTGGGTGGATTTTTCAATTTTTTGGGGGTGGTCATGAATTAAAGTCCTTTTCGCTCTAGGACGCATATTTAAGGAGATATGGACAAAAGAAGTTTTTCATATAAAAATTTCAATTTTTATAGGTTTTGGGTGGATTTTTCAATTTTTTGGGGGTGGTCACGAATTAAAGTCCTTTTCGCTCTAGGACGCTTAGTTTAGGAGATATATGCAAAAGAAGTTTTTCATATAAAAATTTCAATTTTTTTTAGGTTTTGGGTGGATTTTTCAATTTTTTGGGGGTGGTCACGAATTAAAGTCCTTTTCGCTCTAGGACGCTTAGTTTAGGAGATATGGGCAAAAGAAGTTTTTCATATAAAAATTTCAATTTTTTTAGGTTTTGGGTGGATTTTTCAATTTTTTTTAGGAGGCTTAGTTTAGGAGATATGGGCAAAAGAAGTTTTTCATATAAAAATTTTAATTTATTTCAGGTTTTGGGTGGATTTTTCAATTTTTTGAGGGTGGTCACGAATTAAAGTCCTTTTCGCTCTAGGACGCATATTTAAGGAGATATGGACAAAAGAAGTTTTTCATATAAAAATTTCAATTTTTTTAGGTTATGGGTGGATTTTTCAATTTTTTGGGGGTGGTCACGAATTAAAGTCCTTTTCGCTCTAGGACGCATATTTAAGGAGATATGGGCAAAAGAAGTTTTTCATATAAAAATTTCAATTTTTTTAGGTTTTGGGTGGATTTTTCAATTTTTTGAGGGTGGTCATGAATTAAAGTCCTTTTCGCTCTAGGACGCTTAGTTTAGGAGATATGGGCAAAAGAAGTTTTTCATATAAAAATTTCAATTTTTTTAGGTTTTGGGTGGATTTTTCAATTTTTTGAGGGTGGTCATGAATTAAAGTCCTTTTCGCTCTAGGAGGCTTAGTTTAGGAGATATGGGCAAAAGAAGTTTTTCATATAAAAATTTTAATTTATTTTAGGTTTTGGGTGGATTTTTCAATTTTTTGAGGGTGGTCACGAATTAAAGTCCTTTTCGCTCTAGGACGCATATTTAAGGAGATATGGACAAAAGAAGTTTTTCATATAAAAATTTAAATTTTTTTAGGTTTTGGGTGGATTTTTCAATTTTTTGGGGGTGGTCACGAATTAAAGTCCTTTTCGCTGTAGGACGCATATTTAAGGAGATATGGGCAAAAGAAGTTTTTCATATAAAAATTTCAATTTTTTTAGGTTTTGGGTGGATTTTTCAATTTTTTGAGGGTGGTCATGAATTAAAGTCCTTTTCGCTCTAGGACGCTTAGTTTAGGAGATATGGGCAAAAGAAGTTTTTCATATAAAAATTTCAATTTTTTTAGGTTTTGGGTGGATTTTTCAATTTTTTGAGGGTGGTCACGAATTAAAGTTCTTTTCGCTCTAGGACGCATATTTAAGGAGATATGGACAAAAGAAATTTTTCATATAAAAATTTAAATTTTTTTAGGTTTTGGGTGGATTTTTCAATTTTTTGAGGGTGGTCATGAATTAAAGTCCTTTTCGCTCTAGGACGCATATTTAAGGAGATATGGGCAAAAGAAGTTTTTCATATAAAAATTTCAATTTTTTTAGGTTTTGGGTGGATTTTTCAATTTTTTGGGGGTGGTCACGAATTAAAGTCCTTTTCGCTCTAGGGCGCATATTTAAGGAGATATGGGCAAAAGAAGTTTTTCATATAAAAATTTAAATTTTTTAGGTTTTGGGTGGATTTTTCAATTTTTTGGGGGTGGTCACGAATTAAAGTCCTTTTCGCTCTAGGACGCATATTTAAGGTGATATGGGCAAAAGAAGTTTTTCATAATAAAATTTAATTTTGTTTAGGTTTTGGGTGGATTTTTCAATTTTTTGGGGGTGGTCACGAATTAAAGTCCTTTTCGCTCTAGGACGCTTACTTTAGGAGATATGGGCAAAAGAAGTTTTTCATATAAAAATTTCAATTTTTTTTAGGTTTTGGATGGATTTTTTCAATATTTTGGGGGGTGGTCACGAATTAAAGTTCTTTTCGCTCTAGGACGCTTAGTTTAGGAGCTATGGGCAAAAGAAGTTTTTCATATAAAAATTTCAATTTTTTTAGGTTTTGGGTGGATTTTTCAATTTTTTGGGGGTGGTCATGAATTAAAGTCCTTTTCGCTCTAGGACGCATATTTAAGGAGATATGGACAAAAGAAGTTTTTCATATAAAAATTTCAATTTTTATAGGTTTTGGGTGGATTTTTCAATTTTTTGGGGGTGGTCACGAATTAAAGTCCTTTTCGCTCTAGGACGCTTAGTTTAGGAGATATATGCAAAAGAAGTTTTTCATATAAAAATTTCAATTTTTTTTAGGTTTTGGGTGGATTTTTCAATTTTTTGGGGGTGGTCACGAATTAAAGTCCTTTTCGCTCTAGGACGCTTAGTTTAGGAGATATGGGCAAAAGAAGTTTTTCATATAAAAATTTCAATTTTTTTAGGTTTTGGGTGGATTTTTCAATTTTTTTTAGGAGGCTTAGTTTAGGAGATATGGGCAAAAGAAGTTTTTCATATAAAAATTTTAATTTATTTCAGGTTTTGGGTGGATTTTTCAATTTTTTGAGGGTGGTCACGAATTAAAGTCCTTTTCGCTCTAGGACGCATATTTAAGGAGATATGGACAAAAGAAGTTTTTCATATAAAAATTTCAATTTTTTTAGGTTATGGGTGGATTTTTCAATTTTTTGGGGGTGGTCACGAATTAAAGTCCTTTTCGCTCTAGGACGCATATTTAAGGAGATATGGGCAAAAGAAGTTTTTCATATAAAAATTTCAATTTTTTTAGGTTTTGGGTGGATTTTTCAATTTTTTGAGGGTGGTCATGAATTAAAGTCCTTTTCGCTCTAGGACGCTTAGTTTAGGAGATATGGGCAACAGAAGTTTTTCATATAAAAATTTAAATTTTTTTAGGTTTTAGGTGGATTTTTCAATTTTTTGAGGGTGGTCACGAATTAAAGTTCTTTTCGCTTTAGGACGCATATTTAAGGAGATATGGACAAAAGAAATTTTTCATATAAAAATTTAAATTTTTTTAGGTTTTGGGTGGATTTTTCAATTTTTGAGGGTGGTCATAATTAAAGTCCTTTTCGCTCTAGGACGCATATTTAAGGAGATATGGGCAAAAGAAGTTTTTCATATAAAAATTTAAATTTTTTAGGTTTTGGGTGGATTTTTCAATTTTTTGGGGGTGGTCACGAATTAAAGTCCTTTTCGCTCTAGGACGCATATTTAAGGAGATATGGGCAAAAGAAGTTTTTCATATAAAAATTTCAATTTTTTTAGGTTTTGGGTGGATTTTTCAATTTTTTGAGGGTGGTCACGAATTAAAGTCCTTTTCGGTCTAGGGCGCATATTTAAGGAGATATGGGCAAAAGAAGTTTTTCATATAAAAATTTCAATTTTTTTAGGTTTTGGGTGGATTTTTCAATTTTTTGGGGGTGGTCACGAATTAAAGTCCTTTTCGCTCTAGGACGCATATTTAAGGAGATATGGGCAAAAGAAGTTTTTCATATAAAAATTTAATTTTTTTTAGGTTTTGGGTGGATTTTTCAATTTTTTGGGGGTGGTCACGAATTAAAGTCCTTTTCGCTCTAGGACGCTTACTTTAGGAGATATGGGCAAAAGAAGTTTTTCATATAAAAATTTTAATTTTTTTTTAGGTTTTGGATGGATTTTTCAATATTTCGGGGGTGGTCACGAATTAAAGTTCTTTTCGCTCTAGGACGCTTAGTTTAGGAGCTATGGGCAAAAGAAGTTTTTCATATAAAAATTTCAATTTTTTTAGGTTTTGGGTGGATTTTTCAATTTTTTGGGGGTGGTCACGAATTAAAGTCCTTTTCGCTCTAGGACGCTTAGTTTAGGAGATATATGCAAAAGAAGTTTTTCATATAAAAATTTCAATTTTTTTTAGGTTTTGGGTGGATTTTTCAATTTTTTGGGGGTGGTCACGAATTAAAGTCCTTTTCGCTCTAGGACGCTTAGTTTAGGAGATATGGGCAAAAGAAGTTTTTCATATAAAAATTTTAATTTATTTCAGGTTTTGGGTGGATTTTTCAATTTTTTGAGGGTGGTCACGAATTAAAGTTCTTTTCGCTCTAGGACGCATATTTAAGGAGATATGGACAAAAGAAATTTTTCATATAAAAATTTAAATTTTTTTAGGTTTTGGGTGGATTTTTCAATTTTTGAGGGTGGTCATGAATTAAAGTCCTTTTCGCTCTAGGACGCATATTTAAGGAGATATGGGCAAAAGAAGTTTTTCATATAAAAATTTCAATTTTTTTAGGTTTTGGGTGGATTTTTCAATTTTTTGGGGGTGGTCACGAATTAAAGTCCTTTTCGCTCTAGGGCGCATATTTAAGGAGATATGGGCAAAAGAAGTTTTTCATATAAAAATTTAATTTTTTTTAGGTTTTGGGTGGATTTTTCAATTTTTTGGGGGTGGTCACGAATTAAAGTCCTTTTCGCTCTAGGACGCATATTTAAGGAGATATGGGCAAAAGAAGTTTTTCATATAAAAATTTCAATTTTTTTAGGTTTTGGGTGGATTTTTCAATTTTTTGAGGGTGGTCACGAATTAAAGTCCTTTTCGCTCTAGGGCGCATATTTAAGGAGATATGGGCAAAAGAAGTTTTTCATATAAAAATTTCAATTTTTTTAGGTTTTGGGTGGATTTTTAAATTTTTTGGGGGTGGTCACGAATTAAAGTCCTTTTCGCTCTAGGACGCATATTTAAGGAGATATGGGTAAAAGAAGTTTTTCATATAAAAATTTCAATTTTTTTAGGTTTTAGGTGGATTTTTCAATTTTTTGGGGTGGTCACGAATTAAAGTCCTTTTCGCTCTAGGACGCATATTTAAGGAGATATGGGCAAAAGAAGTTTTTCATATAAAAATTTCAATTTTTTTAGGTTTTGGGTGGATTTTTCAATTTTTTGGGGTGGTCACGGATTAAAGTCCTTTTCGCTCTAGGACGCTTAGTTTAGGAGATATATGCAAAAGAAGTTTTTCATATAAAAATTTCAATTTTTTTAGGTTTTGGGCGGATTTTTCAATTTTTTGGGGGTGGTCATGAATTAAAGTCCTTTTCGCTCTAGGACGCATATTTAAGGAGATATGGACAAAAGAAGTTTTTCATATAAAAATTTCAATTTTTTTAGGTTTTGGGTGGATTTTTCAATTTTTTGGGGTGGTCACGAATTAAAGTCCTTTTCGCTCTAGGACGCATATTTAAGGAGATATGGGCAAAAGAAGTTTTTCATATAAAAATTTCAATTTTTTTAGGTTTTGGGTGGATTTTTCAATTTTTTGGGGGTGGTCACAAATTAAAGTCCTTTTCGCTCTAGGACGCTTAGTTTAGGAGATATGGACAAAAGAAGTTTTTCATATAAAAATTTTAATTTATTTCAGGTTTTGGGTGGATTTTTCAATTTTTTGAGGGTGGTCACGAATTAAAGTTCTTTTCGCTCTAGGACGCATATTTAAGGAGATATGGACAAAAGAAATTTTTCATATAAAAATTTAAATTTTTTTAGGTTTTGGGTGGATTTTTCAATTTTTGAGGGTGGTCATGAATTAAAGTCCTTTTCGCTCTAGGACGCATATTTAAGGAGATATGGGCAAAAGAAGTTTTTCATATAAAAATTTCAATTTTTTTAGGTTTTGGGTGGATTTTTCAATTTTTTGGGGGTGGTCACGAATTAAAGTCCTTTTCGCTCTAGGGCGCATATTTAAGGAGATATGGGCAAAAGAAGTTTTTCATATAAAAATTTAATTTTTTTTAGGTTTTGGGTGGATTTTTCAATTTTTGAGGGTGGTCATGAATTAAAGTCCTTTTCGCTCTAGGACGCATATTTAAGGAGATATGGGCAAAAGAAGTTTTTCATATAAAAATTTAAATTTTTTTAGGTTTTGGGTGGATTTTTCAATTTTTTGGGGGTGGTCACGAATTAAAGTCCTTTTCGCTCTAGGGCGCATATTTAAGGAGATATGGGCAAAAGAAGTTTTTCATATAAAAATTTAATTTTTTTTAGGTTTTGGATGGATTTTTCAATATTTCGGGGGTGGTCACGAATTAAAGTTCTTTTCGCTCTAGGACGCTTAGTTTAGGAGCTATGGGCAAAAGAAGTTTTTCATATAAAAATTTCAATTTTTTTAGGTTTTGGGCGGATTTTTCAATTTTTTGGGGGTGGTCACGAATTAAAGTCCTTTTCGCTCTAGGGCGCATATTTAAGGAGATATGGGCAAAAGAAGTTTTTCATATAAAAATTTAAATTTTTTTTAGGTTTTGGGTGGATTTTTCAATTTTTTGAGGGTGGTCATGAATTAAAGTCCTTTTCGCTCTAGGACGCATATTTAAGGAGATATGGAGAAAAGAAGTTTTTCATATAAAAATTTCAATTTTTTTAGGTTTTGGGTGGATTTTTCAATTTTTTGGGGTGGTCACGAATTAAAGTCCTTTTCGCTCTAGGACGCATATTTAAGGAGATATGGGCAAAAGAAGATTTTCATATAAAAATTTCAATTTTTTTAGGTTTTGGGTGGATTTTTCAATTTTTTGGGGTGGTCACAAATTAAAGTCCTTTTCGCTCTAGGACGCTTAGTTTAGGAGATATATGCAAAAGAAGTTTTTCATATAAAAATTTCAATTTTTTTTAGGTTTTGGGTGGATTTTTCAATTTTTTGGGGGTGGTCACGAATTAAAGTCCTTTTCGCTCTAGGACGCTTAGTTTAGGAGATATGGGCAAAAGAAGTTTTTCATATAAAAATTTCAATTTTTTTAGGTTTTGGGTGGATTTTTCAATTTTTTGAGGGTGGTCATGAATTAAAGTCCTTTTCGCTCTAGGAGGCTTAGTTTAGGAGATATGGGCAAAAGAAGTTTTTCATATAAAAATTTCAATTTTTTTTAGGTTTTGGGTGGATTTTTCAATTTTTTGAGGGTGGTCACGAATTAAAGTTCTTTTCGCTCTAGGACGCATATTTAAGGAGATATGGACAAAAGAAATTTTTCATATAAAAATTTCAATTTTTTTAGGTTTTGGGTGGATTTTTCAATTTTTTGAGGGTGGTCCCGAATTAAAGTCCTTTTCGCTCTAGGGCGCATATTTAAGGAGATATGGGCAAAAGAAGTTTTTCATATAAAAATTTAAATTTTTTTAGGTTTTGGGTGGATTTTTCAATTTTTTGGGAGTGGTCACGAATTAAAGTCCTTTTCGCTCTAGGGCGCATATTTAAGGAGATATGGGCAAAAGAAGTTTTTCATATAAAAATTTAAATTTTTTTAGGTTTTGGGTGGATTTTTCAATTTTTTGGGGGTGGTCACGAATTAAAGTCCTTTTCGCTCTAGGACGCATATTTAAGGAGATATGGGCAAAAGAAGTTTTTCATATAAAAATTTCAATTTTTTTAGGTTTTGGGTGGATTTTTCAATTTTTTGAGGGTGGTCCCGAATTAAAGTCCTTTTGCTCTAGGGCGCATATTTAAGGAGATATGGGCAAAAGAAGTTTTTCATATAAAAATTTCAATTTTTTTAGGTTTTGGGTGGATTTTTCAATTTTTTGGGGGTGGTCACGAATTAAAGTCCTTTTCGCTCTAGGACGCATATTTAATTTTTTGGGGGTGGTCATGAATTAAAGTCCTTTTCGCTCTAGGACGCTTAGTTTAGGAGATATGGGCAAAATAAGTTTTTCATATAAAAATTTCAATTTTTTTAGTTTTTGGGTGGATTTTTCAATTTTTTGGGGGTGTTCACGAATTAAAGTCCTTTTCGCTCTAGGACGCATATTTAAGGAGATATGGGCAAAAGAAGTTTTTCATATAAAAATTTCAACGAATGGTCACGAATCAAAGTCCTTTTCGCTCTAGGACGCTTAGTTTAGGAGATATGGGCAAAAGAAGTTTTTCATATAAAAATTTTAATTTTTTTAGGTTTTGGGTGGATTTTTCAATTTTTTGGGGGTGGTCACGAATTAAAGTTCTTTTCGCTCTAGGACGCATATTTAAGGAGATATGGACAAAAGAAGTTTTTCGTATAAAAATTTCAATTTTTTTTAGGTTTTGGGTGGATTTTTCAAATTTTTGGGGGTGGTCACGAATTAAAGTCCTTTTCGCTCTAGGGCGCATATTTAAGGAGATATGGACAAAAGAAGTTTTTCATATAAAAATTTAAATTTTTTTAGGTTTTGGGTGGATTTTTCAATTTTTTGGGGGTGGTCACGAATTAAAGTCCTTTTCGCTCTAGGACGCTTAGATTAGGAGATATGGGCAAAAGAAGTTCTTCATATAAAAATTTAAATTTTTTTTAAGTTTTGGGTGGATTTTTCAATTTTTTGGGGGTGGTCATGAATTAAAGTCCTTTTCGCTCTAGGACGCTTAGTTTAGGAGATATGGGCAAAAGAAGTTTTTCATATAAAAATTTCAATTTTTTTAGGTTTTGGGTGGATTTTTCAATTTTTTGGGGGTGTTCACGAATTAAAGTCCTTTTCGCTCTAGGACGCATATTTAAGGAGATATGGGCAAAAGAAGTTTTTCATATAAAAATTTCAATTTTTTTAGGTTTTGGGTGGATTTTTCAATTTTTTGAGGGTGGTTTTTTTAGGTTTTGGGTGGATTTTTCAATTTTTTGAGGGTGGTCATGAATTAATGTCCTTTTCGCTCTTGGACGCTTAGTTTAGGAGATATGGGCAAAAGAAGTTTTTCATATAAAAATTTCAATTTTTTTAGGTTTTGGGTGGATTTTCCAATTTTTTGAGGGTGGTCATGAATTAAAGTCCTTTTCGCTCTAGGAGGCTTAGTTTAGGAGATATGGGCAAAAGAAGTTTTTCATATAAAAATTTTAATTTATTTTAGGTTTTGGGTGGATTTTTCAATTTTTTGAGGGTGGTCACGAATTAAATTCCTTTTCGCTCTAGGACGCATATTTAAGGAGGTATGGACAAAAGAAGTTTTTCATATAAAAATTTCAATTTTTTTAGGTTTTGGGTGGATTTTTCAATTTTTTGGGGGTGGTCACGAATTAAAGTCCTTTTCGCTCTAGGACGCATATTTAAGGAGATATGGGCAAAAGAAGTTTTTCATATAAAAATTTCAATTTTTTTAGGTTTTGGGTGGATTTTTCAATTTTTTGAGGGTGGTCATGAATTAAAGTCCTCTTCGCTCTAGGACGCTTAGTTTAGGAGATATGGGCAAAAGAAGTTTTTCATATAAAAATTTCAATGTTTTTAGGTTTTGGGTGGATTTTTCAATTTTTTGAGGGTGGTCACGAATTAAAGTGCTTTTCGCTCTAGGACGCTTAGTTTAGGAGATATGGGCAAAAGAAGTTTTTCATATAAAAATTTCAATTTTTTTAGGTTTTGGGTGGATTTTTCAATTTTTTGAGGGTGGTCACGAATTAAAGTCCTTTTCGCTCTAGGACGCTTAGTTTAGGAGATATGGGCAAAAGAAGTTTTTCATATAAAAATTTCAATTTTTTTAGGTTTTGGGTGGATTTTTCAATTTTTTGGGGGTGGTCACGAATTAAAGTCCTTTTCGCTCTAGGACGCTTAGTTTAGGAGATATGGGCAACAGAAGTTTTTCATATAAAAATTTCATTTTTTTCTAGGTTTTGGGTGGATTTGTTAATTTTTTGAGGGTGGTCACGAATTAAAGTCCTTTTCGCTCTAGGACGCATATTTAAGGAGATATGGGCAAAAGAAGTTTTTCATATAAAAATTTAAATTTTTTTAGGTTTTGGGTGGATTTTTCAATTTTTTGAGGGTGGTCATGAATTAAAGTCCTTTTCGCTCTAGGACGCTTAGTTTAGGAGATATGGGCAAAAGAAGTTTTTCGTATAAAAATTTCAATTTTTTTAGGTTTTGGGTGGATTTTTCAATTTTTTGAGGGTGGTCATGAATTAAAGTCCTTTTCGCTCTAGGACGCATATTTAAGGAGATATGGGCAAAAGAAGTTTTTCATATAAAAATTTCAACGAATGGTCACGAATCAAAGTCCTTTTCGCTCTAGGACGCTTAGTTTAGGAGATATGGGCAACAGAAGTTTTTCATATAAAAATTTCATTTTTTTCTAGGTTTTGGGTGGATTTGTTAATTTTTTGAGGGTGGTCACGAATTAAAGTCCTTTTCGCTCTAGGACGCATATTTAAGGAGATATGGGCAAAAGAAGTTTTTCATATAAAAATTTAAATTTTTTTAGGTTTTGGGTGGATTTTTCAATTTTTTGAGGGTGGTCATGAATTAAAGTCCTTTTCGCTCTAGGACGCTTAGTTTAGGAGATATGGGCAAAAGAAGTTTTTCGTATAAAAATTTCAATTTTTTTAGGTTTCGGGTGGATTTTTCAATTTTTTGAGGGTGGTCATGAATTAAAGTCCTTTTCGCTCTAGGACGCATATTTAAGGAGATATGGGCAAAAGAAGTTTTTCATATAAAAATTTCAACGAATGGTCACGAATCAAAGTCCTTTTCGCTCTAGGACGCATATTTAAGGAGATATGGACAAAAGAAGTTTTTCATATAAAAATTTCAATTTTTTTAGGTTTTGGGTGGATTTTTCAATTTTTTGGGGTGGTCACGAATTAAAGTCCTTTTCGCTCTAGGACGCATATTTAAGGAGATATGGGCAAAAGAAGTTTTTCATATAAAAATTTCAATTTTTTTAGGTTTTGGGTGGATTTTTCAATTTTTTGGGGGTGGTCACAAATTAAAGTCCTTTTCGCTCTAGGACGCTTAGTTTAGGAGATATGGGCAAAAGAAGTTTTTCATATAAAAATTTTAATTTATTTCAGGTTTTGGGTGGATTTTTCAATTTTTTGAGGGTGGTCACGAATTAAAGTTCTTTTCGCTCTAGGACGCATATTTAAGGAGATATGGACAAAAGAAATTTTTCATATAAAAATTTAAATTTTTTTAGGTTTTGGGTGGATTTTTCAACTTTTGAGGGTGGTCATGAATTAAAGTCCTTTTCGCTCTAGGACGCATATTTAAGGAGATATGGGCAAAAGAAGTTTTTCATATAAAAATTTCAATTTTTTTAGGTTTTGGGTGGATTTTTCAATTTTTTGGGGGTGGTCACGAATTAAAGTCCTTTTCGCTCTAGGGCGCATATTTAAGGAGATATGGGCAAAAGAAGTTTTTCATATAAAAATTTAATTTTTTTTAGGTTTTGGGTGGATTTTTCAATTTTTGAGGGTGGTCATGAATTAAAGTCCTTTTCGCTCTAGGACGCATATTTAAGGAGATATGGGCAAAAGAAGTTTTTCATATAAAAATTTAAATTTTTTTAGGTTTTGGGTGGATTTTTCAATTTTTTGGGGGTGGTCACGAATTAAAGTCCTTTTCGCTCTAGGGCGCATATTTAAGGAGATATGGGCAAAAGAAGTTTTTCATATAAAAATTTAATTTTTTTTAGGTTTTGGATGGATTTTTCAATATTTCGGGGGTGGTCACGAATTAAAGTTCTTTTCGCTCTAGGACGCTTAGTTTAGGAGCTATGGGCAAAAGAAGTTTTTCATATAAAAATTTCAATTTTTTTAGGTTTTGGGCGGATTTTTCAATTTTTTGGGGGTGGTCACGAATTAAAGTCCTTTTCGCTCTAGGGCGCATATTTAAGGAGATATGGGCAAAAGAAGTTTTTCATATAAAAATTTTAATTTTTTTTAGGTTTTGGGTGGATTTTTCAATTTTTTGAGGGTGGTCATGAATTAAAGTCCTTTTCGCTCTAGGACGCATATTTAAGGAGATATGGAGAAAAGAAGTTTTTCATATAAAAATTTCAATTTTTTTAGGTTTTGGGTGGATTTTTCAATTTTTTGGGGTGGTCACGAATTAAAGTCCTTTTCGCTCTAGGACGCATATTTAAGGAGATATGGGCAAAAGAAGTTTTTCATATAAAAATTTCAATTTTTTTAGGTTTTGGGTGGATTTTTCAATTTTTTGGGGTGGTCACAAATTAAAGTCCTTTTCGCTCTAGGACGCTTAGTTTAGGAGATATATGCAAAAGAAGTTTTTCATATAAAAATTTCAATTTTTTTTAGGTTTTGGGTGGATTTTTCAATTTTTTGGGGGTGGTCACGAATTAAAGTCCTTTTCGCTCTAGGACGCTTAGTTTAGGAGATATGGGCAAAAGAAGTTTTTCATATAAAAATTTCAATTTTTTTAGGTTTTGGGTGGATTTTTCAATTTTTTGAGGGTGGTCATGAATTAAAGTCCTTTTCGCTCTAGGAGGCTTAGTTTAGGAGATATGGGCAAAAGAAGTTTTTCATATAAAAATTTCAATTTTTTTTAGGTTTTGGGTGGATTTTTCAATTTTTTGAGGGTGGTCACGAATTAAAGTTCTTTTCGCTCTAGGACGCATATTTAAGGAGATATGGACAAAAGAAATTTTTCATATAAAAATTTCAATTTTTTTAGGTTTTGGGTGGATTTTTCAATTTTTTGAGGGTGGTCCCGAATTAAAGTCCTTTTCGCTCTAGGGCGCATATTTAAGGAGATATGGGCAAAAGAAGTTTTTCATATAAAAATTTAAATTTTTTTAGGTTTTGGGTGGATTTTTCAATTTTTTGGGAGTGGTCACGAATTAAAGTCCTTTTCGCTCTAGGGCGCATATTTAAGGAGATATGGGCAAAAGAAGTTTTTCATATAAAAATTTAAATTTTTTTAGGTTTTGGGTGGATTTTTCAATTTTTTGGGGGTGGTCACGAATTAAAGTCCTTTTCGCTCTAGGACGCATATTTAAGGAGATATGGGCAAAAGAAGTTTTTCATATAAAAATTTCAATTTTTTTAGGTTTTGGGTGGATTTTTCAATTTTTTGAGGGTGGTCCCGAATTAAAGTCCTTTTGCTCTAGGGCGCATATTTAAGGAGATATGGGCAAAAGAAGTTTTTCATATAAAAATTTCAATTTTTTTAGGTTTTGGGTGGATTTTTCAATTTTTTGGGGGTGGTCACGAATTAAAGTCCTTTTCGCTCTAGGACGCATATTTAAGGAGATATGGGCAAAAGAAGTTTTTCATATAAAAATTTAAATTTTTTTACGTTTTGGGTGGATTTTTCAATTTTTTGGGGGTGGTCACGAATCAAAGTCCTTTTCGCTCTAGGACGCTTAGTTTAGGAGATATGGGCAAAAGAAGTTTTTCATATAAAAATTTGAATTTTTTTAGGTTTTGGGTGGATTTTTCAATTTTTTGGGGGTGGTCACGAATTAAAGTCCTTTTCGCTCTAGGACGCATATTTAAGGAGATATGGACAAAAGAAGTTTTTCGTATAAAAATTTCATTTTTTTTAGGTTTTGGGTGGATTTTTCAATTTTTTGGGGGTGGTCACGAATTAAAGTCCTTTTCGCTCTAGGGCGCATATTTAAGGAGATATGGACAAAAGAAGTTTTTCATATAAAAATTTAATTTTTTTTAGGTTTTGGGTGGATTTTTCAATTTTTTGGGGGTGGTCATGAATTAAAGTCCTTTTCGCTCTAGGACGCTTAGTTTAGGAGATATGGGCAAAAGAAGTTTTTCATATAAAAATTTCAATTTTTTTAGGTTTTGGGTGGATTTTTCAATTTTTTGGGGGTGTTCACGAATTAAAGTCCTTTTCGCTCTAGGACGCATATTTAAGGAGATATGGGCAAAAGAAGTTTTTCATATAAAAATTTCAATTTTTTTAGGTTTTGGGTGGATTTTTCAATTTTTTGAGGGTGGTTTTTTTAGGTTTTGGGTGGATTTTTCAATTTTTTGAGGGTGGTCATGAATTAATGTCCTTTTCGCTCTTGGACGCTTAGTTTAGGAGATATGGGCAAAAGAAGTTTTTCATATAAAAATTTCAATTTTTTTAGGTTTTGGGTGGATTTTCCAATTTTTTGAGGGTGGTCATGAATTAAAGTCCTTTTCGCTCTAGGAGGCTTAGTTTAGGAGATATGGGCAAAAGAAGTTTTTCATATAAAAATTTTAATTTATTTTAGGTTTTGGGTGGATTTTTCAATTTTTTGAGGGTGGTCACGAATTAAATTCCTTTTCGCTCTAGGACGCATATTTAAGGAGGTATGGACAAAAGAAGTTTTTCATATAAAAATTTCAATTTTTTTAGGTTTTGGGTGGATTTTTCAATTTTTTGGGGGTGGTCACGAATTAAAGTCCTTTTCGCTCTAGGACGCATATTTAAGGAGATATGGGCAAAAGAAGTTTTTCATATAAAAATTTCAATTTTTTTAGGTTTTGGGTGGATTTTTCAATTTTTTGAGGGTGGTCATGAATTAAAGTCCTCTTCGCTCTAGGACGCTTAGTTTAGGAGATATGGGCAAAAGAAGTTTTTCATATAAAAATTTCAATGTTTTTAGGTTTTGGGTGGATTTTTCAATTTTTTGAGGGTGGTCACGAATTAAAGTGCTTTTCGCTCTAGGACGCTTAGTTTAGGAGATATGGGCAAAAGAAGTTTTTCATATAAAAATTTCAATTTTTTTAGGTTTTGGGTGGATTTTTCAATTTTTTGAGGGTGGTCACGAATTAAAGTCCTTTTCGCTCTAGGACGCTTAGTTTAGGAGATATGGGCAAAAGAAGTTTTTCATATAAAAATTTCAATTTTTTTAGGTTTTGGGTGGATTTTTCAATTTTTTGGGGGTGGTCACGAATTAAAGTCCTTTTCGCTCTAGGACGCTTAGTTTAGGAGATATGGGCAACAGAAGTTTTTCATATAAAAATTTCATTTTTTTCTAGGTTTTGGGTGGATTTGTTAATTTTTTGAGGGTGGTCACGAATTAAAGTCCTTTTCGCTCTAGGACGCATATTTAAGGAGATATGGGCAAAAGAAGTTTTTCATATAAAAATTTAAATTTTTTTAGGTTTTGGGTGGATTTTTCAATTTTTTGAGGGTGGTCATGAATTAAAGTCCTTTTCGCTCTAGGACGCTTAGTTTAGGAGATATGGGCAAAAGAAGTTTTTCGTATAAAAATTTCAATTTTTTTAGGTTTTGGGTGGATTTTTCAATTTTTTGAGGGTGGTCATGAATTAAAGTCCTTTTCGCTCTAGGACGCATATTTAAGGAGATATGGGCAAAAGAAGTTTTTCATATAAAAATTTCAACGAATGGTCACGAATCAAAGTCCTTTTCGCTCTAGGACGCTTAGTTTAGGAGATATGGGCAACAGAAGTTTTTCATATAAAAATTTCATTTTTTTCTAGGTTTTGGGTGGATTTGTTAATTTTTTGAGGGTGGTCACGAATTAAAGTCCTTTTCGCTCTAGGACGCATATTTAAGGAGATATGGGCAAAAGAAGTTTTTCATATAAAAATTTAAATTTTTTTAGGTTTTGGGTGGATTTTTCAATTTTTTGAGGGTGGTCACGAATTAAAGTCCTTTTCGCTCTAGGACGCTTAGTTTAGGAGATATGGGCAAAAGAAGTTCTTCATATAAAAATTTAAATTTTTTTTAGGTTTTGGGTGGATTTTTCAATTTTTTGGGGGTGGTCATGAATTAAAGTCCTTTTCGCTCTAGGACGCTTAGTTTAGGAGATATGGGCAAAATAAGTTTTTCATATAAAAATTTCAATTTTTTTAGTTTTTGGGTGGATTTTTCAATTTTTTGGGGGTGTTCACGAATTAAAGTCCTTTTCGCTCTAGGACGCATATTTAAGGAGATATGGGCAAAAGAAGTTTTTCATATAAAAATTTCAACGAATGGTCACGAATCAAAGTCCTTTTCGCTCTAGGACGCTTAGTTTAGGAGATATGGGCAAAAGAAGTTTTTCATATAAAAATTTTAATTTTTTTAGGTTTTGGGTGGATTTTTCAATTTTTTGGGGGTGGTCACGAATTAAAGTTCTTTTCGCTCTAGGACGCATATTTAAGGAGATATGGACAAAAGAAGTTTTTCGTATAAAAATTTCAATTTTTTTTAGGTTTTGGGTGGATTTTTCAATTTTTTGGGGGTGGTCACGAATTAAAGTCCTTTTCGCTCTAGGGCGCATATTTAAGGAGATATGGACAAAAGAAGTTTTTCATATAAAAATTTAAATTTTTTTAGGTTTTGGGTGGATTTTTCAATTTTTTGGGGGTGGTCACGAATTAAAGTCCTTTTCGCTCTAGGACGCTTAGTTTAGGAGATATGGGCAAAAGAAGTTCTTCATATAAAAATTTAAATTTTTTTTAAGTTTTGGGTGGATTTTTCAATTTTTTGGGGGTGGTCATGAATTAAAGTCCTTTTCGCTCTAGGACGCTTAGTTTAGGAGATATGGGCAAAAGAAGTTTTTCATATAAAAATTTCAATTTTTTTAGGTTTTGGGTGGATTTTTCAATTTTTTGGGGGTGTTCACGAATTAAAGTCCTTTTCGCTCTAGGACGCATATTTAAGGAGATATGGGCAAAAGAAGTTTTTCATATAAAAATTTCAATTTTTTTAGGTTTTGGGTGGATTTTTCAATTTTTTGAGGGTGGTCACGAATTAAAGTCCTTTTCGCTCTAGGACGCATATTTAAGGAGATATGGGCAAAAGAAGTTTTTCATATAAAAATTTCAATTTTTTTTTAGGTTTTGGGTGGATTTTTTAATTTTTTGAGGGTGGTCACGAATTAAAGTCCTTTTCGCTCTAGGGCGCATATTTAAGGAGATATGGGCAAAAGAAATTTTTCATATAAAAATTTAAATTTTTTTAGGTTTTGGGTGGATTTTTCAATTTTTTGGGGGTGGTCACGAATTAAAGTCCTTTTCGCTCTAGGACGCATATTTAAGGAGATATGGGCAAAAGAAGTTTTTCATATAAAAATTTCAATTTTTTTAGGTTTTGGGTGGATTTTTCAATTTTTTGAGGGTGGTCACGAATTAAAGTCCTTTTCGCTCTAGGACGCTTAGTTTAGGAGATATGGGCAAAAGAAGTTTTTCATATAAAAATTTCAATTTTTTTAGGTTTTGGGTGGATTTTTCAATTTTTTGGGAGTGGTCACGAATTAAAGTCCTTTTCGCTCTAGGACGCATATTTAAGGAGATATGGGCAAAAGATGTTTTTCATATAAAAATTTCAATTTTTTTAGGTTTTAGGTGGATTTTTCAATTTTTTGAGGGTGGTCACGAATTAAAGTCCTTTTCGCTCTAGGGCGCATATTTAAGGAGATATGGGCAAAAGAAGTTTTTCATATAAAAATTTGCATTTTTTTCGGGTTTGGGTGGATTTTTCAATTTTTTGAGGGTGGTCACGAATTAAAGTCATTTTCGCTCTAGGACGCTTAGTTTAGGAGATATGGGCAACAGAAGTTTTTCATTTTTTGGGTGGATTTGTTAATTTTTTGAGGGTGGTCACGAATTAAAGTCCTTTTCGCTCTAGGGCGCATATTTAAGGAGATATGGGCAAAAGAAGTTTTTCATATAAAAATTTCAATTTTTTTAGGTTTTGGGTGGATTTTTCAATTTTTTGGGGGTGGTCACGAATTAAAGTCCTTTTCGCTCTAGGACGCTTAGTTTAGGAGATATATGCAAAAGAAGTTTTTCATATAAAAATTTAAATTTTTTTTAGGTTTTGGGTGGATTTTTCAATTTTTGGGGGTGGTCACGAATTAAAGTCCTTTTCGCTCTAGGACGCTTAGTTTAGGAGATATGGGCAAAAGAAGTTTTTCATATAAAAATTTCAATTTTTTTAGGTTTTGGGTGGATTTTTCAATTTTTTGAGGGTGGTCATGAATTAATGTCCTTTTCGCTCTTGGACGCTTAGTTTAGGAGATATGGGCAAAAGAAGTTTTTCATATAAAAATTTCAATTTTTTTAGGTTTTGGGTGGATTTTCCAATTTTTTGAGGGTGGTCATGAATTAAAGTCCTTTTCGCTCTAGGAGGCTTAGTTTAGGAGATATGGGCAAAAGAAGTTTTTCATATAAAAATTTTAATTTATTTTAGGTTTTGGGTGGATTTTTCAATTTTTTGAGGGTGGTCACGAATTAAATTCCTTTTCGCTCTAGGACGCATATTTAAGGAGGTATGGACAAAAGAAGTTTTTCATATAAAAATTTCAATTTTTTTAGGTTTTGGGTGGATTTTTCAATTTTTTGGGGGTGGTCACGAATTAAAGTCCTTTTCGCTCTAGGACGCATATTTAAGGAGATATGGGCAAAAGAAGTTTTTCATATAAAAATTTCAATTTTTTTAGGTTTTGGGTGGATTTTTCAATTTTTTGAGGGTGGTCATGAATTAAAGTCCTCTTCGCTCTAGGACGCTTAGTTTAGGAGATATGGGCAAAAGAAGTTTTTCATATAAAAATTTCAATGTTTTTAGGTTTTGGGTGGATTTTTCAATTTTTTGAGGGTGGTCACGAATTAAAGTGCTTTTCGCTCTAGGACGCTTAGTTTAGGAGATATGGGCAAAAGAAGTTTTTCATATAAAAATTTCAATTTTTTTAGGTTTTGGGTGGATTTTTCAATTTTTTGAGGGTGGTCACGAATTAAAGTCCTTTTCGCTCTAGGACGCTTAGTTTAGGAGATATGGGCAAAAGAAGTTTTTCATATAAAAATTTCAATTTTTTTAGGTTTTGGGTGGATTTTTCAATTTTTTGGGGGTGGTCACGAATTAAAGTCCTTTTCGCTCTAGGACGCTTAGTTTAGGAGATATGGGCAACAGAAGTTTTTCATATAAAAATTTCATTTTTTTCTAGGTTTTGGGTGGATTTGTTAATTTTTTGAGGGTGGTCACGAATTAAAGTCCTTTTCGCTCTAGGACGCATATTTAAGGAGATATGGGCAAAAGAAGTTTTTCATATAAAAATTTAAATTTTTTTAGGTTTTGGGTGGATTTTTCAATTTTTTGAGGGTGGTCATGAATTAAAGTCCTTTTCGCTCTAGGACGCTTAGTTTAGGAGATATGGGCAAAAGAAGTTTTTCGTATAAAAATTTCAATTTTTTTAGGTTTTGGGTGGATTTTTCAATTTTTTGAGGGTGGTCATGAATTAAAGTCCTTTTCGCTCTAGGACGCATATTTAAGGAGATATGGGCAAAAGAAGTTTTTCATATAAAAATTTCAATTTTTTTAGGTTTTGGGTGGATTTTTCAATTTTTTGAGGGTGGTCACGAATTAAAGTCCTTTTCGCTCTAGGACGCTTAGTTTAGGAGATATGGGCAAAAGAAGTTTTTCATATAAAAATTTCAATTTTTTTTAGGTTTTGGGTGGATTTGTTAATTTTTTGAGGGTGGTCACGAATTAAAGTCCTTTCGCTCTAGGGCGCATATTTAAGGAGATATGGGTAAAAGAAGTTTTTCATATAAAAATTTCAATTTTTTTAGGTTTTGGGTGGATTTTTCAATTTTTTGGGGGTGGTCACGAATTAAAGTCCTTTTCGCTCTAGGACGCATATTTAAGGAGATATGGGCAAAAGAAGTTTTTCATATAAAAATTTCAATTTTTTTAGGTTTTGGGTGGATTTTTCAATTTTTTTAGGGTGGTCATGAATTAAAGTCCTTTTCGCTCTAGGACGCTTAGTTTAGAAGATATGGGCAAAAGAAGTTTTTCGTATAAAAATTTAAATTTTTTAGGTTTTGGGTGGATTTTTCAATTTTTTGAGGGTGGTCATGAATTAAAGTCCTTTTCGCTCTAGGACGCATATTTAAGGAGATATGGGCAAAAGAAGTTTTTCATATAAAAATTTCAATTTTTTTAGGTTTTGGGTGGATTTTTCAAATTTTTGAGGGTGGTCACGAATTAAAGTCCTTTTCGCTCTAGGACGCATATTTAAGGAGATATGGGCAAAAGAAGTTTTTCATATAAAAATTTAAATTTTTTTAGGTTTTGGGTGGATTTTTCAATTTTTTGAGGGTGGTCATGAATTAAAGTCCTTTTCGCTCTAGGACGCTTAGTTTAGGAGATATGGGCAAAAGAAGTTTTTCATATAAAAATTTCATTTTTTTAGGTTTTGGGTGGATTTTTCAATTTTTTGGGGGTGGTCACGAATTAAAGTCCTTTTCGCTCTAGGACGCATATTTAAGGAGATATGGGCAAAAGAAGTTTTTCATATAAAAATTTCAATTTTTTTAGGTTTTGGGTGGATTTTTTAATTTTTTGAGGGTGGTCACGAATTAAAGTCCTTTTCGCTCTAGGGCGCATATTTAAGGAGATATGGGCAAAAGAAGCTTTTCATATAAAAATTTCAATTTTTTTAGGTTTTGGGTGGATTTTTCAATTTTTTGGGGGTGGTCACGAATTAAAGTCCTTTTCGCTCTAGGACGCATATTTAAGGAGATATGGGCAAAAGAAGTTTTTCATATAAAAATTTAAATTTTTTTAGGTTTTGGGTGGATTTTTCAATTTTTTGAGGGTGGTCACGAATTAAAGTCCTTTTCGCTCTAGGACGCTTAGTTTAGGAGATATAGGCAAAAGAAGTTTTTCATATAAAAATTTCAATTTTTTTAGGTTTTGGGTGGATTTTTCAATTTTTTGGGGGTGGTCACGAATTAAAGTCCTTTTCGCTCTAGGACGCTTAGTTTAGGAGATATATGCAAAAGAAGTTTTTCATATAAAAATTTAAATTTTTTTTAGGTTTTGGGTGGATTTTTCAATTTTTGGGGGTGGTCACGAATTAAAGTCCTTTTCGCTCTAGGACGCTTAGTTTAGGAGATATGGGCAAAAGAAGTTTTTCATATAAAAATTTCAATTTTTTTAGGTTTTGGGTGGATTTTTCAATTTTTTGAGGGTGGTCATGAATTAATGTCCTTTTCGCTCTTGGACGCTTAGTTTAGGAGATATGGGCAAAAGAAGTTTTTCATATAAAAATTTCAATTTTATTAGGTTTTGGGTGGATTTTCCAATTTTTTGAGGGTGGTCATGAATTAAAGTCCTTATCGCTCTAGGAGGCTTAGTTTAGGAGATATGGGCAAAAGAAGTTTTTCATATAAAAATTTTAATTTATTTTAGGTTTTGGGTTGATTTTTCAATTTTTTGAGGGTGGTCACGAATTAAATTCCTTTTCGCTCTAGGACGCATATTTAAGGAGATATGGACAAAAGAAGTTTTTCATATAAAAATTTCAATTTTTTTAGGTTTTGGGTGGATTTTTCAATTTTTTGGGGGTGGTCACGAATTAAAGTCCTTTTCGCTCTAGGACGCATATTTAAGGAGATATGAGCAAAAGAAGTTTTTCATATAAAAATTTCAATTTTTTTAGGTTTTGGGTGGATTTTTCAATTTTTTGAGGGTGGTCATGAATTAAAGTCCTCTTCGCTCTAGGACGCTTAGTTTAGGAGATATGGGCAAAAGAAGTTTTTCATATAAAAATTTCAATTTTTTTAGGTTTTGGGTGGATTTTTCAATTTTTTGAGGGTGGTCACGAATTAAAGTGCTTTTCGCTCTAGGACGCTTAGTTTAGGAGATATGGGCAAAAGAAGTTTTTCATATAAAAATTTCAATTTTTTTAGGTTTTGGGTGGATTTTTCAATTTTTTGAGGGTGGTCACGAATTAAAGTCCTTTTCGCTCTAGGACGCTTAGTTTAGGAGATATGGGCAAAAGAAGTTTTTCATATAAAAATTTCAATTTTTTTAGGTTTTGGGTGGATTTTTCAATTTTTTGGGGGTGGTCACGAATTAAAGTCCTTTTCGCTCTAGGACGCTTAGTTTAGGAGATATGGGCAACAGAAGTTTTTCATATAAAAATTTCATTTTTTTCTAGGTTTTGGGTGGATTTGTTAATTTTTTGAGGGTGGTCACGAATTAAAGTCCTTTTCGCTCTAGGACGCATATTTAAGGAGATATGGGCAAAAGAAGTTTTTCATATAAAAATTTAAATTTTTTTAGGTTTTGGGTGGATTTTTCAATTTTTTGAGGGTGGTCATGAATTAAAGTCCTTTTCGCTCTAGGACGCTTAGTTTAGGAGATATGGGCAAAAGAAGTTTTTCGTATAAAAATTTCAATTTTTTTAGGTTTTGGGTGGATTTTTCAATTTTTTGAGGGTGGTCATGAATTAAAGTCCTTTTCGCTCTAGGACGCATATTTAAGGAGATATGGGCAAAAGAAGTTTTTCATATAAAAATTTCAATTTTTTTAGGTTTTGGGTGGATTTTTCAATTTTTTGAGGGTGGTCACGAATTAAAGTCCTTTTCGCTCTAGGACGCTTAGTTTAGGAGATATGGGCAAAAGAAGTTTTTCATATAAAAATTTCAATTTTTTTTAGGGTTTGGGTGGATTTGTTAATTTTTTGAGGGTGGTCACGAATTAAAGTCCTTTTCGCTCTAGGGCGCATATTTAAGGAGATATGGGTAAAAGAAGTTTTTCATATAAAAATTTCAATTTTTTTAGGTTTTGGGTGGATTTTTCAATTTTTTGGGGGTGGTCACGAATTAAAGTCCTTTAAGGAGATATGGGCAAAAGAAGTTTTTCATATAAAAATTTCAATTTTTTTAGGTTTTGGGTGGATTTTTCAATTTTTTTAGGGTGGTCATGAATTAAAGTCCTTTTCGCTCTAGGACGCTTAGTTTAGGAGATATGGGCAAAAGAAGTTTTTCGTATAAAAATTTAAATTTTTTAGGTTTTGGGTGGATTTTTCAATTTTTTGAGGGTGGTCATGAATTAAAGTCCTTTTCGCTCTAGGACGCATATTTAAGGAGATATGGGCAAAAGAAGTTTTTCATATAAAAATTTCAATTTTTTTAGGTTTTGGGTGGATTTTTCAATTTTTTGAGGGTGGTCACGAATTAAAGTCCTTTTCGCTCTAGGACGCATATTTAAGGAGATATGGGCAAAAGAAGTTTTTCATATAAAAATTTAAATTTTTTTAGGTTTTGGGTGGATTTTTCAATTTTTTGAGGGTGGTCATGAATTAAAGTCCTTTTCGCTCTAGGACGCTTAGTTTAGGAGATATGGGCAAAAGAAGTTTTTCATATAAAAATTTCATTTTTGTAGGTTTTGGGTGGATTTTTCAATTTTTTGGGGGTGGTCACGAATTAAAGTCCTTTTCGCTCTAGGACGCATATTTAAGGAGATATGGGCAAAAGAAGTTTTTCATATAAAAATTTCAATTTTTTTAGGTTTTGGGTGGATTTTTTAATTTTTTGAGGGTGGTCACGAATTAAAGTCCTTTTCGCTCTAGGGCGCATATTTAAGGAGATATGGGCAAAAGAAGCTTTTCATATAAAAATTTCAATTTTTTTAGGTTTTGGGTGGATTTTTCAATTTTTTGGGGGTGGTCACGAATTAAAGTCCTTTTTGCTCTAGGACGCATATTTAAGGAGATATGGGCAAAAGAAGTTTTTCATATAAAAATTTAAATTTTTTTAGGTTTTGGGTGGATTTTTCAATTTTTTGAGGGTGGTCACGAATTAAAGTCCTTTTCGCTCTAGGACGCTTAGTTTAGGAGATATAGGCAAAAGAAGTTTTTCATATAAAAATTTCAATTTTTTTTAGGTTTTGGGTGGATTTTTCAATTTTTTGGGGGTGGTCACGAATTAAAGTCCTTTTCGCTCTAGGACGCTTAGTTTAGGAGATATGGGCAAAAGAAGTTTTTCATATAAAAATTTCAATTTTTTTAGGTTTTGGGTGGATTTTTCAATTTTTTGAGGGTGGTCATGAATTAAAGTCCTTTTCGCTCTAGGAGGCTTAGTTTAGGAGATATGGGCAAAAGAAGTTTTTCATATAAAAATTTAAATTTATTTTAGGTTTTGGGTGGATTTTTCACTTTTTTTGAGGGTGGTCACGAATTAAAGTCCTTTTCGCTCTAGGACTCATATTTAAGGAGATATGGACAAAAGAAGTTTTTCATATAAAAATTTCAATTTTTTTAGGTTTTGGGTGGATTTCTCAATTTTTTGGGGGTGGTCACGAATTAAAGTCCTTTTCGCTCTAGGACGCATATTTAAGGAGATATGGGCAAAAGAAGTTTTTCATATAAAAATTTCAATTTTTTTAGGTTTTGGGTGGATTTTTCAATTTTTTGGGGGTGGTCACGAATTAAAGTCCTTTTCGCTCAAGGACGCTTAGTTTAGGAGATATATGCAAAAGAAGTTTTTCATATAAAAATTTAAATTTTTTTAGTTTTGGGTGGATTTTTCAATTTTTTGGGGGTGGTCACGAATTAAAGTCCTTTTCGCTCTAGGACGCTTAGTTTAGGAGATATGGGCAAAAGAAGTTTTTCATATAAAAATTTAAATTTTTTTTAGGTTTTGGGTGGATTTTTCAATTTTTTGAGGGTGGTCATGAATTAAAGTCCTTTTCGCTCTAGGACGCTTAGTTTAGGAGATATGGGCAAAAGAAGTCTTTCATATAAAAATTTCAATTTTTTTAGGTTTTGGGTGGATTTTTCAATTTTTTGGGGGTGGTCACGAATCTAAGTCCTTTTCGCTCTAGGACGCATATTTAAGGAGATATGGGCAAAAGAAGTTTTTCATATAAAAATTTCAATTTTTTTAGGTTTTGGGTGGATTTTTCAATTTTTTGAGGGTGGTCACGAATTAAAGTCCTTTTCGCTCTAGGGCGCATATTTAAGGAGATATGGGCAAAAGAAGTTTTTCATATAAAAATTTCAATTTTTTTAGGTTTTGGGTGGATTTTTCAATTTTTTGAGGGTGGTCACGAATTAAAGATCTTTTCGCTCTAGGACGCTTAGTTTAGGAGATATGGGCAAAAGAAGTTTTTCATATAAAAATTTCAATTTTTTTAGGTTTTGGGTGGATTTTTCAATTTTTTGGGGGTGGTCACGAATTAAAGTCCTTTTCGCTCTAGGACGCTTAGTTTAGGAGATATGGGCAAAAGAAGTTTTTCATATAAAAATTTCAATTTTTTTTAGGTTTTAGGTGGATTTTTCAATTTTTTGAGGGTGGTCACGAATTAAAGTCCTTTTCGCTCTAGGGCGCATATTTAAGGAGATATGGGCAAAAGAAGCTTTTCATATAAAAATTTGCATTTTTTTTGGGTTTGGGTGGATTTTTCAATTTGTTGAGGGTGGTCACGAATTAAAGTCATTTTCGCTCTAGGACGCTTAGTTTAGGAGATATGGCCAACAGAAGTTTTTCATATAAAAATTTCAATTTTTTTAGGTTTTGGGTGGATTGTTTAATTTTTTGAGGGTGGTCACGAATTAAAGTCCTTTTCGCTCTAGGGCGCATATTTAAAATATAAAAATTTAAATTTTTTTTAGGTTTTGGGTGGATTTTTCAATTTTTTGAGGGTGGTCACGAATTAAAGTCCTTTTCGCTCTAGGACGCTTAGTTTAGGAGATATGGGCAAAAGAAGTTTTTCATATAAAAATTTCAATTTTTTAGGTTTTGGGTGGATTTTTCAATTTTTTGGGGGTGGTCACGAATTAAAGTCCTTTTCGCTCTAGGACGCTTAGTTTAGGAGATATGGGCAAAAGAAGTTTTGCATATAAAAATTTCAATTTTTTTAGGTTTTAGGTGGATTTTTCAATTTTTTGAGGGTGGTCACGAATTAAAGTCCTTTTCGCTCTAGGGCGCATATTTAAGGAGATATGGGCAAAAGAAGATTTTCATATAAAAATTTGCATTTTTTTGGGTTTGGGTGGATTTTTCAATTTTTTGAGGGTGGTCACGAATTAAAGTCATTTTCGCTCTAGGACGCTTAGTTTAGGAGATATGGCCAACAGAAGTTTTTCATATAAAAATTTCAATTTTTTTAGGTTTTGGGTGGATTGTTTAATTTTTTGAGGGTGGTCACGAATTAAAGTCCTTTTCGCTCTAGGACGCTTAGTTTAGGAGATATGGGCAAAAGAAGTTTTTCATATAAAAATTTCAATTTTTTTAGGTTTTGGGTGGATTTTTCAATTTTTTTATTTAAGGAGATATGGGCAAAAGAAGTTTTTCATATAAAAATTTCAATTTTTTTAGGTTTTGGGTGGATTTTTCAATTTTTTGAGGGTGGTCACGAATTAAAGTCCTTTTCGCTCTAGGGCGCATATTTAAGGAGATATGGGCAAAAGAAGTTTTTCATATAAAAATTTCAATTTTTTTAGGTTTTGGGTGGATTTTTCAATTTTTTGAGGGTGGTCACGAATTAAAGATCTTTTCGCTCTAGGACGCTTAGTTTAGGAGATATGGGCAAAAGAAGTTTTTCATATAAAAATTTCAATTTTTTTAGGTTTTGGGTGGATTTTTCAATTTTTTGGGGGTGGTCACGAATTAAAGTCCTTCTCGCTCTAGGACGCTTAGTTTAGGAGATATGGGCAAAAGAAGTTTTTCATATAAAAATTTCAATTTTTTTTAGGTTTTAGGTGGATTTTTCAATTTTTTGAGGGTGGTCACGAATTAAAGTCCTTTTCGCTCTAGGGCGCATATTTAAGGAGATATGGGCAAAAGAAGCTTTTCATATAAAAATTTGCATTTTTTTTGGGTTTGGGTGGATTTTTCAATTTTTTGAGGGTGGTCACGAATTAAAGTCATTTTCGCTCTAGGACGCTTAGTTTAGGAGATATGGCCAACAGAAGTTTTTCATATAAAAATTTCAATTTTTTTAGGTTTTGGGTGGATTGTTTAATTTTTTGAGGGTGGTCACGAATTAAAGTCCTTTTCGCTCTAGGGCGCATATTTAAAATATAAAAATTTAAATTTTTTTTAGGTTTTGGGTGGATTTTTCAATTTTTTGAGGGTGGTCACGAATTAAAGTCCTTTTCGCTCTAGGACGCTTAGTTTAGGAGATATGGGCAAAAGAAGTTTTTCATATAAAAATTTCAATTTTTTAGGTTTTGGGTGGATTTTTCAATTTTTTGGGGGTGGTCACGAATTAAAGTCCTTTTCGCTCTAGGACGCTTAGTTTAGGAGATATGGGCAAAAGAAGTTTTTCATATAAAAATTTCAATTTTTTTAGGTTTTAGGTGGATTTTTCAATTTTTTGAGGGTGGTCACGAATTAAAGTCCTTTTCGCTCTAGGGCGCATATTTAAGGAGATATGGGCAAAAGAAGATTTTCATATAAAAATTTGCATTTTTTTGGGTTTGGGTGGATTTTTCAATTTTTTGAGGGTGGTCACGAATTAAAGTCATTTTCGCTCTAGGACGCTTAGTTTAGGAGATATGGCCAACAGAAGTTTTTCATATAAAAATTTCAATTTTTTTAGGTTTTGGGTGGATTGTTTAATTTTTTGAGGGTGGTCACGAATTAAAGTCCTTTTCGCTCTAGGACGCTTAGTTTAGGAGATATGGGCAAAAGAAGTTTTTCATATAAAAATTTCAATTTTTTTAGGTTTTAGGTGGATTTTTCAATTTTTTGAGGGTGGTCACGAATTAAAGTCCTTTTCGCTCTAGGGCGCATATTTAAGGAGATATGGGCAAAAGAAGATTTTCATATAAAAATTTGCATTTTTTTGGGTTTGGGTGGATTTTTCAATTTTTTGAGGGTGGTCACGAATTAAAGTCATTTTCGCTCTAGGACGCTTAGTTTAGGAGATATGGCCAACAGAAGTTTTTCATATAAAAATTTCAATTTTTTTAGGTTTTGGGTGGATTGTTTAATTTTTTGAGGGTGGTCACGAATTAAAGTCCTTTTCGCTCTAGGACGCTTAGTTTAGGAGATATGGGCAAAAGAAGTTTTTCATATAAAAATTTCAATTTTTTTTAGGTTTTGGGTGGATTTTTCAATTTTTTGAGGGTGGTCATGAATTAAAGTCCTTTTCGCTCTAGGAGGCTTAGTTTAGGAGATATGGGCAAAAGAAGTTTTTCATATAAAAATTTAAATTTATTTTAGGTTTTGGGTGGATTTTTCAATATTTTGAGGGTGGTCACGAATTAAAGTCCTTTTCGCTCTAGGACGCATATTTAAGGAGATATGGACAAAAGAAGTTTTTCATATAAAAATTTCAATTTTTTTAGGTTTTGGGTGGATTTCTCAATTTTTTGGGGGTGGTCACGAATTAAAGTCCTTTTCGCTCTAGGACGCATATTTAAGGAGATATGGGCAAAAGAAGTTTTTCATATAAAAATTTCAATTTTTTTAGGTTTTGGGTGGATTTTTCAATTTTTTGGGGGTGGTCACGAATTAAAGTCCTTTTCGCTCTAGGACGCTTAGTTTAGGAGATATATGCAAAAGAAGTTTTTCATATAAAAATTTAAATTTTTTTAGTTTTGGGTGGATTTTTCAATTTTTTGGGGGTGGTCACGAATTAAAGTCCTTTTCGCTCTAGGACGCTTAGTTTAGGAGATATGGGCAAAAGAAGTTTTTCATATAAAAATTTAAATTTTTTTTTAGGTTTTGGGTGGATTTTTCAATTTTTTGAGGGTGGTCATGAATTAAAGTCCTTTTCGCTCTAGGACGCTTAGTTTAGGAGATATGGGCAAAAGAAGTTTTTCATATAAAAATTTCAATTTTTTTAGGTTTTGGGTGGATTTTTCAATTTTTTGGGGGTGGTCACGAATTAAAGTCCTTTTCGCTCTAGGACGCATATTTAAGGAGATATGGGCAAAAGAAGTTTTTCATATAAAAATTTCAATTTTTTTTGGTTTTGGGTGGATTTTTCAATTTTTTGAGGGTGGTCATGAATTAAAGTCCTTTTCGCTCTAGGACGCTTAGTTTAGGAGATATGGGCAAAAGAAGTTTTTCATATAAAAATTTCAATTTTTTTGGGTTTTGGGTGGATTTTTCAATTTTTTGGGGGTGGTCACGAATTAAAGTCCTTTTCGCTCTAGGACGCATATTTAAGGAGATATGGGCAAAAGAAGTTTTTCATATAAAAATTTCAATTTTTTTAGGTTTTGGGTGGATTTTTCAATTTTTTGAGGGTGGTCACGAATTAAAGTCCTTTTCGCTCTAGGGCGCATATTTAAGGAGATATGGGCAAAAGAAGTTTTTCATATAAAAATTTCAATTTTTTTAGGTTTTGGGTGGATTTTTCAATTTTTTGAGGGTGGTCACGAATTAAAGTCCTTTTCGCTCTAGGACGCTTAGTTTAGGAGATATGGGCAAAAGAAGTTTTTCATATAAAAATTTCAATTTTTTTAGGTTTTGGGTGGATTTTTCAATTTTTTGGGGGTGGTCACGAATTAAAGTCCTTTTCGCTCTAGGACGCTTAGTTTAGGAGATATGGGCAAAAGAAGTTTTTCATATAAAAATTTCAATTTTTTTTAGGTTTTAGGTGGATTTTTCAATTTTTTGAGGGTGGTCACGAATTAAAGTCCTTTTCGCTCTAGGGCGCATATTTAAGGAGATATGGGCAAAAGAAGCTTTTCATATAAAAATTTGCATTTTTTTTGGGTTTGGGTGGATTTTTCAATTTTTTGAGGGTGGTCACGAATTAAAGTCATTTTCGCTCTAGGACGCTTAGTTTAGGAGATATGGCCAACAGAAGTTTTTCATATAAAAATTTCAATTTTTTTAGGTTTTGGGTGGATTGTTTAATTTTTTGAGGGTGGTCACGAATTAAAGTCCTTTTCGCTCTAGGGCGCATATTTAAGGAGATATGGGCAAAAGAAGTTTTTCATATAAAAATTTCAATTTTTTTAGGTTTTGGGTGGATTTTTCAATTTTTTGAGGGTGGTCACGAATTAAAGTCCTTTTCGCTCTAGGGCGCATATTTAAGGAGATATGGGCAAAAGAAGTTTTTCATATAAAAATTTCAATTTTTTTTAGGTTTTAGGTGGATTTTTCAATTTTTTGAGGGTGGTCACGAATTAAAGTCCTTTTCGCTCTAGGGCGCATATTTAAGGAGATATGGGCAAAAGAAGCTTTTCATATAAAAATTTGCATTTTTTTTGGGTTTGGGTGGATTTTTCAATTTTTTGAGGGTGGTCACGAATTAAAGTCATTTTCGCTCTAGGACGCTTAGTTTAGGAGATATGGGCAACAGAAGTTTTTCATATAAAAATTTCAATTTTTTTAGGTTTTGGGTGGATTGTTTAATTTTTTGAGGGTGGTCACGAATTAAAGTCCTTTTCGCTCTAGGGCGCATATTTAAAATATAAAAATTTAAATTTTTTTTAGGTTTTGGGTGGATTTTTCAATTTTTTGAGGGTGGTCATGAATTAAAGTCCTTTTCGCTCTACGCTTAGTTTAGGAGATATGGGCAAAAGAAGTTTTTCATATAAAAATTTCATTTTTTTTAGGTTTTGGGTGGATTTTTCAATTTTTTGGGGGTGGCCACGAATTAAAGTCCTTTTCGCTCTAGGACGCATATTTAAGGAGATATGGGCAAAAGAAGTTTTTCATATAAAAATTTCAATTTTTTTAGGTTTTGGGTGGATTTTTTAATTTTTTGAGGGTGGTCACGAATTAAAGTCCTTTTCGCTCTAGGGCGCATATTTAAGGAGATATGGGCAAAAGAAGTTTTTCATATAAAAATTTCAATTTTTTTGGGTTTTGGGTGGATTTTTCAATTTTTTGAGGGTGGTCACGAATTAAAGTCCTTTTCGCTCTAGGACGCTTAGTTTAGGAGATATGGGCAAAAGAAGTTTTTCATATAAAAATTTCAATTTTTTTAGGTTTTGGGTGGATTTTTCAATTTTTTGGGGGTGGTCACGAATTAAAGTCCTTTTCGCTCTAGGACGCTTAGTTTAGGAGATATGGGCAAAAGAAGTTTTTCATATAAAAATTTCAATTTTTTTTGGTTTTAGGTGGATTTTTCAATTTTTTGAGGGTGGTCACGAATTAAAGTCCTTTTCGCTCTAGGGCGCATATTTAAGGAGATATGGGCAAAAGAAGCTTTTCATATAAAAATTTGCATTTTTTTTGGGTTTGGGTGGATTTTTCAATTTTTTGAGGGTGGTCACGAATTAAAGTCATTTTCGCTCTAGGACGCTTAGTTTAGGAGATATGGGCAACAGAAGTTTTTCATATAAAAATTTCAATTTTTTTAGGTTTTGGGTGGATTGTTTAATTTTTTGAGGGTGGTCACGAATTAAAGTCCTTTTCGCTCTAGGGCGCATATTTAAAATATAAAAATTTAAATTTTTTTTAGGTTTTGGGTGGATTTTTCAATTTTTTGAGGGTGGTCATGAATTAAAGTCCTTTTCGCTCTACGCTTAGTTTAGGAGATATGGGCAAAAGAAGTTTTTCATATAAAAATTTCATTTTTTTTAGGTTTTGGGTGGATTTTTCAATTTTTTGGGGGTGGTCACGAATTAAAGTCCTTTTCGCTCTAGGACGCATATTTAAGGAGATATGGGCAAAAGAAGTTTTTCATATAAAAATTTCAATTTTTTTAGGTTTTGGGTGGATTTTTTAATTTTTTGAGGGTGGTCACGAATTAAAGTCCTTTTCGCTCTAGGGCGCATATTTAAGGAGATATGGGCAAAAGAAGTTTTTCATATAAAAATTTCAATTTTTTTAGGTTTTGGGTGGATTTTTCAATTTTTTGGGGGTGGTCACGAATTAAAGTCCTTTTCGCTCTAGGACGCTTAGTTTAGGAGATATATGCAAAAGAAGTTTTTCATATAAAAATTTAAATTTTTTTAGTTTTGGGTGGATTTTTCAATTTTTTGGGGGTGGTCACGAATTAAAGTCCTTTTCGCTCTAGGACGCTTAGTTTAGGAGATATGGGCAAAAGAAGTTTTTCATATAAAAATTTAAATTTTTTTTTAGGTTTTGGGTGGATTTTTCAATTTTTTGAGGGTGGTCATGAATTAAAGTCCTTTTCGCTCTAGGACGCTTAGTTTAGGAGATATGGGCAAAAGAAGTTTTTCATATAAAAATTTCAATTTTTTATAGGTTTTAGGTGGATTTTTCAATTTTTTGAGGGTGGTCACGAATTAAAGTCCTTTTCGCTCTAGGGCGCATATTTAAGGAGATATGGGCAAAAGAAGCTTTTCATATAAAAATTTGCATTTTTTTTGGGTTTGGGTGGATTTTTCAATTTTTTGAGGGTGGTCACGAATTAAAGTCATTTTCGCTCTAGGACGCTTAGTTTAGGAGATATGGCCAACAGAAGTTTTTCATATAAAAATTTCAATTTTTTTAGGTTTTGGGTGGATTGTTTAATTTTTTGAGGGTGGTCACGAATTAAAGTCCTTTTCGCTCTAGGGCGCATATTTAAAATATAAAAATTTAAATTTTTTTTAGGTTTTGGGTGGATTTTTCAATTTTTTGAGGGTGGTCACGAATTAAAGTCCTTTTCGCTCTAGGACGCTTAGTTTAGGAGATATGGGCAAAAGAAGTTTTTCATATAAAAATTTCAATTTTTTAGGTTTTGGGTGGATTTTTCAATTTTTTGGGGGTGGTCACGAATTAAAGTCCTTTTCGCTCTAGGACGCTTAGTTTAGGAGATATGGGCAAAAGAAGTTTTTCATATAAAAATTTCAATTTTTTTAGGTTTTAGGTGGATTTTTCAATTTTTTGAGGGTGGTCACGAATTAAAGTCCTTTTCGCTCTAGGGCGCATATTTAAGGAGATATGGGCAAAAGAAGATTTTCATATAAAAATTTGCATTTTTTTGGGTTTGGGTGGATTTTTCAATTTTTTGAGGGTGGTCACGAATTAAAGTCATTTTCGCTCTAGGACGCTTAGTTTAGGAGATATGGCCAACAGAAGTTTTTCATATAAAAATTTCAATTTTTTTAGGTTTTGGGTGGATTGTTTAATTTTTTGAGGGTGGTCACGAATTAAAGTCCTTTTCGCTCTAGGACGCTTAGTTTAGGAGATATGGGCAAAAGAAGTTTTTCATATAAAAATTTAAATTTTTTTAGGTTTTAGGTGGATTTTTCAATTTTTTGAGGGTGGTCACGAATTAAAGTCCTTTTCGCTCTAGGGCGCATATTTAAGGAGATATGGGCAAAAGAAGATTTTCATATAAAAATTTGCATTTTTTTGGGTTTGGGTGGATTTTTCAATTTTTTGAGGGTGGTCACGAATTAAAGTCATTTTCGCTCTAGGACGCTTAGTTTAGGAGATATGGCCAACAGAAGTTTTTCATATAAAAATTTCAATTTTTTTAGGTTTTGGGTGGATTGTTTAATTTTTTGAGGGTGGTCACGAATTAAAGTCCTTTTCGCTCTAGGACGCTTAGTTTAGGAGATATGGGCAAAAGAAGTTTTTCATATAAAAATTTCAATTTTTTTTAGGTTTTGGGTGGATTTTTCAATTTTTTGAGGGTGGTCATGAATTAAAGTCCTTTTCGCTCTAGGAGGCTTAGTTTAGGAGATATGGGCAAAAGAAGTTTTTCATATAAAAATTTAAATTTATTTTAGGTTTTGGGTGGATTTTTCAATTTTTTGAGGGTGGTCACGAATTAAAGTCCTTTTCGCTCTAGGACGCATATTTAAGGAGATATGGACAAAAGAAGTTTTTCATATAAAAATTTCAATTTTTTTAGGTTTTGGGTGGATTTCTCAATTTTTTGGGGGTGGTCACGAATTAAAGTCCTTTTCGCTCTAGGACGCATATTTAAGGAGATATGGGCAAAAGAAGTTTTTCATATAAAAATTTCAATTTTTTTAGGTTTTGGGTGGATTTTTCAATTTTTTGGGGGTGGTCACGAATTAAAGTCCTTTTCGCTCTAGGACGCTTAGTTTAGGAGATATATGCAAAAGAAGTTTTTCATATAAAAATTTAAATTTTTTTAGTTTTGGGTGGATTTTTCAATTTTTTGGGGGTGGTCACGAATTAAAGTCCTTTTCGCTCTAGGACGCTTAGTTTAGGAGATATGGGCAAAAGAAGTTTTTCATATAAAAATTTAAATTTTTTTTTAGGTTTTGGGTGGATTTTTCAATTTTTTGAGGGTGGTCATGAATTAAAGTCCTTTTCGCTCTAGGACGCTTAGTTTAGGAGATATGGGCAAAAGAAGTTTTTCATATAAAAATTTCAATTTTTTTAGGTTTTGGGTGGATTTTTCAATTTTTTGGGGGTGGTCACGAATTAAAGTCCTTTTCGCTCTAGGACGCATATTTAAGGAGATATGGGCAAAAGAAGTTTTTCATATAAACATTTCAATTTTTTTAGGTTTTGGGTGGATTTTTCAATTTTTTGAGGGTGGTCATGAATTAAAGTCCTTTTCGCTCTAGGACGCTTAGTTTAGGAGATATGGGCAAAAGAAGTTTTTCATATAAAAATTTCATTTTTTTTTTGGGTTTTGGGTGGATTTTTCAATTTTTTGGGGGTGGTCACGAATTAAAGTCCTTTTCGCTCTAGGACGCATATTTAAGGAGATATGGGCAAAAGAAGTTTTTCATATAAAAATTTCAATTTTTTTAGGTTTTGGGTGGATTTTTCAATTTTTTGAGGGTGGTCACGAATTAAAGTCCTTTTCGCTCTAGGGCGCATATTTAAGGAGATATGGGCAAAAGAAGTTTTTCATATAAAAATTTCAATTTTTTTAGGTTTTGGGTGGATTTTTCAATTTTTTGAGGGTGGTCACGAATTAAAGTCCTTTTCGCTCTAGGACGCTTAGTTTAGGAGATATGGGCAAAAGAAGTTTTTCATATAAAAATTTCAATTTTTTTAGGTTTTGGGTGGATTTTTCAATTTTTTGGGGGTGGTCACGAATTAAAGTCCTTTTCGCTCTAGGACGCTTAGTTTAGGAGATATGGGCAAAAGAAGTTTTTCATATAAAAATTTCAATTTTTTTTAGGTTTTAGGTGGATTTTTCAATTTTTTGAGGGTGGTCACGAATTAAAGTCCTTTTCGCTCTAGGGCGCATATTTAAGGAGATATGGGCAAAAGAAGCTTTTCATATAAAAATTTGCATTTTTTTTGGGTTTGGGTGGATTTTTCAATTTTTTGAGGGTGGTCACGAATTAAAGTCATTTTCGCTCTAGGACGCTTAGTTTAGGAGATATGGCCAACAGAAGTTTTTCATATAAAAATTTCAATTTTTTTAGGTTTTGGGTGGATTGTTTAATTTTTTGAGGGTGGTCACGAATTAAAGTCCTTTTCGCTCTAGGGCGCATATTTAAGGAGATATGGGCAAAAGAAGTTTTTCATATAAAAATTTCAATTTTTTAGGTTTTGGGTGGATTTTTCAATTTTTTGGGGGTGGTCACGAATTAAAGTCCTTTTCGCTCTAGGACGCTTAGTTTAGGAGATATGGGCAAAAGAAGTTTTTCATATAAAAATTTCAATTTTTTTAGGTTTTAGGTGGATTTTTCAATTTTTTGAGGGTGGTCACGAATTAAAGTCCTTTTCGCTCTAGGGCGCATATTTAAGGAGATATGGGCAAAAGAAGATTTTCATATAAAAATTTGCATTTTTTTGGGTTTGGGTGGATTTTTCAATTTTTTGAGGGTGGTCACGAATTAAAGTCATTTTCGCTCTAGGACGCTTAGTTTAGGAGATATGGCCAACAGAAGTTTTTCATATAAAAATTTCAATTTTTTTAGGTTTTGGGTGGATTGTTTAATTTTTTGAGGGTGGTCACGAATTAAAGTCCTTTTCGCTCTAGGACGCTTAGTTTAGGAGATATGGGCAAAAGAAGTTTTTCATATAAAAATTTCAATTTTTTTAGGTTTTAGGTGGATTTTTCAATTTTTTGAGGGTGGTCACGAATTAAAGTCCTTTTCGCTCTAGGGCGCATATTTAAGGAGATATGGGCAAAAGAAGATTTTCATATAAAAATTTGCATTTTTTTGGGATTGGGTGGATTTTTCAATTTTTTGAGGGTGGTCACGAATTAAAGTCATTTTCGCTCTAGGACGCTTAGTTTAGGAGATATGGCCAACAGAAGTTTTTCATATAAAAATTTCAATTTTTTTAGGTTTTGGGTGGATTGTTTAATTTTTTGAGGGTGGTCACGAATTAAAGTCCTTTTCGCTCTAGGACGCTTAGTTTAGGAGATATGGGCAAAAGAAGTTTTTCATATAAAAATTTCAATTTTTTTTAGGTTTTGGGTGGATTTTTCAATTTTTTGAGGGTGGTCATGAATTAAAGTCCTTTTCGCTCTAGGAGGCTTAGTTTAGGAGATATGGGCAAAAGAAGTTTTTCATATAAAAATTTAAATTTATTTTAGGTTTTGGGTGGATTTTTCAATTTTTTGAGGGTGGTCACGAATTAAAGTCCTTTTCGCTCTAGGACGCATATTTAAGGAGATATGGACAAAAGAAGTTTTTCATATAAAAATTTCAATTTTTTTAGGTTTTGGGTGGATTTCTCAATTTTTTGGGGGTGGTCACGAATTAAAGTCCTTTTCGCTCTAGGACGCATATTTAAGGAGATATGGGCAAAAGAAGTTTTTCATATAAAAATTTCAATTTTTTTAGGTTTTGGGTGGATTTTTCAATTTTTTGGGGGTGGTCACGAATTAAAGTCCTTTTCGCTCTAGGACGAATATTTAAGGAGATATGGAAAAGAAGTTTTTCATATAAAAATTTCAATTTTTTTAGGTTGTGGGTGGATTTTTCAATTTTTTGGGGGTGGTCACGAATTAAAGTCCTTTTCGCTCTAGGACGCATATTTAAGGAGATATGGGCAAAAGAAGTTTTTCATATAAAAATTTCAATTTTTTTAGGTTTTGGGTGGATTTTTCAATTTTTTGGGGGTGGTCACGAATTAAAGTCCTTTTCGCTCTAGGACGCATATTTAAGGAGATATGGGCAAAAGAAGTTTTTCATATAAAAATTTCAATTTTTTTAGGTTTTGGGTGGATTTTTCAATTTTTTGAGGGTGGTCATGAATTAAAGTCCTTTTCGCTCTAGGACGCTTAGTTTAGGAGATATGGGCAAAAGAAGTTTTTCATATAAAAATTTCATTTTTTTTTGGGTTTTGGGTGGATTTTTCAATTTTTTGGGGGTGGTCACGAATTAAAGTCCTTTTCGCTCTAGGACGCATATTTAAGGAGATATGGGCAAAAGAAGTTTTTCATATAAAAATTTCAATTTTTTTAGGTTTTGGGTGGATTTTTCAATTTTTTGAGGGTGGTCACGAATTAAAGTCCTTTTCGCTCTAGGGCGCATATTTAAGGAGATATGGGCAAAAGAAGTTTTTCATATAAAAATTTCAATTTTTTTAGGTTTTGGGTGGATTTTTCAATTTTTTGAGGGTGGTCACGAATTAAAGTCCTTTTCGCTCTAGGACGCTTAGTTTAGGAGATATGGGCAAAAGAAGTTTTTCATATAAAAATTTCAATTTTTTTAGGTTTTGGGTGGATTTTTCAATTTTTTGGGGGTGGTCACGAATTAAAGTCCTTTTCGCTCTAGGACGCTTAGTTTAGGAGATATGGGCAAAAGAAGTTTTTCATATAAAAATTTCAATTTTTTTTAGGTTTTAGGTGGATTTTTCAATTTTTTGAGGGTGGTCACGAATTAAAGTCCTTTTCGCTCTAGGGCGCATATTTAAGGAGATATGGGCAAAAGAAGCTTTTCATATAAAAATTTGCATTTTTTTTGGGTTTGGGTGGATTTTTCAATTTTTTGAGGGTGGTCACGAATTAAAGTCATTTTCGCTCTAGGACGCTTAGTTTAGGAGATATGGCCAACAGAAGTTTTTCATATAAAAATTTCAATTTTTTTAGGTTTTGGGTGGATTGTTTAATTTTTTGAGGGTGGTCACGAATTAAAGTCCTTTTCGCTCTAGGGCGCATATTTAAGGAGATATGGGCAAAAGAAGTTTTTCATATAAAAATTTCAATTTTTTTAGGTTTTGGGTGGATTTTTCAATTTTTTGAGGGTGGTCACGAATTAAAGTCCTTTTCGCTCTAGGACGCTTAGTTTAGGAGATATGGGCAAAAGAAGTTTTTCATATAAAAATTTCAATTTTTTAGGTTTTGGGTGGATTTTTCAATTTTTTGGGGGTGGTCACGAATTAAAGTCCTTTTCGCTCTAGGACGCTTAGTTTAGGAGATATGGGCAAAAGAAGTTTTTCATATAAAAATTTCAATTTTTTTTAGGTTTTAGGTGGATTTTTCAATTTTTTGAGGGTGGTCACGAATTAAAGTCCTTTTCGCTCTAGGGCGCATATTTAAGGAGATATGGGCAAAAGAAGCTTTTCATATAAAAATTTGCATTTTTTTTGGGTTTGGGTGGATTTTTCAATTTTTTGAGGGTGGTCACGAATTAAAGTCATTTTCGCTCTAGGACGCTTAGTTTAGGAGATATGGCCAACAGAAGTTTTTCATATAAAAATTTCAATTTTTTTAGGTTTTGGGTGGATTGTTTAATTTTTTGAGGGTGGTCACGAATTAAAGTCCTTTTCGCTCTAGGGCGCATATTTAAGGAGATATGGGCAAAAGAAGTTTTTCATATAAAAATTTCAATTTTTTTAGGTTTTGGGTGGATTTTTCAATTTTTTGAGGGTGGTCACGAATTAAAGTCCTTTTCGCTCTAGGGCGCATATTTAAGGAGATATGGGCAAAAGAAGTTTTTCATATAAAAATTTCAATTTTTTTAGGTTTTGGGTGGATTTTTCAATTTTTTGAGGGTGGTCACGAATTAAAGTCCTTTTCGCTCTAGGGCGCATATTTAAGGAGATATGGGCAAAAGAAGTTTTTCATATAAAAATTTCAATTTTTTTTAGGTTTTAGGTGGATTTTTCAATTTTTTGAGGGTGGTCACGAATTAAAGTCCTTTTCGCTCTAGGGCGCATATTTAAGGAGATATGGGCAAAAGAAGCTTTTCATATAAAAATTTGCATTTTTTTTGGGTTTGGGTGGATTTTTCAATTTTTTGAGGGTGGTCACGAATTAAAGTCATTTTCGCTCTAGGACGCTTAGTTTAGGAGATATGGGCAACAGAAGTTTTTCATATAAAAATTTCAATTTTTTTAGGTTTTGGGTGGATTGTTTAATTTTTTGAGGGTGGTCACGAATTAAAGTCCTTTTCGCTCTAGGGCGCATATTTAAAATATAAAAATTTAAATTTTTTTTAGGTTTTGGGTGGATTTTTCAATTTTTTGAGGGTGGTCATGAATTAAAGTCCTTTTCGCTCTACGCTTAGTTTAGGAGATATGGGCAAAAGAAGTTTTTCATATAAAAATTTCATTTTTTTTAGGTTTTGGGTGGATTTTTCAATTTTTTGGGGGTGGTCACGAATTAAAGTCCTTTTCGCTCTAGGACGCATATTTAAGGAGATATGGGCAAAAGAAGTTTTTCATATAAAAATTTCAATTTTTTTAGGTTTTGGGTGGATTTTTTAATTTTTTGAGGGTGGTCACGAATTAAAGTCCTTTTCGCTCTAGGGCGCATATTTAAGGAGATATGGGCAAAAGAAGTTTTTCATATAAAAATTTCAATTTTTTTGGGTTTTGGGTGGATTTTTCAATTTTTTGAGGGTGGTCACGAATTAAAGTCCTTTTCGCTCTAGGACGCTTAGTTTAGGAGATATGGGCAAAAGAAGTTTTTCATATAAAAATTTCAATTTTTTTAGGTTTTGGGTGGATTTTTCAATTTTTTGGGGGTGGTCACGAATTAAAGTCCTTTTCGCTCTAGGACGCTTAGTTTAGGAGATATGGGCAAAAGAAGTTTTTCATATAAAAATTTCAATTTTTTTTGGTTTTAGGTGGATTTTTCAATTTTTTGAGGGTGGTCACGAATTAAAGTCCTTTTCGCTCTAGGGCGCATATTTAAGGAGATATGGGCAAAAGAAGCTTTTCATATAAAAATTTGCATTTTTTTTGGGTTTGGGTGGATTTTTCAATTTTTTGAGGGTGGTCACGAATTAAAGTCATTTTCGCTCTAGGACGCTTAGTTTAGGAGATATGGGCAACAGAAGTTTTTCATATAAAAATTTCAATTTTTTTAGGTTTTGGGTGGATTGTTTAATTTTTTGAGGGTGGTCACGAATTAAAGTCCTTTTCGCTCTAGGGCGCATATTTAAAATATAAAAATTTAAATTTTTTTTAGGTTTTGGGTGGATTTTTCAATTTTTTGAGGGTGGTCATGAATTAAAGTCCTTTTCGCTCTACGCTTAGTTTAGGAGATATGGGCAAAAGAAGTTTTTCATATAAAAATTTCATTTTTTTTAGGTTTTGGGTGGATTTTTCAATTTTTTGGGGGTGGTCACGAATTAAAGTCCTTTTCGCTCTAGGACGCATATTTAAGGAGATATGGGCAAAAGAAGTTTTTCATATAAAAATTTCAATTTTTTTAGGTTTTGGGTGGATTTTTTAATTTTTTGAGGGTGGTCACGAATTAAAGTCCTTTTCGCTCTAGGGCGCATATTTAAGGAGATATGGGCAAAAGAAGTTTTTCATATAAAAATTTCAATTTTTTTAGGTTTTGGGTGGATTTTTCAATTTTTTGGGGGTGGTCACGAATTAAAGTCCTTTTCGCTCTAGGACGCTTAGTTTAGGAGATATATGCAAAAGAAGTTTTTCATATAAAAATTTAAATTTTTTTAGTTTTGGGTGGATTTTTCAATTTTTTGGGGGTGGTCACGAATTAAAGTCCTTTTCGCTCTAGGACGCTTAGTTTAGGAGATATGGGCAAAAGAAGTTTTTCATATAAAAATTTAAATTTTTTTTTAGGTTTTGGGTGGATTTTTCAATTTTTTGAGGGTGGTCATGAATTAAAGTCCTTTTCGCTCTAGGACGCTTAGTTTAGGAGATATGGGCAAAAGAAGTTTTTCATATAAAAATTTCAATTTTTTATAGGTTTTAGGTGGATTTTTCAATTTTTTGAGGGTGGTCACGAATTAAAGTCCTTTTCGCTCTAGGGCGCATATTTAAGGAGATATGGGCAAAAGAAGCTTTTCATATAAAAATTTGCATTTTTTTGGGTTTGGGTGGATTTTTCAATTTTTTGAGGGTGGTCACGAATTAAAGTCATTTTCGCTCTAGGACGCTTAGTTTAGGAGATATGGCCAACAGAAGTTTTTCATATAAAAATTTCAATTTTTTTAGGTTTTGGGTGGATTGTTTAATTTTTTGAGGGTGGTCACGAATTAAAGTCCTTTTCGCTCTAGGGCGCATATTTAAAATATAAAAATTTAAATTTTTTTTAGGTTTTGGGTGGATTTTTCAATTTTTTGAGGGTGGTCACGAATTAAAGTCCTTTTCGCTCTAGGACGCTTAGTTTAGGAGATATGGGCAAAAGAAGTTTTTCATATAAAAATTTCAATTTTTTAGGTTTTGGGTGGATTTTTCAATTTTTTGGGGGTGGTCACGAATTAAAGTCCTTTTCGCTCTAGGACGCTTAGTTTAGGAGATATGGGCAAAAGAAGTTTTTCATATAAAAATTTCAATTTTTTTAGGTTTTAGGTGGATTTTTCAATTTTTTGAGGGTGGTCACGAATTAAAGTCCTTTTCGCTATAGGGCGCATATTTAAGGAGATATGGGCAAAAGAAGATTTTCATATAAAAATTTGCATTTTTTTGGGTTTGGGTGGATTTTTCAATTTTTTGAGGGTGGTCACGAATTAAAGTCATTTTCGCTCTAGGACGCTTAGTTTAGGAGATATGGCCAACAGAAGTTTTTCATATAAAAATTTCAATTTTTTTAGGTTTTGGGTGGATTGTTTAATTTTTTGAGGGTGGTCACGAATTAAAGTCCTTTTCGCTCTAGGACGCTTAGTTTAGGAGATATGGGCAAAAGAAGTTTTTCATATAAAAATTTCAATTTTTTTAGGTTTTAGGTGGATTTTTCAATTTTTTGAGGGTGGTCACGAATTAAAGTCCTTTTCGCTCTAGGGCGCATATTTAAGGAGATATGGGCAAAAGAAGATTTTCATATAAAAATTTGCATTTTTTTGGGTTTGGGTGGATTTTTCAATTTTTTGAGGGTGGTCACGAATTAAAGTCATTTTCGCTCTAGGACGCTTAGTTTAGGAGATATGGCCAACAGAAGTTTTTCATATAAAAATTTCAATTTTTTTAGGTTTTGGGTGGATTGTTTAATTTTTTGAGGGTGGTCACGAATTAAAGTCCTTTTCGCTCTAGGACGCTTAGTTTAGGAGATATGGGCAAAAGAAGTTTTTCATATAAAAATTTCAATTTTTTTTAGGTTTTGGGTGGATTTTTCAATTTTTTGAGGGTGGTCATGAATTAAAGTCCTTTTCGCTCTAGGAGGCTTAGTTTAGGAGATATGGGCAAAAGAAGTTTTTCATATAAAAATTTAAATTTATTTTAGGTTTTGGGTGGATTTTTCAATTTTTTGAGGGTGGTCACGAATTAAAGTCCTTTTCGCTCTAGGACGCATATTTAAGGAGATATGGACAAAAGAAGTTTTTCATATAAAAATTTCAATTTTTTTAGGTTTTGGGTGGATTTCTCAATTTTTTGGGGGTGGTCACGAATTAAAGTCCTTTTCGCTCTAGGACGCATATTTAAGGAGATATGGGCAAAAGAAGTTTTTCATATAAAAATTTAAATTTTTTTAGTTTTGGGTGGATTTTTCAATTTTTTGGGGGTGGTCACGAATTAAAGTCCTTTTCGCTCTAGGACGCTTAGTTTAGGAGATATGGGCAAAAGAAGTTTTTCATATAAAAATTTAAATTTTTTTTTAGGTTTTGGGTGGATTTTTCAATTTTTTGAGGGTGGTCATGAATTAAAGTCCTTTTCGCTCTAGGACGCTTAGTTTAGGAGATATGGGCAAAAGAAGTTTTTCATATAAAAATTTCAATTTTTTTAGGTTTTGGGTGGATTTTTCAATTTTTTGGGGGTGGTCACGAATTAAAGTCCTTTTCGCTCTAGGACGCATATTTAAGGAGATATGGGCAAAAGAAGTTTTTCATATAAAAATTTCAATTTTTTTAGGTTTTGGGTGGATTTTTCAATTTTTTGAGGGTGGTCATGAATTAAAGTCCTTTTCGCTCTAGGACGCTTAGTTTAGGAGATATGGGCAAAAGAAGTTTTTCATATAAAAATTTCATTTTTTTTTGGGTTTTGGGTGGATTTTTCAATTTTTTGGGGGTGGTCACGAATTAAAGTCCTTTTCGCTCTAGGACGCATATTTAAGGAGATATGGGCAAAAGAAGTTTTTCATATAAAAATTTCAATTTTTTTAGGTTTTGGGTGGATTTTTCAATTTTTTGAGGGTGGTCACGAATTAAAGTCCTTTTCGCTCTAGGGCGCATATTTAAGGAGATATGGGCAAAAGAAGTTTTTCATATAAAAATTTCAATTTTTTTAGGTTTTGGGTGGATTTTTCAATTTTTTGAGGGTGGTCACGAATTAAAGTCCTTTTCGCTCTAGGACGCTTAGTTTAGGAGATATGGGCAAAAGAAGTTTTTCATATAAAAATTTCAATTTTTTTAGGTTTTGGGTGGATTTTTCAATTTTTTGGGGGTGGTCACGAATTAAAGTCCTTTTCGCTCTAGGACGCTTAGTTTAGGAGATATGGGCAAAAGAAGTTTTTCATATAAAAATTTCAATTTTTTTTAGGTTTTAGGTGGATTTTTCAATTTTTTGAGGGTGGTCACGAATTAAAGTCCTTTTCGCTCTAGGGCGCATATTTAAGGAGATATGGGCAAAAGAAGCTTTTCATATAAAAATTTGCATTTTTTTTGGGTTTGGGTGGATTTTTCAATTTTTTGAGGGTGGTCACGAATTAAAGTCATTTTCGCTCTAGGACGCTTAGTTTAGGAGATATGGCCAACAGAAGTTTTTCATATAAAAATTTCAATTTTTTTAGGTTTTGGGTGGATTGTTTAATTTTTTGAGGGTGGTCACGAATTAAAGTCCTTTTCGCTCTAGGGCGCATATTTAAGGAGATATGGGCAAAAGAAGTTTTTCATATAAAAATTTCAATTTTTTTAGGTTTTGGGTGGATTTTTCAATTTTTTGAGGGTGGTCACGAATTAAAGTCCTTTTCGCTCTAGGGCGCATATTTAAGGAGATATGGGCAAAAGAAGTTTTTCATATAAAAATTTCAATTTTTTTTAGGTTTTAGGTGGATTTTTCAATTTTTTGAGGGTGGTCACGAATTAAAGTCCTTTTCGCTCTAGGGCGCATATTTAAGGAGATATGGGCAAAAGAAGCTTTTCATATAAAAATTTGCATTTTTTTTGGGTTTGGGTGGATTTTTCAATTTTTTGAGGGTGGTCACGAATTAAAGTCATTTTCGCTCTAGGACGCTTAGTTTAGGAGATATGGGCAACAGAAGTTTTTCATATAAAAATTTCAATTTTTTTAGGTTTTGGGTGGATTGTTTAATTTTTTGAGGGTGGTCACGAATTAAAGTCCTTTTCGCTCTAGGGCGCATATTTAAAATATAAAAATTTAAATTTTTTTTAGGTTTTGGGTGGATTTTTCAATTTTTTGAGGGTGGTCATGAATTAAAGTCCTTTTCGCTCTACGCTTAGTTTAGGAGATATGGGCAAAAGAAGTTTTTCATATAAAAATTTCATTTTTTTTAGGTTTTGGGAGGATTTTTCAATTTTTTGGGGGTGGTCACGAATTAAAGTCCTTTTCGCTCTAAGACGCATATTTAAGGAGATATGGGCAAAAGAAGTTTTTCATATAAAAATTTCAATTTTTTTAGGTTTTGGGTGGATTTTTTAATTTTTTGAGGGTGGTCACGAATTAAAGTCCTTTTCGCTCTAGGGCGCATATTTAAGGAGATATGGGCAAAAGAAGTTTTTCATATAAAAATTTCAATTTTTTTGGGTTTTGGGTGGATTTTTCAATTTTTTGAGGGTGGTCACGAATTAAAGTCCTTTTCGCTCTAGGACGCTTAGTTTAGGAGATATGGGCAAAAGAAGTTTTTCATATAAAAATTTCAATTTTTTTAGGTTTTGGGTGGATTTTTCAATTTTTTGGGGGTGGTCACGAATTAAAGTCCTTTTCGCTCTAGGACGCTTAGTTTAGGAGATATGGGCAAAAGAAGTTTTTCATATAAAAATTTCAATTTTTTTTGGTTTTAGGTGGATTTTTCAATTTTTTGAGGGTGGTCACGAATTAAAGTCCTTTTCGCTCTAGGGCGCATATTTAAGGAGATATGGGCAAAAGAAGCTTTTCATATAAAAATTTGCATTTTTTTTGGGTTTGGGTGGATTTTTCAATTTTTTGAGGGTGGTCACGAATTAAAGTCATTTTCGCTCTAGGACGCTTAGTTTAGGAGATATGGGCAACAGAAGTTTTTCATATAAAAATTTCAATTTTTTTTAGGTTTTGGGTGGATTGTTTAATTTTTTGGGGGTGGTCACGAATTAAAGTCCTTTTCGCTCTAGGACGCTTAGTTTAGGAGATATGGGCAACAGAAGTTTTTCATATAAAAATTTCAATTTTTTTAGGTTTTGGGTGGATTTTTCAATTTTTTGAGGGTGGTCATGAATTAAAGTCCTTTTCGCTTTAGGAGGCTTAGTTTAGGAGATATGGGCAAAAGAAGTTTTTCATATAAAAATTTAAATTTATTTTAGGTTTTGGGCGGATTTTTCAATTTTTTGATGGTGGTCACGAATTAAAGTCCTTTTCGCTCTAGGACGCATATTTAAGGAGATATGGACAAAAGAAGTTTTTCATATAAAAATTTCAATTTTTTTAGGTTTTGGGTGGATTTTTCAATTTTTTGGGGGTGGTCACGAATTAAAGTCCTTTTCGCTCTAGGACGCATATTTAAGGAGATATGGGCAAAAGAAGTTTTTCATATAAAAATTTCAATTTTTTTAGGTTTTGGGTGGATTTTTCAATTTTTTGGGGGTGGTCACGAATTAAAGTCCTTTTCGCTCTAGGACGCTTAGTTTAGGAGATATGGGCAAAAGAAGTTTTTCATATAAAAATTTCAATTTTTTTAGGTTTTGGGTGGATTTTTCAATTTTTTGAGGGTGGTCATGAATTAAAGTCCTTTTCGCTCTAGGAGGCTTAGTTTAGGAGATATGGGCAAAAGAAGTTTTTCATATAAAAATTTAAATTTATTTTAGGTTTTGGGTGGATTTTTCAATTTTTTGAGGGTGGTCACGAATTAAAGTCCTTTTCGCTCTAGGACGCATATTTAAGGAGATATGGACAAAAGAAGTTTTTCATATAAAAATTTCAATTTTTTTAGGTTTTGGGTGGATTTCTCAATTTTTTGGGGGTGGTCACGAATTAAAGTCCTTTTCGCTCTAGGACGCATATTTAAGGAGATATGGGCAAAAGAAGTTTTTCATATAAAAATTTCAATTTTTTTAGGTTTTGGGTGGATTTTTCAATTTTTTGGGGGTGGTCACGAATTAAAGTCCTTTTCGCTCTAGGACGCTTAGTTTAGGAGATATATGCAAAAGAAGTTTTTCATATAAAAATTTAAATTTTTTTAGTTTTGGGTGGATTTTTCAATTTTTTGGGGGTGGTCACGAATTAAAGTCCTTTTCGCTCTAGGACGCTTAGTTTAGGAGATATGGGCAAAAGAAGTTTTTCATATAAAAATTTAAATTTTTTTTAGGTTTTGGGTGGATTTTTCAATTTTTTGAGGGTGGTCATGAATTAAAGTCCTTTTCGCTCTTGGACGCTTAGTTTAGGAGATATGGGCAAAAGAAGTTTTTCATATAAAAATTTCAATTTTTTTAGGTTTTGGGTGGATTTTTCAATTTTTTGGGGGTGGTCACGAATTAAAGTCCTTTTCGCTCTAGGACGCATATTTAAGGAGATATGGGCAAAAGAAGTTTTTCATATAAAAATTTCATTTTTTTTAGGTTTTGGGTGGATTTTTCAATTTTTTGGGGGTGGTCACGAATTAAAGTCCTTTTCGCTCTAGGACGCATATTTAAGGAGATATGGGCAAAAGAAGTTTTTCATATAAAAATTTCAATTTTTTTAGGTTTTGGGTGGATTTTTCAATTTTTTGAGGGTGGTCACGAATTAAAGTCCTTTTCGCTCTAGGGCGCATATTTAAGGAGATATGGGCAAAAGAAGTTTTTCATATAAAAATTTCAATTTTTTTAGGTTTTGGGTGGATTTTTCAATTTTTTGAGGGTGGTCACGAATTAAAGTCCTTTTCGCTCTAGGACGCTTAGTTTAGGAGATATGGGCAAAAGAAGTTTTTCATATAAAAATTTCAATTTTTTTAGGTTTTGGGTGGATTTTTCAATTTTTTGGGGGTGGTCACGAATTAAAGTCCTTTTCGCTCTAGGACGCTTAGTTTAGGAGATATGGGCAAAAGAAGTTTTTCATATAAAAATTTCAATTTTTTTAGGTTTTAGGTGGATTTTTCAATTTTTTGAGGGTGATCACGAATTAAAGTCCTTTTCGCTCTAGGGCGCATATTTAAGGAGATATGGGCAAAAGAAGCTTTTCATATAAAAATTTGCATTTTTTTGGGTTTGGGTGGATTTTTCAATTTTTTGAGGGTGGTCACGAATTAAAGTCATTTTCGCTCTAGGACGCTTAGTTTAGGAGATATGGCCAACAGAAGTTTTTCATATAAAAATTTCAATTTTTTTAGGTTTTGGGTGGATTGTTTAATTTTTTGAGGGTGGTCACGAATTAAAGTCCTTTTCGCTCTAGGGCGCATATTTAAAATATAAAAATTTAAATTTTTTTTAGGTTTTGGGTGGATTTTTCAATTTTTTGAGGGTGGTCATGAATTATAGTCCTTTTCGCTCTACGCTTAGTTTAGGAGATATGGGCAAAAGAAGTTTTTCATATAAAAATTTCATTTTTTTTAGGTTTTGGGTGGATTTTTCAATTTTTTGGGGGTGGTCACGAATTAAAGTCCTTTTCGCTCTAGGACGCATATTTAAGGAGATATGGGCAAAAGAAGTTTTTCATATAAAAATTTCAATTTTTTTAGGTTTTGGGTGGATTTTTTAATTTTTTGAGGGTGGTCACGAATTAAAGTCCTTTTCGCTCTAGGGCGCATATTTAAGGAGATATGGGCAAAAGAAGTTTTTCATATAAAAATTTCAATTTTTTTGGGTTTTGGGTGGATTTTTCAATTTTTTGAGGGTGGTCACGAATTAAAGTCCTTTTCGCTCTAGGACGCTTTGTTTAGGAGATATGGGCAAAAGAAGTTTTTCATATAAAAATTTCAATTTTTTTAGGTTTTGGGTGGATTTTTCAATTTTTTGGGGGTGGTCACGAATTAAAGTCCTTTTCGCTCTAGGACGCTTAGTTTAGGAGATATGGGCAAAAGAAGTTTTTCATATAAAAATTTCAATTTTTTTTGGTTTTAGGTGGATTTTTCAATTTTTTGAGGGTGGTCACGAATTAAAGTCCTTTTCGCTCTAGGGCGCATAGTTAAGGAGATATGGGCAAAAGAAGCTTTTCATATAAAAATTTGCATTTTTTTTGGGTTTGGGTGGATTTTTCAATTTTTTGAGGGTGGTCACGAATTAAAGTCATTTTCGCTCTAGGACGCATATTTAAGGAGATATGGACAAAAGAAGTTTTTCATATAAAAATTTCAATTTTTTTAGGTTTTGGGTGGATTTTTCAATTTTTTGGGGGTGGTCACGAATTAAAGTCCTTTTCGCTCTAGGACGCATATTTAAGGAGATATGGGCAAAAGAAGTTTTTCATATAAAAATTTCAATTTTTTTAGGTTTTGGGTGGATTTTTCAATTTTTTGGGGGTGGTCACGAATTAAAGTCCTTTTCGCTCTAGGACGCTTAGTTTAGGAGATATGGGCAAAAGAAGTTTTTCATATAAAAATTTCAATTTTTTTAGGTTTTGGGTGGATTTTTCAATTTTTTGAGGGTGGTCATGAATTAAAGTCCTTTTCGCTCTAGGAGGCTTAGTTTAGGAGATATGGGCAAAAGAAGTTTTTCATATAAAAATTTAAATTTATTTTAGGTTTTGGGTGGATTTTTCAATTTTTTGAGGGTGGTCACGAATTAAAGTCCTTTTCGCTCTAGGACGCATATTTAAGGAGATATGGACAAAAGAAGTTTTTCATATAAAAATTTCAATTTTTTTAGGTTTTGGGTGGATTTCTCAATTTTTTGGGGGTGGTCACGAATTAAAGTCCTTTTCGCTCTAGGACGCATATTTAAGGAGATATGGGCAAAAGAAGTTTTTCATATAAAAATTTCAATTTTTTTAGGTTTTGGGTGGATTTTTCAATTTTTTGGGGGTGGTCACGAATTAAAGTCCTTTTCGCTCTAGGACGCTTAGTTTAGGAGATATATGCAAAAGAAGTTTTTCATATAAAAATTTAAATTTTTTTAGTTTTGGGTGGATTTTTCAATTTTTTGGGGGTGGTCACGAATTAAAGTCCTTTTCGCTCTAGGACGCTTAGTTTAGGAGATATGGGCAAAAGAAGTTTTTCATATAAAAATTTAAATTTTTTTTAGGTTTTGGGTGGATTTTTCAATTTTTTGAGGGTGGTCATGAATTAAAGTCCTTTTCGCTCTTGGACGCTTAGTTTAGGAGATATGGGCAAAAGAAGTTTTTCATATAAAAATTTCAATTTTTTTAGGTTTTGGGTGGATTTTTCAATTTTTTGGGGGTGGTCACGAATTAAAGTCCTTTTCGCTCTAGGACGCATATTTAAGGAGATATGGGCAAAAGAAGTTTTTCATATAAAAATTTCATTTTTTTTAGGTTTTGGGTGGATTTTTCAATTTTTTGGGGGTGGTCACGAATTAAAGTCCTTTTCGCTCTAGGACGCATATTTAAGGAGATATGGGCAAAAGAAGTTTTTCATATAAAAATTTCAATTTTTTTAGGTTTTGGGTGGATTTTTCAATTTTTTGAGGGTGGTCACGAATTAAAGTCCTTTTCGCTCTAGGGCGCATATTTAAGGAGATATGGGCAAAAGAAGTTTTTCATATAAAAATTTCAATTTTTTTAGGTTTTGGGTGGATTTTTCAATTTTTTGAGGGTGGTCACGAATTAAAGTCCTTTTCGCTCTAGGACGCTTAGTTTAGGAGATATGGGCAAAAGAAGTTTTTCATATAAAAATTTCAATTTTTTTAGGTTTTGGGTGGATTTTTCAATTTTTTGGGGGTGGTCACGAATTAAAGTCCTTTTCGCTCTAGGACGCTTAGTTTAGGAGATATGGGCAAAAGAAGTTTTTCATATAAAAATTTCAATTTTTTTAGGTTTTAGGTGGATTTTTCAATTTTTTGAGGGTGATCACGAATTAAAGTCCTTTTCGCTCTAGGGCGCATATTTAAGGAGATATGGGCAAAAGAAGCTTTTCATATAAAAATTTGCATTTTTTTGGGTTTGGGTGGATTTTTCAATTTTTTGAGGGTGGTCACGAATTAAAGTCATTTTCGCTCTAGGACGCTTAGTTTAGGAGATATGGCCAACAGAAGTTTTTCATATAAAAATTTCAATTTTTTTAGGTTTTGGGTGGATTGTTTAATTTTTTGAGGGTGGTCACGAATTAAAGTCCTTTTCGCTCTAGGGCGCATATTTAAAATATAAAAATTTAAATTTTTTTTAGGTTTTGGGTGGATTTTTCAATTTTTTGAGGGTGGTCATGAATTATAGTCCTTTTCGCTCTACGCTTAGTTTAGGAGATATGGGCAAAAGAAGTTTTTCATATAAAAATTTCATTTTTTTTAGGTTTTGGGTGGATTTTTCAATTTTTTGGGGGTGGTCACGAATTAAAGTCCTTTTCGCTCTAGGACGCATACTTAAGGAGATATGGGCAAAAGAAGTTTTTCATATAAAAATTTCAATTTTTTTAGGTTTTGGGTGGATTTTTTAATTTTTTGAGGGTGGTCACGAATTAAAGTCCTTTTCGCTCTAGGGCGCATATTTAAGGAGATATGGGCAAAAGAAGTTTTTCATATAAAAATTTCAATTTTTTTGGGTTTTGGGTGGATTTTTCAATTTTTTGAGGGTGGTCACGAATTAAAGTCCTTTTCGCTCTAGGACGCTTTGTTTAGGAGATATGGGCAAAAGAAGTTTTTCATATAAAAATTTCAATTTTTTTAGGTTTTGGGTGGATTTTTCAATTTTTTGGGGGTGGTCACGAATTAAAGTCCTTTTCGCTCTAGGACGCTTAGTTTAGGAGATATGGGCAAAAGAAGTTTTTCATATAAAAATTTCAATTTTTTTTGGTTTTAGGTGGATTTTTCAATTTTTTGAGGGTGGTCACGAATTAAAGTCCTTTTCGCTCTAGGGCGCATATTTAAGGAGATATGGGCAAAAGAAGCTTTTCATATAAAAATTTGCATTTTTTTTGGGTTTGGGTGGATTTTTCAATTTTTTGAGGGTGGTCACGAATTAAAGTCATTTTCGCTCTAGGACGCTTAGTTTAGGAGATATGGGCAACAGAAGTTTTTCATATAAAAATTTCAATTTTTTTAGGTTTTGGGTGGATTTTTCAATTTTTTGAGGGTGGTCACGAATTAAAGTCCTTTTCGCTCTAGGACGCATATTTAAGGAGATATGGGCAAAAGAAGTTTTTCATATAAAAATTTCAATTTTTTTAGGTTTTGGGTGGATTTTTCAATTTTTTGAGGGTGGTCATGAATTAAAGTCCTTTTCGCTCTAGGACGCTTAGTTTAGGAGATATGGGCAAAAGAAGTTTTTCATATAAAAATTTCATTTTTTTTAGGTTTTGGGTGGATTTTTAAAGAAGTTTTTCATATAAAAATTTCATTTTTTTTAGGTTTTGGGTGGATTTTTCAATTTTTTGGGGGTGGTCACGAATTAAAGTCCTTTTCGCTCTAGGGCGCATATTTAAGGAGATATGGGCAAAAGAAGCTTTTCATATAAAAATTTGCATTTTTTTTGGGTTTGGGTGGATTTTTCAATTTTTTGAGGGTGGTCACGAATTAAAGTCATTTTCGCTCTAGGACGCTTAGTTTAGGAGATATGGGCAAAAGAAGTTTTTCATATAAAAATTTCAATTTTTTTAGGTTTTGGGTGGATTTTTCAATTTTTTGGGGGTGGTCACGAATTAAAGTCCTTTTCGCTCTAGGACGCTTAGTTTAGGAGATATATGCAAAAGAAGTTTTTCATATAAAAATTTAAATTTTTTTAGTTTTGGGTGGATTTTTCAATTTTTTGGGGGTGGTCACGAATTAAAGTCATTTTCGCTCTAGGACGCTTAGTTTAGGAGATATGGGCAAAAGAAGCTTTTCATATAAAAATTTGCATTTTTTTTGGGTTTGGGTGGATTTTTCAATTTTTTGAGGGTGGTCACGAATTAAAGTCATTTTCGCTCTAGGACGCTTAGTTTAGGAGATATGGGCAAAAGAAGTTTTTCATATAAAAATTTAAATTTTTTTTAGGTTTTGGGTGGATTTTTCAATTTTTTGAGGGTGGTCATGAATTAAAGTCCTTTTCGCTCTAGGACGCTTAGTTTAGGAGATATGGGCAAAAGAAGTTTTTCATATAAAAATTTCAATTTTTTTAGGTTTTGGGTGGATTTTTCAATTTTTTGGGGGTGGTCACGAATTAAAGTCCTTTTCGCTCTAGGACGCATATTTAAGGAGATATGGGCAAAAGAAGTTTTTCATATAAAAATTTAAATTTTTTTAGGTTTTGGGTGGATTTTTCAATTTTTTGAGGGTGGTCATGAATTAAAGTCCTTTTCGCTCTAGGACGCTTAGTTTAGGAGATATGGGCAAAAGAAGTTTTTCATATAAAAATTTCATTTTTTTTAGGTTTTGGGTGGATTTTTAAAGAAGTTTTTCATATAAAAATTTCATTTTTTTTAGGTTTTGGGTGGATTTTTCAATTTTTTGGGGGTGGTCACGAATTAAAGTCCTTTTCGCTCTAGGACGCATATTTAAGGAGATATGGGCAAAAGAAGTTTTTCATATAAAAATTTCAATTTTTTTAGGTTTTGGGTGGATTTTTCAATTTTTTGAGGGTGGTCACGAATTAAAGTCCTTTTCGCTCTAGGGCGCATATTTAAGGAGATATGGGCAAAAGAAGTTTTTCATATAAAAATTTCAATTTTTTTGGGTTTTGGGTGGATTTTTCAATTTTTTGAGGGTGGTCACGAATTAAAGTCCTTTTCGCTCTAGGACGCTTAGTTTAGGAGATATGGGCAAAAGAAGTTTTTCATATAAAAATTTCAATTTTTTTAGGTTTTGGGTGGATTTTTCAATTTTTTGGGGGTGGTCACGAATTAAAGTCCTTTTCGCTCTAGGACGCTTAGTTTAGGAGATATGGGCAAAAGAAGTTTTTCATATAAAAATTTCAATTTTTTTTGGTTTTAGGTGGATTTTTCAATTTTTAGAGGGTGGTCACGAATTAAAGTCCTTTTCGCTCTAGGGCGCATATTTAAGGAGATATGGGCAAAAGAAGCTTTTCATATAAAAATTTGCATTTTTTTTGGGTTTGGGTGGATTTTTCAATTTTTTGAGGGTGGTCACGAATTAAAGTCATTTTCGCTCTAGGACGCTTAGTTTAGGAGATATGGGCAACAGAAGTTTTTCATATAAAAATTTCAATTTTTTTTAGGTTTTGGGTGGATTGTTTAATTTTTTGGGGGTGGTCACGAATTAAAGTCCTTTTCGCTCTAGGACGCTTAGTTTAGGAGATATGGGCAAAAGAAGTTTTTCATATAAAAATTTCAATTTTTTTAAGTTTTGGGTGGATTTTTCAATTTTTTGAGGGTGATCATGAATTAAAGTCCTTTTCGCTCTAGGAGGCTTAGTTTAGGAGATATGGGCAAAAGAAGTTTTTCATATAAAAATTTAAATTTATTTTAGGTTTTGGGTGGATTTTTCAATTTTTTGAGGGTGGTCACGAATTAAAGTCCTTTTCGCTCTAGGACGCATATTTAAGGAGATATGGACAAAAGAAGTTTTTCATATAAAAATTTCAATTTTTTTAGGTTTTGGGTGGATTTTTCAATTTTTTGGGGGTGGTCACGAATTAAAGTCCTTTTCGCTCTAGGACGCATATTTAAGGAGATATGGGCAAAAGAAGTTTTTCATATAAAAATTTCAATTTTTTTAGGTTTTGGGTGGATTTTTCAATTTTTTGGGGGTGGTCACGAATTAAAGTCCTTTTCGCTCTGGGACGCTTAGTTTAGGAGATATGGGCAAACGAAGTTTTTCATATAAAAATTTCAATTTTTTTAGGTTTTGGGTGGATTTTTCAATTTTTTGAGGGTGGTCATGAATTAAAGTCCTTTTCGCTCTAGGAGGCTTAGTTTAGGAGATATGGGCAAAAGAAGTTTTTCATATAAAAATTTAAATTTATTTTAGGTTTTGGGTGGATTTTTCAATTTTTTGAGGGTGGTCACGAATTAAAGTCCTTTTCGCTCTAGGACGCATATTTAAGGAGATATGGACAAAAGAAGTTTTTCGTATAAAAATTTCAATTTTTTTAGGTTTTGGGTGGATTTCTCAATTTTTTGGGGGTGGTCACGAATTAAAGTCCTTTTCGCTCTAGGACGCATATTTAAGGAGATATGGGCAAAAGAAGTTTTTCATATAAAAATTTCAATTTTTTTAGGTTTTGGGTGGATTTTTCAATTTTTTGGGGGTGGTCACGAATTAAAGTCCTTTTCGCTCTAGGACGCTTAGTTTAGGAGATATATGCAAAAGAAGTTTTTCATATAAAAATTTAAATTTTTTTAGTTTTGGGTGGATTTTTCAATTTTTTGTCCTTATCGCTCTAGGACGCTTAGTTTAGGAGATATGGGCAAAAGAAGTTTTTCATATAAAAATTTAAATTTTTTTAGGTTTTGGGTGGATTTTTCAATTTTTTGAGGGTGGTCATGAATTAAAGTCCTTTTCGCTCTAGGACGCTTAGTTTAGGAGATATGGGCAAAAGAAGTTTTTCATATAAAAATTTCAATTTTTTAGGTTTTGGGTGGATTTTTCAATTTTTTGGGGGTGGTCACGAATTAAAGTCCTTTTCGCTCTAGGACGCATATTTAAGGAGATATGGGCAAAAGAAGTTTTTCATATAAAAATTTCAATTTTTTTAGGTTTTGGGTGGATTTTTCAATTTTTTGAGGGTGGTCATGAATTAAAGTCCTTTTCGCTCTAGGACGCTTAGTTTAGGAGATATGGGCAAAAGAAGTTTTTCATATAAAAATTTCTTTTTTTTTAGGTTTTGGGTGGATTTTTCAATTTTTTGGGGGTGGTCACGAATTAAAGTCCTTTTCGCTCTAGGACGCATATTTAAGGAGATATGGGCAAAAGAAGTTTTTCATATAAAAATTTCAATTTTTTTAGGTTTTGGGTGGATTTTTCAATTTTTTGAGGGTGGTCAAAGTCCTTTTCGCTCTAGGGCGCATATTTAAGGAGATATGGGCAAAAGAAGTTTTTCATATAAAAATTTCAATTTTTTTAGGTTTTGGGTGGATTTTTCAATTTTTTGAGGGTGGTCACGAATTAAAGTCCTTTTCGCTCTAGGACGCTTAGTTTAGGAGATATATGCAAAAGAAGTTTTTCATATAAAAATTTCAATTTTTTTAGGTTTTGGGTGGATTTTTCAATTTTTTGAGGGTGGTCACGAATTAAAGTCCTTTTCGCTCTAGGGCGCATATTTAAGGAGATATGGGCAAAAGAAGTTTTTCATATAAAAATTTCAATTTTTTTAGGTTTTGGGTGGATTTTTCAATTTTTTGAGGGTGGTCATGAATTAAAGTCCTTTTCGCTCTAGGACGCTTAGTTTAGGAGATATGGGCAAAAGAAGTTTTTCATATAAAAATTTCATTTTTTTTAGGTTTTGGGTGGATTTTTCAATTTTTTGGGGGTGGTCATGAATTAAAGTCCTTTTCGCTCTAGGACGCTTAGTTTAGGAGATATGGGCAAAAGAAGTTTTTCATATAAAAATTTAAATTTATTTTAGGTTTTGGGTGGATTTTTCAATTTTTTGAGGGTGGTCACGAATTAAAGTCCTTTTCGCTCTAGGACGCATATTTAAGGAGATATGGACAAAAGAAGTTTTTCATATAAAAATTTCAATTTTTTTAGGTTTTGGGTGGATTTCTCAATTTTTTGGGGGTGGTCACGAATTAAAGTCCTTTTCGCTCTAGGACGCATATTTAAGGAGATATGGGCAAAAGAAGTTTTTCATATAAAAATTTCAATTTTTCTAGGTTTTGGGTGGATTTTTCAATTTTTTGGGGGTGGTCACGAATTAAAGTCCTTTTCGCTCTAGGACGCTTAGTTTAGGAGATATATGCAAAAGAAGTTTTTCATATAAAAATTAAAATTTTTTTAGTTTTGGGTGGATTTTTCAATTTTTTGGGGGTGGTCACGAATTAAAGTCCTTTTCGCTCTAGGACGCTTAGTTTAGGAGATATGGGCAAAAGAAGTTTTTCATATAAAAATTTAAATTTTTTTTAGGTTTTGGGTGGATTTTTCAATTTTTTGAGGGTGGTCATGAATTAAAGTCCTTTTCGCTCTAGGACGCTTAGTTTAGGAGATATGGGCAAAAGAAGTTTTTCATATAAAAATTTCAATTTTTTTAGGTTTTGGGTGGATTTTTCAATTTTTTGGGGGTGGTCACGAATTAAAGTCCTTTTCGCTCTAGGACGCATATTTAAGGAGATATGGGCAAAAGAAGTTTTTCATATAAAAATTTCAATTTTTTTAGGTTTTGGGTGGATTTTTTAATTTTTTGAAGGTGGTCACGAATTAAAGTCCTTTTCGCTCTAGGGCGCATATTTAAGGAGATATGGGCAAAAGAAGTTTTTCATATAAAAATTTCAATTTTTTTGGGTTTTGGGTGGATTTTTCAATTTTTTGAGGGGGGTCACGAATTAAAGTCCTTTTCGCTCTAGGACGCTTAGTTTAGGAGATATGGGCAAAAGAAGTTTTTCATATAAAAATTTCAATTTTTTTAGGTTTTGGGTGGATTTTTCAATTTTTTGGGGGTGGTCACGAATTAAAGTCCTTTTCGCTCTAGGACGCTTAGTTTAGGAGATATGGGCAAAAGAAGTTTTTCATATAAAAATTTCAATTTTTTTTTGTTTTAGGTGGATTTTTCAATTTTTTGAGGGTGGTCACGAATTAAAGTCCTTTTCGCTCTAGGGCGCATATTTAAGGAGATATGGGCAAAAGAAGCTTTTCATATAAAAATTTGCATTTTTTTTGGGTTTGGGTGGATTTTTCAATTTTTTGAGGGTGGTCACGAATTAAAGTCATTTTCGCTCTAGGACGCTTAGTTTAGGAGATATGGGCAACAGAAGTTTTTCATATAAAAATTTCAATTTTTTTTAGGTTTTGGGTGGATTGTTTAATTTTTTGGGGGTGGTCACGAATTAAAGTCCTTTTCGCTCTAGGACGCTTAGTTTAGGAGATATGGGCAAAAGAAGTTTTTCATATAAAAATTTCAATTTTTTTAGGTTTTGGGTGGATTTTTCAATTTTTTGAGGGTGATCATGAATTAAAGTCCTTTTCGCTCTAGGAGGCTTAGTTTAGGAGATATGGGCAAAAGAAGTTTTTCATATAAAAATTTAAATTTATTTTAGGTTTTGGGTGGATTTTTCAATTTTTTGAGGGTGGTCACGAATTAAAGTCCTTTTCGCTCTAGGACGCATATTTAAGGAGATATGGACAAAAGAAGTTTTTCATATAAAAATTTCAATTTTTTTAGGTTTTGGGTGGATTTTTCAATTTTTTGGGGGTGGTCACGAATTAAAGTCCTTTTCGCTCTAGGACGCATATTTAAGGAGATATGGGCAAAAGAAGTTTTTCATATAAAAATTTCAATTTTTTTAGGTTTTGGGTGGATTTTTCAATTTTTTGGGGGTGGTCACGAATTAAAGTCCTTTTCGCTCTAGGACGCTTAGTTTAGGAGATATGGGCAAACGAAGTTTTTCATATAAAAATTTCAATTTTTTTAGGTTTTGGGTGGATTTTTCAATTTTTTGAGGGTGGTCATGAATTAAAGTCCTTTTCGCTCTAGGAGGCTTAGTTTAGGAGATATGGGCAAAAGAAGTTTTTCATATAAAAATTTAAATTTATTTTAGGTTTTGGGTGGATTTTTCAATTTTTTGAGGGTGGTCACAAATTAAAGTCCTTTTCGCTCTAGGACGCATATTTAAGGAGATATGGACAAAAGAAGTTTTTCATATAAAAATTTCAATTTTTTTAGGTTTTGGGTGGATTTCTCAATTTTTTGGGGGTGGTCACGAATTAAAGTCCTTTTCGCTCTAGGACGCATATTTAAGGAGATATGGGCAAAAGAAGTTTTTCATATAAAAATTTAAATTTTTTTAGTTTTGGGTGGATTTTTCAATTTTTTGTCCTTTTCGCTCTAGGACGCTTAGTTTAGGAGATATGGGCAAAAGAAGTTTTTCATATAAAAATTTAAATTTTTTTTAGGTTTTGGGTGGATTTTTCAATTTTTTGAGGGTGGTCATGAATTAAAGTCCTTTTCGCTCTAGGACGCTTAGTTTAGGAGATATGGGCAAAAGAAGTTTTTCATATAAAAATTTCAATTTTTTTAGGTTTTGGGTGGATTTTTCAATTTTTTGGGGGTGGTCACGAATTAAAGTCCTTTTCGCTCTAGGACGCATATTTAAGGAGATATGGGCAAAAGAAGTTTTTCATATAAAAATTTCAATTTTTTTAGGTTTTGGGTGGATTTTTCAATTTTTTGAGGGTGGTCATGAATTAAAGTCCTTTTCGCTCTAGGACGCTTAGTTTAGGAGATATGGGCAAAAGAAGTTTTTCATATAAAAATTTCATTTTTTTTAGGTTTTGGGTGGATTTTTCAATTTTTTGGGGGTGGTCACGAATTAAAGTCCTTTTCGCTCTAGGACGCATATTTAAGGAGATATGGGCAAAAGAAGTTTTTCATATAAAAATTTCAATTTTTTTAGGTTTTGGGTGGATTTTTCAATTTTTTGAGGGTGGTCACGAATTAAAGTCCTTTTCGCTCTAGGGCGCATATTTAAGGAGATATGGGCAAAAGAAGTTTTTCATATAAAAATTTCAATTTTTTTAGGTTTTGGGTGGATTTTTCAATTTTTTGAGGGTGGTCACGAATTAAAGTCCTTTTCGCTCTAGGACGCTTAGTTTAGGAGATATATGCAAAAGAAGTTTTTCATATAAAAATTTCAATTTTTTTAGGTTTTGGGTGGATTTTTCAATTTTTTGTCCTTTTCGCTCTAGGACGCTTAGTTTAGGAGATATGGGCAAAAGAAGTTTTTCATATAAAAATTTAAATTTTTTTTAGGTTTTGGGTGGATTTTTCAATTTTTTGAGGGTGGTCACGAATTAAAGTCCTTTTCGCTCTAGGACGCTTAGTTTAGGAGATATGGGCAAAAGAAGTTTTTCATATAAAAATTTCAATTTTTTTAGGTTTTGGGTGGATTTTTCAATTTTTTGGGGGTGGTCACGAATTAAAGTCCTTTTCGCTCTAGGACGCTTAGTTTAGGAGATATAGGCAAAAGAAGTTTTTCATATAAAAATTTCAATTTTTTTTAGGTTTTAGGTGGATTTTTAAATTTTTTGAGGGTGGTCACGAATTAAAGTCCTTTTCGCTCTAGGGCGCATATTTAAGGAGATATGGGCAAAAGAAGTTTTTCATATAAAAATTTCAATTTTTTTAGGTTTTGGGTGGATTTTTCAATTTTTTGGGGGTGGTCACGAATTAAAGTCCTTTTCGCTGTAGGACGCATATTTAAGGAGATATGGGCAAAAGAAGTTTTTCATATAAAAATTTCAATTTTTTTAGGTTTTGGGTGGATTTTTCAATTTTTTGAGGGTGGTCACGAATTAAAGTCCTTTTCGCTCTAGGGCGCATATTTAAGGAGATATGGGCAAAAGAAGCTTTTCATATAAAAATTTGCATTTTTTTGGGTTTGGGTGGATTTTTCAATTTTTTGAGGGTGGTCACGAATTAAAGTCATTTTCGCTCTAGGACGCTTAGTTTAGGAGATATGGCCAACAGAAGTTTTTCATATAAAAATTTCAATTTTTTTAGGTTTTGGGTGGATTTTTCAATTTTTTGGGGGTGGTCACGAATTAAAGTCCTTTTCGCTCTAGGACGCATATTTAAGGAGATATGGGCAAAAGAAGTTTTTCATATAAAAATTTCAATTTTTTTAGGTTTTGGGTGGATTTTTTAATTTTTTGAGGGTGGTCACGAATTAAAGTCCTTTTCGCTCTAGGGCGCATATTTAAGGAGATATGGGCAAAAGAAGTTTTTCATATAAAAATTTCAATTTTTTTGGGTTTTGGGAGGATTTTTCAATTTTTTGAGGGTGGTCACGAATTAAAGTCCTTTTCGCTCTAGGACGCTTAGTTTAGGAGATATGGGCAAAAGAAGTTTTTCATATAAAAATTTCAATTTTTTTAGGTTTTGGGTGGATTTTTCAATTTTTTGGGGGTGGTCACGAATTAAAGTCCTTTTCGCTCTAGGACGCTTAGTTTAGGAGATATGGGCAAAAGAAGTTTTTCATATAAAAATTTCAATTTTTTTTGGTTTTAGGTGGGTTTTTCAATTTTTTGAGGGTGGTCACGAATTAAAGTCCTTTTCGCTCTAGGGCGCATATTTAAGGAGATATGGGCAAAAGAAGCTTTTCATATAAAAATTTGCATTTTTTTTGGGTTTGGGTGGATTTTTCAATTTTTTGAGGGTGGTCACGAATTAAAGTCATTTTCGCTCTAGGACGCTTAGTTTAGGAGATATGGGCAACAGAAGTTTTTCATATAAAAATTTCAATTTTTTTTAGGTTTTGGGTGGATTGTTTAATTTTTTGGGGGTGGTCACGAATTAAAGTCCTTTTCGCTCTAGGACGCTTAGTTTAGGAGATATGGGCAAAAGAAGTTTTTCATATAAAAATTTCAATTTTTTTAGGTTTTGGGTGGATTTTTCAATTTTTTGAGGGTGGTCATGAATTAAAGTCCTTTTCGCTCTAGGAGGCTTAGTTTAGGAGATATGGGCAAAAGAAGTTTTTCATATAAAAATTTAAATTTATTTTAGGTTTTGGGTGGATTTTTCAATTTTTTGAGGGTGGTCACGAATTAAAGTAATTTTCGCTCTAGGACGCTTAGTTTAGGAGATATATGCAAAAGAAGTTTTTCATATAAAAATTTCAATTTTTTTAGGTTTTGGGTGGATTTTTCAATTTTTTGGGGGTGGTCACGAATTAAAGTCCTTTTCGCTCTAGGACGCATATTTAAGGAGATATGGGCAAAAGAAGTTTTTCATATAAAAATTTCAATTTTTTTAGGTTTTGGGTGGATTTTTCAATTTTTTGAGGGTGGTCACGAATTAAAGTCCTTTTCGCTCTAGGACGCATATTTAAGGAGATATGGGCAAAAGAAGTTTTTCATATAAAAATTTCAATTTTTTTAGGTTTTGGGTGGATTTTTCAATTTTTTGAGGGTGGTCACGAATTAAAGTCCTTTTCGCTCTAGGGCGCATATTTAAGGAGATATGGGCAAAAGAAGCTTTTCATATAAAAATTTGCATTTTTTTTGGGTTTGGGTGGATTTTTCAATTTTTTGGGGGTGGTCACGAATTAAAGTCCTTTTCGCTCTAGGACGCATATTTAAGGAGATATGGGCAAAAGAAGTTTTTCATATAAAAATTTCAATTTTTTTAGGTTTTGGGTGGATTTTTCAATTTTTTGAGGGTGGTCATGAATTAAAGTCCTTTTGCTCTAGGACGCTTAGTTTAGGAGATATGGGCAAAAGAAGTTTTTCATATAAAAATTTCATTTTTTTTAGGTTTTGGGTGGATTTTTCAATTTTTTGGGGGTGGTCACGAATTAAAGTCCTTTTCGCTCTAGGACGCATATTTAAGGAGATATGGGCAAAAGAAGTTTTTCATATAAAAATTTCAATTTTTTTAGGTTTTGGGTGGATTTTTCAATTTTTTGAGGGTGGTCACGAATTAAAGTCCTTTTCGCTCTAGGGCGCATATTTAAGGAGATATGGGCAAAAGAAGCTTTTCATATAAAAATTTGCATTTTTTTTGGGTTTGGGTGGATTTTTCAATTTTTTGAGGGTGGTCACGAATTAAAGTCATTTTCGCTCTAGGACGCTTAGTTTAGGAGATATGGCCAACAGAAGTTTTTCATATAAAAATTTCAATTTTTTTAGGTTTTGGGTGGATTTTTCAATTTTTTGGGGGTGGTCACGAATTAAAGTCCTTTTCGCTCTAGGACGCATATTTAAGGAGATATGGGCAAAAGAAGTTTTTCATATAAAAATTTCAATTTTTTTAGGTTTTGGGTGGATTTTTTAATTTTTTGAGGGTGGTCACGAATTAAAGTCCTTTTCGCTCTAGGGCGCATATTTAAGGAGATATGGGCAAAAGAAGTTTTTCATATAAAAATTTCAATTTTTTTGGGTTTTGGGAGGATTTTACAATTTTTTGAGGGTGGTCACGAATTAAAGTCCTTTTCGCTCTAGGACGCTTAGTTTAGGAGATATGGGCAAAAGAAGTTTTTCATATAAAAATTTCAATTTTTTTAGGTTTTGGGTGGATTTTTCAATTTTTTGGGGGTGGTCACGAATTAAAGTCCTTTTCGCTCTAGGACGCTTAGTTTAGGAGATATGGGCAAAAGAAGTTTTTCATATAAAAATTTCAATTTTTTTTGGTTTTAGGTGGATTTTTCAATTTTTTGAGGGTGGTCACGAATTAAAGTCCTTTTCGCTCTAGGGCGCATATTTAAGGAGATATGGGCAAAAGAAGCTTTTCATATAAAAATTTGCATTTTTTTTGGGTTTGGGTGGATTTTTCAATTTTTTGAGGGTGGTCACGAATTAAAGTCATTTTCGCTCTAGGACGCTTAGTTTAGGAGATATGGGCAACAGAAGTTTTTCATATAAAAATTTCAATTTTTTTTAGGTTTTGGGTGGATTGTTTAATTTTTTGGGGGTGGTCACGAATTAAAGTCCTTTTCGCTCTAGGACGCTTAGTTTAGGAGATATGGGCAAAAGAAGTTTTTCATATAAAAATTTCAATTTTTTTAGGTTTTGGGTGGATTTTTCAATTTTTTGAGAGTGGTCATGAATTAAAGTCCTTTTGCTCTAGGACGCTTAGTTTAGGAGATATGGGCAAAAGAAGTTTTTCATATAAAAATTTCAATTTTTTTAGGTTTTGGGTGGATTTTTCAATTTTTTGGGGGTGGTCACGAATTAAAGTCCTTTTCGCTCTAGGACGCTTAGTTTAGGAGATATGGGCAAAAGAAGTTTTTCATATAAAAATTTCAATTTTTTTTGGTTTTAGGTGGATTTTTCAATTTTTTGAGGGTGGTCACGAATTAAAGTCCTTTTCGCTCTAGGGCGCATATTTAAGGAGATATGGGCAAAAGAAGCTTTTCATATAAAAATTTGCATTTTTTTTGGGTTTGGGTGGATTTTTCAATTTTTTGAGGGTGGTCACGAATTAAAGTAATTTTCGCTCTAGGACGCTTAGTTTAGGAGATATATGCAAAAGAAGTTTTTCATATAAAAATTTCAATTTTTTTAGGTTTTGGGTGGATTTTTCAATTTTTTGAGGGTGGTCATGAATTAAAGTCCTTTTGCTCTAGGACGCTTAGTTTAGGAGATATGGGCAAAAGAAGTTTTTCATATAAAAATTTCATTTTTTTTAGGTTTTGGGTGGATTTTTCAATTTTTTTGGGGGTGGTCACGAATTAAAGTCCTTTTCGCTCTAGGACGCATATTTAAGGAGATATGGGCAAAAGAAGTTTTTCATATAAAAATTTCAATTTTTTTAGGTTTTGGGTGGATTTTTCAATTTTTTGAGGGTGGTCACGAATTAAAGTCCTTTTCGCTCTAGGGCGCATATTTAAGGAGATATGGGCAAAAGAAGCTTTTCATATAAAAATTTGCATTTTTTTTGGGTTTGGGTGGATTTTTCAATTTTTTGAGGGTGGTCACGAATTAAAGTCATTTTCGCTCTAGGACGCTTAGTTTAGGAGATATGGCCAACAGAAGTTTTTCATATAAAAATTTCAATTTTTTTAGGTTTTGGGTGGATTTTTCAATTTTTTGGGGGTGGTCACGAATTAAAGTCCTTTTCGCTCTAGGACGCATATTTAAGGAGATATGGGCAAAAGAAGTTTTTCATATAAAAATTTCAATTTTTTTAGGTTTTGGGTGGATTTTTTAATTTTTTGAGGGTGGTCACGAATTAAAGTCCTTTTCGCTCTAGGGCGCATATTTAAGGAGATATGGGCAAAAGAAGTTTTTCATATAAAAATTTCAATTTTTTTGGGTTTTGGGAGGATTTTTCAATTTTTTGAGGGTGGTCACGAATTAAAGTCCTTTTCGCTCTAGGACGCTTAGTTTAGGAGATATGGGCAAAAGAAGTTTTTCATATAAAAATTTCAATTTTTTTAGGTTTTGGGTGGATTTTTCAATTTTTTGGGGGTGGTCACGAATTAAAGTCCTTTTCGCTCTAGGACGCTTAGTTTAGGAGATATGGGCAAAAGAAGTTTTTCATATAAAAATTTCAATTTTTTTTGGTTTTAGGTGGATTTTTCAATTTTTTGAGGGTGGTCACGAATTAAAGTCCTTTTCGCTCTAGGGCGCATATTTAAGGAGATATGGGCAAAAGAAGCTTTTCATATAAAAATTTGCATTTTTTTTGGGTTTGGGTGGATTTTTCAATTTTTTGAGGGTGGTCACGAATTAAAGTCATTTTCGCTCTAGGACGCTTAGTTTAGGAGATATGGGCAACAGAAGTTTTTCATATAAAAATTTCAATTTTTTTTAGGTTTTGGGTGGATTGTTTAATTTTTTGGGGGTGGTCACGAATTAAAGTCCTTTTCGCTCTAGGACGCTTAGTTTAGGAGATATGGGCAAAAGAAGTTTTTCATATAAAAATTTCAATTTTTTTAGGTTTTGGGTGGATTTTTCAATTTTTTGAGGGTGGTCATGAATTAAAGTCCTTTTCGCTCTAGGAGGCTTAGTTTAGGAGATATGGGCAAAAGAAGTTTTTCATATAAAAATTTAAATTTATTTTAGGTTTTGGGTGGATTTTTCAATTTTTTGAGGGTGGTCACGAATTAAAGTAATTTTCGCTCTAGGACGCTTAGTTTAGGAGATATATGCAAAAGAAGTTTTTCATATAAAAATTTAAATTTTTTTAGTTTTGGGTGGATTTTTCAATTTTTTGGGGGTGGTCACGAATTAAAGTCCTTTTGGCTCTAGGACGCATATTTAAGGAGATATGGGCAAAAGAAGTTTTTCATATAAAAATTTCAATTTTTTTAGGTTTTGGGTGGATTTTTCAATTTTTTGAGGGTGGTCACGAATTAAAGCCCTTTTCGCTCTAGGACGCTTAGTTTAGGAGATATGGGCAAAAGAAGTTTTTCATATAAAAATTTCAATTTTTTTAGGTTTTGGGTGGATTTTTCAATTTTTTGGGGGTGGTCACGAATTAAAGTCCTTTTCGCTCTAGGACGCATATTTAAGGAGATATGGGCAAAAGAAGTTTTTCATATAAAAATTTAATTTTTTTTTAGGTTTTGGGTGGATTTTTCAATTTTTTGAGGGTGGTCATGAATTAAAGTCCTTTTCGCTCTAGGACGCTTAGTTTAGGAGATATGGGCAAAAGAAGTTTTTCATATAAAAATTTCAATTTTTTTAGGTTTTGGGTGGATTTTTCAATTTTTTGGGGGTGGTCACGAATTAAAGTCCTTTTCGCTCTAGGACGCATATTTAAGGAGATATGGGCAAAAGAAGTTTTTCATATAAAAATTTAAATTTTTTTAGGTTTTGGGTGGATTTTTCAATTTTTTGAGGGTGGTCATGAATTAAAGTCCTTTTCGCTCTAGGACGCTTAGTTTAGGAGATATGGGCAAAAGAAGTTTTTCATATAAAAATTTCATTTTTTTTGGGTTTGGGTGGATTTTTAAATTTTTTGAGGGTGGTCACGAATTAAAGTCATTTTCGCTCTAGGACGCTTAGTTTAGGAGATATGGCCAACAGAAGTTTTTCATATAAAAATTTCAATTTTTTTTAAGTTTTGGGTGGATTGTTTAATTTTTTGAGGGTGGTCACGAATTAAAGTCCTTTTCGCTCTAGGGCGCATATTTAAGGAGATATGGGCAAAAGAAGTTTTGCATATAAAAATTTCAATTTTTTTAGGTTTTGGGTGGATTTTTCAATTTTTTGGGGGTGGTCACGAATTAAAGTCCTTTTCGCTCTAGGACGAATATTTAAGGAGATATGGAAAAGAAGTTTTTCATATAAAAATTTAAATTTTTTTAGGTTTTGGGTGGATTTTTCAATTTTTTGGGGGTGGTCACGAATTAAAGTCCTTTTCGCTCTAGGACGCATATTTAAGGAGATATGGGCAAAAGAAGTTTTTCATATAAAAATTTCAATTTTTTTAGGTTTTGGGTGGATTTTTCAATTTTTTTGGGGTGGTCACGAATTAAAGTCCTTTTCGCTCTAGGACGCTTAGTTTAGGAGATATATGCAAAAGAAGTTTTTCATATAAAAATTTCAATTTTTTTAGGTTTTGGGTGGATTTTTCAATTTTTTGGGGGTGGTCACGAATTAAAGTCCTTTTCGCTCTAGGACGCATATTTAAGGAGATATGGGCAAAAGAAGTTTTTCATATAAAAATTTCAATTTTTTTAGGTTTTGGGTGGATTTTTCAATTTTTTGGGGGTGGTCACGAATTAAAGTCCTTTTCGCTCTAGGACGCTTAGTTTAGGAGATATGGGCAAAAGAAGTTTTTCATATAAAAATTTAAATTTTTTTTAGGTTTTGGGTGGATTTTTCAATTTTTTGAGGGTGGCCATGAATTAAAGTCCTTTTCGCTCTAGGACGCTTAGTTTAGGAGATATGGGCAAAAGAAGTTTTTCATATAAAAATTTCATTTTTTTTAGGTTTTGGGTGGATTTTTCAATTTTTTGGGGGTGGTCACGAATTAAAGTCCTTTTCGCTCTAGGACGCATATTTAAGGAGATATGGGCAAAAGAAGTTTTTCATATAAAAATTTCAATTTTTTTAGGTTTTGGGTGGATTTTTTAATTTTTTGAGGGTGGTCACGAATTAAAGTCCTTTTCGCTCTAGGGCGCATATTTAAGGAGATATGGGCAAAAGAAGTTTTTCATATAAAAATTTCAATTTTTTTGGGTTTTGGGTGGATTTTTCAATTTTTTGGGGGTGGTCACGAATTAAAGTCCTTTTCGCTCTAGGACGCTTAGTTTAGGAGATATGGGCAAAAGAAGTTTTTCATATAAAAATTTCAATTTTTTTAGGTTTTGGGTGGATTTTTCAATTTTTTGGGGGTGGTCACGAATTAAAGTCCTTTTCGCTCTAGGACGCTTAGTTTAGGAGATATCGGCAAAAGAAGTTTTTCATATAAAAATTTCAATTTTTTTTAGGTTTTAGGTGGATTTTTCAATTTTTTGAGGGTGGTCACGAATTAAAGTCCTTTTCGTTCTAGGGCGCATATTTAAGGAGATATGGGCAAAAGAAGCTTTTCATATAAAAATTTCAATTTTTTTAGGTTTTGGGTGGATTTTTCAATTTTTTGGGGGTGGTCACGAATTAAAGTCCTTTTCGCTCTAGGACGAATATTTAAGGAGATATGGACAAAAGAAGTTTTTCATATAAAAATTTCAATTTTTTTAGGTTTTGGGTGGATTTTTCAATTTTTTGGGGGTGGTCACGAATTAAAGTCCTTTTCGCTCTAGGACGCTTAGTTTAGGAGATATGGGCAAAAGAAGTTTTTCATATAAAAATTTAAATTTTTTTAGGTTTTGGGTGGATTTTTCAATTTTTTGAGGGTGGTCACGAATTAAAGTCCTTTTCGCTCTAGGGCGCATATTTAAGGAGATATGGGCAAAAGAAGCTTTTCATATAAAAATTTGCATTTTTTTTGGGTTTGGGTGGATTTTTCAATTTTTTGTGGGTGGTCACGAATTAAAGTCATTTTCGCTCTAGGACGCTTAGTTTAGGAGATATGGGCAACAGAAGTTTTTCATATAAAAATTTCAATTTTTTTTTAGGTTTTGGGTGGATTGTTTAATTTTTTGAGGGTGGTCACGAATTAAAGTCCTTTTCGCTCTAGGGCGCATATTTAAGGAGATATGGGCAAAAGTAGTTTTGCATATAAAAATTTCAATTTTTTTAGGTTTTGGGTGGATTTTTCAATTTTTTGGGGGTGGTCACGAATTAAAGTCCTTTTCGCTCTAGGACGAATATTTAAGGAGATATGGAAAAGAAGTTTTTCATATAAAAATTTCAATTTTTTTAGGTTTTGGGTGGATTTTTCAATTTTTTGGGGGTGGTCACGAATTAAAGTCCTTTTCGCTCTAGGACGCATATTTAAGGAGATATGGGCAAAAGAAGTTTTTCATATAAAAATTTCAATTTTTTTAGGTTGTGGGTGGATTTTTCAATTTTTTGGGGGTGGTCACGAATTAAAGTCCTTTTCGCTCTAGGACGCTTAGTTTAGGAGATATGGGCAAAAGAAGTTTTTCATATAAAAATTTCAATTTTTTTTAGGTTTTGGGTGGATTTTTCAATTTTTTGAGGGTGGTCATGAATTAAAGTCCTTTTCGCTCTAGGACGCATATATAAGGAGATATGGGCAAAAGAAGGTTTTCATATAAAAATGTCAATTTTTATAGGTTTTGGGTGGATTTTTCAATTTTTTGGGGGTGGTCATGAATTAAAGTCCTTTTCGCTCTAGGACGCATATTTAAGGAGATATGGGCAAAAGAAGTTTTCCATGTAAAAATTTCAATTTTTTTAGGTTTTGGGTGGATTTTTCAATTTTTTGAGGGTGGTCACGAATTAAAGTCCCTTTCGCTCTAGGACGCTTAGTTTAGGAGATATGGGCAAAAGGAGTTTTTCATATAAAAATTTAAATTTTTTTAGGTTTTGGGTGGATTTTTCAATTTTTTGGGGGTGGTCATGAATTAAAGTCCTTTTCGCTCTAGGACGCTTAGTTTAGGAGATATGGGCAAAAGAAGTTTTTCATATAAAAATTTCATTTTTTTTAGGTTTTGGGTGGATTTTTCAATTTTTTGGGGGTGGTCACGAATTAAAGTCATTTTCGCTCTAGGACGCTTAGTTTAGGAGATATGGGCAAAAGAAGTTTTTCATATAAAAATTTCAATTTTTTTAGGTTTTGGGTGGATTTTTCAATTTTTTGAGGGTGGTCACGATTAAAGTCCTTTTCGCTCTAGGACGCTTAGTTTAGGAGATATGGACAAAAGAAGTTTTTCATATAAAAATTTTAATTTTTTAGGTTTTGGGTGGATTTTTCAATTTTTTGGGGGTGGTCATGAATTAAAGTCCTTTTCGCTCTAGGACGCATATTTAAGGAGATATGGGCAAAAGAAGTTTTTCATATAAAAATTTCAATTTTTTTAGGTTTTGGGTGGATTTTTAAATTTTTTGAGGGTGGTCACGAATTAAAGTCCTTTTCGCTCTAGGACGCATATTTAAGGAGATATGGGCAAAAGAAGTTTTTCATATAAAAATTTCAATTTTTTTTTAGGTTTTGGGTGGATTTTTTAATTTTTTGAGGGTGGTCACGAATTAAAGTCATTTTCGCTCTAGGACGCTTAGTTTAGGAGATATGGGCAACAGAAGTTTTTCATATAAAAATTTCAATTTTTTTTAGGTTTTGGGTGGATTTTTTAATTTTTTGAGGGTGGTCACGAATTAAAGTCCTTTTCGCTCTAGGGCGCATATTTAAGGAGATATGGGCAAAAGAAGTTTTTCATATAAAAATTTCAATTTTTTTAGGTTTTGGGTGGATTTTTCAATTTTTTGGGGGTGGTCACGAATTAAAGTCCTTTTCGCTCTAGGACGCTTAGTTTAGGAGATATGGACAAAAGAAGTTTTTCATATAAAAATTTCAATTTTTTTAGGTTTTGGGTGGATTTTTCAATTTTTTGGGGGTGGTCACGAATTAAAGTCCTTTTCGCTCTAGGACGCATATTTAAGGAGATATGGGCAAAAGAAGTTTTTCATATAAAAATTTCAATTTTTTTAGGTTTTGGGTGGATTTTTCAATTTTTTGGGGGTGGTCACGAATTAAAGTCCTTTTCGCTCTAGGACGCATATTTAAGGGGATATGGGCAAAAGAAGTTTTTCATATAAAAATTTCAATTTTTTTAGGTTTTGGGTGGGTTTTTCAATTTTTTGGGGGTGGTCACGAATTAAAGTCCTTTTCGCTCTAGGACGCTTAGTTTAGGAGATATATGCAAAAGAAGTTTTTCATATAAAAATTTTAATTTATTTTAGGTTTTGGGTGGATTTTTCAATTTTTTGAGGGTGGTCACGAATTAAAGTCCTTTTTGCTCTAGGACGCATATTTAAGGAGATATGGACAAAAGAAGTTTTTCATATAAAAATTTCAATTTTTTTAGGTTTTGGGTGGATTTTTCAATTTTTTGGGGGTGGTCACGAATTAAAGTCCTTTTCGCTCTAGGACGCATATTTAAGGAGATATGGGCAAAAGAAGTTTTTCATATAAAAATTTCATTTTTTTTTAGGTTTTTGGTGGATTTTTCAATTTTTTGAGGGTGGTCATGAATTAAAGTCCTTTTCGCTCTAGGACGCTTAGTTTAGGAGATATGGGCAAAAGAAGTTTTTCATATAAAAATTTCAATTTTTTTAGGTTTTGGGTGGATTTTTCAATTTTTTGGGGGTGGTCACGAATTAAAGTCCTTTTCGCTCTAGGACGCATATTTAAGGAGATATGGACAAAAGAAGTTTTTCGTATAAAAATTTCAATTTTTTTAGGTTTTGGGTGGATTTTTCAATTTTTTGGGGGTGGTCACGAATTAAAGTCCTTTTCGCTCTAGGACGCTTAGTTTAGGAGATATATGCAAAAGAAGTTTTTCATATAAAAATTTAATTTTTTTTAGTTTTGGGTGGATTTTTCAATTTTTTGGGGGTGGTCACGAATTAAAGTCCTTTTCGCTCTAGGACGCATATTTAAGGAGATATGGGCAAAAGAAGTTTTTCATATAAAAATTTCAATTTTTTTTAGGTTTTGGGTGGATTTTTTAATTTTTTGAGGGTGGTCACGAATTAAAGTCCTTTTCGCTCTAGGACGCTTAGTTTAGGAGATATGGGCAAAAGAAGATTTTCATATAAAAATTTCAATTTTTTTAGGTTTTGGGTGGATTTTTCAATTTTTTGGGGGTGGTCACGAATTAAAGTCCTTTTCGCTCTAGGACGCATATTTAAGGAGATATGGACAAAAGAAGTTTTTCGTATAAAAATTTCAATTTTTTTAGGTTTTGGGTGGATTTTTCAATTTTTTGGGGGTGGTCACGAATTAAAGTCCTTTTCGCTCTAGGACGCTTAGTTTAGGAGATATATGCAAAAGAAGTTTTTCATATAAAAATTTAATTTTTTTTTTAGGTTTTGGGTGGATTTTTCAATTTTTTGGGGGTGGTCACGAATTAAAGTCATTTTCGCTCTAGGACGCTTAGTTTAGGAGATATGGGCAACAGAAGTTTTTCATATAAAAATTTCAATTTTTTTTAGGTTTTGGGTGGATTTTTTAATTTTTTGAGGGTGGTCACGAATTAAAGTCCTTTTCGCTCTAGGGCGCATATTTAAGGAGATATGGGCAAAAGAAGCTTTTCATATAAAAATTTGCATTTTTTTTGGGTTTGGGTGGATTTTTCAATTTTTTGAGGGTGGTCACGAATTAAAGTCATTTTCGCTCTAGGACGCTTAGTTTAGGAGATATGGGCAAAAGAAGTTTTTCATATAAAAATTTCATTTTTTTTTTTAGGTTTTGGGTGGATTTTTCAATTTTTTGGGGGTGGTCACGAATTAAAGTCCTTTTCGCTCTAGGACGCTTAGTTTAGGAGATATGGGCAAAAGAAGTTTTTCATATAAAAATTTCAATTTTTTTTAGGTTTTAGGTGGATTTTTCAATTTTTTGAGGGTGGTCACGAATTAAAGTCCTTTTCGCTCTAGGGCGCATATTTAAGGAGATATGGGCAAAAGAAGCTTTTCATATAAAAATTTGCATTTTTTTTGGGTTTGGGTGGATTTTTCAATTTTTTGAGGGTGGTCACGAATTAAAGTCATTTTCGCTCTAGGACGCTTAGTTTAGGAGATATGGCCAACAGAAGTTTTTCATATAAAAATTTCAATTTTTTTTAGGTTTTGGGTGGATTGTTTAATTTTTTGAGGGTGGTCACGAATTAAAGTCCTTTTCGCTCTAGGGCGCATATTTAAGGAGATATGGGCAAAAGAAGTTTTGCATATAAAAATTTAAATTTTTTTAGGTTTTGGGTGGATTTTTCAATTTTTTGGGGGTGGTCACGAATTAAAGTCCTTTTCGCTCTAGGACGAATATTTAAGGAGATATGGACAAAAGAAGTTTTTCATGTAAAAATTTAAATTTTTTTAGGTTTTGGGTGGATTTTTCAATTTTTTGGGGGTGGTCACGAATTAAAGTCCTTTTCGCTCTAGGACGCATATTTAAGGAGATATGGGCAAAAGAAGTTTTTCATATAAAAATTTCAATTTTTTTAGGTTTTGGGTGGATTTTTCAATTTTTTTGGGGTGGTCACGAATTAAAGTCCTTTTCGCTCTAGGACGCTTAGTTTAGGAGATATATGCAAAAGAAGTTTTTCATATAAAAATTTCAATTTTTTTAGGTTTTGGGTGGATTTTTCAATTTTTTGGGGGTGGTCACGAATTAAAGTCCTTTTCGCTCTAGGACGCATATTTAAGGAGATATGGGTAAAAGAAGTTTTTCATATAAAAATTTCAATTTTTTTAGGTTTTGGGTGGATTTTTCAATTTTTTGGGGGTGGCCACGAATTAAAGTCCTTTTCGCTCTAGGACGCTTAGTTTAGGAGATATATGCAAAAGAAGTTTTTCATATAAAAATTTAAATTTTTTTAGTTTTGGGTGGATTTTTCAATTTTTTGGGGGTGGTCACGAATTAAAGTCCTTTTCGCTCTAGGACGCTTAGTTTAGGAGATATGGGCAAAAGAAGTTTTTCATATAAAAATTAAAATTTTTTTTAGGTTTTGGGTGGATTTTTCAATTTTTTGAGGGTGGTCATGAATTAAAGTCCTTTTCGCTCTAGGACGCTTAGTTTAGGAGATATGGGCAAAAGAAGTTTTTCATATAAAAATTTCATTTTTTTAGGTTTTGGGTGGATTTTTCAATTTTTTGGGGGTGGTCACGAATTAAAGTCCTTTTCGCTCTAGGACGCATATTTAAGGAGATATGGGCAAAAGAAGTTTTTCATATAAAAATTTCAATTTTTTTAGGTTTTGGGTGGATTTTTTAATTTTTTGAGGGTGGTCACGAATTAAAGTCCTTTTCGCTCTAGGGCGCATATTTAAGGAGATATGGGCAAAAGAAGTTTTTCATATAAAAATTTCAATTTTTTTGGGTTTTGGGTGGATTTTTCAATTTTTTGAGGGTGGTCACGAATTAAAGTCCTTTTCGTTCTAGGACGCTTAGTTTAGGAGATATGGGCAACAGAAGTTTTTCATATAAAAATTTCAATTTTTTTAGGTTTTGGGTGGATTTTTCAATTTTTTGGGGGTGGTCACGAATTAAAGTCCTTTTCGCTCTAGGACGCTTAGTTTAGGAGATATGGGCAAAAGAAGTTTTTCATATAAAAATTTCAATTTTTTTTAGGTTTTAGGTGGATTTTTCAATTTTTTGAGGGTGGTCAGGAATTAAAGTCCTTTTCGCTCTAGGGCGCATATTTAAGGAGATATGGGCAAAAGAAGCTTTTCATATAAAAATTTGCATTTTTTTGGGTTTGGGTGGATTTTTCAATTTTTTGAGGGTGGTCACGAATTAAAGTCATTTTCGCTCTAGGACGCTTAGTTTAGGAGATATGGGCAACAGAAGTTTTTCATATAAAAATTTCAATTTTTTTTAGGTTTTGGGTGGATTGTTTAATTTTTTGAGGGTGGTCACGAATTAAAGTCCTTTTCGCTCTAGGGCGCATATTTAAGGAGATATGGGCAAAAGAAGTTTTGCATATAAAAATTTCAATTTTTTTAGGTTTTGGGTGGATTTTTCAATTTTTTGGGGGTGGTCACGAATTAAAGTCCTTTTCGCTCTAGGACGAATATTTAAGGAGATATGGACAAAAGAAGTTTTTCATATAAAAAATTCAATTTTTTTAGGTTTTGGGTGGATTTTTCAATTTTTTGGGGGTGGTCACGAATTAAAGTCCTTTTCGCTCTAGGACGCATATTTAAGGAGATATGGGCAAAAGAAGTTTTTCATATAAAAATTTCAATTTTTTTAGGTTTTGGGTGGATTTTTCAATTTTTTGGGGGTGGTCACGAATTAAAGTCCCTTTCGCTCTAGGACGCTTAGTTTAGGAGATATGGGCAAAAGAAGTTTTTCATATAAAAATTTCAATTTTTTTAGGTTTTGGGTGGATTTTTCAATTTTTTGGGGGTGGTCACGAATTAAAGTCCTTTTCGCTCTAGGACGCTTAGTTTAGGAGATATGGGCAAAAGAAGTTTTTCATATAAAAATTTAATTTTTTTTAGGTTTTGGGTGGATTTTTCAATTTTTTGAGGGTGGTCACGAATTAAAGTCCTTTTCGCTCTAGGGCGCATATTTAAGGAGATATGGCAAAAGAAGTTTTTCATATAAAAATTTCAATTTTTTTGGGTTTTGGGTGGATTTTTCAATTTTTTGAGGGTGGTCACGAATTAAAGTCCTTTTCGCTCTAGGACGCTTAGTTTAGGAGATATGGGCAAAAGAAGTTTTTCATATAAAAATTTCAATTTTTTTAGGTTTTGGGTGGATTTTTCAATTTTTTGGGGGTGGTCACGAATTAAAGTCCTTTTCGCTCTAGGACGCTTAGTTTAGGAGATATGGGCAAAAGAAGTTTTTCATATAAAAATTTCAATTTTTTTTAGGTTTTAGGTGGATTTTTCAATTTTTTGAGGGTGGTCACGAATTAAAGTCCTTTTCGCTCTAGGGCGCATATTTAAGGAGATATGGGCAAAAGAAGCTTTTCATATAAAAATTTGCATTTTTTTGGGTTTGGGTGGATTTTTCAATTTTTTGAGGGTGGTCACGAATTAAAGTCATTTTCGCTCTAGGACGCTTAGTTTAGGAGATATGGGCAACAGAAGTTTTTCATATAAAAATTTCAATTTTTTTAGGTTTTGGGTGGATTGTTTAATTTTTTGAGGGTGGTCACGAATTAAAGTCCTTTTCGCTCTAGGGCGCATATTTAAGGAGATATGGGCAAAATAAGTTTTGCATATAAAAATTTCAATTTTTTTAGGTTTTGGGTGGATTTTTCAATTTTTTGGGGGTGGTCACGAATTAAAGTCCTTTTCGCTCTAGGACGAATATTTAAGGAGATATGGACAAAAGAAGTTTTTCATATAAAAATTTCAATTTTTTTAGGTTTTGGGTGGATTTTTCAATTTTTTGGGGGTGGTCACGAATTAAAGTTCTTTTCGCTCTAGGACGCATATTTAAGGAGATATGGGCAAAAGAAGTTTTTCATATAAAAATTTCAATTTTTTTAGGTTTTGGGTGGATTTTTCAATTTTTTGGGGGTGGTCACGAATTAAAGTCCTTTTCGCTCTAGGACGCTTAGTTTAGGAGATATATGCAAAAGAAGTTTTTCATATAAAAATTTCAATTTTTTTTAGGTTTTGGGTGGATTTTTCAATTTTTTGGGGGTGGTCACGAATTAAAGTCCTTTTCGCTCTAGGACGCTTAGTTTAGGAGATATGGGCAAAAGAAGTTTTTCATATAAAAATTTAATTTTTTTTAGGTTTTGGGTGGATTTTTCAATTTTTTGAGGGTGGTCATGAATTAAAGTCCTTTTCGCTCTAGGACGCATATTTAAGGAGATATGGGCAAAAGAAGTTTTTCATATAAAAATTTCAATTTTTTTAGGTTTTGGGTGGATTTTTCAATTTGTTGAGGGTGGTCATGAATTAAAGTCCTTTTCGCTCTAGGACGCTTAGTTTAGGAGATATGGGCAAAAGAAGTTTTTCATATAAAAATTTCAATTTTTTTAGGTTTTGGGTGGATTTTTCAATTTTTTGAGGGTGGTCACGAATTAAAGTCCCTTTCGCTCTAGGACGCTTAGTTTAGGAGATATGGGCAAAAGAAGTTTTTCATATAAAAATTTAAATTTTTTTAGGTTTTGGGTGGATTTTTCAATTTTTTGGGGGTGGTCACGAATTAAAGTCCTTTTCGCTCTAGGACGCATATTTACGGAGATATGGACAAAAGAAGTTTTTCGTATAAAAATTTCAATTTTTTTAGGTTTTGGCTGGATTTTTCAATTTTTTGGGGGTGGTCACGAATTAAAGTCCTTTTCGCTCTAGGGCGCATATTTAAGGAGATATGGACAAAAGAAGTTTTTCATATAAAAATTTAAACTTTTTTAGGTTTTGGGTGGATTTTTCAATTTTTTGGGGGTGGTCACGAATTAAAGTCCTTTTCGCTCTAGGACGCTTAGTTTAGGAGATATGGGCAAAAGGAGTTTTTCATATAAAAATTTAAATTTTTTTAGGTTTTGGGTGGATTTTTCAATTTTTTGGGGGTGGTCATGAATTAAAGTCCTTTTCGCTCTAGGACGCTTAGTTTAGGAGATATGGGCAAAAGAAGTTTTTCATATAAAAATTTCAATTTTTTTAGGTTTTGGGTGGATTTTTCAATTTTTTGGGGGTGGTCACGAATTAAAGTCCTTTTCGCTCTAGGACGCTTAGTTTAGGAGATATGGGCAAAAGAAGTTTTTCATATAAAAATTTCAATTTTTTTAGGTTTTGGGTGGATTTTTCAATTTTTTGAGGGTGGTCACGATTAAAGTCCTTTTCGCTCTAGGACGCTTAGTTTAGGAGATATGGACAAAAGAAGTTTTTCATATAAAAATTTCAATTTTTTAGGTTTTGGGTGGATTTTTCAATTTTTTGGGGGTGGTCATGAATTAAAGTCCTTTTCGCTCTAGGACGCATATTTAAGGAGATATGGGCAAAAGAAGTTTTTCATATAAAAATTTCAATTTTTTTTAGGTTTTGGGTGGATTTTTTAATTTTTTGAGGGTGGTCACGAATTAAAGTCATTTTTGCTCTAGGACGCTTAGTTTAGGAGATATGGGCAACAGAAGTTTTTCATATAAAAATTTCAATTTTTTTTAGGTTTTGGGTGGATTTTTTAATTTTTTGAGGGTGGTCACGAATTAAAGTCCTTTTCGCTCTAGGGCGCATATTTAAGGAGATATGGGCAAAAGAAGTTTTTCATATAAAAATTTCAATTTTTTTAGGTTTTGGGTGGATTTTTCAATTTTTTGGGGGTGGTCACGAATTAAAGTCCTTTTCGCTCTAGGACGCATATTTAAGGAGATATGGACAAAAGAAGTTTTTCATATAAAAATTTCAATTTTTTTAGGTTTTGGGTGGATTTTTCAATTTTTTGGTGGTGGTCACGAATTAAAGTCCTTTTCGCTCTAGGACGCATATTTAAGGAGATATGGGCAAAAGAAGTTTTTCATATAAAAATTTCAATTTTTTTAGGTTTTGGGTGGATTTTTGAATTTTTTGAGGGTGGTCACGAATTAAAGTCCTTTTCGCTCTAGGACGCATATTTAAGGAGATATGGGCAAAAGAAGTTTTTCATATAAAAATTTCAATTTTTTTAGGTTTTGGGTGGATTTTTCAATTTTTTGGGGGTGGTCACGAATTAAAGTCCTTTTCGCTCTAGGACGCTTAGTTTAGGAGATATATGCAAAAGAAGTTTTTCATATAAAAATTTTAATTTATTTTAGGTTTTGGGTGGATTTTTCAATTTTTTGAGGGTGGTCACGAATTAAAGTCCTTTTTGCTCTAGGACGCATATTTAAGGAGATATGGACAAAAGAAGTTTTTCATATAAAAATTTCAATTTTTTTAGGTTTTGGGTGGATTTTTCAATTTTTTGGGGGTGGTCACGAATTAAAGTCCTTTTCGCTCTAGGACGCATATTTAAGGAGATATGGGCAAAAGAAGTTTTTCATATAAAAATTTCAATTTTTTTAGGTTTTGGGTGGATTTTTCAATTTTTTGAGGGTGGTCATGAATTAAAGTCCTTTTCGCTCTAGGACGCTTAGTTTAGGAGATATGGGCAAAAGAAGTTTTTCATATAAAAATTTCAATTTTTTTAGGTTTTGGGTGGATTTTTCAATTTTTTGAGGGTGGTCACGAATTAAACTCCTTTTCGCTTTAGGACGCTTAGTTTAGGAGATATGGGCAAAAGAAGTTTTTCATATAAAAATTTCAATTTTTTTAGGTTTTGGGTGGATTTTTCAATTTTTTGGGGGTGGTCACGAATTAAAGTCCTTTTCGCTCTAGGACGCATATTTAAGGAGATATGGACAAAAGAAGTTTTTCGTATAAAAATTTCAATTTTTTTAGGTTTTGGGTGGATTTTCCAATTTTTTGGGGGTGGTCACGAATTAAAGTCCTTTTCGCTCTAGGGCGCATATTTAAGGAGATATGGACAAAAGAAGTTTTTCATATAAAAATTTAAATTTTTTTAGGTTTTGGGTGGATTTTTCAATTTTTTGGGGGTGGTCACGAATTAAAGTCCTTTTCGCTCTAGGACGCTTAGTTTTGGAGATATGGGCAAAAGAAGTTTTTCATATAAAAATTAAATTTTTTTTTAGGTTTTGGGTGGATTTTTCAATTTTTTGGGGGTGGTCATGAATTAAAGTCCTTTTCGCTCTAGGACGCTTAGTTTAGGAGATATGGGCAAAAGAAGTTTTTCATATAAAAATTTCAATTTTTTTAGGTTTTGGGTGGATTTTTCAATTTTTTGGGGGTGGTCACGAATTAAAGTCCTTTTCGCTCTAGGACGCATATTTAAGGAGATATGGGCAAAAGAAGTTTTTCATATAAAAATTTCAATTTTTTTAGGTTTTGGGTGGATTTTTCAATTTTTTGAGGGTGGTCACGAATTAAAGTCCTTTTCGCTCTAGGACGCATATTTAAGGAGATATGGGCAAAAGAAGTTTTTCATATAAAAATTAAAATTTTTTTTAGGTTTTGGGTGGATTTTTCAATTTTTTGAGGGTGGTCATGAATTAAAGTCCTTTTCGCTCTAGGACGCTTAGTTTAGGAGATATGGGCAAAAGAAGTTTTTCATATAAAAATTTCATTTTTTTAGGTTTTGGGTGGATTTTTCAATTTTTTGGGGGTGGTCACGAATTAAAGTCCTTTTCGCTCTAGGACGCATATTTAAGGAGATATGGGCAAAAGAAGTTTTTCATATAAAAATTTCAATTTTTTTAGGTTTTGGGTGGATTTTTTAATTTTTTGAGGGTGGTCACGAATTAAAGTCCTTTTCGCTCTAGGGCGCATATTTAAGGAGATATGGGCAAAAGAAGTTTTTCATATAAAAATTTCAATTTTTTTGGGTTTTGGGTGGATTTTTCAATTTTTTGAGGGTGGTCACGAATTAAAGTCCTTTTCGTTCTAGGACGCTTAGTTTAGGAGATATGGGCAACAGAAGTTTTTCATATAAAAATTTCAATTTTTTTAGGTTTTGGGTGGATTTTTCAATTTTTTGGGGGTGGTCACGAATTAAAGTCCTTTTCGCTCTAGGACGCTTAGTTTAGGAGATATGGGCAAAAGAAGTTTTTCATATAAAAATTTCAATTTTTTTTAGGTTTTAGGTGGATTTTTCAATTTTTTGAGGGTGGTCAGGAATTAAAGTCCTTTTCGCTCTAGGGCGCATATTTAAGGAGATATGGGCAAAAGAAGCTTTTCATATAAAAATTTGCATTTTTTTGGGTTTGGGTGGATTTTTCAATTTTTTGAGGGTGGTCACGAATTAAAGTCATTTTCGCTCTAGGACGCTTAGTTTAGGAGATATGGGCAACAGAAGTTTTTCATATAAAAATTTCAATTTTTTTTAGGTTTTGGGTGGATTGTTTAATTTTTTGAGGGTGGTCACGAATTAAAGTCCTTTTCGCTCTAGGGCGCATATTTAAGGAGATATGGGCAAAAGAAGTTTTGCATATAAAAATTTCAATTTTTTTAGGTTTTGGGTGGATTTTTCAATTTTTTGGGGGTGGTCACGAATTAAAGTCCTTTTCGCTCTAGGACGAATATTTAAGGAGATATGGACAAAAGAAGTTTTTCATATAAAAAATTCAATTTTTTTAGGTTTTGGGTGGATTTTTCAATTTTTTGGGGGTGGTCACGAATTAAAGTCCTTTTCGCTCTAGGACGCATATTTAAGGAGATATGGGCAAAAGAAGTTTTTCATATAAAAATTTCAATTTTTTTAGGTTTTGGGTGGATTTTTCAATTTTTTGGGGGTGGTCACGAATTAAAGTCCCTTTCGCTCTAGGACGCTTAGTTTAGGAGATATGGGCAAAAGAAGTTTTTCATATAAAAATTTCAATTTTTTTAGGTTTTGGGTGGATTTTTCAATTTTTTGGGGGTGGTCACGAATTAAAGTCCTTTTCGCTCTAGGACGCTTAGTTTAGGAGATATGGGCAAAAGAAGTTTTTCATATAAAAATTTAATTTTTTTTAGGTTTTGGGTGGATTTTTCAATTTTTTGAGGGTGGTCACGAATTAAAGTCCTTTTCGCTCTAGGGCGCATATTTAAGGAGATATGGCAAAAGAAGTTTTTCATATAAAAATTTCAATTTTTTTGGGTTTTGGGTGGATTTTTCAATTTTTTGAGGGTGGTCACGAATTAAAGTCCTTTTCGCTCTAGGACGCTTAGTTTAGGAGATATGGGCAAAAGAAGTTTTTCATATAAAAATTTCAATTTTTTTAGGTTTTGGGTGGATTTTTCAATTTTTTGGGGGTGGTCACGAATTAAAGTCCTTTTCGCTCTAGGACGCTTAGTTTAGGAGATATGGGCAAAAGAAGTTTTTCATATAAAAATTTCAATTTTTTTTAGGTTTTAGGTGGATTTTTCAATTTTTTGAGGGTGGTCACGAATTAAAGTCCTTTTCGCTCTAGGGCGCATATTTAAGGAGATATGGGCAAAAGAAGCTTTTCATATAAAAATTTGCATTTTTTTGGGTTTGGGTGGATTTTTCAATTTTTTGAGGGTGGTCACGAATTAAAGTCATTTTCGCTCTAGGACGCTTAGTTTAGGAGATATGGGCAACAGAAGTTTTTCATATAAAAATTTCAATTTTTTTAGGTTTTGGGTGGATTGTTTAATTTTTTGAGGGTGGTCACGAATTAAAGTCCTTTTCGCTCTAGGGCGCATATTTAAGGAGATATGGGCAAAATAAGTTTTGCATATAAAAATTTCAATTTTTTTAGGTTTTGGGTGGATTTTTCAATTTTTTGGGGGTGGTCACGAATTAAAGTCCTTTTCGCTCTAGGACGAATATTTAAGGAGATATGGACAAAAGAAGTTTTTCATATAAAAATTTCAATTTTTTTAGGTTTTGGGTGGATTTTTCAATTTTTTGGGGGTGGTCACGAATTAAAGTTCTTTTCGCTCTAGGACGCATATTTAAGGAGATATGGGCAAAAGAAGTTTTTCATATAAAAATTTCAATTTTTTTAGGTTTTGGGTGGATTTTTCAATTTTTTGGGGGTGGTCACGAATTAAAGTCCTTTTCGCTCTAGGACGCTTAGTTTAGGAGATATATGCAAAAGAAGTTTTTCATATAAAAATTTCAATTTTTTTTAGGTTTTGGGTGGATTTTTCAATTTTTTGGGGGTGGTCACGAATTAAAGTCCTTTTCGCTCTAGGACGCTTAGTTTAGGAGATATGGGCAAAAGAAGTTTTTCATATAAAAATTTAATTTTTTTTAGGTTTTGGGTGGATTTTTCAATTTTTTGAGGGTGGTCATGAATTAAAGTCCTTTTCGCTCTAGGACGCATATTTAAGGAGATATGGGCAAAAGAAGTTTTTCATATAAAAATTTCAATTTTTTTAGGTTTTGGGTGGATTTTTCAATTTGTTGAGGGTGGTCATGAATTAAAGTCCTTTTCGCTCTAGGACGCTTAGTTTAGGAGATATGGGCAAAAGAAGTTTTTCATATAAAAATTTCAATTTTTTTAGGTTTTGGGTGGATTTTTCAATTTTTTGAGGGTGGTCACGAATTAAAGTCCCTTTCGCTCTAGGACGCTTAGTTTAGGAGATATGGGCAAAAGAAGTTTTTCATATAAAAATTTAAATTTTTTTAGGTTTTGGGTGGATTTTTCAATTTTTTGGGGGTGGTCACGAATTAAAGTCCTTTTCGCTCTAGGACGCATATTTACGGAGATATGGACAAAAGAAGTTTTTCGTATAAAAATTTCAATTTTTTTAGGTTTTGGCTGGATTTTTCAATTTTTTGGGGGTGGTCACGAATTAAAGTCCTTTTCGCTCTAGGGCGCATATTTAAGGAGATATGGACAAAAGAAGTTTTTCATATAAAAATTTAAACTTTTTTAGGTTTTGGGTGGATTTTTCAATTTTTTGGGGGTGGTCACGAATTAAAGTCCTTTTCGCTCTAGGACGCTTAGTTTAGGAGATATGGGCAAAAGGAGTTTTTCATATAAAAATTTAAATTTTTTTAGGTTTTGGGTGGATTTTTCAATTTTTTGGGGGTGGTCATGAATTAAAGTCCTTTTCGCTCTAGGACGCTTAGTTTAGGAGATATGGGCAAAAGAAGTTTTTCATATAAAAATTTCAATTTTTTTAGGTTTTGGGTGGATTTTTCAATTTTTTGGGGGTGGTCACGAATTAAAGTCCTTTTCGCTCTAGGACGCTTAGTTTAGGAGATATGGGCAAAAGAAGTTTTTCATATAAAAATTTCAATTTTTTTAGGTTTTGGGTGGATTTTTCAATTTTTTGAGGGTGGTCACGATTAAAGTCCTTTTCGCTCTAGGACGCTTAGTTTAGGAGATATGGACAAAAGAAGTTTTTCATATAAAAATTTCAATTTTTTAGGTTTTGGGTGGATTTTTCAATTTTTTGGGGGTGGTCATGAATTAAAGTCCTTTTCGCTCTAGGACGCATATTTAAGGAGATATGGGCAAAAGAAGTTTTTCATATAAAAATTTCAATTTTTTTTAGGTTTTGGGTGGATTTTTTAATTTTTTGAGGGTGGTCACGAATTAAAGTCATTTTTGCTCTAGGACGCTTAGTTTAGGAGATATGGGCAACAGAAGTTTTTCATATAAAAATTTCAATTTTTTTTAGGTTTTGGGTGGATTTTTTAATTTTTTGAGGGTGGTCACGAATTAAAGTCCTTTTCGCTCTAGGGCGCATATTTAAGGAGATATGGGCAAAAGAAGTTTTTCATATAAAAATTTCAATTTTTTTAGGTTTTGGGTGGATTTTTCAATTTTTTGGGGGTGGTCACGAATTAAAGTCCTTTTCGCTCTAGGACGCATATTTAAGGAGATATGGACAAAAGAAGTTTTTCATATAAAAATTTCAATTTTTTTAGGTTTTGGGTGGATTTTTCAATTTTTTGGTGGTGGTCACGAATTAAAGTCCTTTTCGCTCTAGGACGCATATTTAAGGAGATATGGGCAAAAGAAGTTTTTCATATAAAAATTTCAATTTTTTTAGGTTTTGGGTGGATTTTTGAATTTTTTGAGGGTGGTCACGAATTAAAGTCCTTTTCGCTCTAGGACGCATATTTAAGGAGATATGGGCAAAAGAAGTTTTTCATATAAAAATTTCAATTTTTTTAGGTTTTGGGTGGATTTTTCAATTTTTTGGGGGTGGTCACGAATTAAAGTCCTTTTCGCTCTAGGACGCTTAGTTTAGGAGATATATGCAAAAGAAGTTTTTCATATAAAAATTTTAATTTATTTTAGGTTTTGGGTGGATTTTTCAATTTTTTGAGGGTGGTCACGAATTAAAGTCCTTTTTGCTCTAGGACGCATATTTAAGGAGATATGGACAAAAGAAGTTTTTCATATAAAAATTTCAATTTTTTTAGGTTTTGGGTGGATTTTTCAATTTTTTGGGGGTGGTCACGAATTAAAGTCCTTTTCGCTCTAGGACGCATATTTAAGGAGATATGGGCAAAAGAAGTTTTTCATATAAAAATTTCAATTTTTTTAGGTTTTGGGTGGATTTTTCAATTTTTTGAGGGTGGTCATGAATTAAAGTCCTTTTCGCTCTAGGACGCTTAGTTTAGGAGATATGGGCAAAAGAAGTTTTTCATATAAAAATTTCAATTTTTTTAGGTTTTGGGTGGATTTTTCAATTTTTTGAGGGTGGTCACGAATTAAACTCCTTTTCGCTTTAGGACGCTTAGTTTAGGAGATATGGGCAAAAGAAGTTTTTCATATAAAAATTTCAATTTTTTTAGGTTTTGGGTGGATTTTTCAATTTTTTGGGGGTGGTCACGAATTAAAGTCCTTTTCGCTCTAGGACGCATATTTAAGGAGATATGGACAAAAGAAGTTTTTCGTATAAAAATTTCAATTTTTTTAGGTTTTGGGTGGATTTTCCAATTTTTTGGGGGTGGTCACGAATTAAAGTCCTTTTCGCTCTAGGGCGCATATTTAAGGAGATATGGACAAAAGAAGTTTTTCATATAAAAATTTAAATTTTTTTAGGTTTTGGGTGGATTTTTCAATTTTTTGGGGGTGGTCACGAATTAAAGTCCTTTTCGCTCTAGGACGCTTAGTTTTGGAGATATGGGCAAAAGAAGTTTTTCATATAAAAATTAAATTTTTTTTTAGGTTTTGGGTGGATTTTTCAATTTTTTGGGGGTGGTCATGAATTAAAGTCCTTTTCGCTCTAGGACGCTTAGTTTAGGAGATATGGGCAAAAGAAGTTTTTCATATAAAAATTTCAATTTTTTTAGGTTTTGGGTGGATTTTTCAATTTTTTGGGGGTGGTCACGAATTAAAGTCCTTTTCGCTCTAGGACGCATATTTAAGGAGATATGGGCAAAAGAAGTTTTTCATATAAAAATTTCAATTTTTTTAGGTTTTGGGTGGATTTTTCAATTTTTTGAGGGTGGTCACGAATTAAAGTCCTTTTCGCTCTAGGACGCATATTTAAGGAGATATGGGCAAAAGAAGTTTTTCATATAAAAATTTCAATTTTTTTAGGTTTTGGATGGATTTTTAATTTTTTGAGGGTGGTCACGAATTAAAGTCCTTTTCGCTCTAGGGCGCATATTTAAGGAGATATGGGCAAAAGAAGTTTTTCATATAAAAATTTAAATTTTTTTAGGTTTTGGGTGGATTTTTCAATTTTTTGGGGGTGGTCACGAATTAAAGTCCTTTTCGCTCTAGGACGCATATTTAAGGAGATATGGGCAAAAGAAGTTTTTCATATAAAAATTTCAATTTTTTTAGGCTTTGGGTGGATTTTTCAATTTTTTGGGGGTGGTCACGAATTAAAGTCCTTTTCGCTCTAGGACGCTTAGTTTAGGAGATATGGGCAAAAGAAGTTTTTCATATAAAAATTTCAATTTTTTTAGGTTTTGGGTGGATTTTTCAATTTTTTGGGGGTGGTCACGAATTAAAGTCCTTTTCGCTCTAGGACGCTTAGTTTAGGAGATATGGGCAAAAGAAGTTTTTCATATAAAAATTTCAATTTTTTTTAGGTTTTAGGTGGATTTTTCAATTTTTTGAGGGTGGTCACGAATTAAAGTCCTTTTCGCTCTAGGGCGCATATTTAAGGAGATATGGGCAAAAGAAGTTTTTCATATAAAAATTTGCATTTTTTTTGGGGTTTGGGTGGATTTTTCAATTTTTTGAGGGTGGTCACGAATTAAAGTCATTTTCGCTCTAGGACGCTTAGTTTAGGAGATATGGGCAACAGAAGTTTTTCATATAAAAACTTCAATTTTTTTTAGGTTTTGGGTGGATTTTTTAATTTTTTGAGGGTGGTCACGAATTAAAGTCCTTTTCGCTCTAGGGCGCATATTTAAGGAGATATGGGCAAAAGAAGTTTTTCATATAAAAATTTCAATTTTTTTAGGCTTTGGGTGGATTTTTCAATTTTTTGGGGGTGGTCACGAATTAAAGTCCTTTTCGCTCTAGGGCGCATATTTAAGGAGATATGGACAAAAGAAGTTTTTCATATAAAAATTTCAATTTTTTTAGGTTTTGGGTGGATTTTTCAATTTTTTGGGGGTGGTCACGAATTAAAGTCCTTTTCGCTCTAGGACGCATATTTAAGGAGATATGGGCAAAAGAACTTTTCCATATAAAAATTTCAATTTTTTTTAGGTTTTGGGTTGATTTTTCAATTTTTTGGGGGTGGTCACGAATTAAAGTCCTTTTCGCTCTAGGACGCTTAGTTTAGGAGATATGGGCAAAAGAAGTTTTTCATATAAAAATTTCAATTTTTTTTAGGTTTTGGTGGATTTTTCAATTTTTTGAGGGTGGTCACGAATTAAAGTCCTTTTCGCTTTAGGACGCTTAGTTTAGGAGATATGGGCAAAAGAAGTTTTTCATATAAAAATTTCAATTTTTTTAGGTTTTGGGTGGATTTTTCAATTTTTTGAGGGTGGTCATGAATTAAAGTCCTTTTCGCTCTAGGAGGCTTAGTTTAGGAGATATGGGCAAAAGAAGTTTTTCATATAAAAATTTCAATTTTTTTAGGTTTTGGGTGGATTTTTCAATTTTTTGAGGGTGGTCATGAATTAAAGTCCTTTTCGCTCTAGGAGGCTTAGTTTAGGAGATATGGGCAAAAGATGTTTTTCATATAAAAATTTTAATTTATTTTAGGTTTTGGGTGGGTTTTTTCATTTTTTTGAGGGTGGTCACGAATTAAAGTCCTTTTCGCTCTAGGACGCATATTTAAGGAGATATGGACAAAAGAAGTTTTTCATATAAAAATTTCAATTTTTTTAGGTTTTGGGTGGATTTTTCAATTTTTTGGGGGTGGTCACGAATTAAAGTCCTTTTCGCTCTAGGACGCTTAGTTTAGGAGATATGGGCAAAAGAAGTTTTTCATATAAAAATTTCAATTTTTTTAGGTTTTGGGTGGATTTTTCAATTTTTTGAGGGTGGTCACGAATTAAAGTCCTGTTCGCTCTAGGGCGCATATTTAAGGAGATATGGGCAAAAGAAGTTTTTCATATAAAAATTTCAATTTTTTTAGGCTTTGGGTGGATTTTTCAATTTTTTGGGGGTGGTCACGAATTAAAGTCCTTTTCGCTCTAGGACGCATATTTAAGGAGATATGGACAAAAGAAGTTTTTCATATAAAAATTTCAATTTTTTTAGGTTTTGGGTGGATTTTTCAATTTTTTGAGGGTGGTCATGAATTAAAGTCCTTTTCGCTCTAGGAGGCTTAGTTTAGGAGATATGGGCAAAAGAAGTTTTTCATATAAAAATTTCAATTTTTTTAGGTTTTGGGTGGATTTTTCAATTTTTTGAGGGTGGTCATGAATTAAAGTCCTTTTCGCTCTAGGAGGCTTAGTTTAGGAGATATGGGCAAAAGATGTTTTTCATATAAAAATTTTAATTTATTTTAGGTTTTGGGTGGGTTTTTTCATTTTTTTGAGGGTGGTCACGAATTAAAGTCCTTTTCGCTCTAGGACGCATATTTAAGGAGATATGGACAAAAGAAGTTTTTCATATAAAAATTTCAATTTTTTTAGGTTTTGGGTGGATTTTTCAATTTTTTGGGGGTGGTCACGAATTAAAGTCCTTTTCGCTCTAGGACGCTTAGTTTAGGAGATATGGGCAAAAGAAGTTTTTCATATAAAAATTTCAATTTTTTTAGGTTTTGGGTGGATTTTTCAATTTTTTGAGGGTGGTCACGAATTAAAGTCCTGTTCGCTCTAGGGCGCATATTTAAGGAGATATGGGCAAAAGAAGTTTTTCATATAAAAATTTCAATTTTTTTAGGCTTTGGGTGGATTTTTCAATTTTTTGGGGGTGGTCACGAATTAAAGTCCTTTTCGCTCTAGGACGCATATTTAAGGAGATATGGACAAAAGAAGTTTTTCATATAAAAATTTCAATTTTTTTAGGTTTTGGGTGGATTTTTCAATTTTTTGGGGGTGGTCACGAATTAAAGTCCTTTTCGCTCTAGGACGCATATTTAAGGAGATATGGGCAAAAGAAGTTTTTCATATAAAAATTTCAATTTTTTTTAGGTTTTGGGTGGATTTTTCAATTTTTTGGGGGTGGTCAGGAATTAAAATCCTTTTCGCTCTAGGACGCATATTTAAGGAGATATGGACAAAAGAAGTTTTTCATATAAAAATTTCAATTTTTTTAGGTTTTGGGTGGATTTTTCAATTTTTTGAGGGTGGTCACGAATTAAAGTCCTTTTCGCTCTAGGACGCTTAGTTTAGGAGATATGGGCAAAAGAAGTTTTTCATATAAAAATTTCAATTTTTTTAGGTTTTGGGTGGATTTTTCAATTTTTTGAGGGTGGTCACGAATTAAAGTCCTTTTCGCTCTAGGACGCTTAGTTTAGGAGATATGGGCAAAAGAAGTTTTTCATATAAAAATTTCAATTTTTTTAGGTTTTGGGTGGATTTTTCAATTTTTTGGGGGTGGTCACGAATTAAAGTCCTTTTCGCTCTAGGACGCATATTTAAGGAGATATGGACAAAAGAAGTTTTTCGTATAAAAATTTCAATTTTTTTAGGTTTTGGGTGGATTTTTCAATTTTTTGGGGGTGGTCACGAATTAAAGTCCTTTTCGCTCTAGGGCGCATATTTAAGGAGATATGGACAAAAGAAGTTTTTCATATAAAAATTTAAATTTTTTTAGGTTTTGGGTGGATTTTTCAATTTTTTGGGGGTGGTCACGAATTAAAGTCCTTTTCGCTCTAGGACGCTTAGTTTTGGAGATATGGGCAAAAGAAGTTTTTCATATAAAAATTAAATTTTTTTTTAGGTTTTGGGTGGATTTTTCAATTTTTTGGGGGTGGTCATGAATTAAAGTCCTTTTCGCTCTAGGACGCTTAGTTTAGGAGATATGGGCAAAAGAAGTTTTTCATATAAAAATTTCAATTTTTTAGGTTTTGGGTGGATTTTTCAATTTTTTGGGGGTGGTCACGAATTAAAGTCCTTTTCGCTCTAGGACGCATATTTAAGGAGATATGGGCAAAAGAAGTTTTTCATATAAAAATTTAAATTTTTTTTAGGTTTTGGGTGGATTTTTCAATTTTTTGGGGGTGGTCAGGAATTAAAATCCTTTTCGCTCTAGGACGCATATTTAAGGAGATATGGACAAAAGAAGTTTTTCATATAAAAATTTCAATTTTTTTAGGTTTTGGGTGGATTTTTCAATTTTTTGGGGGTGGTCACGAATTAAAGTCCTTTTCGCTCTAGGACGCTTAGTTTAGGAGATATGGGCAAAAGAAGTTTTTCATATAAAAATTTCAATTTTTTTAGGTTTTGGGTGGATTTTTCAATTTTTTGGGGGTGGTCACGAATTAAAGTCCTTTTCGCTCTAGGACGCATATTTAAGGAGATATGGGCAAAAGAAGTTTTTCATATAAAAATTTCAAATTTTTTAGGTTTTGGGTGGATTTTTCAATTTTTTGAGGGTGGTCACGAATTAAAGTCCTTTTCGCTCTAGGACGCTTAGTTTAGGAGATATGGGCAAAAGAAGTTTTTCATATAAAAATTTCAATTTTTTTAGGTTTTGGGTGGATTTTTCAATTTTTTGGGGGTGGTCACGAATTAAAGTCCTTTTCGCTCTAGGACGCTTAGTTTAGGAGATATGGGCAAAAGAAGTTTTTCATATAAAAATTTCAATTTTTTTTAGGTTTTAGGTGGATTTTTCAATTTTTTGAGGGTGGTCACGAATTAAAGTCCTTTTCGCTCTAGGGCGCATATTTAAGGAGATATGGGCAAAAGAAGTTTTTCATATAAAAATTTGCATTTTTTTTTGGGTTTGGGTGGATTTTTCAATTTTTTGAGGGTGGTCACGAATTAAAGTCATTTTCGCTCTAGGACGCTTAGTTTAGGAGATATGGGCAACAGAAGTTTTTCATATAAAAACTTCAATTTTTTTTAGGTTTTGGGTGGATTTTTTAATTTTTTGAGGGTGGTCACGAATTAAAGTCCTTTTCGCTCTAGGGCGCATATTTAAGGAGATATGGGCAAAAGAAGTTTTTCATATAAAAATTTCAATTTTTTTAGGCTTTGGGTGGATTTTTCAATTTTTTGGGGGTGGTCACGAATTAAAGTCCTTTTCGCTCTAGGACGCATATTTAAGGATATATGGACAAAAGAAGTTTTTCATATAAAAATTTCAATTTTTTTAGGTTTTGGGTGGATTTTTCAATTTTTCGGGGGTGGTCACGAATTAAAGTCCTTTTCGCTCTAGGACGCATATTTAAGGAGATATGGGCAAAAGAACTTTTTCATATAAAAATTTCAATTTTTTTTAGGTTTTGGGTTGATTTTTCAATTTTTTGGGGGTGGTCACGAATTAAAGTCCTTTTCGCTCTAGGACGCTTAGTTTAGGAGATATGGGCAAAAGAAGTTTTTCATATAAAAATTTCAATTTTTTTAGGTTTTGGGTGGATTTTTCAATTTTTTGAGGGTGGTCACGAATTAAAGTCCTTTTCGCTCTAGGACGCTTAGTTTAGGAGATATGGGCAAAAGAAGTTTTTCATATAAAAATTTCAATTTTTTTAGGTTTTGGGTGGATTTTTCAATTTTTTGAGGGTGGTCATGAATTAAAGTCCTTTTCGCTCTAGGAGGCTTAGTTTAGGAGATATGGGCAAAAGAAGTTTTTCATATAAAAATTTCAATTTTTTTAGGTTTTGGGTGGATTTTTCAATTTTTTGAGGGTGGTCATGAATTAAAGTCCTTTTCGCTCTAGGAGGCTTAGTTTAGGAGATATGGGCAAAAGAAGTTTTTCATATAAAAATTTTAATTTATGTTAGGTTTTGGGTGGGTTTTTTCAATTTTTTGAGGGTGGTCACGAATTAAAGTCCTTTTCGCTCTAGGACGCATATTTAAGGAGATATGGACAAAAGAAGTTTTTCATATAAAAATTTCAATTTTTTTAGGTTTTGGGTGGATTTTTCAATTTTTTGGGGGTGGTCACGAATTAAAGTCCTTTTGGCTCTAGGACGCTTAGTTTAGGAGATATGGGCAAAAGAAGTTTTTCATATAAAAATTTCAATTTTTTTAGGTTTTGGGTGGATTTTTCAATTTTTTGAGGGTGGTCATGAATTAAAGTCCTTTTCGCTCTAGGAGGCTTAGTTTAGGAGATATGGGCAAAAGAAGTTTTTCATATAAAAATTTTAATTTATTTTAGGTTTTGGGTGGGTTTTTTCAATTTTTTGAGGGTGGTCACGAATTAAAGTCCTTTTCGCTCTAGGACGCATATTTAAGGAGATATGGACAAAAGAAGTTTTTCATATAAAAATTTCAATTTTTTTAGGTTTTGGGTGGATTTTTCAATTTTTTGGGGGTGGTCACGAATTAAAGTCCTTTTCGCTCTAGGACGCATATTTAAGGAGATATGGACAAAAGAAGTTTTTCATATAAAAATTTCAATTTTTTTAGGTTTTGGGTGGATTTTTCAATTTTTTGGGGGTGGTCACGAATTAAAGTCCTTTTCGCTCTAGGACGCATATTTAAGGAGATATGGGCAAAAGAAGTTTTTCATATAAAAATTTCAATTTTTTTTAGGTTTTGGGTGGATTTTTCAATTTTTTGGGGGTGGTCAGGAATTAAAATCCTTTTCGCTCTAGGACGCATATTTAAGGAGATATGGACAAAAGAAGTTTTTCATATAAAAATTTCAATTTTTTAGGTTTTGGGTGGATTTTTCAATTTTTTGGGGGTGGTCACGAATTAAAGTCCTTTTCGCTCTAGGACGCTTAGTTTAGGAGATATGGGCAAAAGAAGTTTTTCATATAAAAATTTCAATTTTTTTAGGTTTTGGGTGGATTTTTCAATTTTTTGAGGGTGGTCATGAATTAAAGTCCTTTTCGCTCTAGTAGGCTTAGTTTAGGAGATATGGGCAAAAGAAGTTTTTCATATAAAAATTTTAATTTATTTTAGGTTTTGGGTGGATTTTTCAATTTTTTGAGGGTGGTCACGAATTAAAGTCCTTTTCGCTCTAGGACGCATATTTAAGGAGATATGGACAAAAGAAGTTTTTCATATAAAAATTTCAATTTTTTTAGGTTTTGGGTGGATTTTTCAATTTTTTGGGGGTGGTCACGAATGAAAGTCCTTTTCGCTCTAGGACGCTTAGTTTAGGAGATATGGGCAAAAGAAGTTTTTCATATAAAAATTTCAATTTTTTTAGGTTTTGGGTGGATTTTTCAATTTTTTGAGGGTGGTCACGAATTAAAGTCCTTTTCGCTCTAGGACGCTTAGTTTAGGAGATATGGGCAAAAGAAGTTTTTCATATAAAAATTTTAATTTATTTTAGGTTTTGGGTGGATTTTTCAATTTTTTGAGGGTGGTCACGAATTAAAGTCCTTTTCGCTCTAGGACGCATATTTAAGGAGATATGGACAAAAGAAGTTTTTCATATAAAAATTTCAATTTTTTTAGGTTTTGGGTGGATTTTTCAATTTTTTCGGGGTGGTCACGAATGAAAGTCCTTTTCGCTCTAGGACGCTTAGTTTAGGAGATATGGGCAAAAGAAGTTTTTCATATAAAAATTTCAATTTTTTTAGGTTTTGGGTGGATTTTTCAATTTTTTGAGGGTGGTCACGAATTAAAGTCCTTTTCGCTCTAGGACGCTTAGTTTAGGAGATATGGGCAAAAGAAGTTTTTCATATAAAAATTTCAATTTTTTTAGGTTTTGGGTGGATTTTTCAATTTTTTGGGGGTGGTCACGAATTAAAGTCCTTTTCGCTCTAGGACGCATATTTAAGGAGATATGGACAAAAGAAGTTTTTCGTATAAAAATTTCAATTTTTTTAGGTTTTGGGTGGATTTTTCAATTTTTTGGGGGTGGTCACGAATTAAAGTCCTTTTCGCTCTAGGGCGCATATTTAAGGAGATATGGACAAAAGAAGTTTTTCATATAAAAATTTAAATTTTTTTAGGTTTTGGGTGGATTTTTCAATTTTTTGGGGGTGGTCACGAATTAAAGTCCTTTTCGCTCTAGGACGCTTAGTTTAGGAGATATGGACAAAAGAAGTTTTTCATATAAAAATTTAAATTTTTTTTAGGTTTTGGGTGGATTTTTCAATTTTTTGGGGGTGGTCACGAATTAAAGTCCTTTTCGCTCTAGGACGCTTAGTTTAGGAGATATGGGCAAAAGAACTTTTTCATATAAAAATTTAAATTTTTTTAGGTTTTGGGTGGATTTTTCAATTTTTTGGGTGTGGTCACGAATTAAAGTCCTTTTCGCTCTAGGACGCATATTTAAGGAGATATGGGCAAAAGAAGTTTTTCATATAAAAATTTCAATTTTTTTAGGTTTTGGGTGGATTTTTCAATTTTTTGGGGGTGGTCACGAATTAAAGACCTTTTCGCTCTAGGACGCATATTTAAGGAGATATGGGCAAAAGAAGTTTTTCATATAAAAATTTCAATTTTTTTTAGGTTTTGGGTGGATTTTTTAATTTTTTGAGGGTGGTCACGAATTAAAGTCCTTTTCGCTCTAGGACGCATATTTAAGGAGATATGGGCAAAAGAAGTTTTTCATATAAAAATTTCAATTTTTTTAGGTTTTGGGTGGATTTTTCAATTTTGTGAGGGTGGTCATGAATTAAAGTCCTTTTCGCTCTAGGACGCTTAGTTTAGGAGATATGGGCAAAAGAAGTTTTTCATACAAAAATATCAATTTTTTTAGGTTTTGGGTGGATTTTTCAATTTTTTGCGGGTGGTCACGAATTAAAGTCCTTTTCGCTCTAGGACGCTTAGTTTAGGAGATATGGGCAAAAGAAGTTTTTCATATAAAAATTTCAATTTTTTTTAGGTTTTAGGTGGATTTTTCAATTTTTTGAGGGTGGTCACGAATTAAAGTCCTTTTCGCTCTAGGACGCTTAGTTTAGGAGATATATGCAAAAGAAGTTTTTCATATAAAAATTTCAATTTTTTTTAGGTTTTGGGTGGATTTTTCAATTTTTTGGGGGTGGTCACGAATTAAAGTCCTTTTCGCTCTAGGACGCTTAGTTTAGGAGATATGGGCAAAAGAAGTTTTTCATATAAAAATTTCAATTTTTTTTAGGTTTTAGGTGGATTTTTCAATTTTTTGAGAGTGGTCACGAATTAAAGTCCTTTTCGCTCTAGGGCGCATATTTAAGGAGATATGGGCAAAAGAAGTTTTTCATATAAAAATTTGCATTTTTTTGGGTTTGGGTGGATTTTTCAATTTTTTGAGGGTGGTCACGAATTAAAGTCCTTTTCGCTCTAGGACGCATATTTAAGGAGATATGGACAAAAGAAGTTTTTCATATAAAAATTTCAATTTTTTTAGGTTTTGGGTGGATTTTTCAATTTTTTGGGGGTGGTCACGAATTAAAGTCCTTTTCGCTCTAGGACGCATATTTAAGGAGATATGGGCAAAAGAAGTTTTTCATATAAAAATTTCAATTTTTTTAGGTTTTGGGTGGATTTTTCAATTTTTTGGGGGTGGTCACGAATTAAAGTCCTTTTCGCTCTAGGACGCTTAGTTTAGGAGATATATGCAAAAGAAGTTTTTCATATAAAAATTTAAATTTTTTTTAGGTTTTGGGTGGATTTTTCAATTTTTTGGGGGTGGTCACGAATTAAAGTCCTTTTCGCTCTAGGACGCTTAGTTTAGGAGATATGGGCAAAAGAAGTTTTTCATATAAAAATTTAAATTTTTTAGGTTTTGGGTGGATTTTTCAATTTTTTGAGGGTGGTCACGAATTAAAATCCTTTTCGCTCTAGGACGCATATTTAAGGAGATATGGACAAAAGAAGTTTTTCGTATAAAAATTTCAATTTTTTTAGGTTTTGGGTGGATTTTTCAATTTTTTGGGGGTGGTCACGAATTAAAGTCCTTTTCGCTCTAGGGCGCATATTTAAGGAGATATGGACAAAAGAAGTTTTTCATATAAAAATTTAAATTTTTTTAGGTTTTGGGTGGATTTTTCAATTTTTTGGGGGTGGTCACGAATTAAAGTCCTTTTCGCTCTAGGACGCTTAGTTTAGGAGATATGGGCAAAAGAAGTTTTTCATGGATCGGTGGATTTTTTCAATTTTTTGGGGTGGTCATGAATTAAAGTCCTTTTCGCTCTAGGACGCTTAGTTTAGGAGATATGGGCAAAAGAAGTTTTTCATATAAAAATTTCAATTTTTTAGGTTTTGGGTGGATTTTTCAATGTTTTGGGGGTGGTCACGAATTAAAGTCCTTTTCGCTCTAGGACGCATATTTAAGGAGATATGGGCAAAAGAAGTTTTTCATATAAAAATTTCAATTTTTTTAGGTTTTGGGTGGATTTTTCAATTTTTTGAGGGTGGTCATGAATTAAAGTCCTTTTCGCTCTAGGACGCTTAGTTTAGGAGATATGGGCAAAAGAAGTTTTTCATATAAAAATTTCATTTTTTTAGGTTTTGGGTGGATTTTTCAATTTTTTGGGGGTGGTCACGAATTAAAGTCCTTTTCGCTCTAGGGCGCATATTTAAGGAGATATGGACAAAAGAAGTTTTTCATATAAAAATTTAAATTTTTTTAGGTTTTGGGTGGATTTTTCAATTTTTTGGGGGTGGTCACGAATTAAAGTCCTTGTCGCTCTAGGACGCATATTTAGGGAGATATGGGCAAAAGAAGTTTTTCATATAAAAATTTCAATTTTTTTAGGTTTTGGGTGGATTTTTCAATTTTTTGAGGGTGGTCACGAATTAAAGTCCTTTTCGCTCTAGGACGCTTAGTTTAGGAGATATGGGCAAAAGAAGTTTTTCATATAAAAATTTCATTTTTTTAGGTTTTGGGTGGATTTTTCAATTTTTTGGGGGTGGTCACGAATTAAAGTCATTTTCGCTCTAGGACGCATATTTAAGGAGATATGGGCAAAAGAAGTTTTTCATATAAAAATTTCAATTTTTTTAGGTTTTGGGTGGATTTTTCAATTTTTTGAGGGTGGTCATGAATTAAAGTCCTTTTCGCTCTAGGACGCTTAGTTTAGGAGATATGGGCAAAAGAAGTTTTTCATATAAAAATTTAAATTTTTTTAGGTTTTGGGTGGATTTTTCAATTTTTTGAGGGTGGTCACGAATTAAAGTTCTTTTCGCTCTAGGACGCATATTTAAGGAGATATGGACAAAAGAAATTTTTCATATAAAAATTTAAATTTTTTTAGGTTTTGGGTGGATTTTTCAATTTTTTGAGGGTGGTCATGAATTAAAGTCCTTTTCGCTCTAGGACGCATATTTAAGGAGATATGGGCAAAAGAAGTTTTTCATATAAAAATTTCAATTTTTTTAGGTTTTGGGTGGATTTTTCAATTTTTTGGGGGTGGTCACGAATTAAAGTCCTTTTCGCTCTAGGGCGCATATTTAAGGAGATATGGGCAAAAGAAGTTTTTCATATAAAAATTTAAATTTTTTAGGTTTTGGGTGGATTTTTCAATTTTTTGGGGGTGGTCACGAATTAAAGTCCTTTTCGCTCTAGGACGCATATTTAAGGAGATATGGGCAAAAGAAGTTTTTCATATAAAAATTTCAATTTTTTTAGGTTTTGGGTGGATTTTTCAATTTTTTGAGGGTGGTCACGAATTAAAGTCCTTTTCGCTCTAGGGCGCATATTTAAGGAGATATGGGCAAAAGAAGTTTTTCATATAAAAATTTCAATTTTTTTAGGTTTTGGGTGGATTTTTCAATTTTTTGGGGGTGGTCACGAATTAAAGTCCTTTTCGCTCTAGGACGCATATTTAAGGAGATATGGGCAAAAGAAGTTTTTCATATAAAAATTTAAATTTTTTTAGGTTTTGGGTGGATTTTTCAATTTTTTGGGGGTGGTCACGAATTAAAGTCCTTTTCGCTCTAGGACGCTTAGTTTAGGAGATATATGCAAAAGAAGTTTTTCATATAAAAATTTCAATTTTTTTTAGGTTTTGGGTGGATTTTTCAATTTTTTGGGGGTGGTCACGAATTAAAGTCCTTTTCGCTCTAGGACGCTTAGTTAGGAGATATGGGCAAAAGAAGTTTTTCATATACAAATTTCAATTTTTTTAGGTTTTGGGTGGATTTTTCAATTTTTTGATGGTGGTCATGAATTAAAGTCCTTTTCGCTCTAGGAGGCTTAGTTTAGGAGATATGGGCAAAAGAAGTTTTTCATATAAAAATTTTAATTTATTTTAGGTTTTGGGTGGATTTTTCAATTTTTTGAGGGTGGTCACGAATTAAAGTCCTTTTCGCTCTAGGACGCATATTTAAGGAGATATGGACAAAAGAAGTTTTTCATATAAAAATTTCAATTTTTTTAGGTTTTGGGTGGATTTTCCAATTTTTTGAGGGTGGTCATGAATTAAAGTCGTTTTCGCTGTAGGACGCTTAGTTTAGGAGATATGGGCAAAAGAAGTTTTTCATATAAAAATTTCAATTTTTTTAGGTTTTGGGTGGATTTTTCAATTTTTTGGGGGTGGTCACGAATTAAGGTCCTTTTCGCTCTAGGACGCATATTTAAGGAGATATGGACAAAAGAAGTTTTTCATATAAAAATTTCAATTTTTTTAGGTTTTGGGTGGATTTTTCAATTTTTTGGGGGTGGTCACGAATTAAAGTCCTTTTCGCTCTAGGACGCATATTTAAGGAGATATGGACAAAAGAAGTTTTTCGTATAAAAATTTCAATTTTTTTAGGTTTTGGGTGGATTTTTCAATTTTTTGGGGGTGGTCACGAATTAAAGTCCTTTTCGCTCTAGGGCGCATATTTAAGGAGATATGGACAAAAGAAGTTTTTCATATAAAAATTGAATTTTTTTTAGGTTTTGGGTGGATTTTTCAATTTTTTGGGGGTGGTCACGAATTAAAGTCCTTTTCGCTCTAGGAAGCTTAGTTTAGGAGATATGGGCAAAAGAAGTTTTTCATATAAAAATTTAAATTTTTTTTAGGTTTTGGGTGGATTTTTCAATTTTTTGGGGGTGGTCATGAATTAAAGTCATTTTCGCTCTAGGACGCTTAGTTTAGGAGATATGGGCAAAAGAAGTTTTTCATATAAAAATTTCAATTTTTTTTAGGTTTTAGGTGGATTTTTCAATTTTTTGGGGGTGGTCACGAATTAAAGTCCTTTTCGCTCTAGGGCGCATATTTAAGGAGATATGGGCAAAAGAAGTTTTTCATATAAAAATTTGCATTTTTTTTGGGTTTGGGTGGATTTTTCAATTTTTTGAGGGTGGTCACGAATTAAAGTCATTTTCGCTCTAGGACGCTTAGTTGAGGAGATATGGGCAACAGAAGTTTTTCATTAAAAATTTCAATTTTTTTAGGTTTTGGGTGGATTTTTCAATTTTTTGAGGGTGGTCATGAATTAAAGTCCTTTTCGCTCTAGGACGCTTAGTTTAGGAGATATGGGCAAAAGAAGTTTTTCATATAAAAGTTTCAATTTTTTTAGGTTTTGGGTGGATTTTTCAATTTTTTGAGGGTGGTCATGAATTAAAGTCCTTTTCGCTCTAGGACGCATATTTAAGGAGATATGGGCAAAAGAAGTTTTTCATATAAAAATTTCAATTTTTTTAGGTTTTGGGTGAATTTTTCAATTTTTTGGGGGTGGTCACGAATTAAAGTCCTTTTCGCTCTAGGGCGCATATTTAAGGAGATATGGGCAAAAGAAGTTTTTCATATAAAAATTTAAATTTTTTAGGTTTTGGGTGGATTTTTCAATTTTTTGGGGGTGGTCACGAATTAAAGTCCTTTTCGCTCTAGGACGCATATTTAAGGAGATATGGGCAAAAGAAGTTTTTCATATAAAAATTTCAATTTTTTTAGGTTTTGGGTGGATTTTTCAATTTTTTGAGGGTGGTCACGAATTAAAGTCCTTTTCGCTCTAGGGCGCATATTTAAGGAGATATGGGCAAAAGAAGTTTTTCATATAAAAATTTCAATTTTTTTAGGTTTTGGGTGGATTTTTCAATTTTTTGGGGGTGGTCACGAATTAAAGTCCTTTTCGCTCTAGGACGCATATTTAAGGAGATATGGGCAAAAGAAGTTTTTCATATAAAAATTTAAATTTTTTTAGGTTTTGGGTGGATTTTTCAATTTTTTGGGGGTGGTCACGAATTAAAGTCCTTTTCGCTCTAGGACGCTTAGTTTAGGAGATATATGCAAAAGAAGTTTTTCATATAAAAATTTCAATTTTTTTAGGTTTTGGGTGGATTTTTCAATTTTTTGATGGTGGTCATAAATTAAAGTCCTTTTCGCTCTAGGAGGCTTAGTTTAGGAGATATGGGCAAAAGAAGTTTTTCATATAAAAATTTTAATTTATTTTAGGTTTTGGGTGGATTTTTCAATTTTTTGAGGGTGGTCACGAATTAAAGTCCTTTTCGCTCTAGGACGCATATTTAAGGAGATATGGACAAAAGAAGTTTTTCATATAAAAATTTCATTTTTTTTAGGTTTTGGGTGGATTTTTCAATTTTTTGAGGGTGGTCATGAATTAAAGTCCTTTTCGCTGTAGGACGCTTAGTTTAGGAGATATGGGCAAAAGAAGTTTTTCATATAAAAATTTCAATTTTTTAGGTTCTGGGTGGATTTTTCAATTTTTTGGGGGTGGTCACGAATTAAAGTCCTTTTCGCTCTAGGACGCATATTTGAGATATGGACAAAAGAAGTTTTTCATATAAAAATTTCAATTTTTTTAGGTTTTGGGTGGATTTTTCAATTTTTTGGGGGTGGTCACGAATTAAAGTCCTTTTCGCTCTAGGACGCATATTTAAGGAGATATGGACAAAAGAAATTTTTCGTATAAAAATTTCAATTTTTTTAGGTTTTGGGTGGATTTTTCAATTTTTTGGGGGTGGTCACGAATTAAAGTCCTTTTCGCTCTAGGGCGCATATTTAAGGAGATATGGACAAAAGAAGTTTTTCATATAAAAATTGAAATTTTTTTAGGTTTTGGGTGGATTTTTCAATTTTTTGGGGGTGGTCACGAATTAAAGTCCTTTTCGCTCTAGGAAGCTTAGTTTAGGAGATATGGGCAAAAGAAGTTTTTCATATAAAAATTTAAATTTTTTTTAGGTTTTGGGTGGATTTTTCAATTTTTTGGGGGTGGTCATGAATTAAAGTCCTTTTCGCTCTAGGACGCTTAGTTTAGGAGATATGGGCAAAAGAAGTTTTTCATATAAAAATTTCAATTTTTTTTAGGTTTTAGGTGGATTTTTCAATTTTTTGAGGGTGGTCACGAATTAAAGTCCTTTTCGCTCTAGGGCGCATATTTAAGGAGATATGGGCAAAAGAAGTTTTTCATATAAAAATTTGCATTTTTTTTGGGTTTGGGTGGATTTTTCAATTTTTTGAGGGTGGTCACGAATTAAAGTCATTTTCGCTCTAGGACGCTTAGTTTAGGAGATATGGGCAACAGAAGTTTTTCATATAAAAATTTCAATTTTTTTTAGGTTTTGGGTGGATTTTTTAATTTTTTGAGGGTGGTCACGAATTAAAGTCCTTTTCGCTCTAGGGCGCATATTTAAGGAGATATGGGCAAAAGAAGTTTTTCAGATAAAAATTTCAATTTTTTTAGGTATTGGGTGGATTTTTCAATTTTTTGGGGGTGGTCACGAATTAAAGTCCTTTTCGCTCTAGGACGCATATTTAAGGAGATATGGACAAAAGAAGTTTTTCATATAAAAATTTCAATTTTTTTAGGTTTTGGGTGGATTTTTCAATTTTTTGGGGGTGGTCACGAATTAAAGTCCTTTTCGCTCTAGGACGCATATTTAAGGAGATATGGGCAAAAGAAGTTTTTCATATAAAAATTTCAATTTTTTTAGGTTTTGGGTGGATTTTTCAATTTTTTGGGGGTGGTCACGAATTAAAGTCCTTTTCGCTCTAGGGCGCATATTTAAGGAGATATGGGCAAAAGAAGTTTTTCATATAAAAATTTAAATTTTTTAGGTTTTGGGTGGATTTTTCAATTTTTTGGGGGTGGTCACGAATTAAAGTCCTTTTCGCTCTAGGACGCATATTTAAGGAGATATGGGCAAAAGAAGTTTTTCATATAAAAATTTCAATTTTTTTAGGTTTTGGGTGGATTTTTTAATTTTTTGAGGGTGGTCACGAATTAAAGTCCTTTTCGCTCTAGGGCGCATATTTAAGGAGATATGGGCAAAAGAAGTTTTTCATATAAAAATTTCAATTTTTTTAGGTTTTGGGTGGATTTTTCAATTTTTTGGGGGTGGTCACGAATTAAAGTCCTTTTCGCTCTAGGACGCATATTTAAGGAGATATGGGCAAAAGAAGTTTTTCATATAAAAATTTAAATTTTTTTAGGTTTTGGGTGGATTTTTCAATTTTTTGGGGGTGGTCACGAATTAAAGTCCTTTTCGCTCTAGGACGCTTAGTTTAGGAGATATATGCAAAAGAAGTTTTTCATATAAAAATTTCAATTTTTTTAGGTTTTGGGTGGATTTTTCAATTTTTTGATGGTGGTCATAAATTAAAGTCCTTTTCGCTCTAGGAGGCTTAGTTTAGGAGATATGGGCAAAAGAAGTTTTTCATATAAAAATTTTAATTTATTTTAGGTTTTGGGTGGATTTTTCAATTTTTTGAGGGTGGTCACGAATTAAAGTCCTTTTCGCTCTAGGACGCATATTTAAGGAGATATGGACAAAAGAAGTTTTTCATATAAAAATTTCATTTTTTTTAGGTTTTGGGTGGATTTTTCAATTTTTTGAGGGTGGTCATGAATTAAAGTCCTTTTCGCTGTAGGACGCTTAGTTTAGGAGATATGGGCAAAAGAAGTTTTTCATATAAAAATTTCAATTTTTTAGGTTCTGGGTGGATTTTTCAATTTTTTGGGGGTGGTCACGAATTAAAGTCCTTTTCGCTCTAGGACGCATATTTGAGATATGGACAAAAGAAGTTTTTCATATAAAAATTTCAATTTTTTTAGGTTTTGGGTGGATTTTTCAATTTTTTGGGGGTGGTCACGAATTAAAGTCCTTTTCGCTCTAGGACGCATATTTAAGGAGATATGGACAAAAGAAATTTTTCGTATAAAAATTTCAATTTTTTTAGGTTTTGGGTGGATTTTTCAATTTTTTGGGGGTGGTCACGAATTAAAGTCCTTTTCGCTCTAGGGCGCATATTTAAGGAGATATGGACAAAAGAAGTTTTTCATATAAAAATTGAAATTTTTTTAGGTTTTGGGTGGATTTTTCAATTTTTTGGGGGTGGTCACGAATTAAAGTCCTTTTCGCTCTAGGAAGCTTAGTTTAGGAGATATGGGCAAAAGAAGTTTTTCATATAAAAATTTAAATTTTTTTTAGGTTTTGGGTGGATTTTTCAATTTTTTGGGGGTGGTCATGAATTAAAGTCCTTTTCGCGCTAGGACGCTTAGTTTAGGAGATATGGGCAAAAGAAGTTTTTCATATAAAAATTTCAATTTTTTTTAGGTTTTAGGTGGATTTTTCAATTTTTTGAGGGTGGTCACGAATTAAAGTCCTTTTCGCTCTAGGGCGCATATTTAAGGAGATATGGGCAAAAGAAGTTTTTCATATAAAAATTTGCATTTTTTTTGGGTTTGGGTGGATTTTTCAATTTTTTGAGGGTGGTCACGAATTAAAGTCATTTTCGCTCTAGGACGCTTAGTTTAGGAGATATGGGCAACAGAAGTTTTTCATATAAAAATTTCAATTTTTTTTAGGTTTTGGGTGGATTTTTTAATTTTTTGAGGGTGGTCACGAATTAAAGTCCTTTTCGCTCTAGGGCGCATATTTAAGGAGATATGGGCAAAAGAAGTTTTTCAGATAAAAATTTCAATTTTTTTAGGTATTGGGTGGATTTTTCAATTTTTTGGGGGTGGTCACGAATTAAAGTCCTTTTCGCTCTAGGACGCATATTTAAGGAGATATGGACAAAAGAAGTTTTTCATATAAAAATTTCAATTTTTTTAGGTTTTGGGTGGATTTTTCAATTTTTTGGGGGTGGTCACGAATTAAAGTCCTTTTCGCTCTAGGACGCATATTTAAGGAGATATGGGCAAAAGAAGTTTTTCATATAAAAATTTCAATTTTTTTAGGTTTTGGGTGGAATTTTCAATTTTTTGGGGGTGGTCACGAATTAAAGTCCTTTTCGCTCTAGGACGCTTAGTTTAGGAGATATATGCAAAAGAAGTTTTTCATATAAAAATTTCCATTTTTTTTTAGCTTTTGGGTGGATTTTTCAATTTTTTGGGGGTGGTCACGAATTAAAGTCCTTTTCGCTCTAGGACGCTTAGTTTAGGAGATATGGGCAAAAGAAGTTTTTCATATCAAAATTTCAATTTTTTTAGGTTTTGGGTGGATTTTTCAATTTTTTGAGGGTGGTCATGAATTAAAGTCCTTTTCGCTCTAGGAGGCTTAGTTTATGAGATATGGGCAAAAGAAGTTTTTCATATAAAAATTTTAATTTATTTTAGGTTTTGGGTGGATTTTTCAATTTTTTGAGGGTTGTCACGAATTAAAGTCCTTTTCGCTCTAGGACGCATATTTAAGGAGATATGGACAAAAGAAGTTTTTCATATAAAAATTTGCATTTTTTTTGGGTTTGGGTGGATTTTTTCAATTTTTTGAGGGTGGTCACGAATTAAAGTCATTTTCGCACTAGGACGCTTAGTTTAGGAGATATGGGCAACAGAAGTTTTTCATATAAAAATTTCAATTTTTTTAGGTTTTGGGTGGATTTTTTAATTTTTTGAGGGTGGTCACGAATTAAAGTCCTTTTCGCTCTAGGGCGCATATTTAAGGAGATATGGGCAAAAGAAGTTTTTCATATAAAAATTTCAATTTTTTTAGGTATTGGGTGGATTTTTCAATTTTTTGGGGGTGGTCACGAATTAAAGTCCTTTTCGCTCTAGGACGCATATTTAAGGAGATATGGACAAAAGAAGTTTTTCATATAAAAATTTCAATTTTTTTAGGTTTTGGGTGGATTTTTCAATTTTTTGGGGGTGGTCACGAATTAAAGTCCTTTTCGCTCTAGGACGCATATTTAAGGAGATATGGGCAAAAGAAGTTTTTCATATAAAAATTTCAATTTTTTTAGGTTTTGGGTGGATTTTTCAATTTTTTGGGGGTGGTCACGAATTAAAGTCCTTTTCGCTCTAGGACGCTTAGTTTAGGAGATATATGCAAAAGAAGTTTTTCATATAAAAATTTCCATTTTTTTTTAGGTTTTGGGTGGATTTTTCAATTTTTTGGGGGTGGTCACGAATTAAAGTCCTTTTCGCTCTAGGACGCTTAGTTTAGGAGATATGGGCAAAAGAAGTTTTTCATATAAAAATTTCAATTTTTTTAGGTTTTGGGTGGATTTTTCAATTTTTTGAGGGTGGTCATGAATTAAAGTCCTTTTCGCTGTAGGAGGCTTAGTTTATGAGATATGGGCAAAAGAAGTTTTTCATATAAAAATTTAAATTTATTTTAGGTTTTGGGTGGATTTTTCAATTTTTTGAGGGTTGTCACGAATTAAAGTCCTTTTCGCTCTAGGACGCATATTTAAGGAGATATGGACAAAAGAAGTTTTTCATATAAAAATTTCAATTTTTTTAGGTTTTGGGTGGATTTTTCAATTTTTTGGGGGTGGTCACGAATTAAAGTCCTTTTCGCTCTAGGACGCATATTTAAGGAGATATGGGCAAAAGAAGTTTTTCATATAAAAATTTCAATTTTTTTAGGTTTTGGGTGGATTTTTCAATTTTTTGAGGGTGGTCATGAATTAAAGTCCTTTTCGCTCTAGGACGCTTAGTTTAGGAGATATGGGCAAAAGAAGTTTTTCATATAAAAATTTCAATTTTTTTAGGTTTTGGGTGGATTTTTCAATTTTTTGAGGGTGGTCACGAATTAAAGTCCTTTTCGCTCTAGGACGCTTAGTTTAGGAGATATGGGCAAAAGAAGTTTTTCATATAAAAATTTCAATTTTTTTAGGTTTTGGGTGGATTTTTCAATTTTTTGAGGGTGGTCACGAATTAAAGTCCTTTTCGCTCTAGGGCGCATATTTAAGGAGATATGGACAAAAGAAGTTTTTCATATAAAAATTTAAATTTTTTTTTAGGTTTTGGGTGGATTTTTCAATTTTTTGGGGGTGGTCACGAATTAAAGTCCTTTTCGCTCTAGGACGCTTAGTTTAGGAGATATGGGCAAAAGGAGTTTTTCATATAAAAATTTAAATTTTTTTTAGGTTTTGAGGGTGGTCACGAATTAAAGTCCTTTTCGCTCTAGGACGCATATTTAAGGAGATATGGACAAAAGAAGTTTTTCGTATAAAAATTTCAATTTTTTTAGGTTTTGGGTGGATTTTTCAATTTTTTGGGGGTGGTCGCTCTAGGACGCATATTTAAGGAGATATGGGCAAAAGAAGTTTTTCATATAAAAATTTCAATTTTTTTAGGTTTTGGGTGGATTTTTCAATTTTTTGAGGGTGGTCATGAATTAAAGTCCTTTTCGCTCTAGGACGCTTAGTTTAGGAGATATGGGCAAAAGAAGTTTTTCATATAAAAATTTCAATTTTTTTAGGTTTTGGGTGGATTTTTCAATTTTTTGGGGGTGGTCACGAATTAAAGTCCTTTTCGCTCTAGGACGCATATTTAAGGAGATATGGGCAAAAGAAGTTTTTCGTATAAAAATTTCAATTTTTTTAGGTTTTGGGTGGATTTTTCAATTTTTTGGGGGTGGTCACGAATTAAAGTCCTTTTCGCTCTAGGACGCATATTTAAGGAGATATGGACAAAAGAAGTTTTTCATATAAAAATTTCAATTGTTTTAGGTTTTGGGTTGATTTTTCAATTTTTTGGGGGTGGTCACGAATTAAAGTCCTTTTCGCTCTAGGACGCATATTTAAGGAGATATGGGCAAAAGAAGTTTTTCATATAAAAATTTCAATTTTTTTAGGGTTTGGGTGGATTTTTCAATTTTTTGGGGGTGGTCACGAATTAAAGTCCTTTTCGCTCTAGGACGCATATTTAAGGAGATATGGGCAAAAGAAGTTTTTCATATAAAAATTTCAATTTTTTTAGGTTTTGGGTGGATTTTTCAATTTTTTGAGGGTGGTCACGAATTAAAGTCCTTTTCGCTCTAGGACGCTTAGTTTAGGAGATATATGCAAAAGAAGTTTTTCATATAAAAATTTCAATTTTTTTTAGGTTTTGGGTGGATTTTTCAATTTTTTGGGGGTGGTCACGAATTAAAGTCCTTTTCGCTCTAGGACGCTTAGTTTAGGAGATATGGGCAAAAGAAGTTTTTCATATAAAAATTTCAATTTTTTTAGGTTTTGGGTGGATTTTTCAATTTTTTGAGGGTGGTCATGAATTAAAGTCCTTTTCGCTCTAGGAGGCTTAGTTTATGAGATATGGGCAAAAGAAGTTTTTCATATAAAAATTTTAATTTTTTTAGGTTTTGGGTGGATTTTTCAATTTTTTGAGGGTGGTCACGAATTAAAGTCCTTTTCGCTCTAGGACGCATATTTAAGGAGATATGGACAAAAGAAGTTTTTCATATAAAAATTTCAATTTTTTTAGGTTTTGGGTGGATTTTTCAATTTTTTGGGGGTGGTCACGAATTAAAGTTCTTTTCGCTCTAGGACGCATATTTAAGGAGATATGGGCAAAAGAAGTTTTTCATATAAAAATTTCAATTTTTTTAGGTTTTGGGTGGATTTTTAAATTTTTTGAGGGTGGTCATGAATTAAAGTCCTTTTCGCTCGAGGACGCTTAGTTTAGGAGATATGGGCAAAAGAAGTTTTTCATATAAAAATTTCAATTTTTTTAGGTTTTGGGTGGATTTTTCAATTTTTTGAGGGTGGTCACGAATTAAAGTCCTTTTCGCTCTAGGACGCTTAGTTTAGGAGATATGGGCAAAAGAAGTTTTTCATATAAAAATTTCAATTTTTTTAGGTTTTGGGTGGATTTTTCAATTTTTTGAGGGTGGTCACGAATTAAAGTCCTTTTCGCTCTAGGACGCATATTTAAGGAGATATGGACAAAAGAAGTTTTTCGTATAAAAATTTCAATTTTTTTAGGTTTTGGGTGGATTTTTCAATTTTTTGGGGGTGGTCACGAATTAAAGTCCTTTTCGCTCTAGGGCGCATATTTAAGGAGATATGGACAAAAGAAGTTTTTCATATAAAAATTTAATTTTTTTTAGGTTTTGGGTGGATTTTTCAATTTTTTGGGGGTGGTCACGAATTAAAGTCCTTTTCGCTCTAGGACGCTTAGTTTAGGAGATATGGGCAAAAGAAGTTTTTCATATAAAAATTTAAATTTTTTTTAGGTTTTGGGTGGATTTTTCAATTTTTTGGGGGTGGTCATGAATTAAAGTCCTTTTCGCTCTAGGACGCTTAGTTTAGGAGATATGGGCAAAAGAAGTTTTTCATATAAAAATTTCAATTTTTTTAGGTTTTGGGTGGATTTTTCAATTTTTTGGGGGTGGTCACGAATTAAAGTCCTTTTCGCTCTAGGACGCTTAGTTTAGGAGATATGGGCAAAAGAAGTTTTTCATATAAAAATTTCAATTTTTTTAGGTTTTGGGTGGATTTTTAAATTTTTTGGGGGTGGTCACGAATTAAAGTCCTTTTCGCTCTAGGACGCTTAGTTTAGGAGATATGGGCAAAAGAAGTTTTTCATATAAAAATTTCAATTTTTTTTAGGTTTTAGGTGGATTTTTCAATTTTTTGAGGGTGGTCACGAATTAAAGTCCTTTTCGCTCTAGGGCGCATATTTAAGGAGATATGGGCAAAAGAAGTTTTTCATATAAAAATTTGCATTTTTTTTGGGTTTGGGTGGATTTTTCAATTTTTTGAGGGTGGTCACGAATTAAAGTCATTTTCGCTCTAGGACGCATATTTAAGGAGATATGGGCAAAAGAAGTTTTTCATATAAAAATTTAAATTTTTTTAGTTTTTGGGTGGATTTTTCAATTTTTTGAGGGTGGTCACGAATTAAAGTCCTTTTCGCTCTAGGACGCTTAGTTTAGGAGATATGGGCAAAAGAAGTTTTTCATATAAAAATTTCAATTTTTTTAGGTTTTGGGTGGATTTTTCAATTTTTTGGGGGTGGTCACGAATTAAAGTCCTTTTCGCTCTAGGACGCATATTTAAGGAGATATGGGCAAAAGAAGTGTTTCATATAAAAATTTCAATTTTTTTAGGTTTTGGGTGGATTTTTCAATTTTTTGGGGGTGGTCACGAATTAAAGTCCTTTTCGCTCTAGGACGCATATTTAAGGAGATATGGGCAAAAGAAGTTTTTCATATAAAAATTTCAATTTTTTTAGGTTTTGGGTGGATTTTTCAATTTTTTGGGGGTGGTCACGAATTAAAGTCCTTTTCGCTCTAGGGCGCATATTTAAGGAGATATGGGCAAAAGAAGTTTTTCATATAAAAATTTAAATTTTTTTAGGTTTTGGGTGGATTTTTCAATTTTTTGGGGGTGGTCACGAATTAAAGTCCTTTTCGCTCTAGGACGCTTAGTTTAGGAGATATGGGCAAAAGAAGTTTTTCATATAAAAATTTCAATTTTTTTAGGTTTTGGGTGGATTTTTCAATTTTTTGGGGGTGGTCACGAATTAAAGTCCTTTTCGCTCTAGGACGCATATTTAAGGAGATATGGACAAAAGAAGTTTTTCGTATAAAAATTTCAATTTTTTTAGGTTTTGGGTGGATTTTTCAATTTTTTGGGGGTGGTCACGAATTAAAGTCCTTTTCGCTCTAGGGCGCATATTTAAGGAGATATGGACAAAAGAAGTTTTTCATATAAAAATTTAAATTTTTTTTAGGTTTTGGGTGGATTTTTCAATTTTTTGGGGGTGGTCATGAATTAAAGTCCTTTTCGCTCTAGGACGCTTAGTTTAGGAGATATGGGAAAAAGAAGTTTTTCATATAAAAATTTCAATTTTTTTAGATTTTGGGTGGATTTTTCAATTTTTTGGGGGTGGTCACGAATTAAAGTCCTTTTCGCTCTAGGACGCATATTTAAGGAGATATGGGCAAAAGAAGTTTTTCATATAAAAATTTAAATTTTTTTAGGTTTTGGGTGGATTTTTCAATTTTTTGAGGGTGGTCACGAATTAAAGTCCTTTTCGCTCTAGGACGCATATTTAAGGAGATATGGGCAAAAGAAGTTTTTCATATAAAAATTTCAATTTTTTTAGGTTTTGGGTGGATTTTTCAATTTTTTGGGGGTGGTCACGAATTAAAGTCCTTTTCGCTCTAGGACGCTTAGTTTAGGAGATATGGGCAAAAGAAGTTTTTCATATAAAAATTTCAATTTTTTTAGGTTTTGGGTGGATTTTTCAATTTTTTGAGGGTGGTCATGAATTAAAGTCCTTTTCGCTCTAGGAGGCTTAGTTTATGAGATATGGGCAAAAGAAGTTTTTCATATAAAAATTTTAATTTTTTTAGGTTTTGGGTGGATTTTTCAATTTTTTGAGGGTGGTCACGAATTAAAGTCCTTTTCGCTCTAGGACGCATATTTAAGGAGATATGGACAAAAGAAGTTTTTCATATAAAAATTTCAATTTTTTTAGGTTTTGGGTGGATTTTTCAATTTTTTGGGGGTGGTCACGAATTAAAGTTCTTTTCGCTCTAGGACGCATATTTAAGGAGATATGGGCAAAAGAAGTTTTTCATATAAAAATTTCAATTTTTTTAGGTTTTGGGTGGATTTTTAAATTTTTTGAGGGTGGTCATGAATTAAAGTCCTTTTCGCTCGAGGACGCTTAGTTTAGGAGATATGGGCAAAAGAAGTTTTTCATATAAAAATTTCAATTTTTTTAGGTTTTGGGTGGATTTTTCAATTTTTTGAGGGTGGTCACGAATTAAAGTCCTTTTCGCTCTAGGACGCTTAGTTTAGGAGATATGGGCAAAAGAAGTTTTTCATATAAAAATTTCAATTTTTTTAGGTTTTGGGTGGATTTTTCAATTTTTTGAGGGTGGTCACGAATTAAAGTCCTTTTCGCTCTAGGACGCATATTTAAGGAGATATGGACAAAAGAAGTTTTTCGTATAAAAATTTCAATTTTTTTAGGTTTTGGGTGGATTTTTCAATTTTTTGGGGGTGGTCACGAATTAAAGTCCTTTTCGCTCTAGGGCGCATATTTAAGGAGATATGGACAAAAGAAGTTTTTCATATAAAAATTTAATTTTTTTTAGGTTTTGGGTGGATTTTTCAATTTTTTGGGGGTGGTCACGAATTAAAGTCCTTTTCGCTCTAGGACGCTTAGTTTAGGAGATATGGGCAAAAGAAGTTTTTCATATAAAAATTTAAATTTTTTTTAGGTTTTGGGTGGATTTTTCAATTTTTTGGGGGTGGTCATGAATTAAAGTCCTTTTCGCTCTAGGACGCTTAGTTTAGGAGATATGGGCAAAAGAAGTTTTTCATATAAAAATTTCAATTTTTTTAGGTTTTGGGTGGATTTTTCAATTTTTTGGGGGTGGTCACGAATTAAAGTCCTTTTCGCTCTAGGACGCTTAGTTTAGGAGATATGGGCAAAAGAAGTTTTTCATATAAAAATTTCAATTTTTTTAGGTTTTGGGTGGATTTTTAAATTTTTTGGGGGTGGTCACGAATTAAAGTCCTTTTCGCTCTAGGACGCTTAGTTTAGGAGATATGGGCAAAAGAAGTTTTTCATATAAAAATTTCAATTTTTTTTAGGTTTTAGGTGGATTTTTCAATTTTTTGAGGGTGGTCACGAATTAAAGTCCTTTTCGCTCTAGGGCGCATATTTAAGGAGATATGGGCAAAAGAAGTTTTTCATATAAAAATTTGCATTTTTTTTGGGTTTGGGTGGATTTTTCAATTTTTTGAGGGTGGTCACGAATTAAAGTCATTTTCGCTCTAGGACGCATATTTAAGGAGATATGGGCAAAAGAAGTTTTTCATATAAAAATTTAAATTTTTTTAGTTTTTGGGTGGATTTTTCAATTTTTTGAGGGTGGTCACGAATTAAAGTCCTTTTCGCTCTAGGACGCTTAGTTTAGGAGATATGGGCAAAAGAAGTTTTTCATATAAAAATTTCAATTTTTTTAGGTTTTGGGTGGATTTTTCAATTTTTTGGGGGTGGTCACGAATTAAAGTCCTTTTCGCTCTAGGACGCATATTTAAGGAGATATGGGCAAAAGAAGTGTTTCATATAAAAATTTCAATTTTTTTAGGTTTTGGGTGGATTTTTCAATTTTTTGGGGGTGGTCACGAATTAAAGTCCTTTTCGCTCTAGGACGCATATTTAAGGAGATATGGGCAAAAGAAGTTTTTCATATAAAAATTTCAATTTTTTTAGGTTTTGGGTGGATTTTTCAATTTTTTGGGGGTGGTCACGAATTAAAGTCCTTTTCGCTCTAGGGCGCATATTTAAGGAGATATGGGCAAAAGAAGTTTTTCATATAAAAATTTAAATTTTTTTAGGTTTTGGGTGGATTTTTCAATTTTTTGGGGGTGGTCACGAATTAAAGTCCTTTTCGCTCTAGGACGCTTAGTTTAGGAGATATGGGCAAAAGAAGTTTTTCATATAAAAATTTCAATTTTTTTAGGTTTTGGGTGGATTTTTCAATTTGTTGGGGGTGGTCACGAATTAAAGTCCTTTTCGCTCTAGGACGCATATTTAAGGAGATATGGACAAAAGAAGTTTTTCGTATAAAAATTTCAATTTTTTTAGGTTTTGGGTGGATTTTTCAATTTTTTGGGGGTGGTCACGAATTAAAGTCCTTTTCGCTCTAGGGCGCATATTTAAGGAGATATGGACAAAAGAAGTTTTTCATATAAAAATTTAAATTTTTTTTAGGTTTTGGGTGGATTTTTCAATTTTTTGGGGGTGGTCATGAATTAAAGTCCTTTTCGCTCTAGGACGCTTAGTTTAGGAGATATGGGAAAAAGAAGTTTTTCATATAAAAATTTCAATTTTTTTAGATTTTGGGTGGATTTTTCAATTTTTTGGGGGTGGTCACGAATTAAAGTCCTTTTCGCTCTAGGACGCATATTTAAGGAGATATGGGCAAAAGAAGTTTTTCATATAAAAATTTAAATTTTTTTAGGTTTTGGGTGGATTTTTCAATTTTTTGAGGGTGGTCACGAATTAAAGTCCTTTTCGCTCTAGGACGCATATTTAAGGAGATATGGGCAAAAGAAGTTTTTCATATAAAAATTTCAATTTTTTTAGGTTTTGGGTGGATTTTTCAATTTTTTGGGGGTGGTCACGAATTAAAGTCCTTTTCGCTCTAGGGCGTGTGATGGATCGTAGTTGCAAAAATAAAACACTCATGCTTCTTCGACGTTTCGAGAGTAACTGCCCTCCAGTTATTTATTTATCATATTTCATTAGTTCTAAAGTCTAGTAATAGAAATGGTACCAAGTCTTAGTTTGTTAATATCTACCAGAGTTGCCAAACGTTACTTACAAAACTAGGAATAATACTCTAATTAACAACTAAATAAATTCATGAACTTATATTCCTTTACACCTTCCATCTTTGGGAAAAAAAAATGTTGAATCAATACAGTTGATCAGGCTGATTGATTCAATATTTTTTTTTGTCCAAGTTTATTTCATTTTCAATTTCATAGAATAAATTTAATGTAAATTCCTTAAATTATAAGAATTATTATTTAATTAGTATTATTAATTCATTACTATTATTAATTTATTATTTTTATTAATTAACACATGTACATTAAAATGGCCTTATCCTATCTTTATGCACAATTTTTTGTTTTTTCAAATTATTATTATACACTGTAACATTGACTCCATTTATTTCCTTTATGATATACGGACCATCGTAGATATTATTAAATTTATTATATGGTTCTTTCTTTATTAGTACAAGATCGTCTATTTTTAAGTTACAAGGTTTCGCAAAATGATCATAGAATTTTTTATTTCTTTCTTTATGTTTTTCAATAAGTTTCTTTGCCAATGTATGAGACATTTGAAGACGAAATTTTATTTCGTTACAATAATTATCTGCATTGTAAATTGGATCAATTTTATCAAGGTTAAGTTCGTTGGCCATTGTAGGTTGTTTTCCAAATACTAGTTCAAATGGTGTGAATTTGTTATCAAAAACTGAGCTTGAAGTGGTATTATGAAAAAATGTAAAATATTTTAAATATGTATCCCAATCTGACATATCTTCACCTATATAAGACCTTAGATATTCATTAAAGACTCTGTGGTTTCTTTCTGCTGTTCCAACAGTCTGATGGTGATATGCTGTTGAGAATTTTAATTCAACATTTAATGTTTTGCATAGTTCACAAAATATCTCGTTTTTAAATTCTGTACCTAGATCACATTTAATTGATTTCATATTTCCATATATTAAAATAAAATTTTCAAAAATTGCTTGTGCGACAGTTTTGGCACTTTTATCTGGTATAGGTATTGTAACAAGGTATTTTGTAAAATCACATATTATTGTTAATGCATATTTGTTACCATATTTAGAAGTTGGTAAGGGACCAATGGTGTCAACCACAACTATATCAAAAGGTTTAACAGGCGTCGGTGTTAAAACAAGTTTTTCTGTGTGTCCCTTTCTAACTTTATTGAGATTACATTTTACACAATTTTTTATGAACAATGCAATATCTCTTGTCATTCCTTTCCAAAAATATTTTGTCTTAAGTTTTGCATATAATTTCTTACGTCCGCAGTGACCACCTAAAATTGGATCGTTATGATAAATTTCCATAAGCTTCTGTTTTTGGTCCTTATCGAATACTGTTTCTATCGGCTCTACCAATATAATTTCAAGTGTTTTCAATATTTTATTACCATAGGTTTTAAGATTTTGTATACTGAAAATATTAAAAAAAGAATCATTTTTCGACCATTCTATCTTATAAATGTTGTTACTGTTGGCTCTTTGTTGCAGCCTCAAAAGCATTTCGTCGAAATTCAATGTTTCGTTAACAATATCAACATCTATTGAAAAAATTAGTTTAAATTTGTTATAAACTTTAAGTTTAATAGCATTTATTCTCTCATCTTTATAAAAAATGTCTGATTTTATTTTAGAAACCTTTCTATCGAACTCTTGTGAAAATTTATCATAGACGTTAATTTTATGAGTCTTGGAGTTAGGCAATGGTTTTCTGATGGTTTCATTTTGCTTACACATTGCTCGAGTTGTCACAGCCAAAATGGTTTCATCACTCTTCTCGTTTCTCAATTCGTCAACCGAAATACGAGACAAAGCATCTGCTCCAACATTGTCTTTCCCTTTTATATACTCAATGGTAAAACTATATTCCGATAATTTAAGTCTTATTTTTGTCAATTTTGACGACGGATCTTTCATATTGAAGAGATATACTAAGGGTCTGTGGTCAGTTCTAACAACAAATTCTGTCCCATAAACATAGGGTCGAAATTGGGTAATTGCAAAATATATTGCAAGTAGTTCCTGTTCTATAACTGGTTTCCTTTGTTCAGCTTTGCTAAAAGCTTTAGAAGCATAATACACAGGTAAATCTTCACCATTAAAATTCTGACTCAGAATGGCTCCACAACCAGTTTTGGATGCATCAACTGTGATCATAAATTGTTTTGAAAAGTCCGGGTATTGAAGAATTTTCGGAGATACTAATTCAGTTTTAAGCTTCTCAAAGGCTTCTTGACATTTGGAGTCCCATATAAAAGGCGATTTTTTCCTAGTCACACAATTGAGTGGTGCTGCGAGAGACGCAAAATTAGGTATAAACCTTCTATAGTAATTTGCGAATGCAACAAATCTCTTCACAGCATTTTTGTCTTTCGGTATGGTGTAATTATTTATTACAGATATTTTTGAATCGTCAGGCAATAGTCCGTTAGATGTACATTTATGACCAAGGAAAGTTACTTCTGGTCTAAAAAAATTGCATTTGTAAGGATTGATTTTTAAGTTAAACTTTTTCAAAATCTCGAAAACGCTAACTAAATTCTTCAGATGATGTTCCTTGCTGCACCCTATAACGATTATATCATCAATATACAAAAATGCTTTGTTGGGTTCTAATCCAGAAAAGGCAATGGACATCATTCGAGAAAATGAATTTGGAGCCACATTTAACCCAAAAGGAAGAACTTTCCATCTGTAAGAACCTTGATCTGTACTAAACGATGTCACGTCTCTTGAATCCTCATGTAGTGGGATCTGATGGAATCCGGAAAACAAGTCTATTATTGAAAAATGCTTAGCCCTACCGAGATTGTCAAGAATATCATCTATCCTGGGTAGAGGAAACTTATCCGCGATTAATTTCTTATTGATTGCTCTAAAATCAACACACATGCGATATGTTTTCTTATTATTAGGGCTTTTTTTCGGGACCAATATTAAAGGACTGTTATAATTCGATGTGCTTGGTTCTATTAAGTCACTATCAAGAAGGCTCTGAACTTGTCTTTTTATTTCATTTCTTTGAGCGTATGGTAGTCGATAATTTTTAACATATACTGGCTCATTATCTTTGAGTCTTAATTTTTGCTGATAAAAATTATTTATAGTCATTTTATCGTTCTCTAAAGTGAAAATATCTGAGTAATCCCTACATATTTGCATTAGGTCTGGCTTGATATAACTCGGCATTCTATCACTCAGGACTATTTCCAGATTTTTAATTCGCTCATCAGACGAATTGTCATCATTAATGGAATATATGTAAAAATTAGAAAGATTTTCAAATGTAACGTCATAGTTTTCTACATGTGATGGATCGTTTCATCGGTTGTATTTAGAATTCGAAGCACAGGAGACTTTGAATTTACAACACATTTGCTTATAAGAACACCTCTGCATATTTCCTGCGAATCTATAAAAACTGGTTCTACAGCATTCGCCAATCTAAACACTCTAAATACTTCACATCTTGGTGGAATATAAAATGAGTTGTGATTAATTCCGTGAGAAATTGGTATTATTACCTTTTCACCATGGATAAAAAAAGAAACAGTCATTGAATTGTAATCGATTCTACACCCGTTCGACTTTAAAAAATCTTTTCCTAATATGCCATCTGACGGAATATTAAAAGAATCGGATACAATGTGGAAAACTTGTGGTATTAGATAGTTAGATATTGACAATTTTGTAGCAATTGTACCCATTGATTTTATTGTGTTTGGTGTTATACCCACGATATTAACCGCATTGTTGTGAAATATTGGGACATTATCTTTTAAACTAGATATTTTTAAAATCGATATATCGGCTTGCGAATCTACTAAAAACGAATTGAATTTATGTGTGGCAATACATTTTATTGATATGAAATCTGAGTAGTTTAAATTTAAACTGTATACAGATTTCAAAGTATTCTCTTTAGTCGAATTAGTATTTATTCTCTCTCTTGATGCTCCCTCAGCACTTCTTGCTGAGGGGCTTCTACGTTTAAAGCTCTAACATAAGACCCGTTTCTACTCCATTCCTGTCTCCTGTTATTAACATAATTGTTGTTATTATGTCTGCCCCGATGACTGTCAAAACTTTCTCGCGAATTGTAGTTTTTACGCCCACGATTATTGTTATAGGTGTTTGGTCTATTTGAGTTGTAGTAATTCCTCGGTAATCTAGAATTGTTTCTCTTTTGGTACTCATAGTTTGGTTTATTTTTATAGGAACGCATTGATAAAACCTGATTAGATTTTTCGTTTGTGGACTCTTCAACGATAAGCTTTGCAACAACATCTTTAGGTTCTTTAAATACAGATGACGCCAAAATTGCCTTTACTATGTCCGATCTTGCATTGTTTCTACATATATTCACAGTCTGTTCTATGACCATCTCTTGGGCCTTCTCTTTTGTTATCCCTTCAATTACAAGAGAACGCTGCAGCGCATCTGCCAAGTCTTCAACATTTTTTGAGAAGTCGGAATAGTTGTTATTTTTAATATGTAATGCCGCAATCCTACCAGCAATAACTTTTGAGTTATCGGGCCTAATTCTATTCCTAAAAGTATTTTTTATTTCATCAACACTTAGTATTGTCTCTGGAAGAATTTCTCTTGCCTTCCCATCTAGCTTCGATTTTACAAATGAAATGAGACACGCATTTAAACTGGGCGGTGTAATTTCCTGAATTAAATCAATCTTGTCCAAAAAAGAATTCATTGTAAGTGGATTACCATCATAATTTTCACGAATTATATTGGAACACATGGAAATGAATTTAGTTTTTTCTTCTACGGTAGTCATATTTAGATTTATGATGTCAACACTACTTTTACTTATTGAAAAAGTGTCACTTTCACTCTCAACGTCAGGTTCACATTCAGTACTGCTTTCATCTATTTCACTTCCCGATATATCTGTCAAAACTTCTTTCTTGACTCTCACAAATAAATTCTCACCAAATAGTACTTGTATACGACAATTTAATTTACAAAAACATTTGTACAATAGCTCTCTACAATGCAGAATTTTTTTTTTAACCGCTTCTTCCGTGCTGGAAGTTATTGTATTAATGTATGGTTCCGTATATATCAAAATGTTATTATATGATTCTATTAACAAATTTATGTATTCATCAATTTTTTCCTCTTTGTTTGAAATAGGCCTGTTTTGTAATATTCTCTTTTTAATTTTATAAAAATTCTTAACTAAATCGTTAAAAGTAGCTTGAAAATTTTCTTGAGACATTTACCTAATAAAATTATTTAAATTATTTGAAGGTACAATTTCTTTTATTTACGTAACTCATTTATATTTTGTATTTATATACATCGTTTCACTTTCAAATTCTTACATAAATAACAAGAATAATATAAACAAAGGGGTGAGTTGCAATATTTTTTTTTTGCATTTGTTACATAAAAATATAAATTATTGAATTAAAAATTTATGTTCGATTAAGAATAAATTTAAATAACTTAGAATTACATATCTTGATATGAGTTAAAGTTTTAATACAATGCTTAACCAACCAAAGATTTGAAATATATATATATATATATTTTTTTTTATAAAGAAGTAAACGACGTATATGCGAAATCAGGTTAACCACTTGTCATCTTTGTTATCTTCTCTCTTCATCTCACATTGTTTTGGAATTCTGCTCTCAGTCAAACGGTTCACTCTTATTTATACCAGTTTATTTATTTGAGTTTGCCAGCATGTATAACACTTCCATTACTCTTTATGCATGTCTTTACTAGTTAATGTTTCAAATATCACTAGTTCCATTTTTAACATTTGTATTCACTTGATTTTCAGTTTTTTCTTTCTTTTAATACATTGAATTATAACGGTAAAAAGTATTTAAAGACATGTTGTTTGTCTCCTCTCGATTCTTCAACGATATGTTATTTTTCGGAATAAATTTGCACGTGTCTATATATATATGCAAACGTTTATCAATTTTTTTTTTACGTTGAATATTTTACATGATTTAAACGTGTCATTAATTTTTGCGAATTATGTTATTTTCTCCAGACTTTTAGAATAAATTTTCCAGACTTTTAAAATAAATAAAAGTCACACTTTTTCGAACTTGGCTTTTCACTACAACTTTAAAGTTTTTCGTTAAATATTATTTTTGTTTTAAGTAGTGTTTTTACGTGTAGTTAGCACAAACTATGTGTTTCTTTTTTTAATTTTCATTTAAACCGGTTTAAGACGAATGTCACGGTCGCCATGTGATGGATCGTAGTTGCAAAAATAAAACACTCATGCTTCTTCGACGTTTCGAGAGTAACTGCCCTCCAGTTATTTATTTATCATATTTCATTAGTTCTAAAGTCTAGTAATAGAAATGGTACCAAGTCTTAGTTTGTTAATATCTACCAGAGTTGCCAAACGTTACTTACAAAACTAGGAATAATACTCTAATTAACAACTAAATAAATTCATGAACTTATATTCCTTTACAGGCGCATATTTAAGGAGATATGGGCAAAAGAAGTTTTTCATATAAAAATTTAAATTTTTTTAGGTTTTGGGTGGATTTTTCAATTTTTTGGGGGTGGTCACGAATTAAAGTCCTTTTCGCTCTAGGACGCTTAGTTTAGGAGATATGGGCAAAAGAAGTTTTTCATATAAAAATTTCAATTTTTTTTAGGTTTTGGGTGGATTTTTTAATTTTTTGAGGGTGGTCATGAATTAAAGTCCTTTTCGCTCTAGGGCGCATATTTAAGGAGATATGGGCAAAAGAAGTTTTTCATATAAAAATTTCAATTTTTTTAGGTTTTGGGTGGATTTTTCAATTTTTTGGGGGTGGTCACGAATTAAAGTCCTTTTCGCTCTAGGACGCATATTTAAGGAGATATGGACAAAAGAAGTTTTTCATATAAAAATTTAAATTTTTTTAGGTTTTGGGTGGATTTTTCAATTTTTTGAGGGTGGTCATGAATTAAAGTCCTTTTCGCTCTAGGACGCATATTTAAGGAGATATGGGCAAAAGAAGTTTTTCATATAAAAATTTAAATTTTTTTAGGTTTTGGGTGGATTTTTCAATTTTTTGAGGGTGGTCATGAATTAAAGTCCTTTTCGCTCTAGGACGCATATTTAAGGAGATATGGGCAAAAGAAGTTTTTCATATAAAAATTTCAATTTTTTTAGGTTTTGGGTGGATTTTTCAATTTTTTGAGGGTGGTCATGAATTAAAGTCCTTTTCGCTCTAGGACGCATATTTAAGGAGATATGGGCAAAAGAAGTTTTTCATATAAAAATTTCAATTTTTTTAGGTTTTGGGTGGATTTTTCAATTTTTTGGGGGTGGTCACGAATTAAAGTCCTTTTCGCTCTAGGACGCATATTTAAGGAGATATGGGCAAAAGAAGTTTTTCATATAAAAATTTCAATTTTTTTAGGTTTTGGGTGGATTTTTCAATTTTTTGGGGGTGGTCACGAATTAAAGTCCTTTTCGCTCTAGGACGCTTAGTTTAGGAGATATATGCAAAAGAAGTTTTTCATATAAAAATTTCAATTTTTTTTAGGTTTTGGGTGGATTTTTCAATTTTTTGGGGGTGGTCACGAATTAAAGTCCTTTTCGCTCTAGGACGCTTAGTTTAGGAGATATGGGCAAAAGAAGTTTTCCATATAAAAATTTCAATTTTTTTAGGTTTTGGGTGGATTTTTCAATTTTTTGGGGGTGGTCATGAATTAAAGTCCTTTTCGCTCTAGGAGGCTTAGTTTAGGAGATATGGGCAAAAGAAGTTTTTCATATAAAAATTTTAATTTATTTTAGGTTTTGGGTGGATTTTTCAATTTTTTGGGGGTGGTCACGAATTAAAGTCCTTTTCGCTCTAGGACGCATATTTAAGGAGATATGGACAAAAGAAGTTTTTCATATAAAAATTTCAATTTTTTTAGGTTTTGGGTGGATTTTTCAATTTTTTGGGGGTGGTCACGAATTAAAGTCCTTTTCGCTCTAGGACGCATATTTAAGGAGATATGGGCAAAAGAAGTTTTTCATATAAAAATTTCAATTTTTTTAGGTTTTGGGTGGATTTTTCAATTTTTTGGGGGTGGTCACGAATTAAAGTCCTTTTCGCTCTAAGACGCATATTTAAGGAGATATGGGCAAAAGAAGTTTTTCATATAAAAATTTAAATTTTTTTTAGGTTTTGGGTGGATTTTTCAATTTTTTGGGGGTGGTCATGAATTAAAGTCCTTTTCGCTCTAGGACGCTTAGTTTAGGAGATATGGGCAAAAGAAGTTTTTCATATAAAAATTTCAATTTTTTTAGGTTTTGGGTGGATTTTTCAATTTTTTGGGGGTGGTCACGAATTAAAGTCCTTTTCGCTCTAGGACGCATATTTAAGGAGATATGGGCAAAAGAAGTTTTTCATATAAAAATTTCATTTTTTTTTAGGTTTTGGGTGGATTTTTTAATTTTTTGAGGGTGGTCACGAATTAAAGTCCTTTTCGCTCTAGGGCGCATATTTAAGGAGATATGGGCAAAAGAAGTTTTTCATATAAAAATTTCAATTTTTTTAGGTTTTGGGTGGATTTTTCAATTTTTTGGGGGTGGTCACGAATTAAAGTCCTTTTCGCTCTAGGACGCATATTTAAGGAGATATGGGCAAAAGAAGTTTTTCATATAAAAATTTCAATTTTTTTAGGTTTTGGGTGGATTTTTCAATTTTTTGAGGGTGGTCACGAATTAAAGTCCTTTTCGCTCTAGGACGCTTAGTTTAGGAGATATGGGCAAAAGAAGTTTTTCATATAAAAATTTCAATTTTTTTAGGTTTTGGGTGGATTTTTCAATTTTTTGAGGGTGGTCACGAATTAAAGTCCTTTTCGCTCTAGGACGCTTAGTTTAGGAGATATGGGCAAAAGAAGTTTTTCATATAAAAATTTCAATTTTTTTAGGTTTTGGGTGGATTTTTCAATTTTTTGAGGGTGGTCATGAATTAAAGTCCTTTTCGCTCTAGGACGCTTAGTTTAGGAGATATGGGCAAAAGAAGTTTTTATATAAAAATTTAAATTTTTTTAGTTTTGGGTGGATTTTTCAATTTTTTGAGGGTGGTCATGAATTAAAGTCCTTTTCGCTCTAGGACGCATATTTAAGGAAATATGGGCAAAAGAAGTTTTTCATATAAAAATTTCAATTTTTTTAGGTTTTGGGTGGATTTTTCAATTTTTTGAGGGTGGTCACGAATTAAAGTCCTTTTCGCTCTAGGACGCATATTTAAGGAGATATGGGCAAAAGAAGTTTTTCATATAAAAATTTCAATTTTTTTTAGGTTTTGGGTGGATTTTTTAATTTTTTGAGGGTGGTCACGAATTAAAGTCCTTTTCGCTCTAGGGCGCATATTTAAGGAGATATGGGCAAAAGAAGTTTTTCATATAAAAATTTCAATTTTTTTAGGTTTTGGGTGGATTTTTCAATTTTTTGAGGGTGGTCACGAATTAAAGTCCTTTTCGCTCTAGGACGCATATTTAAGGAGATATGGCAAAAGTAGTTTTTCATATAAAAATTTCAATTTTTTTAGGTTTTGGGTGGATTTTTCAATTTTTTGGGGGTGGTCCCGAATTAAAGTCCTTTTCGCTCTAGGACGCTTAGTTTAGGAGATATGGGCAAAAGAAGTTTTTCATATAAAAATTTCAATTTTTTTTAGGTTTTAGGTGGATTTTTCAATTTTTTGGGGGTGGTCACGAATTAAAGTCCTTTTCGCTCTAGGACTCTTAGTTTAGGAGATATGGGCAAAAGAAGTTTTTCATATAAAAATTTCAATTTTTTTAGGTTTTGGGTGGATTTTTAAATTTTTTGAGGGTGGTCACGAATTAAAGTCCTTTTCGCTCTAGGACGCATATTTAAGGAGATATGGGCAAAAGAAGTTTTTCATATAAAAATTTCAATTTTTTTTAGGTTTTGGGTGGATTTTTTAATTTTTTGAGGGTGGTCACGAATTAAAGTCCTTTTCGCTCTAGGGCGCATATTTAAGGAGATATGGGAAAAAGAAGTTTTTCATATAAAAATTTAAATTTTTTTAGGTTTTGGGTGGATTTTTCAATTTTTTGGGGGTGGTCACGAATTAAAGTCCTTTTCGCTCTAGGACGCATATTTAAGGAGATATGGGCAAAAGAAGTTTTTCATATAAAAATTTCAATTTTTTTAGGTTTTGGGTGGATTTTTCAATTTTTTGAGGGTGGTCACGAATTAAAGTCCTTTTCGCTCTAGGACGCTTAGTTTAGGAGATATGGGCAAAAGAAGTTTTTCATATAAAAATTTCAATTTTTTTAGGTTTTGGGTGGATTTTTCAATTTTTTGGGGTGGTCACGAATTAAAGTCCTTTTCGCTCTAGGACGCTTAGTTTAGGAGATATAGGCAAAAGAAGTTTTTCATATAAAAATTTCAATTTTTTTTAGGTTTTAGGTGGATTTTTAAATTTTTTGAGGGTGGTCACGAATTAAAGTCCTTTTCGCTCTAGGGCGCATATTTAAGGAGATATGGGCAAAAGAAGTTTTTCATATAAAAATTTCAATTTTTTTAGGTTTTGGGTGGATTTTTCAATTTTTTGGGGGTGGTCACGAATTAAAGTCCTTTTCGCTGTAGGACGCATATTTAAGGAGATATGGGCAATAGAAGTTTTTCATATAAAAATTTAAATTTTTTTAGGTTTTGGGTGGATTTTTCAATTTTTTGAGGGTGGTCATGAATTAAAGTCCTTTTCGCTCTAGGACGCTTAGTTTAGGAGATATGGGCAAAAGAAGTTTTTATATAAAAATTTAAATTTTTTTAGTTTTGGGTGGATTTTTCAATTTTTTGAGGGTGGTCATGAATTAAAGTCCTTTTCGCTCTAGGACGCATATTTAAGGAGATATGGGCAAAAGAAGTTTTTCGTATAAAAATTTCAATTTTTTTAGGTTTTGGGTGGATTTTTCAATTTTTTGAGGGTGGTCACGAATTAAAGTCCTTTTCGGTCTAGGACGCATATTTAAGGAGATATGGGCAAAAGAAGTTTTTCATATAAAAATTTCAATTTTTTTTAGGTTTTGGGTGGATTTTTTAATTTTTTGAGGGTGGTCACGAATTAAAGTCATTTTCGCTCTAGGGCGCATATTTAAGGAGATATGGGCAAAAGAAGTTTTTCATAAAAAAATTTAAATTTTTTTAGGTTTTGGGTGGATTTTTCAATTTTTTGGGGGTGGTCACGAATTAAAGTCCTTTTCGCTCTAGGAAGCATATTTAAGGAGATATGGGCAAAAGAAGTTTTTCATATAAAAATTTCAATTTTTTTAGGTTTTGGGTGGATTTTTCAATTTTTTGAGGGTGGTCACGAATTAAAGTCCTTTTCGCTCTAGGACGCATATTTAAGGAGATATGGGCAATAGAAGTTTTTCATATAAAAATTTAAATTTTTTTAGGTTTTGGGTGGATTTTTCAATTTTTTGAGGGTGGTCATGAATTAAAGTCCTTTTCGCTCTAGGACGCTTAGTTTAGGAGATATGGGCAAAAGAAGTTTTTATATAAAAATTTAAATTTTTTTAGTTTTGGGTGGATTTTTCAATTTTTTGAGGGTGGTCATGAATTAAAGTCCTTTTCGCTCTAGGACGCATATTTAAGGAGATATGGGCAAAAGAAGTTTTTCGTATAAAAATTTCAATTTTTTTAGGTTTTGGGTGGATTTTTCAATTTTTTGAGGGTGGTCACGAATTAAAGTCCTTTTCGGTCTAGGACGCATATTTAAGGAGATATGGGCAAAAGAAGTTTTTCATATAAAAATTTCATTTTTTTTAGGTTTTGGGTGGATTTTTTAATTTTTTGAGGGTGGTCACGAATTAAAGTCATTTTCGCTCTAGGGCGCATATTTAAGGAGATATGGGCAAAAGAAGTTTTTCATATAAAAATTTAAATTTTTTTAGGTTTTGGGTGGATTTTTCAATTTTTTGGGGGTGGTCACGAATTAAAGTCCTTTTCGCTCTAGGAAGCATATTTAAGGAGATATGGGCAAAAGAAGTTTTTCATATAAAAATTTAAATTTTTTTAGGTTTTGGGTGGATTTTTCAATTTTTTGAGGGTGGTCACGAATTAAAGTCCTTTTCGCTCTAAGACGCATATTTAAGGAGATATGGACAAAAGTACTTTTTCATATAAAAATTTCAATTTTTTTAGGTTTTGGGTGGATTTTTCAATTTTTTGGGGGTGGTCACGAATTAAAGTCCTTTTCGCTCTAGGACGCTTAGTTTAGGAGATATGGGCAAAAGAAGTTTTTCATATAAAAATTTCAATTTTTTTTAGGTTTTAGGTGGATTTTTCAATTTTTTGAGGGTGGTCACGAATTAAAGTCCTTTTCGCTCTAGGGCGCATATTTAAGGAGATATAGGCAAAAGAAGTTTTTCATATAAAAATTTGCATTTTTTTTGGGTTTGGGTGGATTTTTCAATTTTTTGAGGGTGGTCACGAATTAAAGTCATTTTCGCTCTAGGACGCTTAGTTTAGGAGATATGGGCAACAGAAGTTTTTCATATAAAAATTGCAATTTTTTTTAGGTTTTGGGTGGATTTTTTAATTTTTTGAGGGTGGTCACGAATTAAAGTCCTTTTCGCTCTATGGCGCATATTTAAGGAGATATGGGCAAAAGAAGTTTTTCATATAAAAATTTAAATTTTTTTAGGTTTTGGGTGGATTTTTCAATTTTTTGGGGGTGGTCACGAATTAAAGTCCTTTTCGCTCTAGGACGCTTAGTTTAGGAGATATGGGCAAAAGAAGTTTTTCATATAAAAATTTAAATTTTTTTAGGTTTTGGGTGGATTTTTCAATTTTTTGAGGGTGGTCATGAATTAAAGTCCTTTTCGCTCTAGGACGCTTAGTTTAGGAGATATGGGCAAAAGAAGTTTTTCATATAAAAATTTAAATTTTTTTAGTTTTGGGTGGATTTTTCAATTTTTTGAGGGTGGTCATGAATTAAAGTCCTTTTCGCTCTAGGACGCATATTTAAGGAGATATGGGCAAAAGAAGTTTTTCATATAAAAATTTCAATTTTTTCAGGTTTTGGGTGGATTTTTCAATTTTTTGAGGGTGGTCACGAATTAAAGTCCTTTTCGCTCTAGGGCGCATATTTAAGGAGATATGGGCAAAAGAAGTTTTTCATATAAAAATTTCAATTTTTTTAGGTTTTGGGTGGATTTTTCAATTTTTTGAGGGTGGTCATGAATTAAAGTCCTTTTCGCTCTAGGACGCATATTTAAGGAGATATGGGCAAAAGAAGTTTTTCATATAAAAATTTCAATTTTTTTAGGTTTTGGGTTGATTTTTCAATTTTTTGGGGGTGGTCACGAATTAAAGTCCTTTTCGCTCTAGGGCGCATATTTAAGGAGATATGGGCAAAAGAAGTTTTTCATATAAAAATTTCAATTTTTTTAGGTTTTGGGTGGATTTTTCAATTTTTTGAGGGTGGTCATGAATTAAAGTCCTTTTCGCTCTAGGACGCATATTTAAGGAGATATGGGCAAAAGAAGTTTTTCATATAAAAATTTCAATTTTTTTAGGTTTTGGGTGGATTTTTCAATTTTTTGAGGGTGGTCATGAATTAAAGTCCTTTTCGCTCTAGGACGCATATTTAAGGAGATATGGACAAAAGAAGTTTTTCATATAAAAATTTCAATTTTTTTAGGTTTTGGGTGGATTTTTCAATTTTTTGAGGGTGGTCATGAATTAAAGTCCTTTTCGCTCTAGGACGCATATTTAAGGAGATATGGACAAAAGAAGTTTTTCATATAAAAATTTTAATTTTTTTAGGTTTTGGGTGGATTTTTCAATTTTTGGGGGGTGGTCACGAATTAAAGTCCTTTTCGCTCTAGGACGCATATTTAAGGAGATATGGGCAAAAGAAGTTTTTCATATAAAAATTTCAATTTTTTTAGGTTTTGGGTGGATTTTTCAATTTTTTGGGGGTGGTCACGAATTAAAGTCCTTTTCGCTCTAGGGCGCATATTTAAGGAGATATATGCAAAATAAGTTTTTCATATAAAAATTTCAATTTTTTTTAGGTTTTGGGTGGATTTTTCAATTTTTAGGGGGTGGTCACGAATTAAAGTCCTTTTCGCTCTAGGACGCTTAGTTTAGGAGATATGGGCAAAAGAAGTTTTTCATATAAAAATTTCAATTTTTTTAGGTTTTGGGTGGATTTTTCAATTTTTTGAGGGTGGTCATGAATTAAAGTCCTTTTCGCTCTAGGAGGCTTAGTTTAGGAGATATGGGAAAAAGAAGTTTTTCATATAAAAATTTTAATTTATTTTAGGTTTTGGGTGGATTTTTCAATTTTTTGAGGGTGGTCACGAATTAAAGTCCTTTTCGCTCTAGGACGCATATTTAAGGAGATATGGACAAAAGAAGTTTTTCATATAAAAATTTCATTTTTTTTTAGGTTTTGGTTGGATTTATCAATTTTTTGGGGGTGGTCACGAATTAAAGTCCTTTTCGCTCTAGAACGCATATTTAAGGAGATATGGGCAAAAGAAGTTTTTCATATAAAAATTTAAATTTTTTTAGGTTTTGGGTGGATTTTTCAATTTTTTGAGGGTGGTCATGAATTAAAGTCCTTTTCGCTCTAGGGCGCATATTTAAGGAGATATGGGCAAAAGAAGTTTTTCATATAAAAATTTCATTTTTTTTTAGGTTTAGGGTGGATTTTTCAATTTTTTGAGGGTGGTCACGAATTAAAGTTCTTTTCGCTCTAGGACGCATATTTAAGGAGATATGGACAAAAGAAGTTTTTCATATAAAAATTTCAATTTTTTTAGGTTTTGGGTGGATTTTTCAATTTTTTGAGGGTGGTCATGAATTAAAGTCCTTTTCGCTCTAGGACGCATATTTAAGGAGATATGGACAAAAGAAGTTTTTCATATAAAAATTTTAATTTTTTTAGGTTTTGGGTGGATTTTTCAATTTTTGGGGGGTGGTCACGAATTAAAGTCCTTTTCGCTCTAGGACGCATATTTAAGGAGATATGGGCAAAAGAAGTTTTTCATATAAAAATTTCAATTTTTTTAGGTTTTGGGTGGATTTTTCAATTTTTTGGGGGTGGTCACGAATTAAAGTCCTTTTCGCTCTAGGGCGCATATTTAAGGAGATATATGCAAAAGAAGTTTTTCATATAAAAATTTCAATTTTTTTTAGGTTTTGGGTGGATTTTTCAATTTTTAGGGGGTGGTCACGAATTAAAGTCCTTTTCGCTCTAGGACGCTTAGTTTAGGAGATATGGGCAAAAGAAGTTTTTCATATAAAAATTTCAATTTTTTTAGGTTTTGGGTGGATTTTTCAATTTTTTGAGGGTGGTCATGAATTAAAGTCCTTTTCGCTCTAGGAGGCTTAGTTTAGGAGATATGGGAAAAAGAAGTTTTTCATATAAAAATTTTAATTTATTTTAGGTTTTGGGTGGATTTTTCAATTTTTTGAGGGTGGTCACGAATTAAAGTCCTTTTCGCTCTAGGACGCATATTTAAGGAGATATGGACAAAAGAAGTTTTTCATATAAAAATTTCATTTTTTTTTAGGTTTTGGTTGGATTTATCAATTTTTTGGGGGTGGTCACGAATTAAAGTCCTTTTCGCTCTAGAACGCATATTTAAGGAAGAAGTTTTTCATATAAAAAGAAGTTTTTCATATAAAAATTTAAATTTTTTTAGGTTTTGGGTGGATTTTTCAATTTTTTGAGGGTGGTCATGAATTAAAGTCCTTTTCGCTCTAGGGCGCATATTTAAGGAGATATGGGCAAAAGAAGTTTTTCATATAAAAATTTCATTTTTTTTAGGTTTAGGGTGGATTTTTCAATTTTTTGAGGGTGGTCACGAATTAAAGTTCTTTTCGCTCTAGGACGCATATTTAAGGAGATATGGGCAAAAGAAGTTTTTCATATAAAAATTTAAATTTTTTTAGGTTTTGGGTGGATTTTTCAATTTTTTGGGGGTGCTCACGAATTAAAGTCCTTTTCGCTCTAGGACGCATATTTAAGGAGATATGGGCAAAAGAAGTTTTTCATTTTTTTAGGTTTTGGGTGGATTTTTAAATTTTTTGAGGGTGGTCACGAATTAAAGTCCTTTTCGCTCTAGGGCGCATATTTAAGGAGATATGGGCAAAAGAAGTTTTTCATATAAAAATTTCAATTTTTTAGGTTTTGGGTGGATTTTTCAATTTTTTTGGGGGTGGTCACGAATTAAAGTCCTTTTCGCTCTAGGACGCATATTTAAGGAGATATGGGCAAAAGAAGTTCTTCATATAAAAATTTAAATTTTTTAGGTTTTGGGTGGATTTTTAAATTTTTTGGGGGTGGTCACGAATTAAAGTCCTTTTCGCTCTAGGGCGCATATTTAAGGAGATATGGACAAAAGAAGTTTTTCATATAAAAATTTAAATTTTTTTAGGTTTTGGGTGGATTTTTCAATTTTTTGGGGGTGGTCACGAATTAAAGTCCTTTTCGCTCTAGGACGCTTAGTTTAGGAGATATGGGCAAAAGAAGTTTTTCATATAAAAATTTAAATATTTTTTAGGTTTTGGGTGGATTTTTCAATATTTTGGGGGTGGTCACGAATTAAAGTCCTTTTCGCTCTAGGGCGCATATTTAAGGAGATATGGGCAAAAGAAGTTTTTCATATAAAAATTTAAATTTTTTTAGGTTTTGGGTGGATTTTTAAATTTTTTGGGGGTGGTCACGAATTAAAGTCCTTTTCGCTCTAGGACGCATATTTAAGGAGATATGGGCAAAAGAAGTTTTTCATATAAAAATTTCAATTTTTTTAGGTTTTGGGTGGATTTTTTAATTTTTTGAGGGTGGTCACGAATTAAAGTCCTTTTCGCTCTAGGGCGCATATTTAAGGAGATATGGGCAAAAGAAGTTTTTCTTATAAAAATTTAAATTTTTTTAGGTTTTGGGTGGATTTTTCAATTTTTTGGGGGTGGTCACGAATTAAAGTCCTTTTCGCTCTAGGACGCATATTTAAGGAGATATGGGCAAAAGAAGTTTTTCATATAAAAATTTCAAATTTGTTAGGTTTTGGGTGGATTTTTCAATTTTTTGAGGGTGGTCACGTATTAAAGTCCTTTTCGCTCTAGGACGCTTAGTTTAGGAGATATGGGCAAAAGAAGTTTTTCATATAAAAATTTAAATTTTTTTAGGTTTTGGGTGGATTTTTCAATTTTTTGGGGGTGGTCACGAATTAAAGTCCTTTTCGCTCTAGGACGCTTAGTTTAGGAGATATGGGCAAAAGAAGTTTTTCATATAAAAATTTCAAGTTTTTTAGGTTTTGGGTGGATTTTTCAATTTTTTGGGGGTGGTCACGAATTAAAGTCCTTTTCGCTCTAGGGCGCATATTTAAGGAGATATGGGCAAAAGAAGTTTTTCATATAAAAATTTGCATTTTTTTTTGGGTTTGGGTGGATTTTTCAATTTTTTGATGGTGGTCACGAATTAAAGTCATTTTCGCTCTAGGATGCTTAGTTTAGGAGATATGGGCAACAGAAGTTTTTCATATAAAAATTTCAATTTTTTTTAGGTTTTGGGTGGATTTTTTAATTTTTTGAGGGTGGTCACGAATTAAAGTCCTTTTCGCTCTAGGGCGCATATTTAAGGAGATATGGGCAAAAGAAGTTTTTCATATAAAAATTTAAATTTTTTTAGGTTTTGGGTGGATTTTTCAATTTTTTGGGGGTGGTCACGAATTAAAGTCCTTTTCGCTCTAGGACGCATATTTAAGGAGATATGGGAAGTTTTTCATATAAAAATTTAAATTTTTTTAGGTTTTGGGTGGATTTTTCAATTTTTTGAGGGTGGTCATGAATTAAAGTCCTTTTCGCTCTAGGACGCATATTTAAGGAGATATGGGCAAAAGAAGTTTTTCATATAAAAATTTAAATTTTTTAGGTCATGAATTAAAGTCCTTTTCGCTCTAGGACGCATATTTAAGGAGATATGGGCAAAAGAAGTTTTTCATATAAAAATTTAAATTTTTTTAGGTTTTGGGTGGATTTTTCAATTTTTTGGGGGTGGTCACGAATTAAAGTCCTTTTCGCTCTAGGGCGCATATTTAAGGAGATATGGGCAAAAGAAGTTTTTCATATAAAAATTTAAATTTTTTTAGGTTTTGGGTGGATTTTTCAATTTTTTGGGGGTGGTCACGAATTAAAGTCCTTTTCGCTCTAGGACGCATATTTAAGGAGATATGGGCAAAAGAAGTTTTTCATATAAAAATTTAAATTTTTTTAGGTTTTGGATGGATTTTTCAATTTTTTGAGGGTGGTCACGAATTAAAGTCCTTTTCGCTCTAGGGCGCATATTTAAGGAGATATGGGCAAAAGAAGTTTTTCATATAAAAATTTCAATTTTTTAGGTTTTGGGTGGATTTTTCAATTTTTTGAGGGTGGTCATGAATTAAAGTCCTTTTCGCTCTAGGACGCATATTTAAGGAGATATGGCAAAAGAAGTTTTTCATATAAAAATTTCAATTTTTTTAGGTTTTGGGTGGATTTTTCAATTTTTTGAGGGTGGTCATGAATTAAAGTCCTTTTCGCTCTAGGAGGCTTAGTTTAGGAGATATGGGCAAAAGAAGTTTTTCATATAAAAATTTTAATTTATTTTAGGTTTTGGGTGGATTTTTCAATTATTTGAGGGTGGTCACGAATTAAAGTCCTTTTCGCTCTAGGACGCATATTTAAGGAGATATGGACAAAAGAAGTTTTTCATATAAAAATTTAAATTTTTTTAGGTTTTGGGTGGATTTTTCAATTTTTTGGGGGTGGTCACGAATTAAAGTCCTTTTCGCTCTAGGACGCATATTTAAGGAGATATGGACAAAAGAAGTTTTTCATATAAAAATTTAAATTTTTTTATGTTTTGGGTGGATTTTTCAATTTTTTGAGGGTGGTCATGAATTAAAGTCCTTTTCGCTCTAGGACGCTTAGTTTAGGAGATATGGGCAAAAGAAGTTTTTCATAAAAAATTTCAATTTTTTTAGGTTTTGGGTGGATTTTTCAATTTTTTGGGGGTGGTGACGAATTAAAGCCCTTTTCGCTCTAGGGCGCATATTTAAGGAGATATGGGCAAAAGAAGTTTTTCATATAAAAATTTAAATTTTTTTAGGTTTTGGGTGGATTTTTCAATTTTTTGGGGGTGGTCACGAATTAAAGTCCTTTTCGCTCAAGGACGCTTAGTTTAGGAGATATGGGCAAAAGAAGTTTTTCATATAAAAATTTAAATTTTCTTTAGGTTTTGGGTGGATTTTTCAATTTTTTGGGGGTGGTCATAAATTAAAGTCCTTTTCGCTCTAGGACGCTTAGTTTAGGAGATATGGGCAAAAGAAGTTTTTCATATAAAAATTTCAATTTTTTTAGGTTTTGGGTGGATTTTTCAATTTTTTGGGGGTGGTCACGAATTAAAGTCCTTTTCGCTCTAGGACGCATATTTAAGGAGATATGGGCAAAAGAAGTTTTTCATATAAAAATTTCAATTTTTTTAGGTTTTGGGTGGATTTTTCAATTTTTTGAGGGTGGTCACGAATTAAAGTCCTTTTCGCTCTAGGACGCATATTTAAGGAGATATGGGCAAAAGAAGTTTTTCATATAAAAATTTCAATTTTTTTTAGGTTTTGGGTGGATTTTTTAATTTTTTGAGGGTGGTCACGAATTAAAGTCCTTTTCGCTCTAGGGCGCATATTTAAGGAGATATGGGCAAAAGAAGTTTTTCATATAAAAATTTAAATTTTTTTAGGTTTTGGGTGGATTTTTCAATTTTTTGGGGGTGGTCACGAATTAAAGTCCTTTTCGCTCTAGGACGCTTAGTTTAGGAGATATGGGCAAAAGCAGTTTTTCATATAAAAATTTCAATTTTTTTAGGTTTTAGGTGGATTTTTCAATTTTTTGAGGGTGGTCACGAATTAAAGTCCTTTTCGCTCTAGGGCGCATATTTAAGGAGATATGGGCAAAAGAAGTTTTTCATATAAAAATTTGCATTTTTTTTGGGTTTGGGTGGATTTTTCAATTTTTTGATGGTGGTCACGAATTAAAGTCATTTTCGCTCTAGGACGCTTAGTTTAGGAGATATGGGCAACAGAAGTTTTTCATATAAAAATTTCAATTTTTTTTTAGGTTTTGGGTGGATTTTTTAATTTTTTGAGGGTGGTCACGAATTAAAGTCCTTTTCGCTCTAGGGCGCATATTTAAGGAGATATGGGCAAAAGAAGTTTTTCATATAAAAATTTAAATTTTTTTAGGTTTTGGGTGGATTTTTCAATTTTTTGGGGGTGGTCACGAATTAAAGTCCTTTTCGCTCTAGGACGCATATTTAAGGAGATATGGGCAAAAGAAGTTTTTCATATAAAAATTTCAATTTTTTTAGGTTTTGGGTGGATTTTTCAATTTTTTGGGGGTGGTCACGAATTAAAGTCCTTTTCGCTCTAGGACGCATATTTAAGGAGATATGGGCAAAAGAAGTTTTTCATATAAAAATTTAAATTTTTTTAGGTTTTGGGTGGATTTTTCAATTTTTTGAGGGTGGTCATGAATTAAAGTCCTTTTCGCTCTAGGACGCTTAGTTTAGGAGATATGGGCAAAAGAAGTTTTTCATATAAAAATTTCAATTTTTTTAGGTTTTGGGTGGATTTTTCAATTTTTTGAGGGTGGTCACGAATTAAAGTCCTTTTCGCTCGAGGACGCTTAGTTTAGGAGATATGGGCAAAAGAAGTTTTTCATATAAAAATTTAAATTTTTTTAGGTTTTGGGTGGATTTTTCAATTTTTTGGGGGTGGTCACGAATTAAAGTCCTTTTCGCTCTAGGACGCTTAGTTTAGGAGATATGGGCAAAAGCAGTTTTTCATATAAAAATTTCAATTTTTTTTAGGTTTTAGGTGGATTTTTCAATTTTTTGAGGGTGGTCACGAATTAAAGTCCTTTTCGCTCTAGGGCGCATATTTAAGGAGATATGGGCAAATGAAGTTTTTCATATAAAAATTTGCATTTTTTTTGGGTTTGGGTGGATTTTTCAATTTTTTGATGGTGGTCACGAATTAAAGTCATTTTCGCTCTAGGACGCTTAGTTTAGGAGATATGGGCAACAGAAGTTTTTCATATAAAAATTTCAATTTTTTTTAGGTTTTGGGTGGATTTTTTAATTTTTTGAGGGTGGTCACGAATTAAAGTCCTTTTCGCTCTAGGGCGCATATTTAAGGAGATATGGGCAAAAGAAGTTTTTCATATAAAAATTTCAATTTTTTTAGGTTTTGGGTGGATTTTTCATTTTTTTGGGGGTGGTCACGAATTAAAGTCCTTTTCGCTCTAGGACGCATATTTAAGGAGATATGGGCAAAAGAAGTTTTTCATATAAAAATTTAAATTTTTTTAGGTTTTGGGTGGATTTTTCAATTTTTTGGGGGTGGTCACGAATTAAAGTCCTTTTCGCTCTAGGACGCATATTTAAGGAGATATGGGCAAAAGAAGTTTTTCATATAAAAATTTAAATTTTTTTAGGTTTTGGGTGGATTTTTCAATTTTTTGAGGGTGGTCATGAATTAAAGTCCTTTTCGCTCTAGGACGCTTAGTTTAGGAGATATGGGCAAAAGAAGTTTTTCATATAAAAATTTCAATTTTTTTAGGTTTTGGGTGGATTTTTCAATTTTTTGAGGGTGGTCACGAATTAAAGTCCTTTTCGCTCGAGGACGCTTAGTTTAGGAGATATGGGCAAAAGAAGTTTTTCATATAAAAATTTAAATTTTTTTAGGTTTTGGGTGGATTTTTCAATTTTTTGGGGGTGGTCACGAATTAAAGTCCTTTTCGCTCTAGGACGCTTAGTTTAGGAGATATGGGCAAAAGCAGTTTTTCATATAAAAATTTCAATTTTTTTTAGGTTTTAGGTGGATTTTTCAATTTTTTGAGGGTGGTCACGAATTAAAGTCCTTTTCGCTCTAGGGCGCATATTTAAGGAGATATGGGCAAAAGAAGTTTTTCATATAAAAATTTGCATTTTTTTTGGGTTTGGGTGGATTTTTCAATTTTTTGATGGTGGTCACGAATTAAAGTCATTTTCGCTCTAGGACGCTTAGTTTAGGAGATATGGGCAACAGAAGTTTTTCATATAAAAATTTCAATTTTTTTTAGGTTTTGGGTGGATTTTTTAATTTTTTGAGGGTGGTCACGAATTAAAGTCCTTTTCGCTCTAGGGCGCATATTTAAGGAGATATGGGCAAAAGAAGTTTTTCATATAAAAATTTCAATTTTTTTAGGTTTTGGGTGGATTTTTCATTTTTTTGGGGGTGGTCACGAATTAAAGTCCTTTTCGCTCTAGGACGCATATTTAAGGAGATATGGGCAAAAGAAGTTTTTCATATAAAAATTTAAATTTTTTTAGGTTTTGGGTGGATTTTTCAATTTTTTGAGGGTGGTCACGAATTAAAGTCCTTTTCGCTCTAGGACGCTTAGTTTAGGAGATATGGGCAAAAGCAGTTTTTCATATAAAAATTTCAATTTTTTTTAGGTTTTAGGTGGATTTTTCAATTTTTTGAGGGTGGTCACGAATTAAAGTCCTTTTCGCTCTAGGGCGCATATTTAAGGAGATATGGGCAAAAGAAGTTTTTCATATAAAAATTTGCATTTTTTTTGGGTTTGGGTGGATTTTTCAATTTTTTGATGGTGGTCACGAATTAAAGTCATTTTCGCTCTAGGACGCTTAGTTTAGGAGATATGGGCAACAGAAGTTTTTCATATAAAAATTTCAATTTTTTTTAGGTTTTGGGTGGATTTTTTAATTTTTTGAGGGTGGTCACGAATTAAAGTCCTTTTCGCTCTAGGGCGCATATTTAAGGAGATATGGGCAAAAGAAGTTTTTCATATAAAAATTTCAATTTTTTTAGGTTTTGGGTGGATTTTTCATTTTTTTGGGGGTGGTCACGAATTAAAGTCCTTTTCGCTCTAGGACGCATATTTAAGGAGATATGGGCAAAAGAAGTTTTTCATATAAAAATTTAAATTTTTTTAGGTTTTGGGTGGATTTTTCAATTTTTTGAGGGTGGTCATGAATTAAAGTACTTTTCGCTCTAGGACGCTTAGTTTAGGAGATATGGGCAAAAGAAGTTTTTCATATAAAAATTTAAATTTTTTTAGGTTTTGGGTGGATTTTTCAATTTTTTGAGGGTGGTCATGAATTAAAGTCCTTTTCGCTCTAGGACGCATATTTAAGGAGATATGGGCAAAAGAAGTTTTTCATATAAAAATTTCAATTTTTTTAGGTTTTGGGTGGATTTTTCACTTTTTTGAGGGTGGTCACGAATTAAAGTCCTTTTCGCTCTAGGACGCATATTTAAGGAGATATGGGCAAAAGAAGTTTTTCATATAAAAATTTCAATTTTTTTTAGGTTTTGGGTGGATTTTACAATTTTTTGAGGGTGGCAAAAGAAGTTTTTCATATAAAAATTTAAATTTTTTTAGGTTTTGGGTGGATTTTTCAATTTTTTGAGGGTGGTCATGAATTAAAGTCCTTTTCGCTCTAGGACGCATATTTAAGGAGATATGGGCAAAAGAAGTTTTTCATATAAAAATTTAAATTTTTTTAGGTTTTGGGTGGATTTTTAAATTTTTTGGGGGAGGTCACGAATTAAAGTCCTTTTCGCTCTAGGACGCATATTTAAGGAGATATGGGCAAAAGAAGTTTTTCATATAAAAATTTCAATTTTTTTAGGATTTGGGTGGATTTTTCAATTTTTTGAGGGTGGTCATGAATTAAAGTCCTTTTCGCTCTAGGACGCATATTTAAGGAGATATGGGCAAAAGAAGTTTTTCATATAAAAATTTCAATTTTTTTAGGTTTTGGGTGGATTTTTCAATTTTTTGGGGGTGGTCACGAATTAAAGTCCTTTTCGCTCTAGGACGCATATTTAAGGAGATATGGACAAAAGAAGTTTTTCATATAAAAATTTAAATTTTTTTAGGTTTTGGGTGGATTTTTCAATTTTTTGAGGGTGGTCATGAATTAAAGTCCTTTTCGCTCTAGGACGCTTAGTTTAGGAGATATGGGCAAAAGAAGTTTTTCATAAAAATTTTCAATTTTAGGTTTTGGGTGGATTTTTCAATTTTTTGGGGGTGGTCACGAATTAAAGTCCTTTTCGCTCAAGGACGCTTAGTTTAGGAGATATGGGCAAAAGAAGTTTTTCATATAAAAATTTAAATTTTTTTTAGGTTTTGGGTGGATTTTTCAATTTTTTGGGGGTGGTCATGAATTAAAGTCCTTTCGCTCTAGGACGCTTAGTTTAGGAGATATGGGCAAAAGAAGTTTTTCATAAAAAATTTCAATTTTTTTAGGTTTTGGGTGGATTTTTCAATTTTTTGGGGGGTGGTGACGAATTAAAGTCCTTTTCGCTCTAGGGCGCATATTTAAGGAGATATGGGCAAAAGAAGTTTTTCATATAAAAATTTAAATTTTTTTAGGTTTTGGGTGGATTTTTCAATTTTTTGGGGGTGGTCACGACTTAAAGTCCTTTTCGCTCAAGGACGCTTAGTTTAGGAGATATGGGCAAAAGAAGTTTTTCATATAAAAATTTAAATTTTTTTTAGGTTTTGGGTGGATTTTTCAATTTTTTGGGGGTGGTCATGAATTAAAGTCCTTTTCGCTCTAGGACGCTTAGTTTAGGAGATATGGGCAAAAGAAGTTTTTCATATAAAAAATTTCAATTTTTTTAGGTTTTGGGTGGATTTTTCAATTTTTTGGGGGTGGTCACGAATTAAAGTCCTTTTCGCTCTAGGACGCATATTTAAGGAGATATGGGCAAAAGAAGTTTTTCATATAAAAATTTCAATTTTTTTAGGTTTTGGGTGGATTTTTCAATTTTTTGAGGGTGGTCACGAATTAAAGTCCTTTTCGCTCTAGGACGCATATTTAAGGAGATATGGGCAAAAGAAGTTTTTCATATAAAAATTTCAATTTTTTTTAGGTTTTGGGTGGATTTTTTAATTTTTTGAGGGTGGTCACGAATTAAAGTCCTTTTCGCTCTAGGGCGCATATTTAAGGGGATATGGGCAAAAGAAGTTTTTCATATAAAAATTTAAATTTTTTTAGGTTTTGGGTGGATTTTTCAATTTTTTGGGGGTGGTCACGAATTAAAGTCCTTTTCGCTCTAGGACGCATATTTAAGGAGATATGGGCAAAAGAAGTTTTTCATATAAAAATTTCAATTTTTTTAGGGTTTGGGTGGATTTTTCAATTTTTTGAGGGTGGTCACGAATTAAAGTCCTTTTCGCTCTAGGACGCTTAGTTTAGGAGATATGGGCAAAAGAAGTTTTTCATATAAAAATTTAAATTTTTTTAGGTTTTGGGTGGATTTTTCAATTTTTTGAGGGTGGTCACGAATTAAAGTCCTTTTCGCTCTAGGACGCATATTTAAGGAGATATGGACAAAAGAAGTTTTTCATATAAAAATTTCAATTTTTTTTAGGTTTTAGGTGGATTTTTCAATTTTTTGAGGGTGGTCACGAATTAAAGTCCTTTTCGCTCTAGGGCGCATATTTAAGGAGATATGGGCAAAAGAAGTTTTTCATATAAAAATTTGCATTTTTTTTGGGTTTGGGTGGATTTTTCAATTTTTTGAGGGTGGTCACGAATTAAAGTCATTTTCGCTCTAGGACGCTTAGTTTAGGAGATATGGGCAACAGAAGTTTTTCATATAAAAATTTCAATTTTTTTAGGTTTTGGGTGGATTTTTTAATTTTTTGAGGGTGGTCACGAATTAAAGTCCTTTTCGCTCTAGGGCTCATATTTAAGGAGATATGGGCAAAAGAAGTTTTTCATATAAAAATTTCAATTTTTTTAGGTTTTGGGTGGATTTTTCAATTTTTTGGGGGTGGTCACGAATTAAAGTCCTTTTCGCTCTAGGACGCATATTTAAGGAGATATGGGCAAAAGAAGTTTTTCATATAAAAATTTAAATTTTTTTAGGTTTTGGGTGGATTTTTCAATTTTTTGAGGGTGGTCATGAATTAAAGTCCTTTTCGCTCTAGGACGCTTAGTTTAGGAGATATGGGCAAAAGAAGTTTTTCATATAAAAATTTAAATTTTTTTAGGTTTTGGGTGGATTTTTCAATTTTTTGAGGGTGGTCATGAATTAAAGTCCTTTTCGCTCTAGGACGCATATTTAAGGAGATATGGGCAAAAGAAGGTTTTCATATAAAAATTTCAATTTTTTTAGGTTTTGGGTGGATTTTTCAATTTTTTGAGGGTGGTCACGAATTAAAGTCCTTTTCGCTCTAGGACGCATATTTAAGGAGATATGGGCAAAAGAAGTTTTTCATATAAAAATTTAAATTTTTTTAGGTTTTGGATGGATTTTTCAATTTTTTGAGGGTGGTCACGAATTAAAGTCCTTTTCGTTCTAGGGCGCATATTTAAGGAGATATGGGCAAAAGAAGTTTTTCATATAAAAATTTCAATTTTTTTAGGTTTTGGGTGGATTTTTCAATTTTTTGAGGGTGGTCATGAATTAAAGTCCTTTTCGCTCTAGGACGCATATTTAAGGAGATATGGGCAAACGAAGTTTTTCATATAAAAATTTCAATGTTTTTAGGTTTTGGGTGGATTTTGCAATTTTTTGAGGGTGGTCATGAATTAAAGTCCTTTTCGCTCTAGGAGGCTTAGTTTAGGAGATATGGGCAAAAGAAGTTTTTCATATAAAAATTTTAATTTATTTTAGGTTTTGGGTGGATTTTTCAATTTTTTGGGGGTGGTCACGAATTAAAGTCCTTTTCGCTCTAGGACGCATATTTAAGGAGATATGGACAAAAGAAGTTTTTCATATAAAAATTTAAATTTTTTAAGGTTTTGGGTGAATTTTTCATTTTTTGGGGGTGGTCACGAATTAAAGTCCTTTTCGCTCTAGGACGCATATTTAAGGAGATATGGGCAAAAGAAGTTTTTCATATAAAAATTTCAATTTTTTTAGGTTTTGGGTGGATTTTTCAATTTTTTGAGGGTGATCATGAATTAAAGTCCTTTTCGCTCTAGGACGCTTAGTTTAGGAGATATGGGCAAAAGAAGTTTTTCATATAAAAATTTCAATTTTTTTAGGTTTTGGGTGGATTTTTCAATTTTTTGGGGGTGGTGACGAATTAAAGTCCTTTTCGCTCTAGGGCGCATATTTAAGGAGATATGGGCAAAAGAAGTTTTTCATATAAAAATTTAAATTTTTTTAGGTTTTGGGTGGATTTTTCAATTTTTTGGGGGTGGTCACGAATTAAAGTCCTTTTCGCTCTAGGACGCATATTTAAGGAGATATGGGCAAAAGAAGTTTTTCATATAAAAATTTCAATTTTTTTAGGTTTTGGGTGGATTTTTCAATTTTTTGAGGGTGGTCACGAATTAAAGTCCTTTTCGCTCTAGGGCGCATATTTAAGGAGATATGGGCAAAAGAAGTTTTTCATATAAAAATTTAAATTTTTTTAGGTTTTGGGTGGATTTTTCAATTTTTTGGGGGTGGTCACGAATTAAAGTCCTTTTCGCTCTAGGACGCATATTTAAGGAGATATATGCAAAAGAAGTTTTTCATATAAAAATTTCAATTTTTTTTAGGTTTTGGGTGGATTTTTCAATTTTTTGAGGGTGGTCACGAATTAAAGTCCTTTTCGCTCTAGGACGCATATTTAAGGAGATATGGACAAAAGAAGTTTTTCATATAAAAATTTCAATTTTTTTAGGTTTTGGGTGGATTTTTTAATTTTTTGGGGGTGGTCACGAATTAAAGTCCTTTTCGCTCTAGGACGCATATTTAAGGAGATATGGGCAAAAGAAGTTTTTCATATAAAAATTTCAATTTTTTTAGGTTTTGGGTGGATTTTTCAATTTTTTGAGGGTGGTCACGAATTAAAGTCCTTTTCGCTCTAGGGCGCATATTTAAGGAGATATGGGCAAAAGAAGTTTTTCATATAAAAATTTCAATTTTTTTAGGTTTTGGGTGGATTTTTCAATTTTTTGGGGGTGGTCACGAATTAAAGTCCTTTTCGCTCTAGGACGCATATTTAAGGAGATATATGCAAAAGAAGTTTTTCATATAAAAATTTCAATTTTTTTTAGGTTTTGGGTGGATTTTTCAATTTTTTGAGGGTGGTCACGAATTAAAGTCCTTTTCGCTCTAGGACGCATATTTAAGGAGATATGGGCAAAAGAAGGTTTTCATATAAAAATTTAAATTTTTTTAGGTTTTGGGTGGATTTTTCAATTTTTTTGGGGGTGGTAACGAATTAAAGTCCTTTTCGTCTAGGACGCATATTTAAGGAGATATGGGCAAAAGAAGTTTTTCATATAAAAATTTCATTTTTTTTAGGTTTTGGGTGGATTTTTCAATTTTTTGAGGGTGGTCACGAATTAAAGTCCTTTTCGCTCTAGGGCGCATATTTAAGGAGATATGGGCAAAAGAAGTTTTTCATATAAAAATTTCAATTTTTTTAGGTTTTGGGTGGATTTTTAAATTTTTTGGGGTGGTCACGAATTAAAGTCCTTTTCGCTCTAGGGCGCATATTTAAGGAGATATGGGCAAAAGAAGTTTTTCATATAAAAATTTAAATTTTTTTAGGTTTTGGGTGGATTTTTCAATTGTTTGAGGGTGGTCACGAATTAAAGTCCTTTTCGCTCTAGGACGCATATTTAAGGAGATATGGGCAAAAGAAGTTTTTCATATAAAAATTTAAATTTTTTTAGGTTTTGGGTGGATTTTTCAATTTTTTGAGGGTGGTCATGAATTAAAGTCCTTTTCGCTCTAGGACGCATATTTAAGGAGATATGGGCAAAAGAAGTTTTGCATATAAAAATTTCAATTTTTTTAGGTTTTGGGTGGATTTTTCAATTTTTTGAGGGTGGTCACGAATTAAAGTCCTTTTCGCTCTAGGACGCATATTTAAGGAGATATGGGCAAAAGAAGTTTTTCATATAAAAATTTCAATTTTTTTAGGTTTTGGGTGGATTTTTCAATTTTTTGGGGGTGGTCACGAATTAAAGTCCTTTTCGCTCTAGGACGCATATTTAAGGAGATATGGGCAAAAGAAGTTTTTCATGTAAAAATTTAAATTTTTTTAGGTTTTGGGTGGATTTTTCAATTTTTTGAGGGTGGTCATGAATTAAAGTCCTTTTCGCTCTAGGACGCTTAGTTTAGGAGATATGGGCAAAAGAAGTTTTTCATATAAAAATTTAAATTTTTTTAGGTTTTGGGTGGATTTTTCAATTTTTTGAGGGTGGTCATGAATTAAAGTCCTTTTCGCTCTAGGACGCATATTTAAGGAGATATGGGCAAAAGAAGTTTTTCATATAAAAATTTCAATTTTTTTAGGTTTTGGGTGGATTTTTCAATTTTTTGAGGGTGGTCACGAATTAAAGTCCTTTTCGCTCTAGGACGCTTAGTTTAGGAGATATGGGCAAAAGAAGTTTTTCATATAAAAATTTAAATTTTTTTAGGTTTTGGGTGGATTTTACAATTTTTTGGGGGTGGTCACGAATTAAAGTCCTTTTCGCTCTAGGGCGCATATTTAAGGAGATATGGGCAAAAGAAGTTTTTCATATAAAAATTTGCATTTTTTTTGGGTTTGGGTGGATTTTTCAATTTTTTGATGGTGGTCACGAATTAAAGTCATTTTCAATCTAGGACGCTTAGTTTAGGAGATATGGGCAACAGAAGTTTTTCATATAAAAATTTCATTTTTTTTTAGGTTTTGGGTGGATTTTTTAATTTTTTGAGGGTGGTCACGAATTAAAGTCCTTTTCGCTCTAGGGCGCATATTTAAGGAGATATGGGCAAAAGAAGTTTTTCATATAAAAATTTCAATTTTTTTAGGTTTTGGGTGGATTTTTCAATTTTTTGGGGGTGGTCACGAATTAAAGTCCTTTTCGCTCTAGGACGCATATTTAAGGAGATATGGGCAAAAGAAGTTTTTCATATAAAAATTTAAATTTTTTTAGGTTTTGGGTGGATTTTTCAATTTTTTGAGGGTGGTCATGAATTAAAGTCCTTTTTGCTCTAGGACGCTTAGTTTAGGAGATATGGGCAAAAGAAGTTTTTCATATAAAAATTTAAATTTTTTTAGGTTTTGGGTGGATTTTTCAATTTTTTGAGGGTGGTCATGAATTAAAGTCCTTTTCGCTCTAGGACGCATATTTAAGGAGATATGGGCAAAAGAAGTTTTTCATATAAAAATTTCAATTTTTTTAGGTTTTGGGTGGATTTTTCAATTTTTTGAGGGTGGTCACGAATTAAAGTCCTTTTCGCTCTAGGACGCATATTTAAGGAGATATGGGCAAAAGAAGTTTTTCATATAAAAATTTAAATTTTTTTAGGTTTTGGGTGGATTTTTCAATTTTTTGAGGGTGGTCATGAATTAAAGTCCTTTTCGCTCTAGGACGCTTAGTTTAGGAGATATGGGCAAAAGAAGTTTTTCATATAAAAATTTCATTTTTTTAGGTTTTGGGTGGATTTTTCAATTTTTTGGGGGTGGTCACGAATTAAAGTCCTTTTCGCTCTAGGACGAATTAAAGTTCTTTTCGCTCTAGGGCGCATATTTAAGGAGATATGGGCAAAAGAAGTTTTTCATATAAAAATTTCAATTTTTTTAGGTTTTGGGTGGATTTTTCAATTTTTTGAGGGTGGTCATGAATTAAAGTCCTTTTCGCTCTAGGACGCATATTTAAGGAGATATGGGCAAAAGAAGTTTTTCATATAAAAATTTAAATTTTTTTAGGTTTTGGGTGGATTTTCCAATTTTTTGGGGGTGGTCACGAATTAAAGTCCTTTTCGCTCTAGGACGCTTAGTTTAGGAGATATATGCAAAAGAAGTTTTTCATATAAAAATTTCAATTTTTTTTATGTTTTGGGTGGATTTTTCAATTTTTTGGGGGTGGTCACGAATTAAAGTCCTTTTCGCTCTAGGACGCTTAGTTTAGGAGATATGGGCAAAAGAAGTTTTTCATATAAAAATTTCAATTTTTTTAGGTTTTGGGTGGATTTTTCAATTTTTTGAGGGTGGTCACGAATTAAAGTCCTTTTCGCTCTAGGACGGATATTTAATGAGATATGGACAAAAGAAGTTTTTCATATAAAAAATTCAATTTTTTTAGGTTTTGGGTGGATTTTGCAATTTTTTGAGGGTGGTCACGAATTAAAGTCCTTTTCGCTCTAGGACGCATATTTAATGAGATATGGACAAAAGAAGTTTTTCATATAAAAAATTCAATTTTTTTAGGTTTTGGGTGGATTTTTCAATTTTTTGGGGGTGGTCACGAATTAAAGTCCTTTTCGCTCTAGGACACATATTTAAGGAGATATGGGCAAAAGAAGTTTTTCATATAAAAATTTAAATTTTTTTAGGTTTTGGGTGGATTTTTCAATTTTTTGAGGGTGGTCACGAATTAAAGTCCTTTTCGCTCTAGGACGCATATTTAAGGAGATATGGGCAAAAGAAGTTTTTCATATAAAAATTTCAATTTTTTTATGTTTTGGGTGGATTTTTCAATTTTTTGGGGGTGGTAACGAATTAAAGTCCTTTTCGCTCTAGGACGCTTAGTTTAGAAGATATGGGCAAAAGAAGTTTTTCATATAAAAATTTCAATTTTTTTAGGTTTTGGGTGGATTTTTCAATTTTTTGAGGGTGGTCACGAATTAAAGTCCTTTTCGCTCTAGGACGCATATTTAAGGAGATATGGACAAAAGAAGTTTTTCATATAAAAATTTCAATTTTTTTAGGTTTTGGGTGGATTTTTAAATTTTTTGGGGGTAGTCACGAATTAAAGTCCTTTTCGCTCTAGAACGCTTAGTTTAGGAGATATGGGCAAAAGAAGTTTTTCATATAAAAATTTCAATTTTTTTAGGTTTTGAGTGGATTTTTCAATTTTTTGAGGGGGGTCACGAATTAAAGTCCTTTTCGCTCTAGGACGCATATTTAAGGAGATATGGGCAAAAGAAGTTTTTCATATAAAAATTTCAATTTTTTTAGGTTTTGGGTGGATTTTTAAATTTTTTGAGGGTGGTCACGAATTAAAGTTCTTTTCGCTCTAGGACGCATATTTAAGGAGATATGGGCAAAAGAAGTTTTTCATATAAAAATTTCAATTTTTTTAGGTTTTGGGTGGATTTTTCAATTTTTTGAGGGTGGTCATGAATTAAAGTCCTTTTCGCTCTAGGGCGCATATTTAAGGAGATATGGGCAAAAGAAGTTTTTCATATAAAAATTTCAATTTTTTAGGTTTTGGGTGGATTTTTCAATTTTTTGAGGGTGGTCACGAATTAAAGTCCTTTTCGCTCTAGGGCGCATATTTAAGGAGATATGGGCAAAAGAAGTTTTTCATATAAAAATTTCAATTTTTTTAGGTTTTGGGTGGATTTTTCAATTGTTTGAGGGTGGTCACGAATTAAAGTCCTTTTCGCTCTAGGACGCATATTTAAGGAGATATGGGCAAAAGAAGTTTTTCATATAAAAATTTAAATTTTTTTAGGTTTTGGGTGGATTTTTCAATTTTTTGAGGGTGGTCATGAATTAAAGTCCTTTTCGCTCTAGGACGCATATTTAAGGAGATATGGGCAAAAGAAGTTTTTCATATAAAAATTTAAATTTTTTTAGGTTTTGGGTGGATTTTTCAATTTTTTGAGGGTGGTCATGAATTAAAGTCCTTTTCGCTCTAGGACGCTTAGTTTAGGAGATATGGGCAAAAGAAGTTTTTCATATAAAAATTTCATTTTTTTAGGTTTTGGGTGGATTTTTCAATTTTTTGGGGGTGGTCACGAATTAAAGTCCTTTTCGCTCTAGGACGAATTAAAGTTCTTTTCGCTCTAGGGCGCATATTTAAGGAGATATGGGCAAAAGAAGTTTTTCATATAAAAATTTCAATTTTTTTAGGTTTTGGGTGGATTTTTCAATTTTTTGAGGGTGGTCATGAATTAAAGTCCTTTTCGCTCTAGGACGCATATTTAAGGAGATATGGGCAAAAGAAGTTTTTCATATAAAAATTTAAATTTTTTTAGGTTTTGGGTGGATTTTCCAATTTTTTGGGGGTGGTCACGAATTAAAGTCCTTTTCGCTCTAGGACGCTTAGTTTAGGAGATATATGCAAAAGAAGTTTTTCATATAAAAATTTCAATTTTTTTTATGTTTTGGGTGGATTTTTCAATTTTTTGGGGGTGGTCACGAATTAAAGTCCTTTTCGCTCTAGGACGCTTAGTTTAGGAGATATGGGCAAAAGAAGTTTTTCATATAAAAATTTCAATTTTTTTAGGTTTTGGGTGGATTTTTCAATTTTTTGAGGGTGGTCATGAATTAAAGTCCTTTTCGCTCTAGGAGGCTTAGTTTAGGAGATATGGGCAACAGAAGTTTTTCATATAAAAATTTTAATTTTTTTAGGATTTGGGTGGATTTTTCAATTTTTTGAGGGTGGTCACGAATTAAAGTCCTTTTCGCTCTAGGACGGATATTTAATGAGATATGGACAAAAGAAGTTTTTCATATAAAAAATTCAATTTTTTTAGGTTTTGGGTGGATTTTGCAATTTTTTGAGGGTGGTCACGAATTAAAGTCCTTTTCGCTCTAGGACGCATATTTAATGAGATATGGACAAAAGAAGTTTTTCATATAAAAAATTCAATTTTTTTAGGTTTTGGGTGGATTTTTCAATTTTTTGGGGGTGGTCACGAATTAAAGTCCTTTTCGCTCTAGGACACATATTTAAGGAGATATGGGCAAAAGAAGTTTTTCATATAAAAATTTAAATTTTTTTAGGTTTTGGGTGGATTTTTCAATTTTTTGAGGGTGGTCACGAATTAAAGTCCTTTTCGCTCTAGGACGCATATTTAAGGAGATATGGGCAAAAGAAGTTTTTCATATAAAAATTTCAATTTTTTTATGTTTTGGGTGGATTTTTCAATTTTTTGGGGGTGGTAACGAATTAAAGTCCTTTTCGCTCTAGGACGCTTAGTTTAGAAGATATGGGCAAAAGAAGTTTTTCATATAAAAATTTCAATTTTTTTAGGTTTTGGGTGGATTTTTCAATTTTTTGAGGGTGGTCACGAATTAAAGTCCTTTTCGCTCTAGGACGCATATTTAAGGAGATATGGACAAAAGAAGTTTTTCATATAAAAATTTCAATTTTTTTAGGTTTTGGGTGGATTTTTAAATTTTTTGGGGGTAGTCACGAATTAAAGTCCTTTTCGCTCTAGAACGCTTAGTTTAGGAGATATGGGCAAAAGAAGTTTTTCATATAAAAATTTCAATTTTTTTAGGTTTTGAGTGGATTTTTCAATTTTTTGAGGGGGGTCACGAATTAAAGTCCTTTTCGCTCTAGGACGCATATTTAAGGAGATATGGGCAAAAGAAGTTTTTCATATAAAAATTTCAATTTTTTTATGTTTTGGGTGGATTTTTCAATTTTTTGGGGGTGGTCACGAATTAAAGTCCTTTTCGCTCTAGGACGAATTAAAGTTCTTTTCGCTCTAGGGCGCATATTTAAGGAGATATGGGCAAAAGAAGTTTTTCATATAAAAATTTCAATTTTTTTAGGTTTTGGGTGGATTTTTCAATTTTTTGAGGGTGGTCATGAATTAAAGTCCTTTTCGCTCTAGGACGCATATTTAAGGAGATATGGGCAAAAGAAGTTTTTCATATAAAAATTTAAATTTTTTTAGGTTTTGGGTGGATTTTCCAATTTTTTGGGGGTGGTCACGAATTAAAGTCCTTTTCGCTCTAGGACGCTTAGTTTAGGAGATATATGCAAAAGAAGTTTTTCATATAAAAATTTCAATTTTTTTTATGTTTTGGGTGGATTTTTCAATTTTTTGGGGGTGGTCACGAATTAAAGTCCTTTTCGCTCTAGGACGCTTAGTTTAGGAGATATGGGCAAAAGAAGTTTTTCATATAAAAATTTCAATTTTTTTAGGTTTTGGGTGGATTTTTCAATTTTTTGAGGGTGGTCACGAATTAAAGTCCTTTTCGCTCTAGGAGGCTTAGTTTAGGAGATATGGGCAACAGAAGTTTTTCATATAAAAATTTTAATTTTTTTAGGTTTTGGGTGGATTTTTCAATTTTTTGAGGGTGGTCACGAATTAAAGTCCTTTTCGCTCTAGGACGGATATTTAATGAGATATGGACAAAAGAAGTTTTTCATATAAAAAATTCAATTTTTTTAGGTTTTGGGTGGATTTTGCAATTTTTTGAGGGTGGTCACGAATTAAAGTCCTTTTCGCTCTAGGACGCATATTTAATGAGATATGGACAAAAGAAGTTTTTCATATAAAAAATTCAATTTTTTTAGGTTTTGGGTGGATTTTTCAATTTTTTGGGGGTGGTCACGAATTAAAGTCCTTTTCGCTCTAGGACACATATTTAAGGAGATATGGGCAAAAGAAGTTTTTCATATAAAAATTTAAATTTTTTTAGGTTTTGGGTGGATTTTTCAATTTTTTGAGGGTGGTCACGAATTAAAGTCCTTTTCGCTCTAGGACGCATATTTAAGGAGATATGGGCAAAAGAAGTTTTTCATATAAAAATTTCAATTTTTTTATGTTTTGGGTGGATTTTTCAATTTTTTGGGGGTGGTAACGAATTAAAGTCCTTTTCGCTCTAGGACGCTTAGTTTAGAAGATATGGGCAAAAGAAGTTTTTCATATAAAAATTTCAATTTTTTTAGGTTTTGGGTGGATTTTTCAATTTTTTGAGGGTGGTCACGAATTAAAGTCCTTTTCGCTCTAGGACGCATATTTAAGGAGATATGGACAAAAGAAGTTTTTCATATAAAAATTTCAATTTTTTTAGGTTTTGGGTGGATTTTTAAATTTTTTGGGGGTAGTCACGAATTAAAGTCCTTTTCGCTCTAGAACGCTTAGTTTAGGAGATATGGGCAAAGAAGTTTTTCATATAAAAATTTCAATTTTTTTAGGTTTTGAGTGGATTTTTCAATTTTTTGAGGGGGGTCACGAATTAAAGTCCTTTTCGCTCTAGGACGCATATTTAAGGAGATATGGGCAAAAGAAGTTTTTCATATAAAAATTTCAATTTTTTTAGGTTTTGGGTGGATTTTTAAATTTTTTGAGGGTGGTCACGAATTAAAGTTCTTTTCGCTCTAGGACGCATATTTAAGGAGATATGGGCAAAAGAAGTTTTTCATATAAAAATTTAAATTTTTTTAGGTTTTGGGTGGATTTTTCAATTTTTTGAGGGTGGTCATGAATTAAAGTCCTTTTCGCTCTAGGGCGCATATTTAAGGAGATATGGGCAAAAGAAGTTTTTCATATAAAAATTTCAATTTTTTAGGTTTTGGGTGGATTTTTCAATTTTTTGAGGGTGGTCACGAATTAAAGTCCTTTTCGCTCTAGGACGCTTAGTTTAGGAGATATGGGCAAAAGAGGTTTTTCATATAAAAGTTTCAATTTTTTTAGGTTTTGGGTGGATTTTTCAATTTTTTGGGGGTGGTCACGAATTAAAGTCCTTTTCGCTCTAAGACGCTTAGTTTAGGAGATATGGGCAAAAGAAGTTTTTCATATAAAAATTTCAATTTTTTTAGGTTTTGGGTGGATTTTTCAATTTTTTGAGGGTGGTCACGAATTAAAGTCCTTTTCGCTCTAGGACGCATATTTAAGGAGATATGGGCAAAAGAAGTTTTTCATATAAAAATTTCAATTTTTTAGGTTTTGGGTGGATTTTTCAATTTTTTGAGGGTGGTCACGAATTAAAGTTCTTTTCGCTCTAGGACGCTTAGTTTAGGAGATATGGGCAAAAGAAGGTTTTCATATAAAAATTTAAATTTTTTTAGGTTTTGGGTGGATTTTTCAATTTTTTGAGGGTGGTCACGAATTAAAGTCCTTTTCGCTCTAGGACGCATATTTAAGGAGATATGGCAAAAGAAGTTTTTCATATAAAAATTTCAATTTTTTTAGGTTTTGGGTGGATTTTTCAATTTTTTGAGGGTGGTCATGAATTAAAGTCCTTTTCGCTCTAGGGCGCATATTTAAGGAAATATGGGCAAAAGAAGTTTTTCATATAAAAATTTCAATTTTTTTAGGTTTTGGGTGGATTTTTCAATTTTTTGAGGGTGGTCACGAATTAAAGATATGGACAAAAGAAGTTTTTCATATAAAAATTTAAATTTTTTTAGGTTTTGGGTGGATTTTTCAATTTTTTGAGGGTGGTCATGAATTAAAGTCCTTTTCGCTCTAGGACGCATATTTAAGGAGATATGGGCAAAAGAAGTTTTTCATATAAAAATTTCAATTTTTTTAGGTTTTGGGTGGATTTTTCAATTTTTTGAGGGTGGTCATGAATTAAAGTCCTTTTCGCTCTAGGACGCATATTTAAGGAGATATGGGCAAAAGAAGTTTTTCATATAAAAATTTCAATTTTTTTAGGTTTTGGGTGGATTTTTCAATTTTTTGAGGGTGGTCACGAATTAAAGTCCTTTTCGCTCTAGGACGCTTAGTTTAGGAGATATGGGCAAAAGAAGTTTTTCATATAAAAATTTCAATTTTTTTCAGGTTTTGGGTGGATTTTTTAATTTTTTGGGGGTGGTCACGAATTAAAGTCCTTTTCGCTCTAGGACGCTTAGTTTAGGAGATATGGGCAAAAGAAGTTTTTCATACAAAAATTTCAATTTTTTTAGGTTTTGGGTGGATTTTTCAATTTTTTGGGGGGTGGTCACGAATTAAAGTCCTTTTCGCTCTAGGACGCATATTTAAGGAGATATGGGCAAAAGAAGTTTTTCATATAAAAATTTCAATTTTTTTAGGTTTTGGGTGGATTTTTCAATTTTTTGAGGGTGGTCACGAATTAAAGTTCTTTTCGCTCTAGGACGCTTAGTTTAGGAGATATGGGCGAAAGAAGTTTTTCATATAAAAATTTCAATTTTTTTAGGTTTTGGGTGGATTTTTCAATTTTTTGGGGGGTGGTCACGAATTAAAGTCCTTTTCGCTCTAGGACGCATATTTAAGGAGATATGGGCAAAAGAAGTTTTTCATATAAAAATTTCAATTTTTTTAAGTTTTGGGTGGATTTTTCAATTTTTTGAGGGTGGTCATGAATTAAAGTCCTTTTCGCTCTAGGACGCATATTTAAGGAGATATGGGCAAAAGAAGTTTTTCATATAAAAATTTCAATTTTTTTAGGTTTTGGGTGGATTTTTCAATTTTTTGAGGGTGGTCATGAATTAAAGTCCTTTTCGCTCTAGGGCGCATATTTAAGGAGATATGGGCAAAAGAAGTTTTTCATATAAAAATTTCAATTTTTTTAGGTTTTGGGTGGATTTTTCAATTTTTTGAGGGTGGTCACGAATTAAAGTCCTTTTCGCTCTAGGACGCTTAGTTTAGGAGATATGGGCAAAAGAAGTTTTTCATATAAAAATTTCAATTTTTTTAGGTTTTGGGTGGATTTTTCAATTTTTTGGGGGTGGTCACGAATTAAAGTCCTTTTCGCTCTAAGACGCTTAGTTTAGGAGATATGGGCAAAAGAAGTTTTTCATATAAAAATTTTAATTTTTTTAGGTTTTGGGTGGATTTTTAAATTTTTTGAGGGTGGTCACGAATTAAAGTTCTTTTCGCTCTAGGACGCATATTTAAGGAGATATGGGCAAAAGAAGTTTTTCATATAAAAATTTCAATTTTTTTAGGTTTTGGGTGGATTTTTCAATTTTTTGAGGGTGGTCATGAATTAAAGTCCTTTTCGCTCTAGGGCGCATATTTAAGGAGATATGGGCAAAAGAAGTTTTTCATATAAAAATTTCAATTTTTTAGGTTTTGGGTGGATTTTTCAATTTTTTGAGGGTGGTCACGAATTAAAGTCCTTTTCGCTCTAGGACGCTTAGTTTAGGAGATATGGGCAAAAGAGGTTTTTCATATAAAAATTTCAATTTTTTTAGGTTTTGGGTGGATTTTTCAATTTTTTGGGGGTGGTCACGAATTAAAGTCCTTTTCGCTCTAAGACGCTTAGTTTAGGAGATATGGGCAAAAGAAGTTTTTCATATAAAAATTTCAATTTTTTTAGGTTTTGGGTGGATTTTTCAATTTTTTGAGGGTGGTCACGAATTAAAGTCCTTTTCGCTCTAGGACGCATATTTAAGGAGATATGGGCAAAAGAAGTTTTTCATATAAAAATTTCAATTTTTTAGGTTTTGGGTGGATTTTTCAATTTTTTGAGGGTGGTCACGAATTAAAGTTCTTTTCGCTCTAGGACGCTTAGTTTAGGAGATATGGGCAAAAGAAGGTTTTCATATAAAAATTTAAATTTTTTTAGGTTTTGGGTGGATTTTTCAATTTTTTGAGGGTGGTCACGAATTAAAGTCCTTTTCGCTCTAGGACGCATATTTAAGGAGATATGGCAAAAGAAGTTTTTCATATAAAAATTTCAATTTTTTTAGGTTTTGGGTGGATTTTTCAATTTTTTGAGGGTGGTCATGAATTAAAGTCCTTTTCGCTCTAGGGCGCATATTTAAGGAAATATGGGCAAAAGAAGTTTTTCATATAAAAATTTCAATTTTTTTAGGTTTTGGGTGGATTTTTCAATTTTTTGAGGGTGGTCATGAATTAAAGTCCTTTTCGCTCTAGGACGCATATTTAAGGAGATATGGGCAAAAGAAGTTTATCATATAAAAATTTCAATTTTTTTAGGTTTTGGGTGGATTTTTCAATTTTTTGAGGGTGGTCACGAATTAAAGTCCTTTTCGCTCTAGGACGCTTAGTTTAGGAGATATGGGCAAAAGAAGTTTTTCATATAAAAATTTCAATTTTTTTTCAGGTTTTGGGTGGATTTTTTAATTTTTTGGGGGTGGTCACGAATTAAAGTCCTTTTCGCTCTAGGACGCTTAGTTTAGGAGATATGGGCAAAAGAAGTTTTTCATATAAAAATTTCAATTTTTTTAGGTTTTGGGTGGATTTTTCAATTTTTTGGGGGGTGGTCACGAATTAAAGTCCTTTTCGCTCTAGGACGCATATTTAAGGAGATATGGGCAAAAGAAGTTTTTCATATAAAAATTTCAATTTTTTTAGGTTTTGGGTGGATTTTTCAATTTTTTGAGGGTGGTCACGAATTAAAGTTCTTTTCGCTCTAGGACGCTTAGTTTAGGAGATATGGGCGAAAGAAGTTTTTCATATAAAAATTTAAATTTTTTTAGGTTTTGGGTGGATTTTTAAATTTTTTGGGGGGTGGTCACGAATTAAAGTCCTTTTCGCTCTAGGACGCATATTTAAGGAGATATGGGCAAAAGAAGTTTTTCATATAAAAATTTCAATTTTTTTAGGTTTTGGGTGGATTTTTCAATTTTTTGAGGGTGGTCATGAATTAAAGTCCTTTTCGCTCTAGGACGCATATTTAAGGAGATATGGGCAAAAGAAGTTTTTCATATAAAAATTTCAATTTTTTTAGGTTTTGGGTGGATTTTTCAATTTTTTGAGGGTGGTCATGAATTAAAGTCCTTTTCGCTCTAGGGCGCATATTTAAGGAGATATGGGCAAAAGAAGTTTTTCATATAAAAATTTCAATTTTTTTAGGTTTTGGGTGGATTTTTCAATTTTTTGAGGGTGGTCACGAATTAAAGTCCTTTTCGCTCTAGGACGCTTAGTTTAGGAGATATGGGCAAAAGAAGTTTTTCATATAAAAATTTCAATTTTTTTAGGTTTTGGGTGGATTTTTCAATTTTTTGGGGGTGGTCACGAATTAAAGTCCTTTTCGCTCTAAGAAGCTTAGTTTAGGAGATATGGGCAAAAGAAGTTTTTCATATAAAAATTTCAATTTTTTTAGGTTTTGGGTGGATTTTTCAATTTTTTGAGGGTGGTCACGAATTAAAGTCCTTTTCGCTCTAGGACGCATATTTAAGGAGATATGGGCAAAAGAAGTTTTTCATATAAAAATTTCAATTTTTTCAGGTTTTGGGTGGATTTTTCAATTTTTTGAGGGTGGTCACGAATTAAAGTTCTTTTCGCTCTAGGACGCTTAGTTTAGGAGATATGGGCGAAAGAAGTTTTTCATATAAAAATTTCAATTTTTTTAGGTTTTGGGTGGATTTTTCAATTTTTTGGGGGTGGTCACGAATTAAAGTCCTTTTCGCTCTAGGACGCTTAGTTTAGGAGATATGGGCAAAAGAAGTTTTTCATATAAAAATTTCAATTTTTTTAGGTTTTGGGTGGATTTTTCAATTTTTTGAGGGTGGTCATGAATTAAAGTCCTTTTCGCTCTAGGGCGCATATTTAAGGAAATATGGGCAAAAGAAGTTTTTCATATAAAAATTTCAATTTTTTTAGGTTTTGGGTGGATTTTTCAATTTTTTGAGGGTGGTCACGAATTAAAGATATGGACAAAAGAAGTTTTTCATATAAAAATTTCAATTTTTTTAGGTTTTGGGTGGATTTTTCAATTTTTTGAGGGTGGTCACGAATTAAAGTCCTTTTCGCTCTAGGACGCATATTTAAGGAGATATGGGCAAAAGAAGTTTTTCATATAAAAATTTCAATTTTTTTAGGTTTTGGGTGAATTTTTTAATTTTTTGAGGGTGGTCACGAATTAAAGTCCTTTTCGCTCTAGGGCGCATATTTAAGGAGATATGGGCAAAAGAAGTTTTTCATATAAAAATTTAAATTTTTTTAGGTTTTGGGTGGATTTTTCAATTTTTTGGGGGTGGTCACGAATTAAAGTCCTTTTCGCTCTAGGACGCATATTTAAGGAGATATGGGCAAAAGAAGTTTTTCATATAAAAATTTCAATTTTTTTAGGTTTTGGGTGGATTTTTCAATTTTTTGGGGGTGGTCACGAATTAAAGTCCTTTTCGCTCTAAGACGCTTAGTTTAGGAGATATGGGCAAAAGAAGTTTTTCATATAAAAATTTCAATTTTTTTAGGTTTTGGGTGGATTTTTCAATTTTTTGAGGGTGGTCACGAATTAAAGTCCTTTTCGCTCTAGGACGCATATTTAAGGAGATATGGGCAAAAGAAGTTTTTCATATAAAAATTTCAATTTTTTTAGGTTTTGGGTGGATTTTTAAATTTTTTGAGGGTGGTCACGAATTAAAGTTCTTTTCGCTCTAGGACGCTTAGTTTAGGAGATATGGGCGAAAGAAGTTTTTCATATAAAAATTTCAATTTTTTTAGGTTTTGGGTGGATTTTTCAATTTTTTGGGGGTGGTCACGAATTAAAGTCCTTTTCGCTCTAGGACGCTTAGTTTAGGAGATATGGGCAAAAGAAGTTTTTCATATAAAAATTTCAATTTTTTTAGGTTTTGGGTGGATTTTTCAATTTTTTGGGGGTGGTCACGAATTAAAGTCCTTTTCGCTCTAGGACGCTTAGTTTAGGAGATATGGGCAAAAGAAGTTTTTCATATAAAAATTTCAATTTTTTTAGGTTTTGGGTGGATTTTTCAATTTTTTGAGGGTGGTCATGAATTAAAGTCCTTTTCGCTCTAGGGCGCATATTTAAGGAAATATGGGCAAAAGAAGTTTTTCATATAAAAATTTCAATTTTTTTAGGTTTTGGGTGGATTTTTCAATTTTTTGAGGGTGGTCACGAATTAAATATATGGACAAAAGAAGTTTTTCATATAAAAATTTCAATTTTTTTAGGTTTTGGGTGGATTTTTCAATTTTTTGAGGGTGGTCATGAATTAAAGTCCTTTTCGCTCTAGGACGCATATTTAAGGAGATATGGGCAAAAGAAGTTTTTCATATAAAAATTTCAATTTTTTTAGGTTTTGGGTGGATTTTTCAATTTTTTGAGGGTGGTCATGAATTAAAGTCCTTTTCGCTCTAGGACGCATATTTAAGGAGATATGGGCAAAAGAAGTTTTTCATATAAAATTTTCAATTTTTTTAGGTTTTGGGTGGATTTTTCAATTTTTTGAGGGTGGTCACGAATTAAAGTCCTTTTCGCTCTAGGACGCTTAGTTTAGGAGATATGGGCAAAAGAAGTTTTTCATATAAAAATTTCAATTTTTTTTCAGGTTTTGGGTGGATTTTTTAATTTTTTGGGGGTGGTCACGAATTAAAGTCCTTTCGCTCTAGGACGCTTAGTTTAGGAGATATGGGCAAAAGAAGTTTTTCATATAAAAATTTCAATTTTTTTAGGTTTTGGGTGGATTTTTCAATTTTTTGGGGGGTGGTCACGAATTAAAGTCCTTTTCGCTCTAGGACGCTTAGTTTAGGAGATATGGGCAAAAGAAGGTTTTCATATAAAAATTTCAATTTTTTTAGGTTTTGGGTGGATTTTTCAATTTTTTGAGGGTGGTCACGAATTAAAGTCCTTTTCGCTCTAGGACGCATATTTAAGGAGATATGGGCAAAAGAAGTTTTTCATATAAAAATTTCAATTTTTTTAGGTTTTGGGTGAATTTTTTAATTTTTTGAGGGTGGTCACGAATTAAAGTCCTTTTCGCTCTAGGGCGCATATTTAAGGAGATATGGGCAAAAGAAGTTTTTCATATAAAAATTTAATTTTTTTTAGGTTTTGGGTGGATTTTTCAATTTTTTGGGGGTGGTCACGAATTAAAGTCCTTTTCGCTCTAGGACGCATATTTAAGGAGATATGGGCAAAAGAAGTTTTTCATATAAAAATTTCAATTTTTTTAGGTTTTGGGTGGATTTTTCAATTTTTTGGGGGTGGTCACGAATTAAAGTCCTTTTCGCTCTAAGACGCTTAGTTTAGGAGATATGGGCAAAAGAAGTTTTTCATATAAAAATTTCAATTTTTTTTGGTTTTGGGTGGATTTTTCAATTTTTTGAGGGTGGTCACGATTTAAAGTCCTTTTCGCTCTAGGACGCATATTTAAGGAGATATGGGCAAAAGAAGTTTTTCATATAAAAATTTCAATTTTTTTAGGTTTTGGGTGGATTTTTCAATTTTTTGAGGGTGGTCACGAATTAAAGTTCTTTTCGCTCTAGGACGCTTAGTTTAGGAGATATGGGCGAAAGAAGTTTTTCATATAAAAATTTCAATTTTTTTAGGTTTTGGGTGGATTTTTCAATTTTTTGGGGGTGGTCACGAATTAAAGTCCTTTTCGCTCTAGGACGCTTAGTTTAGGAGATATGGGCAAAAGAAGTTTTTCATATAAAAATTTCAATTTTTTTAGGTTTTGGGTGGATTTTTCAATTTTTTGGGGGTGGTCATGAATTAAAGTCCTTTTCGCTCTAGGGCGCATATTTAAGGAAATATGGGCAAAAGAAGTTTTTCATATAAAAATTTAAATTTTTTTAGGTTTTGGGTGGATTTTTCAATTTTTTGAGGGTGGTCACGAATTAAAGATATGGACAAAAGAAGTTTTTCATATAAAAATTTCAATTTTTTTAGGTTTTGGGTGGATTTTTCAATTTTTTGAGGGTGGTCATGAATTAAAGTCCTTTTCGCTCTAGGACGCATATTTAAGGAGATATGGGCAAAAGAAGTTTTTCATATAAAAATTTCAATTTTTTTAGGTTTTGGGTGGATTTTTCAATTTTTTGAGGGTGGTCATGAATTAAAGTCCTTTTCGCTCTAGGACGCATATTTAAGGAGATATGGGCAAAAGAAGTTTTTCATATAAAAATTTCATTTTTTTTAGGTTTTGGGTGGATTTTTCAATTTTTTGAGGGTGGTCACGAATTAAAGTCCTTTTCGCTCTAGGACGCTTAGTTTAGGAGATATGGGCAAAAGAAGTTTTTCATATAAAAATTTCAATTTTTTTCAGGTTTTGGGTGGATATTTTAATTTTTTGGGGGTGGTCACGAATTAAAGTCCTTTTCGCTCTAGGACGCTTAGTTTAGGAGATATGGGCAAAAGAAGTTTTTCATATAAAAATTTCAATTTTTTTAGGTTTTGGGTGGATTTTTCAATTTTTTGGGGGGTGGTCACGAATTAAAGTCCTTTTCGCTCTAGGACGCTTAGTTTAGGAGATATGGGCAAAAGAAGGTTTTCATATAAAAATTTCAATTTTTTTAGGTTTTGGGTGGATTTTTCAATTTTTTGAGGGTGGTCACGAATTAAAGTCCTTTTCGCTCTAGGACGCATATTTAAGGAGATATGGGCAAAAGAAGTTTTTCATATAAAAATTTAAATTTTTTTAGGTTTTGGGTGAATTTTTTAATTTTTTGAGGGTGGTCACGAATTAAAGTCCTTTTCGCTCTAGGGCGCATATTTAAGGAGATATGGGCAAAAGAAGTTTTTCATATAAAAATTTAAATTTTTTTAGGTTTTGGGTGGATTTTTCAATTTTTTGGGGGTGGTCACGAATTAAAGTCCTTTTCGCTCTAGGACGCATATTTAAGGAGATATGGGCAAAAGAAGTTTTTCATATAAAAATTTAAATTTTTTTAGGTTTTGGGTGGATTTTTCAATTTTTTAAGGGTGGTCACGAATTAAAGTCCTTTTCGCTCTAGGACGCTTAGTTTAGGAGATATGGGCAAAAGAAGTTTTTCATATAAAAATTTAAATTTTTTGAGGTTTTGGGTGGATTTTTCAATTTTTTGGGGGTGGTCACGAATTAAAGTCCTTTTCGCTCTAGGACGCTTAGTTTAGGAGATATGGGCAAAAGAAGTTTTTCATATAAAAATTTCAATTTTTTTTAGGTTTTAGGTGGATTTTTCAATTTTTTGAGGGTGGTCACGAATTAAAGTCCTTTTCGCTCTAGGGCGCATATTTAAGGAGATATGGGCAAAAGAAGTTTTTCATATAAAAATTTGCATTTTTTTGAGTTTGGGTGGATTTTTCAATTTTTTGAGGGTGGTCACGAATTAAAGTCATTTTCGCTCTAGGACGCTTAGTTTAGGAGATATGGGCAACAGAAGTTTTTCATATAAAAATTTCAATTTTTTTTAGGTTTTGGGTGGATTTTTCAATTTTTTGGGGGTGGTCACGAATTAAAGTCCTTTTCGCTCTAGGACGCATATTTAAGGAGATATGGGCAAAAGAAGTTTTTCATATAAAAATTTCAATTTTTTTAGGTTTTGGGTGGATTTTTTAATTTTTTGAGGGTGGTCACGAATTAAAGTCCTTTTCGCTCTAGGGCGCATATTTAAGGAGATATGGGCAAAAGAAGTTTTTCATATAAAAATTTCAATTTTTTTAGGTTTTGGGTGGATTTTTCAATTTTTTGGGGTAGTCACGAATTAAAGTCCTTTTCGCTCTAGGACGCATATTTAAGGAGATATGGGCAAAAGAAGTTTTTCATATAAAAATTTCAATTTTTTTAGGTTTTGGGTGGATTTTTCAATTTTTTGGGGGTGGTCACGAATTAAAGTCCTTTTCGCTCTAGGACGCTTAGTTTAGGAGATATATGCAAAAGAAGTTTTTCATATAAAAATTTCAATTTTTTTAGGTTTTGGGTGGATTTTTCAATTTTTTGGGGGTGGTCATGAATTAAAGTCCTTTTCGCTCTAGGACGCTTAGTTTAGGAGATATGGGCAAAAGAAGTTTTTCATATAAAAATTTCAATTTTTTTAGGTTTTGGGTGGATTTTTCAATTTTTTGAGGGTGGTCATGAATTAAAGTCCTTTTCGCTCTAGGACGCATATTTAAGGAGATATGGGCAAAAGAAGTTTTTCATATAAAAATTTCAATTTTTTTAGGTTTTGGGTGGATTTTTCAATTTTTTGAGGGTGGTCACGAATTAAAGTCCTTTTCGCTCTAGGGCGCATATTTAAGCAGATATGGGCAAAAGAAGTTTTTCATATAAAAATGTCAATTTTTTTAGGTTTTGGGTGGATTTTTCAATTTTTTGGGGGTGGTCACGAATTAAAGTCCTTTTCGCTCTAGGACGCATATTTAAGGAATGGGCAAAAGAAGTTTTTCATATAAAAATTTAATTTTTTTTAGGTTTTGGGTGGATTTTTAAATTTTTTGGGGGTGGTCACGAATTAAAGTCCTTTTCGCTCTAGGACGCTTAGTTTAGGAGATATGGGCAAAAGAAGTTTTTCATATAAAAATTTCAATTTTTTTAGGTTTTGGGCGGATTTTTCAATTTTTTGGGGGTGGTCACGAATTAAAGTCCTTTTCGCTCTAGGACGCATATTTAAGGAGATATGGGCAAAAGAAGTTTTTCATATAAAAATTTCAATTTTTTTAGGTTTTGGGTGGATTTTTCAATTTTTTGAGGGTGGTCATGAATTAAAGTCCTTTTCGCTCTAGGACGCATATTTAAGGAGATATGGACAAAAGAAGTTTTTCATATAAAAATTTCAATTTTTTTAGGTTTTGGGTGGATTTTTCAATTTTTTGGGGTTGGTCACGAATTAAAGTCCTTTTCGCTCTAGGACGCATATTTAAGGAGATATGGGCAAAAGAAGTTTTTCATATAAAAATTTCAATTTTTTTAGGTTTTGGGTGGATTTTTCAATTTTTTGGGGGTGGTCACGAATTAAAGTCCTTTTCGCTCTAGGACGCTTAGTTTAGGAGATATATGCAAAAGAAGTTTTTCATATAAAAATTTCAATTTTTTTTAGGTTTTGATGGATTTTTCAATTTTTTGGGGGTGGTCATGAATTAAAGTCCTTTTCGCTCTAGGACGCTTAGTTTAGGAGATATGGGCAAAAGAAGTTTTTCATATAAAAATTTCAATTTTTTTAGGTTTTGGGTGGATTTTTCAATTTTTTGAGGGTGGTCATGAATTAAAGTCCTTTTCGCTCTAGGACGCATATTTAAGGAGATATGGACAAAAGAAGTTTTTCATATAAAAATTTCAATTTTTTTAGGTTTTGGGTGGATTTTTCAATTTTTTGGGGGTGGTCACGAATTAAAGTCCTTTTCGCTCTAGGACGCATATTTAAGGAGATATGGGCAAAAGAAGTTTTTCATATAAAAATTTAATTTTTTTTAGGTTTTGGGTGGATTTTTCAATTTTTTGAGGGTGGTCATGAATTAAAGTCCTTTTCGCTCTAGGACGCTTAGTTTAGGAGATATGGGCAAAAGAAGTTTTTCATATAAAAATTTCAATTTTTTTAGGTTTCGGGTGGATATTTCAATTTTTTGAGGGTGGTCACGAATTAAAGTTCTTTTCGCTCTAGGACGCATATTTAAAGAGATATGGACAAAAGAAATTTTTCATATAAAAATTTAAATTTTTTTAGGTTTTGGGTGGATTTTTCAATTTTTTGAGGGTGGTCACGAATTAAAGTCCTTTTCGCTCTAGGACGCATATTTAAGGAGATATGGGCAAAAGAAGTTTTTCATATAAAAATTTCAATTTTTTTAGGTTTTGGGTGGATTTTTCAATTTTTTGGGGGTGGTCACGAATTAAAGTCCTTTTCGCTCTAGGACGCATATTTAAGGAGATATGGGCAAAAGAAGTTTTTCATATAAAAATTTCAATTTTTTTAGGTTTTGGGTGGATTTTTTCAATTTTTTGGGGGTGGTCACGAATTAAAGTCCTTTTCGCTCTAGACGCATATTTAAGGAATGGGCAAAAGAAGTTTTTCATATAAAAATTTAAATTTTTTTAGATTTTGGGTGGATTTTTCAATTTTTTGGGGGTGGTCACGAATTAAAGTCCTTTTCGCTCTAGGACGCATATTTAAGGAATGGGCAAAAGAAGTTTTTCATATAAAAATTTAACTTTTTTTAGGTTTTGGGTGGATTTTTCAATTTTTTGAGGGTGGTCACGAATTAAAGTCCTTTTCGCTCTAGGACGCTTAGTTTAGGAGATATGGGCAAAAGAAGTTTTTCATATAAAAATTTCAATTTTTTTAGGTTTTGGATGGATTTTTCAATTTTTTGAGGTTGGTCACGAATTAAAGTTCTTTTCGCTCTAGGACGCTTAGTTTAGGAGCTATGGGCAAAAGAAGTTTTCATATAAAAATTTCAATTTTTTTAGGTTTTGGGCGGATTTTTCAATTTTTTGGGGGTGGTCACGAATTAAAGTCCTTTTCGCTCTAGGACGCATATTTAAGGAGATATGGGCAAAAGAAGTTTTTCATATAAAAATTTCAATTTTTTTAGGTTTTGGGTGGATTTTTCAATTTTTTGAGGGTGGTCATGAATTAAAGTCCTTTTCGCTCTAGGACGCATATTTAAGGAGATATGGACAAAAGAAGTTTTTCATATAAAAATTTAAATTTTTTTAGGTTTTGGGTGGATTTTTCAATTTTTTGGGGTTGGTCACGAATTAAAGTCCTTTTCGCTCTAAGACGCATATTTAAGGAGATATGGGCAAAAGAAGTTTTTCATATAAAAATTTCAATTTTTTTAGGTTTTGGGTGGATTTTTCAATTTTTTGGGGGTGGTCACGAATTAAAGTCCTTTTCGCTCTAGGACGCATATCTAAGGAATGGGCAAAAGAAGTTTTTCATATAAAAATTTCAATTTTTTTAGGTTTTGGGAGGATTTTTCAATTTTTTGAGGGTTGTCATGAATTAAAGTCCTTTTCGCTCTAGGACGCTTAGTTTAGGAGATATGGGCAAAATAAGTTTTTCATATAAAAATTTCAATTTTTTTAGGTTTTGGATGGATTCTTCAATTTTTTGAGGGTGGTCACGAATTAAAGTTCTTTTCGCTCTAGGACGCATATTTAAGGAGATATGGACAAAAGAAATTTTTCATATAAAAATTTAAATTTTCTTAGGTTTTGGGTGGATTTTTCAATATTTTGAGGGTGGTCATGAATTAAAGTCCTTTTCGCTCTAGGACGCATATTTAAGGAGATATGGGCAAAAGAAGTTTTTCATATAAAAATTTCAATTTTTTTAGGTTTTGGGCGGATTTTTCAATTTTTAGGGGGTGGTCACGAATTAAAGTCCTTTTCGCTCTAGGACGCATATTTAAGGAGATATGGGCAAAAGAAGTTTTTCATATAAAAATTTCAATTTTTTTTTAGGTTTTGGGCGGATTTTTCAATTTTTTGAGGGTGGTCATGAATTAAAGTCCTTTTCGCTCTAGGACGCATATTTAAGGAGATATGGACAAAAGAAGTTTTTCATATAAAAATTTCAATTTTTTTAGGTTTTGGGTGGATTTTTCAATTTTTTGGGGTTGGTCACGAATTAAAGTCCTTTTCGCTCTAGGACGCATATTTAAGGAGATATGGGCAAAAGAAGTTTTTCATATAAAAATTTAAATTTTTTTAGGTTTTGGGTGGATTTTTCAATTTTTTGGGGGTGGTCACGAATTAAAGTCCTTTTCGCTCTAGGACGCTTAGTTTAGGAGATATATGCAAAAGAAGTTTTTCATATAAAAATTTCAATTTTTTTTAGGTTTTGGGTGGATTTTTCAATTTTTTGGGGGTGGTCACGAATTAAAGTCCTTTTCGCTCTAGGACGCTTAGTTTAGGAGATATGGGCAAAAGATGTTTTTCATATAAAAATTTCAATTTTTTTTTAGGTTTTGGGCGGATTTTTCAATTTTTTGAGGGTGGTCATGAATTAAAGTCCTTTTCGCTCTAGGACGCATATTTAAGGAGATATGGACAAAAGAAGTTTTTCATATAAAAATTTAAATTTTTTTAGGTTTTGGGTGGATTTTTCAATTTTTTGAGGGTGGTCATGAATTAAAGTCCTTTTCGCTCTAGGACGCATATTTAAGGAGATATGGGCAAAAGAAGTTTTTCATATAAAAATTTCAATTTTTTTAGGTTTTGGGTGGATTTTTCAATTTTTTGAGGGTGGTCACGAATTAAAGTCCTTTTCGCTCTAGGGCGCATATTTAAGGAGATATGGGCAAAAGAAGTTTTCATATAAAAATTTCAATTTTTCTAGGTTTTGGGTGGATTTTTCAATTTTCTGGGGGTGGTCACGAATTAAAGTCCTTTTCGCTCTAGGACGCATATTTAAGGAGATATTGGCAAAAGAAGTTTTTCATATAAAAATTTCATTTTTTTTAGGTTTTGGGTGGATTTTTTAATTTTTTGAGGGTGGTCACGAATTAAAGTCCTTTTCGCTCTAGGGCGCATATTTAAGGAGATATGGGCAAAAGAAGTTTTTCATATAAAAATTTCAATTTTTTTAGGTTTTGGGTGGATTTTTCACTTTTTTGGGGGTGGTCACGAATTAAAGTCCTTTTCGCTCTAGGACGCTTAGTTTAGGAGATATATGCAAAAGAAGTTTTTCATATAAAAATTTCAATTTTTTTTTGGGTTTTGATGGATTTTTCAATTTTTTGGGGGTGGTCATGAATTAAAGTCCTTTTCGCTCTAGGACGCTTAGTTTAGGAGATATGGGCAAAAGAAGTTTTTCATATAAAAATTTAAATTTTTTTAGGTTTTGGGTGGATTTTTCAATTTTTTGAGGGTGGTCATGAATTAAAGTCCTTTTCGCTCTAGGACGCATATTTAAGGAGATATGGACAAAAGAAGTTTTTCATATAAAAATTTCAATTTTTTTAGGTTTTGGGTGGATTTTTCAATTTTTTGGGGGTGGTCACGAATTAAAGTCCTTTTCGCTCTAGGACGCATATTTAAGGAGATATGGGCAAAAGAAGTTTTTCATATAAAAATTTAATTTTTTTTAGGTTTTGGGTGGATTTTTCAATTTTTTGAGGGTGGTCATGAATTAAAGTCCTTTTCGCTCTAGGACGCTTAGTTTAGGAGATATGGGCAAAAGAAGTTTTTCATATAAAAATTTCAATTTTTTTAGGTTTCGGGTGGATTTTTCAATTTTTTGGGGTTGGTCACGAATTAAAGTCCTTTTCGCTCTAAGACGCATATTTAAGGAGATATGGGCAAAAGAAGTTTTTCATATAAAAATTTCAATTTTTTTAGGTTTTGGGTGGATTTTTCAATTTTTTGAGGGTGGTCATGAATTAAAGTCCTTTTCGCTCTAGGACGCATATTTAAGGAGATATGGGCAAAAGAAGTTTTTCATATAAAAATTTCAATTTTTTTAGGTTTTGGGTGGATTTTTCAATTTTTTGGGGGTGGTCACGAATTAAAGTCCTTTTCGCTCTAGGACGCATATTTAAGGAGATATGGGCAAAAGAAGTTTTTCATATAAAAATTTCAATTTTTTTAGGTTTTGGGTGGATTTTTCAATTTTTTGAGGGTCACGAATTAAAGTCCTTTTCGCTCTAGGGCGCATATTTAAGGAGATATGGGCAAAAGAAGTTTTTCATATAAAAATTTCAATTTTTTTAGGTTTTGGGTGGATTTTTTCAATTTTTTGGGGGTGGTCACGAATTAAAGTCCTTTTCGCTCTAGGACGCATATTTAAGGAATGGGCAAAAGAAGTTTTTCATATAAAAATTTAAATTTTTTTAGGTTTTGGGTGGATTTTTCAATTTTTTTGGGGTGGTCACGAATTAAAGTCCTTTTCGCTCTAGGACGCTTAGTTTAGGAGATATGGGCAAAAGAAGTTTTTCATATAAAAATTTCAATTTTTTTAGGTTTTGGATGGATTTTTCAATTTTTTGAGGTTGGTCACGAATTAAAGTTCTTTTCGCTCTAGGACGCTTAGTTTAGGAGCTATGGGCAAAAGAAGTTTTTCATATAAAAATTTCAATTTTTTTAGGTTTTGGGCGGATTTTTCAATTTTTTGAGGGTGGTCATGAATTAAAGTCCTTTTCGCTCTAGGACGCATATTTAAGGAGATATGGACAAAAGAAGTTTTTCATATAAAAATTTAAATTTTTTTAGGTTTTGGGTGGATTTTTCAATTTTTTGGGGTTGGTCACGAATTAAAGTCCTTTTCGCTCTAAGACGCATATTTAAGGAGATATGGGCAAAAGAAGTTTTTCATATAAAAATTTCAATTTTTTTAGGTTTTGGGTGGATTTTTCAATTTTTTGGGGGTGGTCACGAATTAAAGTCCTTTTCGCTCTAGGACGCATATTTAAGGAATGGGCAAAAGAAGTTTTTCATATAAAAATTTCAATTTTTTTAGGTTTTGGGTGGATCTTTCAATTTTGTGAGGGTGGTCATGAATTAAAGTCCTTTTCGCTCTAGGACGCTTAGTTTAGGAGATATGGGCAAAATAAGTTTTTCATATAAAAATTTCAATTTTTTTAGGATTTGGATGGATTTTTCAATTTTTTGAGGGTGGTCACAAATTAAAGTTCTTTTCGCTCTAGGACGCATATTTAGGGAGATATGGACAAAAGAAATTTTTCATATAAAAATTTAAATTTTTTTAGGTTTTGGGTGGATTTTTCAATATTTTGAGGGTGGTCATGAATTAAAGTCCTTTTCGCTCTAGGACGCATATTTAAGGAGATATGGGCAAAAGAAGTTTTTCATATAAAAATTTCAATTTTTTTTTAGGTTTTGGGCGGATTTTTCAATTTTTTGAGGGTGGTCATGAATTAAAGTCCTTTTCGCTCTAGGACGCATATTTAAGGAGATATGGACAAAAGAAGTTTTTCATATAAAAATTTCAATTTTTTTAGGTTTTGGGTGAATTTTTCAATTTTTTGGGGTTGGCCACGAATTAAAGTCCTTTTCGCTCTAGGACGCATATTTAAGGAGATATGGGCAAAAGAAGTTTTTCATATAAAAATTTCAATTTTTTTAGGTTTTGGGTGGATTTTTCAATTTTTTGGGGGTGGTCACGAATTAAAGTCCTTTTCGCTCTAGGACGCTTAGTTTAGGAGATATATGCAAAAGAAGTTTTTCATATAAAAATTTCAATTTTTTTTAGGTTTTGGGTGGATTTTTCAGTTTTTTGGGGGTGGTCACGAATTAAAGTCCTTTTCGCTCTAGGACGCTTAGTTTAGGAGATATGGGCAAAAGAAGTTTTTCATATAAAAATTTCATTTTTTTTTTAGGTTTTGGGCGGATTTTTCAATTTTTTGAGGGTGGTCATGAATTAAAGTCCTTTTCGCTCTAGGACGCTTAGTTTAGGAGATATGGGCAAAAGAAGTTTTTCATATAAAAATTTCAATTTTTTTAGGTTTTGGGTGGATTTTTCAATTTTTTGGGGTTGGTCACGAATTAAAGTCCTTTTCGCTCTAGGACGCATATTTAAGGAGATATGGGCAAAAGAAGTTTTTCATATAAAAATTTCAATTTTTTTAGGTTTTGGGTGGATTTTTCAATTTTTTGGGGGTGGTCACGAATTAAAGTCCTTTTCGCTCTAGGACGCTTAGTTTAGGAGATATATGCAAAAGAAGTTTTTCATATAAAAATTTCAATTTTTTTTAGGTTTTGGGTGGATTTTTCAATTTTTTGGGGTTGGTCACGAATTAAAGTCCTTTTCGCTCTAGGACGCATATTTAAGGAGATATGGGCAAAAGAAGTTTTTCATATAAAAATTTCAATTTTTTTAGGTTTTGGGTGGATTTTTTAATTTTTTGAGGGTGGTCATGAATTAAAGTCCTTTTCGCTCTAGGACGCTTAGTTTAGGAGAAGTTTTTCATATAAAAATTTCAATTTTTTTTAGGTTTTGGGTGGATTTTTCAATTTTTTGAGGGTGGTCATGAATTAAAGTCCTTTTCGCTCTAGGACGCATATTTAAGGAGATATGGACAAAAGAAGTTTTTCATATAAAAATTTCAATTTTTTAGGTTTTTGGTGGATTTTTCAATTTTTTGAGGGTGGTCATGAATTAAAGTCCTTTTCGCTCTAGGAGGCTTAGTTTAGGAGATATGGACAAAAGAAGTTTTTCATATAAAAATTTCAATTTTTTTAGGTTTTGGGTGGATTTTTCAATTTTTTGGGGGGTGGTCACGAATTAAATTCCTTTTCGCTCTAGGACGCATATTTAAGGAGATATGGGCAAAAGAAGTTTTTCATATAAAAATTTCATTTTTTTAGGTTTTGGGTGGATTTTTTAATTTTTTGAGGGTGGTCATGAATTAAAGTCCTTTTCGCTCTAGGACGCTTAGTTTAGGAGATATGGGCAAAATAAGTTTTTCATATAAAAATTTCAATTTTTTTAGGTTTTGGGTGGATTTTTCAATTTTTTGAGGGTGGTCACGAATTAAAGTTCTTTTCGCTCTAGGACGCATATTTAAGGAGATATGGACAAAAGAAATTTTTCATATAAAAATTTAAATTTTTTTAGGTTTTGGGTGGATTTTTCAATTTTTTGAGGGTGGTCATGAATTAAAGTCCTTTTCGCTCTAGTGTAATGGAATTGAACTGGATAGAATAAATAAAACACAAGTGTATTTCTTTGTGTCTATGTCAATTCTGTTTATTGTGGGCTCAAGGTCCCTCTTTTATACCATTTTCTTCTTAAAACTATTTTACAATTTTCCAATCTTAAATTTACTAATACATATTTACATTAATTGTATTGACCAATGATAAGTCATGGATTACACACATTCTTACACACATGTGTTTCTCATTCTTAATTTCACTTTTTACGTTGCAATTGCATTTATGCTGACTGCGCAGCATTGCTCTGCTTTAAACCCATTTGTCCATATTCTTGCTTAGTTCAATGTTCTATTTAAGAGTAACAAGAACGGCAATAATATAGGTCAGTTGGTTAATGCAGTCATCGAATACCAAAGTATGTCGATGAACCAACATAGTAAGCAAAATAATGTTAGGTGCAGTTGCAGCGTATGTTAACAATACAGGCGAAGCTCGGTTTAACGAGCGATATATTGTCAGGCCCTTTCGTTATTTAGAAAAATTCGTTAAATCGAACGGGAATATTAAATTAAAGTTCTTTTCGCTCTAGGACGCTTAGTTTAGGAGCTATGGGCAAAAGAAGTTTTTCATATAAAAATTTCAATTTTTTTAGGTTTTGGGCGGATTTTTCAATTTTTTGGGGGTGGTCAACAATTAAAGTCCTTTTCGCTCTAGGACGCATATTTAAGGAGATATGGGCAAAAGAAGTTTTTCATATAAAAATTTCAATTTTTTTTAGGTTTTGGGTGGATTTTTCAATTTTTTGAGGGTGGTCATGAATTAAAGTCCTTTTCGCTCTAGGGCGCATATTTAAGGAGATATGGACAAAAGAAGTTTTTCATATAAAAATTTAAATTTTTTTAGGTTTTGGGTGGATTTTTCAATTTTTTGGGATTGGTCACGAATTAAAGTCCTTTTCGCTCTAAGACGCATATTTAAGGAGATATGGGCAAAAGAAGTTTTTCATATAAAAATTTCAATTTTTTTTAGGTTTTGGGTGGATTTTTCAATTTTTTGAGGGTGGTCATGAATTAAAGTCCTTTTCGCTCTAGGACGCATATTTAAGGAGATATGGACAAAATAAGTTTTTCATATAAAAATTTAAATTTTTTTAGGTTTTGGGTGGATTTTTCAATTTTTTGGGGTTGGTCACGAATTAAAGTCCTTTTCGCTCTAAGACGCATATTTAAGGAGATATGGGCAAAAGAAGTTTTTCATATAAAAATTTCAATTTTTTTAGGTTTTGGGTGGATTTTTAAATTTTTTGGGGGTGGTCACGAATTAAAGTCCTTTTTGCTCTAGGACGCATATTTAAGGAATGGGCAAAAGAAGTTTTTCATATAAAAATTTCAATTTTTTTAGGTTTTGGGTGGAAGTCAGCTAGTGTCACTCGTTCTGATCAGTTGTGTATAAAATGCAGCCGCATAGTTATATGTGTTCAAAATGCTTTAAAACTATTCAAATGAACTGTGAAATAGTTTGCCTTGTTTGTAAAAGAAAATTTCATAAACTTTGTGCAAATGTTGATAATGATAAAGTTATTTCTGCTCTTGCAGAATTTGATAATATAGTATACAATTGTGACAATTGTCTGCATGCGTCAAGTGATTTGTTGAAAAAAATAAGCCTTATGTCTTATGACTTACAAGAAATGAAACGCATGTTATCTAAGTTTATTAATAATAACTTGGATAACAATACTTCACAAGTGGCTCAGTTATCTGAGAAAACCTGTTTGGATCGTAATAGTATGATATCCAATAGTTCTCCTCCGCTCTCGCTGAGAGTAAGTAATGAATTGAGTTTATCTCCTAATCTAAATGGAGTTACTCTTGCTGCTGATAAAGCTTTGAGTTTTGTTGAGACTACAACAAGGGAAGAGAATTATGTTATCTCTAATGTTGGGTCCAATGATGTTGTTGCTGCTGCTGCTGATGTGCCTATGACTGTTGAGACTACAACAAAGGAAGAGAATTATGTTATCTCTAATGTTGGGTCCAATGATGTTGTTGCTGCTGATGTGACTATGACAGAGAATGTGAGAATGCCTTATAACAGAGAAGCTATTGAAGATTATGCTGTAGATAATATGCAACTTGGAAATGTTGTTCCTGTATCTAAGGTTGATAAGCTCCCATCTGTTTTAAATGATGCTTTGCCTGTGAATGTAACGAAGAGACGTAATAGAAATATTGGCGTTGTTGTTGGTGATAATACTAATTGTGAGCTTGATGTAGTAGTTAAGAGAAGATGGGTACACTTGTCTGCATTTAAATCGACTGTAACGGAGAATGATATAATTGAATATGTAGCTAAATATTTGAAAATAGATAAAAGTAATTTGTCTTGCTATAAGTTGGTTAAAAAAGATGTGTCTATTAATGATTTAAAATTTATCAATTTTAAACTTGGAATCTCCCCAGTCTATTATTCTGATTTGTTTAAGCCACAACTGTGGACAACAAATGTTAAAGTTAGGCCTTTTAAGGATTTTCGTGCAAAAAAGTCATCAAAGGATGTAATCTGAGATCTAACTCGTTAAGTATTTATTATCATAATGTCTCCGGAATGAGAACTAAATCATCTTTGTTTAGTTGTTTCACATCGCAATGTGATTTTGATATTTATGTTATAATTGAAACTTGGTTGACAAGTGAATTTTATGATAATGAGTTTTTTAATCCTAACTTGTTTACTGTTTATAGAAAAGATAGAGATAGTGTAACTACTGGATGTAGTAGAGGAGGTGGTGTATTGATAGCGGTAAGAAAATATATCACTTCCAAGCTTGTTCCTTTAGAAGATGGGAATTTAATTTTTGACCAATTGTCAGTTATTGTTGATACATTGAATGGACGATTATTTATTTGTGCTTCTTACATTCCTCCTAACTCTTCTGAAACTTTATATCGAGGCCATGTTCAAAACTTTTTACATTTTACTGATTGTATGCTAGATTCTGATAGATGCTGTTACGTAGGAGATTTTAATTTGAGTTCTGTGGTTTGGTCTAAGGCTTATGATGCTGAGTACTATATGCCGTCTAATGTCAATAAGGACTATGAAATTTACTTTTTAGATTCTCTATTCAGTCTGGATGTGCATCAGATAAACGGTGTGTTCAATAAATTATTGAAGATGCTGGATTTGATATTTGTGAGTGCTGATTTGGTCAGTTCAGTTTTGGAATGTGTTTTTCCACTTGCTCCACCTAATAATCATCACATGGCATTAAATTTGCTGATAGATTTCTATCAATATGTACCTGTGCAAGAGAGTCGTGATAGAGGTTACAATTTTGATAATTGTGATTTCCATATGCTAAACAGAATTTTTGAAACTGTGGATTGGGTTTCTATATTGGACAGTAATATTGTTGCTATTTGTTATGAGACTTTTCTTGGTATTGTCAATAATATTTTGTTGGACAATGTTCCTAGAGCTAAGCCTAGGGTGCATAGGCTCCCTTGGTACACCAGAGGTTTGAAAAGGTTAAAGAATCTTAGAAATAAATATTATAATAAATTTAAGTCTAGTAATGCTCAAGGCGATAAGGAAATGTATCACCATTATAGTAGAGAATTTAATTTTTTGAACAAATTTTTATATAACCAGTATATTTTGGGTTATAATGATTCTATTAAAAGTAATCCAAAACGGTTTTGGTCTTTTATAAAGTCGAAAAGAGGTATTTCATCTATTCCTGCTACTGTTGCCTTCGACGGCGTGTCTTCTAATTCGATGTATGAATCGGCGGAACTTTTCAGAAAATTTTTCATGTCGAACTTCAATGAAAATTTGATAACATTCGATGAAGCTAATTTTACTGATATTTCTTCTTGTGATAATCTTTCTAAGATTTGTATTGATGATAATGATGTCCTGGCGGCTATTGATAAACTTTCAATATCTTTTCGTAATGATGTTGATGGACTTTCATCGTTTCTACTAAGGAAATGCTCAAGATCTTTAATATTGCCCTTAAAGATTATTTTTTCTAAATCATTGAAGTCTGGTTTTTTCTTGCAGAAATGGAAGTATACTATTGTAGTTCCTGTTTATAAATCGGGTCAGAAGAGTAATGTAACAAACTATAGACCTATATCTAAATTATCTAATGTTGCCAAACTAATAGAACATATTGTTAATGATAAATTGTTATTTATGCTTAGGGCTTACATAAGTCCTGCACAACATGGATTCTTCCATGGTAGGTCAACAGTTACTAATTTGGCGGTTTTCACACAGTTTTGCATTTCGAATTTTGAAAAAGGGCGTCAAATTGATGCGATATATACTGATTTTGCTAAGGCTTTTGATAAAGTTCCTCATAATCTCCTATTACATAAATTATCTAAAATTGGTTTTCAATATGAATTGTTGTGTTGGTTAAGGTCTTATTTGTCATCCCGAATGTGTGTTGTAGACTGTGAAGGTTGCTATTCCCAGTCTTATGTTCTGAAGTCTGGAATACCACAGGGAAGTGTCCTTGGGCCGTTACTTTTTAATATTTATATTAATGATGTCTCTAGTTGTTTTCTCCATTCCAATTATCTATTGTACGCAGATGATTTAAAAATTTTTAGATGCATAAGGAACTCTGTTGATGTAATTAAATTGCAGGAGGATCTAGATAGATTGTCTTTCTGGACATTGGTTAATGGGCTTCCACTTAATCTTAAAAAATGCCAGAAATTAGTATTTCATAGATGTAGGGATGTCGTTATATCTGATTATACTATATGTAGCCAATTGTTAGAATCTGTGAATGGAAAATTGGATTTAGGAGTTGTTTTTGATTCTAAATTGAATTTTTCGGATCACTTGAATTATATTATTCCTAGAGCGTATTCTAGTCTATATTTTATTCGAAGGAATGCTGATGAGTTTGCTGACCCGTATACCAAGAAGATCTTGTATTGTGCTTATGTTCGTTCTAAGTTAGAGTACTGTTCATTTGTTTGGAGCCCTAATGCTTTGAAGCATATTAATCGCATTGAAAGTGTACAGAAGAAATTCGTCAAATTTGCTTTGAAATCCCTTAATTTTTCACATCCAATGCCATCGTATGTGAGTAGATGTGCATTGATTTCGTTGCAGTCTTTGCGCTCTCGTAGAGAGATTGATTCGTTGGTATTCTTGCAAGGAATTGTAAGTTCTTCTATTGATTGTCCAGAACTTTTGCATCTTATTAATTTCAATACGCCACCTCGTTCTCTTCGGTACTATTACCCTTTTCATATAAATACACATTCTACTTCTTATGCTACAAATGAGCCATTAACTAAGGCAATGAGACTTTTTAATACTTATAACGAGTTCTTGGATTTTACTTTTACTAAGTATAAATTGAAACATTTGTTATACTCCCTAATACATTAAAGGTTATTGTATTTACATTTTTTTTATTATTTATTATTTACTATTATTTTAATGAAATATTATGCGTAGTCTGTAAGGGTTATGTAATCCATAGACATAAATAAATAAATGAAATGAAATCTTTCAATTTTGTGAGGGTGGTCATGAATTAAAGTCCTTTTCGCTCTAGGACGCTTAGTTTAGGAGATATGGGCAAAATAAGTTTTTCATATAAAAATTTCAATTTTTTTAGGTTTTGGATGGATTTTTCAATTTTTTGAGGGTGGTCACGAATTAAAGTTCTTTTCGCTCTAGGACGCATATTTAGGGAGATATGGACAAAAGAAATTTTTCATATAAAAATTTAAATTTTTTTAGGTTTTGGGTGGATTTTTCAATTTTTTGAGGGTGGTCATGAATTAAAGTCCTTTTCGCTCTAGGACGCATATTTAAGGAGATATGGGCAAAAGAAGTTTTTCATATAAAAATTTCAATTTTTTTTTAGGTTTTGGGCGGATTTTTCAATTTTTTGAGGGTGGTCATGAATTAAAGTCCTTTTCGCTCTAGGACGCATATTTAAGGAGATATGGACAAAAGAAGTTTTTCATATAAAAATTTCAATTTTTTTAGGTTTTGGGTGAATTTTTCAATTTTTTGGGGTTGGTCACGAATTAAAGTCCTTTTCGCTCTAGGACGCATATTTAAGGAGATATGGGCAAAAGAAGTTTTTCATATAAAAATTTCAATTTTTTTAGGTTTTGGGTGGATTTTTCAATTTTTTGGGGGTGGTCACGAATTAAAGTCCTTTTCGCTCTAGGACGCTTAGTTTAGGAGATATATGCAAAAGAAGTTTTTCATATAAAAATTTCAATTTTTTTTTGGTTTTGGGTGGATTTTTCAATTTTTTGGGGGTGGTCACGAATTAAAGTCCTTTTCGCTCTAGGACGCTTAGTTTAGGAGATATGGGCAAAAGAAGTTTTTCATATAAAAATTTCAATTTTTTTTTAGGTTTTGGGCGGATTTTTCAATTTTTTGAGGGTGGTCATGAATTAAAGTCCTTTTCGCTCTAGGACGCTTAGTTTAGGTGATATGGGCAAAAGAAGTTTTTCATATAAAAATTTCAATTTTTTTAGGTTTTGGGTGGATTTTTCAATTTTTTGGGGTTGGTCACGAATTAAAGTCCTTTTCGCTCTAGGACGCATATTTAAGGAGATATGGGCAAAAGAAGTTTTTCATATAAAAATTTCAATTTTTTTAGGTTTTGGGTGGATTTTTCAATTTTTTGGGGGTGGTCACGAATTAAAGTCCTTTTCGCTCTAGGACGCTTAGTTTAGGAGATATATGCAAAAGAAGTTTTTCATATAAAAATTTCAATTTTTTTTAGGTTTTGGGTGGATTTTTCAATTTTTTGGGGGTGGTCACGAATTAAATTCCTTTTCGCTCTAGGACGCATATTTAAGGAGATATGGGCAAAAGAAGTTTTTCATATAAAAATTTCAATTTTTTTAGGTTTTGGGTGGATTTTTTAATTTTTTGAGGGTGGTCATGAATTAAAGTCCTTTTCGCTCTAGGACGCTTAGTTTAGGAGATATGGGCAAAAGAAGTTTTTCATATAAAAATTTCAATTTTTTTTAGGTTTTGGGTGGATTTTTCAATTTTTTGAGGGTGGTCATGAATTAAAGTCCTTTTCGCTCTAGGACGCATATTTAAGGAGATATGGACAAAAGAAGTTTTTCATATAAAAATTTCAATTTTTTAGGTTTTTGGTGGATTTTTCAATTTTTTGAGGGTGGTCATGAATTAAAGTCCTTTTCGCTCTAGGAGGCTTAGTTTAGGAGATATGGACAAAAGAAGTTTTTCATATAAAAATTTCAATTTTTTTAGGTTTTGGGTGGATTTTTCAATTTTTTGGGGGGTGGTCACGAATTAAATTCCTTTTCGCTCTAGGACGCATATTTAAGGAGATATGGGCAAAAGAAGTTTTTCATATAAAAATTTCATTTTTTTTAGGTTTTGGGTGGATTTTTTAATTTTTTGAGGGTGGTCATGAATTAAAGTCCTTTTCGCTCTAGGACGCTTAGTTTAGGAGATATGGGCAAAATAAGTTTTTCATATAAAAATTTCAATTTTTTTAGGTTTTGGGTGGATTTTTCAATTTTTTGAGGGTGGTCACGAATTAAAGTTCTTTTCGCTCTAGGACGCATATTTAAGGAGATATGGACAAAAGAAATTTTTCATATAAAAATTTAAATTTTTTTTAGGTTTTGGGTGGATTTTTCAATTTTTTGAGGGTGGTCATGAATTAAAGTCCTTTTCGCTCTAGTGTAATGGAATTGAACTGGATAGAATAAATAAAACACAAGTGTATTTCTTTGTGTCTATGTCAATTCTGTTTATTGTGGGCTCAAGGTCCCTCTTTTATACCATTTTCTTCTTAAAACTATTTTACAATTTTCCAATCTTAAATTTACTAATACATATTTACATTAATTGTATTGACCAATGATAAGTCATGGATTACACACATTCTTACACACATGTGTTTCTCATTCTTAATTTCACTTTTTACGTTGCAATTGCATTTATGCTGACTGCGCAGCATTGCTCTGCTTTAAACCCATTTGTCCATATTCTTGCTTAGTTCAATGTTCTATTTAAGAGTAACAAGAACGGCAATAATATAGGTCAGTTGGTTAATGCAGTCATCGAATACCAAAGTATGTCGATGAACCAACATAGTAAGCAAAATAATGTTAGGTGCAGTTGCAGCGTATGTTAACAATACAGTCGAAGCTCGGTTTAACGAGCGATATATTGTCAGGCCCTTTCGTTATTTAGAAAAATTCGTTAAATCGAACGGGAATATTAAATGTTAACTTTTATTGAAAATCGTAGTTTTTTTACCAGATGAGTAAAAATTCATAATCATTTGAAAAAATTAATGCACAGAGACACTTAAAAAATAATACTTAAAATAATCCTGATGAACTTGATATATCTAGTTTAGGTTAGATTGAATAGAGGATCTTCAATCTAACCTAACCTACGCTGTCGTATGGGGGCCTATATACACCCATGTCATAATTTGTGTACTCTAACTTCTTAGACGAATTTCCTAATTTGTTTCCAGTGCCCGATTTCAAGAATGGCCAGGCATAGGTAGTGTTCATAGTAACATCTTCCTAAAACGTCTTACATACACCGCTACTCCGCTGCTCCTGTCGGCATAGATGTACTCTCAACGCTAGATTGCCGTTTCGACCGGGCACCAAAAATTTTTTTCAGCGGTAGTTTATCCCTCTCACTAATGATGTTGATATTCCTGTGTATTTCATAGTTTATCTTCAGCTATAAGACGGAGGTTCCTTGTTATTGAGCTAAATATAGAATCGGGTAGCACTCATTATTAAGAGAAAAATTCACCACCTGTCCAACTGGCAATCCTACGAAATATTGCCACTAACGGACCTATTACAGGACTAGTACCAGTGCTCGAAGAAGTCCTGTACCGGTTCTGTTGTAGATCCATTTCCCGTAGCGAAGCTGCGCCACTCTATCTAACCTAACTTTACCAGTTACCCGGCCATTGAATATGTGTTTTCAAACATTTTAATGGAATCTAAATATCTTGGGAATGCCGTACTTTGTGGACATTTCCTAAGGACTTAAGCCATTCTCCCAATCGTCAAATATTGTTGTATTTTTTGTTGTTTATTTTCTTAAGATTAAAAGCCTTTTCGTTAAATCGAACGTAAATTTTGTTCAATTGTTCGTTATTTAGAATACTCAGTGTTAAGAATTTTGACGTTCGTTAAATTGGATTTTCGCTAAATGGGATATTCGTTAAACAGAGCTTCGACTGTATGTTATGAATGTTAACATGCAATCTTATATGCATAACAACAAAATGAATGAGATGTGTGAATGATCACATTACACCCTCGCCCTAAAGAGAATTGTTCACAATTTGTGTGGTCTATACGAAACAAATTGGGTACAAGAATGTGTCACATGATCTTTTCATATCGGTCTCTTTTATGTTGTTCATATTTATTTACAATATTTTTGGTTGAAATTTAATAAGTACATTGTTTAAGTGGTATATTTAGTGTTTTGGTATTTCAAGTGGTATAATTATAAGTTCCTTAGTATAATTGTTTTTATAGTAATTTGATACAATATATATTTTTGACTTATGAGATATTATTTTTGGTATTTCTTTAACAGATTTTTGTGTAATATTTTTTTTTTCTCTATTTTTTTTGTACATTAGTTTCTTTGATTTCAGTTATTTCATATGGACCATGGTATGGTGCTTGGTTTTTCTTTCTATTTTCTTTCCTTACCAAAACTAAATCACCTAATTTTAAATCTATTCTATTTGTATTCAATAATGATGTTTGACTTCTTTTGATTTTAGTTTGTTCTATTAACTTTCTAGCATTTTCTAATGATATTTTTAATCTTAATTTTAATTTGTCAATGTCATAGATTTTTGTGTCATTCATCACACTCTCCCCTGGCAAGGTTGGTAGCTTGCCAAATATTAATTCAAAAGGTGAATACCCAGTATCAACATGTGGTGTTATGTTGTATGCAAATGCATAGTAAGGTATCCAATTACTCCAATTATCGTCATTTACGAAAGACAAAAAGTATTCATTCAAAACTCTATGGTTTCTTTCAATTGTGCCCAAAGTCTCGTGATGGTATGGTGTCGAAAGCCTTTGTTCAATCTTTAATAGTTTGCACAATTCGTCCATTAATTCATTAACGAATTCAGTGCCTCTATCAGATTTCAAGGTCTTAAATATGCCATATCGCAAAATTAAATTTTCATTCAAAGTTTTTGCTATAGACTTGGCTTCTTTAGTCTCCATAGGTACAGCTATTACATATTTTGTCAATTCGCATTGCATAGTCAGAATATAACGATAATTTTCTGATGGACGTAAGAGGCCTACGGTGTCAATGACAACTGTGCTAAAACTATCTATAGGTGTGTCTGTCTTTATTAAAGGTTCCTTAGTATGTTTTGTTTGTTTATTTCTTTGACATAAATCGCATGTAGTAACATATTTTTTTATCATTTGAGACATGTTTTTCCATATGTATTTTTGTCTTAGTTTTGTTAATGTCTTTTTAACTCCAAAATGACCTCCGCATGGTGTATCGTGATATAATTTTATAAGCTTATATTGTTCTTCTTTATTTGTTATATTTCGAGGATTTTCATATAATAATATTTTGACGTCATTATTTTTCAAATATATATTCATTTCTTATTTAAATTTCCCATGGGTTATTATATTAAATATTTCGTCACCTTTTTCTAGTGCGAAAGTCTTAACATTCATTCTGCTTAACTCAGATGACAGCTTCTCCCAAAGATTACCTGAGTAATAGGGATTATCGCTACACCTTATGCGCAATTCGTTCACAGAACGATTATCAAGAATCTTAAATTCATTAGTCGACTTACATAATTCAAATTTCACTTTTCTCGCGAGTTTAATATCTTTTATTGATGTACATTCCCAAACTTTGAGTTGATCAGGCTCACTATGAGAAGACATCTTATTTTTATTAGCATGCATATATTCCTCATTTTTATTATTTTTTTTATGCGCATTTTATTTTTCATTCCTCGTGTTATCACCAGCGATTTTTTTATTTTTTCATCTATATTTTGAGGTATCATTGTTTTTAGAGTGTCGGAGTTTAATTGTATGTGTGAAAGTGCGTCAGCGTTAGTATTGTTTATCCCTTTTTTGTAAATAATATCAAAATCATAATCAGATAATTCTAACCTTATTCGAGTTAGTTTGGAACTTGGGTTTTTGTGTGAAAGTAATGCTATTAAAGATCTTGAGCATTAGTGCCAGTATTATGAATATAGGGATGAAAGATCTGAATTTCCCAAATGTTAATAACAGGTTTGGTGGATCATTTCCTGTGATAACATAGCACCTAATGCGAAATTAATTCTGATCAGTTTCGAAAGACTTATAATTTATTGGAAATCTTATTTTTGCTCCCAAATTTTATTTGGTCAATATAGTTTATGTCCAAAAATTTATATATTGTGTAGTTATCAACACAATATTAAACATTTAGATTGTAAATTCATATTTCAGTTACTAGTTTTTGAAAATGTGATTTGTTATATTAATTATCTATGTTGTCCATATGTCCAATTTAATGCTTCCTACGTTATTTTTTTATAATTTATATTATTTTTTAATTAGTTGTATGGATAAATTAAATATGTTCTTATCTAATTTTTGCTTGAAATATTTATCTTTAATAAATATATATATAGATATTTTTTATCAGAGAAATTAATTCTTAAATCTATTTTTCTGTTACAAATTTTGTTACAATATACTTTAATCAAATTATCGCTTTTTATTATATCTATTATTATTTTTTTTTTTGAATGAAACATTGTTTTCCATCTAAGACAAATTATATTATAGTGATTATTATTGTACTATAAGTATTATTAACTATTATTATAAATAGGATATTTATTAGTGTATTTTTTTTAAGTTTTAAATTTGTCTGTTGTATGTTTTGTTTAAATATGTTAAATTTTGTTTGGCTTTAGTTGTGTGTCATTATTATTTATATATTAGTTACTATTTTAAGCTAACTTGGCTAAGAGCAGCAATGCCTTCTAGCCTCTTGGGTTGCAGATGAATGCAAACCTTTTTTTAGCTAACTACTAATTATTTTTATATATTTTTGTTATATTAATGAATCCTTTTTTTTTTTGTGTGTATTTGTTTGGTTTTTCTGATCCGATTCCTGGTCTCCAAGTAATGTTTGTTGGCTGTTAATAGTTTTGATCCTCGTCTTCTTTTAATATTTTAGCGATTTGGATCCCTTTGCCTTTTTCTGGTATCATTTCCTGACCTTGGATCCTTATTTCGTTCCAATCGACAACCCTCGGCGTGGGTTGGACCGCCTGGATAGTATTGGCAGTATCTTCCATCATTTTGTGCGTCTTGCAACACAACTATTTTTGTTTTAAACAAAAATATTTTTGTTTTTTGTTTTTTTTTTTTAATGCGGATGTTAACGCATTAATTAAATTCTATGCGGCTGTTTACGCATGAAAGGATTTATTATTATTGCAGTATCTTCCATCATTTTGTGCGTCTTGCAACACAACTATTTTTGTTTTAAACAAAAATATTTTTGTTTTTTGTTTTTTTTTTTTTAATGCGGATGTTAACGCATTAATTAAATTCTATGCGGCTGTTTACGCATGAAAGGATTTATTATTATTGTTATCATTTTTTTATTTACTAAATGCGAATAGAACGCATAAGTTTGGCAGGATCGCCATGTAATGGAATTGAACTGGATAGAATAAATAAAACACAAGTGTATTTCTTTGTGTCTATGTCAATTCTGTTTATTGTGGGCTCAAGGTCCCTCTTTTATACCATTTTCTTCTTAAAACTATTTTACAATTTTCCAATCTTAAATTTACTAATACATATTTACATTAATTGTATTGACCAATGATAAGTCATGGATTACACACATTCTTACACACATGTGTTTCTCATTCTTAATTTCACTTTTTACGTTGCAATTGCATTTATGCTAACTGCGCAGCATTGCTCTGCTTTAATCCCATTTGTCCATATTCTTGCTTAGTTCAATGTTCTATTTAAGAGTAACAAGAACGGCAATAATATAGGTCAGTTGGTTAATGCAGTCATCGAATACCAAAGTATGTCGATGAACCAACATAGTAAGCAAAATAATGTTAGGTGCAGTTGCAGCGTATGTTAACAATATGTTATGAATGTTAACATGCAATCTTATATGCATAACAACAAAATGAATGAGATGTGTGAATGATCACATTACACTAGGACGCATATTTAAGGAGATATGGACAAAAGAAGTTTTTCATATAAAAATTTCAATTTTTTTAGGTTTTGGGTGGATTTTTCAATTTTTTGGGGGTGGTCACGAATTAAAGTCCTTTTCGCTCTAGGGCGCATATTTAAGGAGATATGGGCAAAAGAAGTTTTTCATATAAAAATTTAAATTTTTTTAGGTTTTGGGTGGATTTTTCAATTTTTTGGTGGTGGTCACGAATTAAAGTCCTTTTCGCTCTAGGACGCATATTTAAGGAGATATGGGCAAAAGAAGTTTTTCATATAAAAATTTCAATTTTTTTAGGTTTTGGGTGGATTTTTCAATTTTTTGAGGGTGGTCACGAATTAAAGTCCTTTTCGCTCTAGGGCGCATATTTAAGGAGATATGGGCAAAAGAAGTTTTTCATATAAAAATTTCAATTTTTTTAGGTTTTGGGTGGATTTTTCAATTTTTTGGGGGTGGTCACGAATTAAAGTCCTCTTCGCTCTAGGACGCATATTTAAGGAGATATGGGCAAAAGAAGTTTTTCATATAAAAATTTAATTTTTTTTAGGTTTTGGGTGGATTTTTCAATTTTTTGGGGGTGGTCACGAATTAAAGTCCTTTTCGCTCTAGGACGCTTAGTTTAGGAGATATGGACAAAAGAAGTTTTTCATATAAAAATTTCAATTTTTTTAGGTTTTGGGTGGATTTTTCAATTTTTTGGGGGTGGTCACGAATTAAAGTCCTTTTCGCTCTAGGACGCATATTTAAGGAGATATGGACAAAAGAAGTTTTTCGTATAAAAATTTCAATTTTTTTAGGTTTTGGGTGGATTTTTCAATTTTTTGGGGGTGGTCACGAATTAAAGTCCTTTTCGCTCTAGGGCGCATATTTAAGGAGATATGGACAAAAGAAGTTTTTCATATAAAAATTTAAATTTTTTTAGGTTTTGGGTGGATTTTTCAATTTTTTGGGGGTGGTCACGAATTAAAGTCCTTTTCGCTCTAGGACGCTTAGTTTAGGAGATATGGGCAAAAGAAGTTTTTCATATAAAAATTTAAATTTTTTTTAGGTTTTGGGTGGATTTTTCAATTTTTTGGGGTGGTCATGAATTAAAGTCCTTTTCGCTCTAGGACGCTTAGTTTAGGAGATATGGGCAAAAGAAGTTTTTCATATAAAAATTTCAATTTTTTTAGGTTTTGGGTGGATTTTTCAATTTTTTGGGGGTGGTCACGAATTAAAGTCCTTTTCGCTCTAGGACGCATATTTAAGGAGATATGGGCAAAAGAAGTTTTTCATATAAAAATTTCAATTTTTTTGGGTTTTGGGTGGATTTTTCAATTTTTTGAGGGTGGTCACGAATTAAATTCCTTTTCGCTCTAGGACGCATATTTAAGGAGATATGGGCAAAAGAAGTTTTTCATATAAAAATTTCAATTTTTTTTAGGTTTTGGGTGGATTTTTTAATTTTTTGAGGGTGGTCACAAATTAAAGTCCTTTTCGTTCTAGGGCGCATATTTAAGGAGATATGGGCAAAAGAAGTTTTTCATATAAAAATTTAATTTTTTTTAGGTTTTGGGTGGATTTTTCAATTTTTTGGGGGTGGTCACGAATTAAAGTCCTTTTCGCTCTAGGACGCTTAGTTTAGGAGATATGGGCAAAAGAAGTTTTTCATATAAAAATTTCAATTTTTTTAGGTTTTGGGTGGATTTTTCAATTTTTTGGGGGTGGTCACGAATTAAAGTCCTTTTTGCTCTAGGACGCATATTTAAGGAGATATGGGCAAAAGAAGTTTTTCATATAAAAATTTCATTTTTTTTAGGTTTTGGATGGATTTTTCAATTTTTTGGGGGTGGTCACGAATTAAAGTCCTTTTCGCTCTAGGACGCTTAGTTTAGGAGATATATACAAAAGAAGTTTTTCATATAAAAATTTCAATTTTTTTTTAGGTTTTGGGTGGATTTTTCAATTTTTTGGGGGTGGTCACGAATTAAAGTCCTTTTCGCTCTGATTACGCTGGGAAGCTTTTTTCCAAACGGAGTAACTACACCGCAGTGATAAACCAAAAAAATGGAGGAGTTCGCCAAAAAAAAATGAACTTCAAACGGTTTGCTTGTCGATGTAACACTAAATTTATTTCAATTTTTATTTTTCACGCTTATGTCTATTCCGTTTTAAATCATTTGCTACTGTTCTGTTTGTCTCCTATATATTCAGCCAGATTTATGTACAAAATACAAAAACAACAATGGAATGCAGTAGTTTAAAGAACCAGTGGTATAACAGATTAACATTGAGAGATCAAGTCTCTCTGCTTACAAGAAGTACATCATAGGCAATAAAATAGCAGAGTTTTATATATTTCAATTCAATTTAAAATTATCGATAATTATTTAATAATGATGAACCTAAACTAAAGGGCCGCAACATAGTCCCCACCTTGGAAGTTTCTTCCAAAACAAACGAATTCATTGCGGCTATTCTAATGGTAAAGGGCAAATGCGATTAATGCCTCTCTTAAGTATTCCTCTTTTGGTTCGCAGTGTCACCACACGTATCAACCCATCAGCACCACTATGAGTTTCAACAACTCGTCCCAACATCCAGTAGGTGGGTGGCAAATTATCTTCGGATATAACTACAAGTGTTCCCACACTGACGCTCTTCTCCTTCGTATGCCACTTCATTCTGACTTGCATCAAAGTCAAGTATTCTTTTGACCACCTTCTCCAGAAGACAGTATGTACAGCTGAAATTCGTTTCCATCGGTTAAAGTGGGAGATATTTAGATCATTTTCTTCAGAGTGGTCTGGTAAGGAATTGAGTGCTCTCCCAATTAAAAAATGCCCTGGGGTAAGTGCATCCAAGTCATTGGGATCAGGCGACAGAGGGCAGAGAGGACGTGAATTCATCACAGCTTCAACTTGGGTGACAACAGTATTCAGTTCTTCGTAGGTTAATGAGGCTGCATTGGTGTGTCGCACAATTAGTTGCTTGGCAATTTTTACGGCACTCTCCCACAATCCTCCAAAATGTGGTGTTCGTGGGGGTATGAAATGAAACTGCACGCCTCTCTGTGAGCACTCCTGATCAATATTTCGTTTTCCATCTTCGTCGAATACTGCTCTCATAGTATTGTTCAATCTTCTAGCAGCTCCCACAAAATTAGTTGCGTTGTCGCAATACAAGTGCGAGCATAAACCTCTTCGGGCGAAGAAACGCTTTAATGCTAATATAAAGGAGTCGGTACTCAGATCGGTTACCACTTCTAAGTGGCAGGCTTTCGTTTGAAAGCAAACAAAAATAGCAAGGTATACTTTATACGGACGTTTGCCTCTTATTTTGTAATGGACGGATATGGGTCCAGCAAAGTCCATACCTGAATGAAAAAATGGATTTTCATTTTTATTTACACGGTGTGAAGGCAAATCACCCATAAATTGAACAAGAGGCTTAGGATTATGTCTGAAGCAACGCAAACATCTTCGAACAACCCTTCGCGCTATTTTTCTAATATTTAATATCCAAAAACGCTGGCGAACAAAGGCCATTAAGGCGGTAGCTCCTGGATGTAAATTAAATCTATGAATATAATCGACTAACGAAGTAATGATAACATGATTTCCCGGCAATAGGATAGGATGTTTTACTTCGAAAGGAAGCTCTGCCTTTGTCAAGCGACCGCCAACTCTAAGTAAACGCAATCTCGAGTTGTCCAAAAATGGATTTAGCTTTTGAATAGATACTAAATTTGCACTTCTATTTAATATTAGATTCTGTTTCTCTTCAAAAAAATGAATATTTTGTATATTGAAAATTATGTACTCTAAACCACCGTTCAATTCTGGAATTGTTAAAAAAGATTTGTGGCTAGAGGTGAGCTTTGAATTAATGCTCATGCGCCATCGGTATATGTAAGCAAATACTCTCTGTAATTTAGGAAAATTATTACTGAATTTACGGGTGGACACCAAGTCAATACGTTCATCACTAGCAGTAGCTGTTAAAGTAAATTCCGCCCTGCGCTCCTCCATCTCTTCAGAAATTTGCAATGGTTCAGAACCCATTATTGGCCACGACTCCTTCAAATTGTTCAAAAACTTTGGACCCTTGAACCAAAGTTCAGAAGTCTTCAGTTCAGAGGGGTACATACCGCGAGAAACAATGTCTGCTTGATTATCACGACCTTCAATTTTGTACCAATCCTGGACTAATGATGTACTATGAATCTTGCTCACTCTATTAGCTATGAATGTAGACCATCTAGATGGGTGTGACGCTAACCATTGCAAAACGAGTGTCGAGTCAGTCCAATAAAAGGTAGCAGGGTTACCGAAGGCAATGTATTTCTTCACCCTATTCATAAGACCAGCTAATAACACTGCACCTTGAAGCTCTAATCGCGGCAGCGATAGAGACTTCAATGGGGCCACTCGCGATTTAGACGCTACTAAAACCACCGTGATTTTTCCATCTGCGTCGCATGCCCTAGCGTATACAACAGCTCCGTATGCCCTAAGAGAAGCGTCCGAAAATCCATGTAATTCTATCGAGACCATTTCACCCGTACTCCAAAACGATCTATCAAATTCAATCTCACTCAGAATAGGAATTTCCTTCCTAAAACGTATCCAACGGGTAACTAACTCCTGAGGCAGTGACTCATCCCAATCCAATTTCAAACACCACAAATGTTGCAGAAAAATCTTTCCTAAAACAACAACAGGATTTATTAGTCCCAATGGGTCATATAGTTTGGCCACCTCGGAAAGTACAATTCGTTTCGAACATTTCGTATTTTGAACATCAACATATGAAAATGAAAAAATATCTTTTCTTGAGTCCCACATTATCCCGAGGGCCTTCGCACAATCCTCGGTTTTTATATTAAGGCATTCAGGTGTGAAATTGAGGTTGATACAATTAGATCTCCACTTGTGTAGATCGAACCCTCCTGAACTAAGAATTTCAATGATTTCATCTTTCAACTTCAATAACCCTTCCATAGAATTAGAACCCGCAAGCATATCGTCCATATAAAAATTCTCCAAAATAGCTTGGCTACCCAATGGACACTTTTCCTTAAAATGATCGGCCAAATAATTCAAACACCTAACCGCTAAAAAAGGGGCGGCACTAGTGCCGTAAGTTACTGTTCTCAATTTCAAAACTTTGATTGCATCCGTTTTTTTAGGACGCCACAAAATGCATTGATACATGCAATCGTCCTCGTGGACCAAGACCTGCCTAAACATTTTGGCCACATCTGCCGTTATAACGTACCTATATGAGCGAAAACGTATCAAAATATCAAAAATGTCTGGCTGGAGGCGAGCCCCGACCAGTAAATGATCATTTAAGGAGAAACCGTTATCGGTTTTAGACGATGCGTCAAAGACGACACGCAATTTAGTCGTTGAGCTCTGCAACCGAAAAACAGGGCGATGAGGCATAAAGTACCTGACTGAATTTATGTCGACATCATCAGATAGAGTTTCTAAGTGTCCCAAAGACTCATACTCATCGATGAAATTTAAATATTCGTTCCTCAATTCTGAGTCTAGCTCCAGTTTACGCTCTAAATTCAAAAATCGTTTAAGTGCAATATTATACGACTTTCCAAGTGAACAGTTTAACTCACGGAACGGCAAACGAACAATAAAACGCCCAGACTGAGATCGTTGTACAGTAGAAATAAATATATCTTCACACATTTGGTCGTCTAGAGAAAGAGGGGAAACAAACTCAGGTGAAAGTTCCTCACAATACCAAAAACGCTCCACTAATTCTCGCAACTTACCATCATCGTCACGAATGCCATTGGAGGCTACAAGGGAAGTTACTTCGGAATCAGTATTGCAGTCTCCAACCACAATCCACCCTAATAAAGACTTCTGTAATATCGGGAGATGGTCTGCCAACTTAATCTGTCCAACTGCCAACAACTTGAAAAACACCCCAACACCTAAGAGAACGTCAATTTCACCTCGCTGATGAAAGTAGGGATCAGCTAACTTTATGTTATTTGGCAAATTCCAATTCTCCACATTTACTTCACGGGTAGGTGAATAATTGGTAATAACCGGTAATATATGCAAATCTAGTTTGCAACAAAAATCCGTTACCCTAGACTTCATTAGCGTATTCACTTTGCCCTCTATATGGGAATTAGAATTCCCTATGCCACTTACTAAAGTAGAAGAGCTTTCACTAGGTAACTTAAGAATACTAACGAGTTTTGAAGTGATGAAGTTCAATTGACTTCCCGAGTCCAAAATGCATCTAATTTCTCGAAACTGTCCTTTATTACCCCTAACTAAAATCCTGGCCGTAGCCAAAAAATTTGACGTAGCCTTAGAAATCATTGGACTGTAAAGAACTGCATTGAATCCACTGTCCACTAGATCTGTCTCTTCCGAAGACTTAGACATCCTGAGATTTTCTCTGTGTAGCAGAACATGGTGAGGTTTCCCACATTTCTCGCACTTCTTACTCTTGCACTCTCTAACGGCATGATCAGCCTCCAAACACAAAATGCAAATCGAAAACTTCTTAGCCTCAAAATATTTTTGTTGAGGGGAAAGAGCTAAAAATTTCGGACATTGGAAAATTTTATGCGAGGCATTGCAAGAAGGACAACATAATTTGCCCCCTCCAACCGATACGGAAAGAGCCTTTGCCTTTGCCTTACGCCCTGAAAATTTACAAGAATTGCGCCTAATGCCACTACTTCCACTATGATCATAATTCGCCTCGCAGCTTTCAAGAGATAAACACCTTTTGACAAGAAATGATTCCAAAATATTCCACGATGGCAGTTCCTCGACCTTGGAGCACTCATGCCACTTCGCCAAAGTCACATCGTCTAGCTTCAAACGAGCCAAATAGAAAACCATCATATTCTTCAACTCCTCAGGGGAACCTAAACTTTCCAAAGAATGCAAGTGAGAATTTATTACATCAATCAACCTACGAATTGACTCTGAAGAGGGTACAGATATTCGTTCCAAATCAAATAATTCCTTCACATGGGACTGAAAAATCACAGATCTGTTCTCAAACCGTTTCTTAAGTAATCCCAATGCCTTAACATAGTTAGCTCCTGTGAGCTCCAAAAACTCTATAGTTCCCAAAGGGATCGGACCTAAACAAGATCTAAGATGAATAAATTTCGACAAGTCATCTAAATCATGGTCAGAATCTACAATTGAGGAGAACGTATTAAACCAGTTTGTCCATTCGGTATATTTGCCAGAAAAGTTAGGCAATTTTAACTTTGGCAGATTAGATGATCGACTTGGCACCACATTAGTATTATTTAGAGTTTGATTACATAATACTGACTCATGAGTATTAGATGCACGCCTGTCCTTTTGCTTCATAGCAGTCAAAATTTTTGATTTTACATCACAATATATTTCCTCAAAACGTTGACGCTTGTCTAATTCACTATCCTCTTCCGACTCTTGTTCAATTGATGTTTGAATCGTGCATAATTGAGTAAATACTGATTCGATCAAACTTAAGCGAGTTTCAAGCTCGGACAAATTCATTGAGGCATGATTTTTAAAAATGTACGATTTGCTTCGATTCAAGGAATTAACCAAACAATCCCTTGATTTTGGAAGATCTTGTTCCCTTTTAGCCCCTTTAACCATTATCACGCGTATAAAGAAAGTATATATTGCCTTTTCTGTTTACTACAAATTAATACCTTTTAACTGGAACCCTTCTTTATAATAGGTTCAAGCGTTTCCAGAGAAATGGCACAATATACTCACAACTTCTATTTAGAGCAACTTGTAGTCTTGTATAATAATACTCGGGTTACTGGAATAAATGGCCGCTAGTGAGACAATTCAATTTTTACGATGAGATTTACAAAAAGTTCGTATAAATCTTAAAATTTCTTTTTGGACCTTGTTATGTCCCTTCTCGGGCGCCAATGATTACGCTGGGAAGCTTTTTTCCAAACGGAGTAACTACACCGCAGTGATAAACCAAAAAAATGGAGGACATCGCCAAAAAAAAATGAACTTCAAACGGTTTGCTTGTCGATGTAACACTAAATTTATTTCAATTTTTATTTTTCACGCTTATGTCTATTCCGTTTTAAATCATTTGCTACTGTTCTGTTTGTCTCCTATATATTCAGCCAGATTTATGTACAAAATACAAAAACAACAATGGAATGCAGTAGTTTAAAGAACCAGTGGTATAACAGATTAACATTGAGAGATCAAGTCTCTCTGCTTACAAGAAGTACATCATAGGCAATAAAATAGCAGAGTTTTATATATTTCAATTCAATTTAAAATTATCGATAATTATTTAATAATGATGAACCTAAACTAAAGGGCCGCAACACGCTCTAGGACGCTTAGTTTAGGAGATATGGGCAAAAGAAGTTTTTCATATAAAAATTTCAATTTTTTTAGGTTTTGGGTGGATTTTTCAATTTTTTGAGGGTGGTCATGAATTAAAGTCCTTTTCGCTCTAGGAGGCTTAGTTTAGGAGATATGGGCAAAAGAAGTTTTTCATATAAAAATTTTAATTTATTTTAGGTTTTGGGTGGATTTTTCAATTTTTTGAGGGTGGTCACGAATTAAAGTCCTTTTCGCTCTTGGACGCATATTTAAGGAGATATGGACAAAAGAAGTTTTTCATATAAAAATTTAAATTTTTTTAGGTTTTGGGTGGATTTTTAAATTTTGTGGGGGTGGTCACGAATTAAAGTCCTTTTCGCTCTAGGACGCATATTTAAGGAGATATGGGCAAAAGAAGTTTGTCATATAAAAATTTCAATTTTTTTAGGTTTTGGGTGGATTTTTCAATTTTTTGGGGGTGGTCACGAATTAAAGTCCTTTTCGCTCTAGGACGCATATTTAAGGAGATATGGGCAAAAGAAGTTTTTCATATAAAAATTTAAATTTTTTTAGGTTTTGGGTGGATTTTTCAATTTTTTGGGGGTGGTCATGAATTAAAGTCCTTTTCGCTCTAGGACGCTTAGTTTAGGAGATATGGGCAAAAGAAGTTGTTCATATAAAAATTTCAATTTTTTTAGGTTTTGGGTGTATTTTTCAATTTTTTGGGGGTGGTCACGAATTAAAGTCCTTTTCGCTCTAGGACGCATATTTAAGGAGATATGGGCAAAAGAAGTTTTTCATATAAAAATTTCAATTTTTTTAGGTTTTGGGTGGATTTTCCAATTTTTTGAGGGTGGTCACGAATTAAAGTCCTTTTCGCTCTAGGACGCATATTTAAGGAGATATGGGCAACAGAAGTTTTTCATATAAAAATTTCAATTTTTTTTAGGTTTTGGGTGGATTTTTTAATTTTTTGAGGGTGGTCACGAATTAAAGTCCTTTTCGCTCTAGGGCGCATATTTAAGGAGATATGGGCAAAAGAAGTTTTTCATATAAAAATTTCAATTTTTTAGGTTTTGGGTGGATTTTTCAATTTTTTGGGGGTGGTCAAGAATTAAAGTCCTTTTCGCTCTAGGACGCATATTTAAGGAGATATGGGCAAAAGAAGTTTTTCATATAAAAATTTAAATTTTTTTAGGTTTTGGGTGGATTTTTCAATTTTTTGAGGGTGGTCATGAATTAAAGTCCTTTTCGCTCTAGGACGCTTAGTTTAGGAGATATGGGCAAAAGAAGTTTTTCATATAAAAATTTAAATTTTTTTAGGTTTTGGGTGGATTTTTAAATTTTTTGAGGGTGGTCATGAATTAAAGTCCTTTTCGCTCTAGGACGCATATTTAAGGAGATATGGGCAAAAGAAGTTTTTCATATAAAAATTTCAATTTTTTTAGGTTTTGGGTGGATTTTTCAATTTTTTGAGGGTGGTCACGAATTAAAGTCCTTTTCGCTCTAGGACGCATATTTAAGGAGATATGGGCAAAAGAAGTTTTTCATATAAAAATTTCAATTTTTTAGGTTTTGGGTGGATTTTTCAATTTTTTGAGGGTAGTCATGAATTAAAGTCCTTTTCGCTCTAGGACGCTTAGTTTAGGAGATATGGGCAAAAGAAGTTTTTCATATAAAAATTTCATTTTTTTAGGTTTTGGGTGGATTTTTCAATTTTTTGGGGGTGGTCACGAATTAAAGTCCTTTTCGCTCTAGGACGCATATTTAAGGAGATATGGGCAAAAGAAGTTTTTCATATAAAAATTTCAATTTTTTTAGGTTTTGGGTGGATTTTTTAATTTTTTGAGGGTGGTCACGAATTAAAGTCCTTTTCGCTCTAGGGCGCATATTTAAGGAGATATGGGCAAAAGAAGTTTTTCATATAAAAATTTCAATTTTTTTAGGTTTTGGGTGGATTTTTCAATTTTTTGAGGGTGGTCATGAATTAAAGTCCTTTTCGCTCTAGGACGCATATTTAAGGAGATATGGGCAAAAGAAGTTTTTCATATAAAAATTTCAATTTTTTTAGGTTTTGGGTGGATTTTTCAATTTTTTGAGGGTGGTCACGAATTAAAGTCCTTTTCGCTCTAGGACGCTTAGTTTAGGAGATATGGGCAAAAGAAGTTTTTCATATAAAAATTTCAATTTTTTTAGGTTTTAGGTGGATTTTTCAATTTTTTGAGGGTGGTCATGAATTAAAGTCCTTTTCGCTCTAGGAGGCTTAGTTTAGGAGATATGGGCAAAAGAAGTTTTTCATATAAAAATTTTAATTTATTTTAGGTTTTGGGTGGATTTTTCAATTTTTTGAGGGTGGTCATGAATTAAAGTCCTTTTCGCTCTAGGACGCATATTTAAGGAGATATGGACAAAAGAAGTTTTTCATATAAAAATTTCAATTTTTTTAGGTTTTGGGTGGATTTTTCAATTTTTTGGGGGTGGTCACGAATTAAAGTCCTTTTCGCTCTAGGACGCATATTTAAGGAGATATGGGCAAAAGAAGTTTTTCATATAAAAATTTCAATTTTTTTAGGTTTTGGGTGGATTTTTCAATTTTTTGAGGGTGGTCATGAATTAAAGTCCTTTTCGCTCTAGGACGCTTTGTTTAGGAGATATGGACAAAAGAAATTTTTCATATAAAAATTTAATTTTTTTTAGATTTTGGGTGGATTTTTCAATTTTTTGAGGGTGGTCATGAATTAAAGTCCTTTTCGCTCTAGGACGCATATTTAAGGAGATATGGGCAAAAGAAGTTTTTCATATAAAAATTTCAATTTTTTTAGGTTTTGGGTGGATTTTTCAATTTTTTGGGGGTGGTCACGAATTAAAGTCCTTTTCGCTCTAGGGCGCATATTTAAGGAGATATGGGCAAAAGAAGTTTTTCATATAAAAATTTAAATTTTTTTAGGTTTTGGATGGATTTTTCAATTTTTTGGGGGTGGTCACGAATTAAAGTCCTTTTCGCTCTAGGACGCATATTTAAGGAGATATGGGCAAAAGAAGTTTTTCATATAAAAATTTTAATTTTTTTAGGTTTTGGGTGGATTTTTCAATTTTTTGAGGGTGGTCACGAATTAAAGTCCTTTTCGCTCTAGGGCGCATATTTAAGGAGATATGGGCAAAAGAAGTTTTTCATATAAAAATTTCAATTTTTTTAGGTTTTGGGTGGATTTTTCAATTTTTTGGGGGTGGTCACGAATTAAAGTCCTTTTCGCTCTAGGACGCATATTTAAGGAGATATGGGCTAAAAGAAGTTTTTCATATAAAAATTTAAATTTTTTTAGGTTTTGGGTGGATTTTTCAATTTTTTGGGGGTGGTCACGAATTAAAGTCCTTTTCGCTCTAGGACGCTTAGTTTAAGAGATATGGGCAAAAGAAGTTTTTCATTTAAAAATTTCAATTTTTTTTAGGTTTTGGATGGATTTTTCAATATTTCGGGGGTGGTCACGAATTAAAGTTTATTTCGCTCTAGGACGCTTAGTTTAGGAGCTATGGGCAAAATAAGTTTTTCATATAAAAATTTCAATTTTTTTAGGTTTTGGGCGGATTTTTCAAGATTTTGGGGGTGGTCACGAATTAAAGTCCTTTTCGCTCTAGGACGCATATTTAAGGAGATATGGGCAAAAGAAGTTTTTCATATAAAAATTTCAATTTTTTTAGGTTTTGGGTGGATTTTTCAATTTTTTGAGGGTGGTCATGAATTAAAGTCCTTTTCGCTCTAGGACGCATATTTAAGGAGATATGGACAAAAGAAGTTTTTCATATAAAAATTTCAATTTTTTTAGGTTTTGGGTGGATTTTTCAATTTTTTGAGGGTGGTCACGAATTAAAGTCCTTTTCGCTCTAGGACGCATATTTAAGGAGATATGGACAAAAGAAGTTTTTCATATAAAAATTTCAATTTTTTTAGGTTTTGGGTGGATTTTTCAATTTTTTGAGGGTGGTCACGAATTAAAGTTCTTTTCGCTCTAGGACGATTAGTTTAGGAGATATGGGCAAAAGAAGGTTTTCATATAAAAATTTCAATTTTTTTAGGTTTTGGGTGGATTTTTCAATTTTTTGAGGGTGGTCACGAATTAAAGTCCTTTTCGCTCTAGGACGCATATTTAAGGAGATATGGGCAAAAGAAGTTTTTCATATAAAAATTTAAATTTTTTTAGGTTTTGGGTGGATTTTTCAATTTTTTGGGGGTGGTCACGAATTAAAGTCCTTTTCGCTCTAGGACGCAATTTAAGGAGATATGGGCAAAAGAAGTTTTTCATATAAAAATTTCAATTTTTTTAGGTTTTGGGTGGATTTTTCAATTTTTTGAGGGTGGTCATGAATTAAAGTCCTTTTCGCTCTAGAACGCATATTTAAGGAGATATGGGCAAAAGAAGTTTTTCATATAAAAATTTAAATTTTTTTAGGTTTTGGGTGGATTTTTCAATTTTTTGAGGGTGGTCACGAATTAAAGTTCTTTTCGCTCTAGGACGCTTAGTTTAGGAGATATGGGCAAAAGAAGGTTTTCATATAAAAATTTCAATTTTTTTAGGTTTTGGGTGGATTTTTCAATTTTTTGAGGGTGGTCACGAATTAAAGTCCTTTTCGCTCTAGGGCGCATATTTAAGGAGATATGGGCAAAAGAAGTTTTTCATATAAAAATTTCAATTTTTTTAGGTTTTGGGTGGATTTTTCAATTTTTTGAGGGTGGTCACGAATTAAAGTCCTTTTCGCTCTAGGACGCATATTTAAGGAGATATGGGCAAAAGAAGTTTTTCATATAAAAATTTCAATTTTTTAGGTTTTGGGTGGATTTTTCAATTTTTTGAGGGTAGTCATGAATTAAAGTCCTTTTCGCTCTAGGACGCTTAGTTTAGGAGATATGGGCAAAAGAAGTTTTTCATATAAAAATTTCATTTTTTTAGGTTTTGGGTGGATTTTTCAATTTTTTGGGGGTGGTCACGAATTAAAGTCCTTTTCGCTCTAGGACGCATATTTAAGGAGATATGGGCAAAAGAAGTTTTTCATATAAAAATTTCAATTTTTTTAGGTTTTGGGTGGATTTTTTAATTTTTTGAGGGTGGTCACGAATTAAAGTCCTTTTCGCTCTAGGGCGCATATTTAAGGAGATATGGGCAAAAGAAGTTTTTCATATAAAAATTTCAATTTTTTTAGGTTTTGGGTGGATTTTTCAATTTTTTGAGGGTGGTCATGAATTAAAGTCCTTTTCGCTCTAGGACGCATATTTAAGGAGATATGGGCAAAAGAAGTTTTTCATATAAAAATTTCAATTTTTTTAGGTTTTGGGTGGATTTTTCAATTTTTTGAGGGTGGTCACGAATTAAAGTCCTTTTCGCTCTAGGACGCTTAGTTTAGGAGATATGGGCAAAAGAAGTTTTTCATATAAAAATTTCAATTTTTTTAGGTTTTGGGTGGATTTTTCAATTTTTTGAGGGTGGTCATGAATTAAAGTCCTTTTCGCTCTAGGAGGCTTAGTTTAGGAGATATGGGCAAAAGAAGTTTTTCATATAAAAATTTTAATTTATTTTAGGTTTTGGGTGGATTTTTCAATTTTTTGAGGGTGGTCATGAATTAAAGTCCTTTTCGCTCTAGGACGCATATTTAAGGAGATATGGACAAAAGAAGTTTTTCATATAAAAATTTCAATTTTTTTAGGTTTTGGGTGGATTTTTCAATTTTTTGGGGGTGGTCACGAATTAAAGTCCTTTTCGCTCTAGGACGCATATTTAAGGAGATATGGGCAAAAGAAGTTTTTCATATAAAAATTTCAATTTTTTTAGGTTTTGGGTGGATTTTTCAATTTTTTGAGGGTGGTCATGAATTAAAGTCCTTTTCGCTCTAGGACGCTTTGTTTAGGAGATATGGACAAAAGAAATTTTTCATATAAAAATTTAATTTTTTTTAGATTTTGGGTGGATTTTTCAATTTTTTGAGGGTGGTCATGAATTAAAGTCCTTTTCGCTCTAGGACGCATATTTAAGGAGATATGGGCAAAAGAAGTTTTTCATATAAAAATTTCAATTTTTTTAGGTTTTGGGTGGATTTTTAAATTTTTTGGGGGTGGTCACGAATTAAAGTCCTTTTCGCTCTAGGGCGCATATTTAAGGAGATATGGGCAAAAGAAGTTTTTCATATAAAAATTTAAATTTTTTTAGGTTTTGGATGGATTTTTCAATTTTTTGGGGGTGGTCACGAATTAAAGTCCTTTTCGCTCTAGGACGCATATTTAAGGAGATATGGGCAAAAGAAGTTTTTCATATAAAAATTTTAATTTTTTTAGGTTTTGGGTGGATTTTTCAATTTTTTGAGGGTGGTCACGAATTAAAGTCCTTTTCGCTCTAGGGCGCATATTTAAGGAGATATGGGCAAAAGAAGTTTTTCATATAAAAATTTCAATTTTTTTAGGTTTTGGGTGGATTTTTCAATTTTTTGGGGGTGGTCACGAATTAAAGTCCTTTTCGCTCTAGGACGCATATTTAAGGAGATATGGGCAAAAGAAGTTTTTCATATAAAAATTTAAATTTTTTTAGGTTTTGGGTGGATTTTTCAATTTTTTGGGGGTGGTCACGAATTAAAGTCCTTTTCGCTCTAGGACGCTTAGTTTAAGAGATATGGGCAAAAGAAGTTTTTCATTTAAAAATTTCAATTTTTTTTAGGTTTTGGATGGATTTTTCAATATTTCGGGGGTGGTCACGAATTAAAGTTTATTTCGCTCTAGGACGCTTAGTTTAGGAGCTATGGGCAAAAGAAGTTTTTCATATAAAAATTTCAATTTTTTTAGGTTTTGGGCGGATTTTTCAAGTTTTTGGGGGTGGTCACGAATTAAAGTCCTTTTCGCTCTAGGACGCATATTTAAGGAGATATGGGCAAAAGAAGTTTTTCATATAAAAATTTCAATTTTTTTAGGTTTTGGGTGGATTTTTCAATTTTTTGAGGGTGGTCATGAATTAAAGTCCTTTTCGCTCTAGGACGCATATTTAAGGAGATATGGACAAAAGAAGTTTTTCATATAAAAATTTCAATTTTTTTAGGTTTTGGGTGGATTTTTCAATTTTTTGAGGGTGGTCACGAATTAAAGTCCTTTTCGCTCTAGGACGCATATTTAAGGAGATATGGACAAAAGAAGTTTTTCATATAAAAATTTCAATTTTTTTAGGTTTTGGGTGGATTTTTCAATTTTTTGAGGGTGGTCACGAATTAAAGTTCTTTTCGCTCTAGGACGCTTAGTTTAGGAGATATGGGCAAAAGAAGGTTTTCATATAAAAATTTCAATTTTTTTAGGTTTTGGGTGGATTTTTCAATTTTTTGAGGGTGGTCACGAATTAAAGTCCTTTTCGCTCTAGGACGCATATTTAAGGAGATATGGGCAAAAGAAGTTTTTCATATAAAAATTTAAATTTTTTTAGGTTTTGGGTGGATTTTTCAATTTTTTGGGGGTGGTCACGAATTAAAGTCCTTTTCGCTCTAGGACGCATATTTAAGGAGATATGGGCAAAAGAAGTTTTTCATATAAAAATTTCAATTTTTTTAGGTTTTGGGTGGATTTTTCAATTTTTTGAGGGTGGTCATGAATTAAAGTCCTTTTCGCTCTAGAACGCATATTTAAGGAGATATGGGCAAAAGAAGTTTTTCATATAAAAATTTAAATTTTTTTAGGTTTTGGGTGGATTTTTCAATTTTTTGAGGGTGGTCACGAATTAAAGTTCTTTTCGCTCTAGGACGCTTAGTTTAGGAGATATGGGCAAAAGAAGGTTTTCATATAAAAATTTCAATTTTTTTAGGTTTTGGGTGGATTTTTCAATTTTTTGAGGGTGGTCACGAATTAAAGTCCTTTTCGCTCTAGGGCGCATATTTAAGGAGATATGGGCAAAAGAAGTTTTTCATATAAAAATTTCAATTTTTTTAGGTTTTGGGTGGATTTTTCAATTTTTTGGGGGTGGTAACGAATTAAAGTCCTTTTCGCTCTAGGACGCATATTTAAGGAGATATGGGCAAAAGAAGTTTTTCATATAAAAATTTCAATTTTTTTAGGTTTTGGGTGGATTTTTCAATTTTTTGAGGGTGGTCACGAATTAAAGTCCTTTTCGCTCTAGGACGCTTAGTTTAGGAGATATGGGCAAAAGAAGTTTTTCATATAAAAATTTCAATTTTTTTAGGTTTTGGGTGGATTTTTCAATTTTTTGAGGGTGGTCATGAATTAAAGTCCTTTTCGCTCTAGGAGGCATATTTAAGGAGATATGGGCAAAAGAAGTTTTTCATATAAAAATTTTAATTTATTTTAGGTTTTGGGTGGATTTTTCAATTTTTTGAGGGTGGTCACGAATTAAAGTCCTTTTCGCTCTAGGGCGCATATTTAAGGAGATATGGACAAAAGAAGTTTTTCATATACAAATTTCAATTTTTTTAGGTTTTGGGTGGATTTTTCAATTTTTTGGGGGTGGTCACGAATTAAAGTCCTTTTCGCTCTAGGACACATATTTAAGGAGATATGGGCAAAAGAAGTTTTTCATATAAAAATGTCAATTTTTTTATGTTTTGGGTGGATTTTTCAATTTTTTGAGGGTGGTCACGAATTAAAGTTCTTTTCGGTCTAGGACGCATATTTAAGGAGATATGGGCAAAAGAAGTTTTTCATATAAAAATTTCAATTTTTTTAGGTTTTGGGTGGATTTTTCAATTTCTTTAGGGTGGTCACGAATTAAAGTTCTTTTCGCTCTAGGACGCATATTTAAGGAGATATGGACAAAAGAAATTTTTCATATAAAAATTTCAATTTTTTTAGGTTTTGGGTGGATTTTTCAATTTTTTGAGGGTGGTCACGAATTAAAGTCCTTTTCGCTCTAGGACGCATATTTAAGGAGATATGGGCAAAAGAAGTTTTTCATTTAAAAATTTCAATTTTTTTAGGTTTTGGGTGGATTTTTCAATTTTTTGGGGGTGGTCACGAATTAAAGTCCTTTTCGCTCTAGGGCGCATATTTAAGGAGATATGGGCAAAAGAAGTTTTTCATATAAAAATTTAATTTTTTTTAGGTTTTGGGTGGATTTTTCAATTTTTTGGGGGTGGTCACGAATTAAAGTCCTTTTCGCTCTAGGACGCATATTTAAGGAGATATGGGCAAAAGAAGTTTTTCATATAAAAATTTCAATTTTTTTAGGTTTTGGGTGGATTTTTCAATTTTTTGAGGGTGGTCACGAATTAAAGTCCTTTTCGCTCTAGGGCGCATATTTAAGGAGATATGGGCAAAAGAAGTTTTTCATATAAAAATTTCAATTTTTTTAGGTTTTGGGTGGATTTTTCAATTTTTTGGGGGTGGTCACGAATTAAAGTCCTTTTCGCTCTAGGACGCATATTTAAGGAGATATGGACAAAAGAAGTTTTTCGTATAAAAATTTCAATTTTTTTTAGGTTTTGGGTGGATTTTTAAATTTTTTGGGGGTGGTCACGAATTAAAGTCCTTTTCGCTCTAGGGCGCATATTTAAGGAGATATGGACAAAAGAAGTTTTTCATATAAAAATTTAATTTTTTTGGATTTTTCAATTTTTTGGGGGTGGTCACGAATTAAAGTCCTTTTCGCTCTAGGACGCTTAGTTTAGGAGATATGGGCAAAAGAAATTTTTCATATAAAAATTTAAATTTTTTTAGGTTTTGGGTGGATTTTTCAATTTTTTGGGGGTGGTCATGAATTAAAGTCCTTTTCGCTCTTGGACGCTTAGTTTAGGAGATATGGGCAAAAGAAGTTTTTCATATAAAAATTTCAATTTTTTTAGGTTTTGGGTGGATTTTTCAATTTTTTGGGGGTGGTCACGAATTAAAGTCCTTTACGCTCTAGGACGCATATTTAAGGAGATATGGGCAAAAGAAGTTTTTCATATAAAAATTTCAATTTTTTTAGGTTTTGGGTGGATTTTTCAATTTTTTGAGGGTGGTCACGAATTAAAGTCCTTTTCGCTCTAGGACGCATATTTAAGGAGATATGGGCAAAAGAAGTTTTTCATATAAAAATTTCAATTTTTTTTAGGTTTAGGGTGGATTTTTTAATTTTTTGAGGGTGGTCACGAATTAAAGTCCTTTTCGCTCTAGGGCGCATATTTAAGGAGATATGGGCAAAAGAAGTTTTTCATATAAAAATTTCAATTTTTTTTAGGTTTTGGGTGGATTTTTTAATTTTTTGAGGGTGGTCACGAATTAAAGTCCTTTTCGCTCTAGGGCGCATATTGAAGGAGATATGGGCAAAAGAAGTTTTTCATATAAAAATTTAAATTTTTTTAGGTTTTGGGTGGATTTTTCAATTTTTTGGGGGTGGTCACGAATTAAAGTCCTTTTCGCTCTAGGACGCATATTTAAGGAGATATGGACAAAAGAAGTTTTTCATATAAAAATTTCAATATTTTTAGGTTTTGGGTGGATTTTTCAATTTTTTGGGGGTGGTCACGAATTAAAGTCCTTTTCGCTCTAGGACGCATATTTAAGGAGATATGGGCAAAAGAAGTTTTTCATATAAAAATTTAAATTTTTTTAGGTTTTGGGTGGATTTTTCAATTTTTTGGGGGTGGTCACGAATTAAAGTCCTTTTCGCTCTAGGACGCTTAGTTTAGGAGATATATGCAAAAGTAGTTTTTCATATAAAAATTTCAATTTTTTTTAGGTTTTGGGTGGATTTTTCAATTTTTTGGGGGTGGTCACGAATTAAAGTCCTTTTCGCTCTAGGACGCTTAGTTTAGGAGATATGGGCAAAAGAAGTTTTTCATATAAAAATTTCAATTTTTTTAGGTTTTGGGTGGATTTTTCAATTTTTTGAGGGTGGTCATGAATTAAAGTCCTTTTCGCTCTAGGAGGCATATTTAAGGAGATATGGGCAAAAGAAGTTTTTCATATAAAAATTTTAATTTATTTTAGGTTTTGGGTGGATTTTTCAATTTTTTGAGGGTGGTCACGAATTAAAGTCCTTTTCGCTCTAGGGCGCATATTTAAGGAGATATGGACAAAAGAAGTTTTTCATATACAAATTTCAATTTTTTTAGGTTTTGGGTGGATTTTTCAATTTTTTGGGGGTGGTCACGAATTAAAGTCCTTTTCGCTCTAGGACGCATATTTAAGGAGATATGGGCAAAAGAAGTTTTTCATATAAAAATGTCAATTTTTTTATGTTTTGGGTGGATTTTTCAATTTTTTGAGGGTGGTCACGAATTAAAGTTCTTTTCGGTCTAGGACGCATATTTAAGGAGATATGGGCAAAAGAAGTTTTTCATATAAAAATTTCAATTTTTTTAGGTTTTGGGTGGATTTTTCAATTTCTTTAGGGTGGTCACGAATTAAAGTTCTTTTCGCTCTAGGACGCATATTTAAGGAGATATGGACAAAAGAAATTTTTCATATAAAAATTTCAATTTTTTTAGGTTTTGGGTGGATTTTTCAATTTTTTGAGGGTGGTCACGAATTAAAGTCCTTTTCGCTCTAGGACGCATATTTAAGGAGATATGGGCAAAAGAAGTTTTTCATTTAAAAATTTCAATTTTTTTAGGTTTTGGGTGGATTTTTCAATTTTTTGGGGGTGGTCACGAATTAAAGTCCTTTTCGCTCTAGGGCGCATATTTAAGGAGATATGGGCAAAAGAAGTTTTTCATATAAAAATTTAATTTTTTTTAGGTTTTGGGTGGATTTTTCAATTTTTTGGGGGTGGTCACGAATTAAAGTCCTTTTCGCTCTAGGACGCATATTTAAGGAGATATGGGCAAAAGAAGTTTTTCATATAAAAATTTCAATTTTTTTAGGTTTTGGGTGGATTTTTCAATTTTTTGAGGGTGGTCACGAATTAAAGTCCTTTTCGCTCTAGGGCGCATATTTAAGGAGATATGGGCAAAAGAAGTTTTTCATATAAAAATTTCAATTTTTTTAGGTTTTGGGTGGATTTTTCAATTTTTTGGGGGTGGTCACGAATTAAAGTCCTTTTCGCTCTAGGACGCATATTTAAGGAGATATGGACAAAAGAAGTTTTTCGTATAAAAATTTCAATTTTTTTTAGGTTTTGGGTGGATTTTTAAATATTTTGGGGGTGGTCACGAATTAAAGTCCTTTTCGCTCTAGGGCGCATATTTAAGGAGATATGGACAAAAGAAGTTTTTCATATAAAAATTTAATTTTTTTGGATTTTTCAATTTTTTGGGGGTGGTCACGAATTAAAGTCCTTTTCGCTCTAGGACGCTTAGTTTAGGAGATATGGGCAAAAGAAGTTTTTCATATAAAAATTTAAATTTTTTTAGGTTTTGGGTGGATTTTTCAATTTTTTGGGGGTGGTCATGAATTAAAGTCCTTTTCGCTCTTGGACGCTTAGTTTAGGAGATATGGGCAAAAGAAGTTTTTCATATAAAAATTTCAATTTTTTTAGGTTTTGGGTGGATTTTTCAATTTTTTGGGGGTGGTCACGAATTAAAGTCCTTTTCGCTCTAGGACGCATATTTAAGGAGATATGGGCAAAAGAAGTTTTTCATATAAAAATTTCAATTTTTTTAGGTTTTGGGTGGATTTTTCAATTTTTTGAGGGTGGTCACGAATTAAAGTCCTTTTCGCTCTAGGGCGCATATTTAAGGAGATATGGGCAAAAGAAGTTTTTCATATAAAAATTTCAATTTTTTTTAGGTTTTGGGTGGATTTTTTAATTTTTTGAGGGTGGTCACGAATTAAAGTCCTTTTCGCTCTAGGGCGCATATTTAAGGAGATATGGGCAAAAGAAGTTTTTCATATAAAAATTTCAATTTTTTTTAGGTTTTGGGTGGATTTTTTAATTTTTTGAGGGTGGTCACGAATTAAAGTCCTTTTCGCTCTAGGGCGCATATTGAAGGAGATATGGGCAAAATAAGTTTTTCATATAAAAATTTAAATTTTTTTAGGTTTTGGGTGGATTTTTCAATTTTTTGGGGGTGGTCACGAATTAAAGTCCTTTTCGCTCTAGGACGCTTAGTTTAGGAGATATGGGCAAAAGAAGTTTTTCATATAAAAATTTCAATTTTTTTAGGTTTTGGGTGGATTTTTCAATTTTTTGAGGGTGGTCACGAATTAAAGTCCTTTTCGCTCTAGGGCGCATATTTAAGGAGATATGGGCAAAAGAAGTTTTTCATATAAAAATGTGCATTTTTTTGGGTTTGGGTGGATTTTTCAATTTTTTGAGGGTGGTCACGAATTAAAGTCCTTTTCGCTCTAGGACGCATATTTAAGGAGATATGGGCAAAAGAAGTTTTTCATATAAAAATTTCAATTTTTTTAGGTTTTGGGTGGATTTTTCAATTTTTTGGGGGTGGTCATGAATTAAAGTCCTTTTCGCTCTAGGACGCTTAGTTTAGGAGATATATGCAAAAGAAGTTTTTCATATAAAAATTTCAATTTTTTTTTAGGTTTTGGGTGGATTTTTCAATTTTTTGGGGGTGGTCACGAATTAAAGTCCTTTTCGCTCTAGGACGCTTAGTTTAGGAGATATGGGCAAAAGAAGTTTTTCATATAAAAATTTCAATTTTTTTAGGTTTTGGGTGGACTTTTCAATTTTTTGAGGGTGGTCATGAATTAAAGTCCTTTTCACTCTAGGAGGCTTAGTTTAGGAGATATGGGCAAAAGAAGTTTTTCATATAAAAATTTTAATTTATTTTAGGTTTTGGGTGGATTTTTCAATTTTTTGAGGGTGGTCACGAATTAAAGTCCTTTTCGCTCTAGGGCGCATATTTAAGGAGATATGGGCAAAAGAAGTTTTTCATATAAAAATTTCAATTTTTTTAGGTTTTGGGTGGATTTTTCAATTTTTTGGGGGTGGTCACGAATTAAAGTCCTTTTCGCTCTAGGACGCATATTTAAGGAGATATGGGCAAAAGAAGTTTGTCATGAATTAAAGTCCTTTTCGCTCTAGGACGCATATTTAAGGAGATATGGGCAAGAGAAGTTTTTCATATAAAAATTTCAATTTTTTAGGTTTTGGGTGGATTTTTCAATTTTTTGAGGGTGGTCACGAATTAAAGTCCTTTTCGCTCTAGGACGCATATTTAAGGAGATATGGGCAAAAGAAGTTTTTCATATAAAAATTTAAATTTTTTTGGTTTTGGGTGGATTTTTCAATTTTTTGAGGGTGGTCATGAATTAAAGTCCTTTTCGCTCTAGGACGCTTAGTTTAGGAGATATGGGCAAAAGAAGTTTTTCATATAAAAATTTAAATTTTTTTAGGTTTTGGGTGGATTTTTCAATTTTTTGGGGGTGGTCACGAATTAAAGTCCTTTTCGCTCTAGGACGCATATTTAAGGAGATATGGGCAAAAGAAGTTGTTCATATAAAAATTTCAATTTTTTTAGGTTTTGGGTGGATTTTTCAATTTTTTGGGGGTGGTCACGAATTAAAGTCCTTTTCGCTCTAGGACGCATATTTAAGGAGATATGGGCAAAAGAAGTTTTTCATATAAAAATTTCAATTTTTTTAGGTTTTGGGTGGATTTTTCAATTTTTTGAGGGTGGTCACGAATTAAAGTCCTTTTCGCTCTAGGGCGCATATTTAAGGAGATATGGGCAAAAGAAGTTTTTCATATAAAAATTTCAATTTTTTTAGGTTTTGGGTGGATTTTTAAATTTTTTGGGGGTGGTCACGAATTAAAGTCCTTTTCGCTCTAGGGCGCATATTTAAGGAGATATGGACAAAAGAAGTTTTTCATATAAAAATTTAATTTTTTTGGATTTTTCAATTTTTTGGGGGTGGTCACGAATTAAAGTCCTTTTCGCTCTAGGACGCTTAGTTTAGGAGATATGGGCAAAAGAAGTTTTTCATATAAAAATTTAAATTTTTTTAGGTTTTGGGTGGATTTTTCAATTTTTTGGGGGTGGTCATGAATTAAAGTCCTTTTCGCTCTTGGACGCTTAGTTTAGGAGATATGGGCAAAAGAAGTTTTTCATATAAAAATTTCAATTTTTTTAGGTTTTGGGTGGATTTTTCAATTTTTTGGGGGTGGTCACGAATTAAAGTCCTTTTCGCTCTAGGGCGCATATTTAAGGAGATATGGGCAAAAGAAGTTTTTCATATAAAAATTTAATTTTTTTTAGGTTTTGGGTGGATTTTTCAATTTTTTGGGGGTGGTCACGAATTAAAGTCCTTTTCGCTCTAGGACGCATATTTAAGGAGATATGGGCAAAAGAAGTTTTTCATATAAAAATTTCAATTTTTTTAGGTTTTGGGTGGATTTTTCAATTTTTTGAGGGTGGTCACGAATTAAAGTCCTTTTCGCTCTAGGGCGCATATTTAAGGAGATATGGGCAAAAGAAGTTTTTCATATAAAAATTTCAATTTTTTTAGGTTTTGGGTGGATTTTTCAATTTTTTGGGGGTGGTCACGAATTAAAGTCCTTTTCGCTCTAGGACGCATATTTAAGGAGATATGGACAAAAGAAGTTTTTCGTATAAAAATTTCAATTTTTTTTAGGTTTTGGGTGGATTTTTAAATTTTTTGGGGGTGGTCACGAATTAAAGTCCTTTTCGCTCTAGGGTGCATATTTAAGGAGATATGGACAAAAGAAGTTTTTCATATAAAAATTTAATTTTTTTGGATTTTTCAATTTTTTGGGGGTGGTCACGAATTAAAGTCCTTTTCGCTCTAGGACGCTTAGTTTAGGAGATATGGGCAAAAGAAGTTTTTCATATAAAAATTTAAATTTTTTTAGGTTTTGGGTGGATTTTTCAATTTTTTGGGGGTGGTCATGAATTAAAGTCCTTTTCGCTCTTGGACGCTTAGTTTAGGAGATATGGGCAAAAGAAGTTTTTCATATAAAAATTTCAATTTTTTTAGGTTTTGGGTGGATTTTTCAATTTTTTGGGGGTGGTCACGAATTAAAGTCCTTTTCGCTCTAGGACGCATATTTAAGGAGATATGGGCAAAAGAAGTTTTTCATATACAAATTTCAATTTTTTTAGGTTTTGGGTGGATTTTTCAATTTTTTGAGGGTGGTCACGAATTAAAGTCCTTTTCGCTCTAGGACGCATATTTAAGGAGATATGGGCAAAAGAAGTTTTTCATATAAAAATTTCAATTTTTTTTAGGTTTTGGGTGGATTTTTTAATTTTTTGAGGGTGGTCACGAATTAAAGTCCTTTTCGCTCTAGGGCGCATATTTAAGGAGATATGGGCAAAAGAAGTTTTTCATATAAAAATTTCAATTTTTTTTGGTGGTTTAGGTTTTGGGTGGATTTTTTAATTTTTTGAGGGTGGTCACGAATTAAAGTCCTTTTCGCTCTAGGGCGCATATTGAAGGAGATATGGGCAAAAGAAGTTTTTCATATAAAAATTTAAATTTTTTTAGGTTTTGGGTGGATTTTTCAATTTTTTGGGGGTGGTCACGAATTAAAGTCCTTTTCGCTCTAGGACGCATATTTAAGGAGATATGGACAAAAGAAGTTTTTCATATAAAAATTTCAATATTTTTAGGTTTTGGGTGGATTTTTCAATTTTTTGGGGGTGGTCACGAATTAAAGTCCTTTTCGCTCTAGGACGCATATTTAAGGAGATATGGGCAAAAGAAGTTTTTCATATAAAAATTTAAATTTTTTTAGGTTTTGGGTGGATTTTTCAATTTTTTGGGGGTGGTCACGAATTAAAGTCCTTTTCGCTCTAGGACGCTTAGTTTAGGAGATATATGCAAAAGTAGTTTTTCATATAAAAATTTCAATTTTTTTTAGGTTTTGGGTGGATTTTTCAATTTTTTGGGGGTGGTCACGAATTAAAGTCCTTTTCGCTCTAGGACGCTTAGTTTAGGAGATATGGGCAAAAGAAGTTTTTCATATAAAAATTTCAATTTTTTTAGGTTTTGGGTGGATTTTTCAATTTTTTGAGGGTGGTCATGAATTAAAGTCCTTTTCGCTCTAGGAGGCATATTTAAGGAGATAGGGGCAAAAGAAGTTTTTCATATAAAAATTTTAATTTATTTTAGGTTTTGGGTGGATTTTTCAATTTTTTGAGGGTGGTCACGAATTAAAGTCCTTTTCGCTCTAGGGCGCATATTTAAGGAGATATGGACAAAAGAAGTTTTTCATATACAAATTTCAATTTTTTTAGGTTTTGGGTGGATTTTTCAATTTTTTGGGGGTGGTCACGAATTAAAGTCCTTTTCGCTCTAGGACGCATATTTAAGGAGATATGGGCAAAAGAAGTTTTTCATATAAAAATGTCAATTTTTTTATGTTTTGGGTGGATTTTTCAATTTTTTGAGGGTGGTCACGAATTAAAGTTCTTTTCGGTCTAGGACGCATATTTAAGGAGATATGGGCAAAAGAAGTTTTTCATATAAAAATTTCAATTTTTTTAGGTTTTGGGTGGATTTTTCAATTTCTTTAGGGTGGTCACGAATTAAAGTTCTTTTCGCTCTAGGACGCATATTTAAGGAGATATGGACAAAAGAAATTTTTCATATAAAAATTTCAATTTTTTTAGGTTTTGGGTGGATTTTTCAATTTTTTGAGGGTGGTCACGAATTAAAGTCCTTTTCGCTCTAGGACGCATATTTAAGGAGATATGGGCAAAAGAAGTTTTTCATTTAAAAATTTCAATTTTTTTAGGTTTTGGGTGGATTTTTCAATTTTTTGGGGGTGGTCACGAATTAAAGTCCTTTTCGCTCTAGGGCGCATATTTAAGGAGATATGGGCAAAAGAAGTTTTTCATATAAAAATTTAATTTTTTTTAGGTTTTGGGTGGATTTTTCAATTTTTTGGGGGTGGTCACGAATTAAAGTCCTTTTCGCTCTAGGACGCATATTTAAGGAGATATGGGTAAAAGAAGTTTTTCATATAAAAATTTAAATTTTTTTAGGTTTTGGGTGGATTTTTCAATTTTTTGAGGGTGGTCACGAATTAAAGTCCTTTTCGCTCTAGGGCGCATATTTAAGGAGATATGGGCAAAAGAAGTTTTTCATATAAAAATTTCAATTTTTTTAGGTTTTGGGTGGATTTTTCAATTTTTTGGGGGTGGTCACGAATTAAAGTCCTTTTCGCTCTAGGACGCATATTTAAGGAGATATGGACAAAAGAAGTTTTTCGTATAAAAATTTCAATTTTTTTTAGGTTTTGGGTGGATTTTTAAATTTTTTGGGGGTGGTCACGAATTAAAGTCCTTTTCGCTCTAGGGCGCATATTTAAGGAGATATGGACAAAAGAAGTTTTTCATATAAAAATTTAATTTTTTTGGATTTTTCAATTTTTTGGGGGTGGTCACGAATTAAAGTCCTTTTCGCTCTAGGACGCTTAGTTTAGGAGATATGGGCAAAAGAAGTTTTTCATATAAAAATTTAAATTTTTTTAGGTTTTGGGTGGATTTTTCAATTTTTTGGGGGTGGTCATGAATTAAAGTCCTTTTCGCTCTTGGACGCTTAGTTTAGGAGATATGGGCAAAAGAAGTTTTTCATATAAAAATTTCAATTTTTTTAGGTTTTGGGTGGATTTTTCAATTTTTTGGGGGTGGTCACGAATTAAAGTCCTTTTCGCTCTAGGACGCATATTTAAGGAGATATGGGAAAAAGAAGTTTTTCATATAAAAATTTCAATTTTTTTAGGTTTTGGGTGGATTTTTCAATTTTTTGAGGGTGGTCACGAATTAAAGTCCTTTTCGCTCTAGGGCGCATATTTAAGGAGATATGGGCAAAAGAAGTTTTTCATATAAAAATTTCAATTTTTTTTAGGTTTTGGGTGGATTTTTTAATTTTTTGAGGGTGGGCACGAATTAAAGTCCTTTTCGCTCTAGGGCGCATATTTAAGGAGATATGGGCAAAAGAAGTTTTTCATATAAAAATTTCAATTTTTTTTAGGTTTTGGGTGGATTTTTTAATTTTTTGAGGGTGGTCACGAATTAAAGTCCTTTTCGCTCTAGGGCGCATATTGAAGGAGATATGGGCAAAAGAAGTTTTTCATATAAAAATTTCAATTTTTTTAGGTTTTGGGTGGATTTTTCAATTTTTTGGGGGTGGTCACGAATTAAAGTCCTTTTCGCTCTAGGACGCTTAGTTTAGGAGATATGGGCAAAAGAAGTTTTTCATATAAAAATTTCAATTTTTTTAGGTTTTGGGTGGATTTTTCAATTTTTTGAGGGTGGTCACGAATTAAAGTCCTTTTCGCTCTAGGGCGCATATTTAAGGAGATATGGGCAAAAGAAGTTTTTCATATAAAAATGTGCATTTTTTTGGGTTTGGGTGGATTTTTCAATTTTTTGAGGGTGGTCACGAATTAAAGTCCTTTTCGCTCTAGGACGCATATTTAAGGAGATATGGGCAAAAGAAGTTTTTCATATAAAAATTTCAATTTTTTTAGGTTTTGGGTGGATTTTTCAATTTTTTGGGGGTGGTCATGAATTAAAGTCCTTTTCGCTCTAGGACGCTTAGTTTAGGAGATATATGCAAAAGAAGTTTTTCATATAAAAATTTCAATTTTTTTTTAGGTTTTGGGTGGATTTTTCAATTTTTTGGGGGTGGTCACGAATTAAAGTCCTTTTCGCTCTAGGACGCTTAGTTTAGGAGATATGGGCAAAAGAAGTTTTTCATATAAAAATTTCAATTTTTTTAGGTTTTGGGTGGACTTTTCAATTTTTTGAGGGTGGTCATGAATTAAAGTCCTTTTCGCTCTAGGAGGCTTAGTTTAGGAGATATGGGCAAAAGAAGTTTTTCATATAAAAATTTTAATTTATTTTAGGTTTTGGGTGGATTTTTCAATTTTTTGAGGGTGGTCACGAATTAAAGTCCTTTTCGCTCTAGGGCGCATATTTAAGGAGATATGGGCAAAAGAAGTTTTTCATATAAAAATTTCAATTTTTTTAGGTTTTGGGTGGATTTTTCAATTTTTTGGGGGTGGTCACGAATTAAAGTCCTTTTCGCTCTAGGACGCATATTTAAGGAGATATGGGCAAAAGAAGTTTGTCATGAATTAAAGTCCTTTTCGCTCTAGGACGCATATTTAAGGAGATATGGGCAAGAGAAGTTTTTCATATAAAAATTTCAATTTTTTAGGTTTTGGGTGGATTTTTCAATTTTTTGAGGGTGGTCACGAATTAAAGTCCTTTTCGCTCTAGGACGCATATTTAAGGAGATATGGGCAAAAGAAGTTTTTCATATAAAAATTTAAATTTTTTAGGTTTTGGGTGGATTTTTCAATTTTTTGAGGGTGGTCATGAATTAAAGTCCTTTTCGCTCTAGGACGCTTAGTTTAGGAGATATGGGCAAAAGAAGTTTTTCATATAAAAATTTAAATTTTTTTAGGTTTTGGGTGGATTTTTCAATTTTTTGGGGGTGGTCACGAATTAAAGTCCTTTTCGCTCTAGGACGCATATTTAAGGAGATATGGGCAAAAGAAGTTGTTCATATAAAAATTTCAATTTTTTTAGGTTTTGGGTGGATTTTTCAATTTTTTGGGGGTGGTCACGAATTAAAGTCCTTTTCGCTCTAGGACGCATATTTAAGGAGATATGGGCAAAAGAAGTTTTTCATATAAAAATTTCAATTTTTTTAGGTTTTGGGTGGATTTTTCAATTTTTTGAGGGTGGTCACGAATTAAAGTCCTTTTCGCTCTAGGGCGCATATTTAAGGAGATATGGGCAAAAGAAGTTTTTCATATAAAAATTTCAATTTTTTTAGGTTTTGGGTGGATTTTTAAATTTTTTGGGGGTGGTCACGAATTAAAGTCCTTTTCGCTCTAGGACGCATAGTTTAGGAGATATGGGCAAAAGAAGTTTTTCATATAAAAATTTCAATTTTTTTTAAGTTTTGGATGGATTTTTCAATATTTCGGGGGTGGTCACGAATTAAAGTTCTTTTCGCTCTAGGACGCTTAGTTTAGGAGCTATGGGCAAAAGAAGTTTTTCATATAAAAATTTCAATTTTTTTAGGTTTTGGGCGGATTTTTCAATTTTTTGGGGGTGGTCACGAATTAAAGTCCTTTTCGCTCTAGGACGCATATTTAAGGAGATATGGGCAAAAGAAGTTTTTCATATAAAAATTTCAATTTTTTTTAGGTTTTGGGTGGATTTTTCAATTTTTTGAGGGTGGTCATGAATTAAAGTCCTTTTCGCTCTAGGACGCATATTTAAGGAGATATGGACAAAAGAAGTTTTTCATATAAAAATTTCAATTTTTTTAGGTTTTGGGTGGATTTTTCAATTTTTTGGGGGTGGTCACGAATTAAAGTCCTTTTCGCTCTAGGACGCATATTTAAGGAGATATGGGCAAAAGAAGTTTTTCATATAAAAATTTCAATTTTTTTAGGTTTTGGGTGGATTTTTCAATTTTTTGAGGGTGGTCATGAATTAAAGTCCTTTTCGCTCTAGGAGGCTTAGTTTAGGAGATATGGGCAAAAGAAGTTTTTCATATAAAAATTTTAATTTATTTTAGGTTTTGGGTGGATTTTTCAATTTTTTGAGGGTGGTCACGAATTAAAGTCCTTTTCGCTCTAGGACGCATATTTAAGGAGATATGGACAAAAGAAGTTTTTCATATAAAAATTTCAATTTTTTTAGGTTTTGGGTGGATTTTTCAATTTTTTGGGGGTGGTCACGAATTAAAGTCCTTTTCGCTCTAGGACGCATATTTAAGGAGATATGGACAAAAGAAGTTTTTCATATAAAAATTTCAATTTTTTTAGGTTTGGGGTGGATTTTTCAATTTTTTGAGGGTGGTCATGAATTAAAGTCCTTTTCGCTCTAGGACGCATATTTAAGGAGATATGGACAAAAGAAATTTTTCATATAAAAATTTAAATTTTTTTAGGTTTTGGGTGGATTTTTCAATTTTTTGAGGGTGGTCATGAATTAAAGTCCTTTTCGCTCTAGGACGCATATTTAAGGAGATATGGGCAAAAGAAGTTTTTCATATAAAAATTTAAATTTTTTTAGGTTTTGGGTGGATTTTTCAATTTTTTGAGGGTGGTCATGAATTAAAGTCCTTTTCGCTGTAGGACGCTTAGTTTAGGAGATATGGGCAAAAGAAGTTTTTCATATAAAAATTTCAATTTTTTTAGGTTTTGGGTGGATTTTTCAATTTTTTGAGGGTGGTCACGAATTAAAGTTCTTTTCGCTCTAGGACGCATATTTAAGGAGATATGGACAAAAGAAATTTTTCATATAAAAATTTAAATTTTTTTAGGTTTTGGGTGGATTTTTCAATTTTTTGAGGGTGGTCATGAATTAAAGTCCTTTTCGCTGTAGGACGCTTAGTTTAGGAGATATGGGCAAAAGAAGTTTTTCATATAAAAATTTCAATTTTTTTAGGTTTTGGGTGGATTTTTCAATTTTTTGAGGGTGGTCACGAATTAAAGTTCTTTTCGCTCTAGGACGCATATTTAAGGAGATATGGACAAAAGAAATTTTTCATATAAAAATTTAAATTTTTTTAGGTTTTGGGTGGATTTTTCAATTTTTTGGGGGTGGTCACGAATTAAAGTCCTTTTCGCTCTAGGACGCTTAGTTTAGGAGATATGGGCAAAAGAAGTTTTTCATATAAAAATTTCAATTTTTTTTAGGTTTTAGGTGGATTTTTCAATTTTTTGAGGGTGGTCACGAATTAAAGTCCTTTTCGCTCTAGGGCGCATATTTAAGGAGATATGGGCAAAAGAAGTTTTTCATATAAAAATGTGCATTTTTTTGGGTTTGGGTGGATTTTTCAATTTTTTGAGGGTGGTCACGAATTAAAGTCCTTTTCGCTCTAGGACGCATATTTAAGGAGATATGGGCAAAAGAAGTTTTTCATATAAAAATTTCAATTTTTTTAGGTTTTGGGTGGATTTTTCAATTTTTTGGGGGTGGTCATGAATTAAAGTCCTTTTCGCTCTAGGACGCTTAGTTTAGGAGATATATGCAAAAGAAGTTTTTCATATAAAAATTTCAATTTTTTTTAGGTTTTGGGTGGATTTTTCAATTTTTTGGGGGTGGTCACGAATTAAAGTCCTTTTCGCTCTAGGACGCTTAGTTTAGGAGATATGGGCAAAAGAAGTTTTTCATATAAAAATTTCAATTTTTTTAGGTTTTGGGTGGACTTTTCAATTTTTTGAGGGTGGTCATGAATTAAAGTCCTTTTCGCTCTAGGAGGCTTAGTTTAGGAGATATGGGCAAAAGAAGTTTTTCATATAAAAATTTTAATTTATTTTAGGTTTTGGGTGGATTTTTCAATTTTTTGAGGGTGGTCACGAATTAAAGTCCTTTTCGCTCTAGGACGCATATTTAAGGAGATATGGACAAAAGAAGTTTTTCATATAAAAATTCAATTTTTTTAGGTTTTGGGTGGATTTTTCAATTTTTTGGGGGTGGTCACGAATTAAAGTCCTTTTCGCTCTAGGACGCATATTTAAGGAGATATGGGCAACAGAAGTTTTTCATATAAAAATTTCAATTTTTTTAGGTTTTGGGTGGATTTTTCAATTTTTTGGGGGTGGTCACGAATTAAAGTCCTTTTCGCTCTAGGACGCATATTTAAGGAGATATGGACAAAAGAAGTTTTTCATATAAAAATTTCAATTTTTTTAGGTTTGGGGTGGATTTTTCAATTTTTTGAGGGTGGTCATGAATTAAAGTCCTTTTCGCTCTAGGACGCTTAGTTTAGGAGATATGGGCAAAAGAAGTTTTTCATATAAAAATTTAAATTTTTTTAGGTTTTGGGTGGATTTTTCAATTTTTTGAGGGTGGTCACGAATTAAAGTTCTTTTCGCTCTACGACGCATATTTAAGGAGATATGGACAAAAGAAATTTTTCATATAAAAATTTAAATTTTTTTAGGTTTTGGGTGGATTTTTCAATTTTTTGAGGGTGGTCATGAATTAAAGTCCTTTTCGCTCTAGGACGCATATTTAAGGAGAATGGGCAATTTTTTGAGGGTGGTCACGAATTAAAGTCCTTTTCGCTCTAGGACGCATATTTAAGGAGATATGGGCAAAAGAAGTTTTTCATATAAAAATTTAAATTTTTTTAGGTTTTGGGTGGATTTTTCAATTTTTTGAGGGTGGTCATGAATTATAGTCCTTTTCGCTCTAGGACGCTTAGTTTAGGAGATATGGGCAAAAGAAATTTTTCATATAAAAATTTCATTTTTTTAAGTTTTGGGTGTATTTTTCAATTTTTTGGGGGTGGTCAAGAATTAAAGTCCTTTTCGCTCTAGGACGCATATTTAAGGAGATATGGACAAAAGAAGTTTTTCATATAAAAATTTCAATTTTTTTAGGTTTTGGGTGGATTTTTCAATTTTTTGAGGGTGGTCATGAATTAAAGTCCTTTTCGCTCTAGGAGGCTTAGTTTAGGAGATATGGGCAAAAGAAGTTTTTCATATAAAAATTTTAATTTATTTTAGGTTTTGGGTGGATTTTTCAATTTTTTGAGGGTGGTCACGAATTAAAGTCCCTTTCGCTCTAGGACGCATATTTAAGGAGATATGGGCAAAAGAAGTTTTTCATATAAAAATTTCAATTTTTTAGGTTTTGGGTGGATTTTTCAATTTTTTGAGGGTGGTCATGAATTAAAGTCCTTTTCGCTGTAGGACGCTTAGTTTAGGAGATATGGGCAAAAGAAGTTTTTCATATAAAAATTTCAATTTTTTTAGGTTTTGGGTGGATTTTTCAATTTTTTGAGGGTGGTCACGAATTAAAGTTCTTTTCGCTCTAGGACGCATATTTAAGGAGATATGGACAAAAGAAATTTTTCATATAAAAATTTAAATTTTTTTAGGTTTTGGGTGGATTTTTCAATTTTTTGAGGGTGGTCATGAATTAAAGTCCTTTTCGCTCTAGGACGCATATTTAAGGAGATATGGGCAAAAGAAGTTTTTCATATAAAAATTTCAATTTTTTAGGTTTTGGGTGGATTTTTCAATTTTTTGAGGGTGGTCATGAATTAAAGTCCTTTTCGCTGTAGGACGCTTAGTTTAGGAGATATGGGCAAAAGAAGTTTTTCATATAAAAATTTCAATTTTTTTAGGTTTTGGGTGGATTTTTCAATTTTTTGAGGGTGGTCACGAATTAAAGTTCTTTTCGCTCTAGGACGCATATTTAAGGAGATATGGGCAAAAGAAGTTTTTCATATAAAAATTTCAATTTTTTTTAGGTTTTAGGTGGATTTTTCAATTTTTTGAGGGTGGTCACGAATTAAAGTCCTTTTCGCTCTAGGGCGCATATTTAAGGAGATATGGGCAAAAGAAGTTTTTCATATAAAAATGTGCATTTTTTTGGGTTTGGGTGGATTTTTCAATTTTTTGAGGGTGGTCACGAATTAAAGTCCTTTTCGCTCTAGGACGCATATTTAAGGAGATATGGGCAAAAGAAGTTTTTCATATAAAAATTTCAATTTTTTTAGGTTTTGGGTGGATTTTTCAATTTTTTGGGGGTGGTCATGAATTAAAGTCCTTTTCGCTCTAGGACGCTTAGTTTAGGAGATATATGCAAAAGAAGTTTTTCATATAAAAATTTCAATTTTTTTTTAGGTTTTGGGTGGATTTTTCAATTTTTTGGGGGTGGTCACGAATTAAAGTCCTTTTCGCTCTAGGACGCTTAGTTTAGGAGATATGGGCAAAAGAAGTTTTTCATATAAAAATTTCAATTTTTTTAGGTTTTGGGTGGACTTTTCAATTTTTTGAGGGTGGTCATGAATTAAAGTCCTTTTCGCTCTAGGAGGCTTAGTTTAGGAGATATGGGCAAAAGAAGTTTTTCATATAAAAATTTTAATTTATTTTAGGTTTTGGGTGGATTTTTCAATTTTTTGAGGGTGGTCACGAATTAAAGTCCTTTTCGCTCTAGGACGCATATTTAAGGAGATATGGACAAAAGAAGTTTTTCATATAAAAATTTCAATTTTTTTAGGTTTTGGGTGGATTTTTCAATTTTTTGGGGGTGGTCACGAATTAAAGTCCTTTTCGCTCTAGGACGCATATTTAAGGAGATATGGGCAAAAGAAGTTGTTCATATAAAAATTTCAATTTTTTTAGGTTTTGGGTGGATTTTTCAATTTTTTGGGGGTGGTCACGAATTAAAGTCCTTTTCGCTCTAGGACGCATATTTAAGGAGATATGGGCAAAAGAAGTTTTTCATATAAAAATTTCAATTTTTTTAGGTTTTGGGTGGATTTTTCAATTTTTTGAGGGTGGTCACGAATTAAAGTCCTTTTCGCTCTAGGGCGCATATTTAAGGAGATATGGGCAAAAGAAGTTTTTCATATAAAAATTTCAATTTTTTTAGGTTTTGGGTGGATTTTTAAATTTTTTGGGGGTGGTCACGAATTAAAGTCCTTTTCGCTCTAGGACGCATAGTTTAGGAGATATGGGCAAAAGAAGTTTTTCATATAAAAATTTCAATTTTTTTTAAGTTTTGGATGGATTTTTCAATATTTCGGGGGTGGTCACGAATTAAAGTTCTTTTCGCTCTAGGACGCTTAGTTTAGGAGCTATGGGCAAAAGAAGTTTTTCATATAAAAATTTCAATTTTTTTAGGTTTTGGGCGGATTTTTCAATTTTTTGGGGGTGGTCACGAATTAAAGTCCTTTTCGCTCTAGGACGCATATTTAAGGAGATATGGGCAAAAGAAGTTTTTCATATAAAAATTTCAATTTTTTTAGGTTTTGGGTGGATTTTTCAATTTTTTGAGGGTGGTCATGAATTAAAGTCCTTTTCGCTCTAGGACGCATATTTAAGGAGATATGGACAAAAGAAGTTTTTCATATAAAAATTTCAATTTTTTTAGGTTTTGGGTGGATTTTTCAATTTTTTGGGGGTGGTCACGAATTAAAGTCCTTTTCGCTCTAGGACGCATATTTAAGGAGATATGGGCAAAAGAAGTTTTTCATATAAAAATTTCAATTTTTTTAGGTTTTGGGTGGATTTTTCAATTTTTTGAGGGTGGTCATGAATTAAAGTCCTTTTCGCTCTAGGAGGCTTAGTTTAGGAGATATGGGCAAAAGAAGTTTTTCATATAAAAATTTTAATTTATTTTAGGTTTTGGGTGGATTTTTCAATTTTTTGAGGGTGGTCATGAATTAAAGTCCTTTTCGCTCTAGGACGCTTAGTTTAGGAGATATGGGCAAAAGAAATTTTTCATATAAAAATTTCATTTTTTTAAGTTTTGGGTGTATTTTTCAATTTTTTGGGGGTGGTCACGAATTAAAGTCCTTTTCGCTCTAGGACGCATATTTAAGGAGATATGGACAAAAGAAGTTTTTCATATAAAAATTTCAATTTTTTTAGGTTTTGGGTGGATTTTTCAATTTTTTGAGGGTGGTCATGAATTAAAGTCCTTTTCGCTCTAGGAGGCTTAGTTTAGGAGATATGGGCAAAAGAAGTTTTTCATATAAAAATTTTAATTTATTTTAGGTTTTGGGTGGATTTTTCAATTTTTTAAGGGTGGTCACGAATTAAAGTCCCTTTCGCTCTAGGACGCATATTTAAGGAGATATGGGCAAAAGAAGTTTTTCATATAAAAATTTCAATTTTTTAGGTTTTGGGTGGATTTTTCAATTTTTTGAGGGTGGTCATGAATTAAAGTCCTTTTCGCTGTAGGACGCTTAGTTTAGGAGATATGGGCAAAAGAAGTTTTTCATATAAAAATTTCAATTTTTTTAGGTTTTGGGTGGATTTTTCAATTTTTTGAGGGTGGTCACGAATTAAAGTTCTTTTCGCTCTAGGACGCATATTTAAGGAGATATGGACAAAAGAAATTTTTCATATAAAAATTTAAATTTTTTTAGGTTTTGGGTGGATTTTTCAATTTTTTGAGGGTGGTCATGAATTAAAGTCCTTTTCGCTCTAGGACGCATATTTAAGGAGATATGGGCAAAAGAAGTTTTTCATATAAAAATTTCAATTTTTTAGGTTTTGGGTGGATTTTTCAATTTTTTGAGGGTGGTCATGAATTAAAGTCCTTTTCGCTGTAGGACGCTTAGTTTAGGAGATATGGGCAAAAGAAGTTTTTCATATAAAAATTTAAATTTTTTTAGGTTTTGGGTGGATTTTTCAATTTTTTGAGGGTGGTCACGAATTAAAGTTCTTTTCGCTCTAGGACGCATATTTAAGGAGATATGGACAAAAGAAATTTTTCATATAAAAATTTAAATTTTTTTAGGTTTTGGGTGGATTTTTCAATTTTTTGAGGGTGGTCATGAATTAAAGTCCTTTTCGCTGTAGGACGCTTAGTTTAGGAGATATGGGCAAAAGAAGTTTTTCATATAAAAATTTCAATTTTTTTAGGTTTTGGGTGGATTTTTCAATTTTTTGAGGGTGGTCACGAATTAAAGTTCTTTTCGCTCTAGGACGCATATTTAAGGAGATATGGACAAAAGAAATTTTTCATATAAAAATTTAAATTTTTTTAGGTTTTGGGTGGATTTTTCAATTTTTTGGGGGTGGTCACGAATTAAAGTCCTTTTCGCTCTAGGACGCTTAGTTTAGGAGATATGGGCAAAAGAAGTTTTTCATATAAAAATTTCAATTTTTTTTAGGTTTTAGGTGGATTTTTCAATTTTTTGAGGGTGGTCACGAATTAAAGTCCTTTTCGCTCTAGGGCGCATATTTAAGGAGATATGGGCAAAAGAAGTTTTTCATATAAAAATGTGCATTTTTTTGGGTTTGGGTGGATTTTTCAATTTTTTGAGGGTGGTCACGAATTAAAGTCCTTTTCGCTCTAGGACGCATATTTAAGGAGATATGGGCAAAAGAAGTTTTTCATATAAAAATTTCAATTTTTTTAGGTTTTGGGTGGATTTTTCAATTTTTTGGGGGTGGTCATGAATTAAAGTCCTTTTCGCTCTAGGACGCTTAGTTTAGGAGATATATGCAAAAGAAGTTTTTCATATAAAAATTTAAATTTTTTTTTAGGTTTTGGGTGGATTTTTCAATTTTTTGGGGGTGGTCACGAATTAAAGTCCTTTTCGCTCTAGGACGCTTAGTTTAGGAGATATGGGCAAAAGAAGTTTTTCATATAAAAATTTCAATTTTTTTAGGTTTTGGGTGGACTTTTCAATTTTTTGAGGGTGGTCATGAATTAAAGTCCTTTTCGCTCTAGGAGGCTTAGTTTAGGAGATATGGGCAAAAGAAGTTTTTCATATAAAAATTTTAATTTATTTTAGGTTTTGGGTGGATTTTTCAATTTTTTGAGGGTGGTCACGAATTAAAGTCCTTTTCGCTCTAGGGCGCATATTTAAGGAGATATGGGCAAAAGAAGTTTTTCATATAAAAATTTCAATTTTTTTAGGTTTTGGGTGGATTTTTCAATTTTTTGGGGGTGGTCACGAATTAAAGTCCTTTTCGCTCTAGGACGCATATTTAAGGAGATATGGGCAAAAGAAGTTTGTCATGAATTAAAGTCCTTTTCGCTCTAGGACGCATATTTAAGGAGATATGGGCAAGAGAAGTTTTTCATATAAAAATTTCAATTTTTTAGGTTTGGGTGGATTTTTCAATTTTTTGAGGGTGGTCACGAATTAAAGTCCTTTTCGCTCTAGGACGCATATTTAAGGAGATATGGGCAAAAGAAGTTTTTCATATAAAAATTTAAATTTTTTAGGTTTTGGGTGGATTTTTCAATTTTTTGAGGGTGGTCATGAATTAAAGTCCTTTTCGCTCTAGGACGCTTAGTTTAGGAGATATGGGCAAAAGAAGTTTTTCATATAAAAATTTTAATTTATTTTAGGTTTTGGGTGGATTTTTCAATTTTTTGAGGGTGGTCACGAATTAAAGTCCTTTTCGCTCTAGGACGCATATTTAAGGAGATATGGACAAAAGAAGTTTTTCATATAAAAATTTCAATTTTTTTAGGTTTTGGGTGGATTTTTCAATTTTTTGGGGGTGGTCACGAATTAAAGTCCTTTTCGCTCTAGGACGCATATTTAAGGAGATATGGGCAAAAGAAGTTTTTCATATAAAAATTTCAATTTTTTTAGGTTTTGGGTGGATTTTTCAATTTTTTGAGGGTGGTCACGAATTAAAGTCCTTTTCGCTCTAGGGCGCATATTTAAGGAGATATGGGCAAAAGAAGTTTTTCATATAAAAATTTCAATTTTTTTAGGTTTTGGGTGGATTTTTAAATTTTTTGGGGGTGGTCACGAATTAAAGTCCTTTTCGCTCTAGGACGCATAGTTTAGGAGATATGGGCAAAAGAAGTTTTTCATATAAAAATTTAAATTTTTTTTAAGTTTTGGATGGATTTTTCAATATTTCGGGGGTGGTCACGAATTAAAGTTCTTTTCGCTCTAGGACGCTTAGTTTAGGAGCTATGGGCAAAAGAAGTTTTTCATATAAAAATTTCAATTTTTTTAGGTTTTGGGCGGATTTTTCAATTTTTTGGGGGTGGTCACGAATTAAAGTCCTTTTCGCTCTAGGACGCATATTTAAGGAGATATGGGCAAAAGAAGTTTTTCATATAAAAATTTCAATTTTTTTTAGGTTTTGGGTGGATTTTTCAATTTTTTGAGGGTGGTCATGAATTAAAGTCCTTTTCGCTCTAGGACGCATATTTAAGGAGATATGGACAAAAGAAGTTTTTCATATAAAAATTTCAATTTTTTTAGGTTTTGGGTGGATTTTTCAATTTTTTGGGGGTGGTCACGAATTAAAGTCCTTTTCGCTCTAGGACGCATATTTAAGGAGATATGGGCAAAAGAAGTTTTTCATATAAAAATTTCAATTTTTTTAGGTTTTGGGTGGATTTTTCAATTTTTTGAGGGTGGTCATGAATTAAAGTCCTTTTCGCTCTAGGAGGCTTAGTTTAGGAGATATGGGCAAAAGAAGTTTTTCATATAAAAATTTTAATTTATTTTAGGTTTTGGGTGGATTTTTCAATTTTTTGAGGGTGGTCACGAATTAAAGTCCTTTTCGCTCTAGGACGCATATTTAAGGAGATATGGACAAAAGAAGTTTTTCATATAAAAATTTCAATTTTTTTAGGTTTTGGGTGGATTTTTCAATTTTTTGGGGGTGGTCACGAATTAAAGTCCTTTTCGCTCTAGGACGCATATTTAAGGAGATATGGACAAAAGAAGTTTTTCATATAAAAATTTCAATTTTTTTAGGTTTGGGGTGGATTTTTCAATTTTTTGAGGGTGGTCATGAATTAAAGTCCTTTTCGCTCTAGGACGCTTAGTTTAGGAGATATGGGCAAAAGAAGTTTTTCATATAAAAATTTAAATTTTTTTAGGTTTTGGGTGGATTTTTCAATTTTTTGAGGGTGGTCACGAATTAAAGTTCTTTTCGCTCTACGACGCATATTTAAGGAGATATGGACAAAAGAAATTTTTCATATAAAAATTTAAATTTTTTTAGGTTTTGGGTGGATTTTTCAATTTTTTGAGGGTGGTCATGAATTAAAGTCCTTTTCGCTCTAGGACGCATATTTAAGGAGAATGGGCAATTTTTTGAGGGTGGTCACGAATTAAAGTCCTTTTCGCTCTAGGACGCATATTTAAGGAGATATGGGCAAAAGAAGTTTTTCATATAAAAATTTAAATTTTTTTAGGTTTTGGGTGGATTTTTCAATTTTTTGAGGGTGGTCATGAATTAAAGTCCTTTTCGCTCTAGGACGCTTAGTTTAGGAGATATGGGCAAAAGAAATTTTTCATATAAAAATTTCATTTTTTTAAGTTTTGGGTGTATTTTTCAATTTTTTGGGGGTGGTCACGGATTAAAGTCCTTTTCGCTCTAGGACGCATATTTAAGGAGATATGGACAAAAGAAGTTTTTCATATAAAAATTTCAATTTTTTTAGGTTTTGGGTGGATTTTTCAATTTTTTTGAGGGTGGTCATGAATTAAAGTCCTTTTCGCTCTAGGAGGCTTAGTTTAGGAGATATGGGCAAAAGAAGTTTTTCATATAAAAATTTTAATTTATTTTAGGTTTTGGGTGGATTTTTCAATTTTTTGAGGGTGGTCACGAATTAAAGTCCCTTTCGCTCTAGGACGCATATTTAAGGAGATATGGGCAAAAGAAGTTTTTCATATAAAAATTTCAATTTTTTAGGTTTTGGGTGGATTTTTCAATTTTTTGAGGGTGGTCATGAATTAAAGTCCTTTTCGCTGTAGGACGCTTAGTTTAGGAGATATGGGCAAAAGAAGTTTTTCATATAAAAATTTCAATTTTTTTAGGTTTTGGGTGGATTTTTCAATTTTTTGAGGGTGGTCACGAATTAAAGTTCTTTTCGCTCTACGACGCATATTTAAGGATAGCCTTACATGCCATTTCGACACATATTAATAAGGGACTTAACCAGCCCAGGCCGTGTCACAGGACGGTCCTCGTGGCGCTTGACCTATCGAAAGCATTCGATACGGTCAACCATGCCACATTATTTGAGGACATCGAGAATACGTCCCTACCGGCAGGAGCGAAGCGTTGGGTGCTGAATTATATGTGTGGACGCCAGTCGTACGTGGAATTCAGGGACAGAAAGTCAAGACCGCGTAGAGTTAAACAGGGAGTTCCCCAAGGTGGGGTGATATCTCCGGCACTGTTTAACCTCTACATGTCCTCGATTCCACCCCCTCCTGACGGCGTCGAGATTGTATCATATGCGGATGACTGTACAATCTTGGCATCTGGGCCCAATGTTGATGACATTTGCGATCGGTTGAACGTCTACATAGCTAATCTTACCAGTTATTTCACTGCGAGAAACTTGAGGATATCCCCCACCAAATCCTCAGCCACACTATTTACTACATGGACGGCAGAAGTGCGCAGGCAGTTGAATATCAGAGTCGATGGAGTAATAATTCCGACCACAAATTACCCCAAGATTCTTGGGGTCACATTCGACAGCCTTTTTAGGTCATCTGCCCATGCCACTGCAATATGTAATAAGCTCCGTGGTAGAAACAAGGTCCTCAAGTCACTAGCCGGCAGTACTTGGGGTGCGGACAAAGAAACCTTGCTAACTACTTATAAGGCAATTGGCCGGTCAGTGGTAAACTATGCAGCGCCAGTGTGGACACCGCAGACCAGTGATACGCAGTGGAATAACATACAAACCTGCCAGAACGCTGCCCTTAGAACTGCGACTGGGTGTCTCCGCAGCACACCCCTGGATCACCTTTATGTGGAGACAAAGATCATCCCTGTGCGAAGACACAACTACATGCTGTCAAAGCAGTATCTCCTGGGTTGTTATCGCAGTAATCATCCAAACCACCATCTTATGGATACACAACCACCACCCAGGAACGTAAGGGTTGATATACATAATCTAGAGCGCGAGATCCAGCGCTATAAAAGAGAGCCTCTAGATCAAGCAGCGTACCAGGCAGGTTTGAACAGGATTCATGAGGATACTGTAGCTGAAGCGGTGAGAAGCTACAAGGTTAATCCTGTTCTTGGAGTCCGACCACCGCCCATAGCATCGGAGGAAAGAGACCTCCCACGGCAGACTAGGGTAATTTTGGCCCAATTAAGATCAGGCAAGTGCAGCCGCCTCAATTCCTACTTATCGGTGATTGATAGCAGCGTAGCTGACGTTTGTCCAATTTGCAACCAAGGGCCACACGACACGCGTCATCTTTTCTCTTGCCCAGCCAAACCAACCCGACTTACCACCAGATCACTCTGGACACACCCCATCTTAGTCGCAGAGTTCCTTGATCTGCCAACAAGCTGATGTACCAAGCGTATAACATGAAATGGATGAGATCACAATAAACTGTTACAACAACAACAACAACAAGGAGATATGGACAAAAGAAATTTTTCATATAAAAATTTAAATTTTTTTAGGTTTTGGGTGGATTTTTCAATTTTTTGAGGGTGGTCATGAATTAAAGTCCTTTTCGCTCTAGGACGCATATTTAAGGAGATATGGGCAAAAGAAGTTTTTCATATAAAAATTTCAATTTTTTAGGTTTTGGGTGGATTTTTCAATTTTTTGAGGGTGGTCATGAATTAAAGTCCTTTTCGCTGTAGGACGCTTAGTTTAGGAGATATGGGCAAAAGAAGTTTTTCATATAAAAATTTCAATTTTTTTAGGTTTTGGGTGGATTTTTCAATTTTTTGAGGGTGGTCACGAATTAAAGTTCTTTTCGCTCTAGGACGCATATTTAAGGAGATATGGACAAAAGAAATTTTTCATATAAAAATTTAAATTTTTTTAGGTTTTGGGTGGATTTTTCAATTTTTTGAGGGTGGTCATGAATTAAAGTCCTTTTCGCTGTAGGACGCTTAGTTTAGGAGATATGGGCAAAAGAAGTTTTTCATATAAAAATTTCAATTTTTTTAGGTTTTGGGTGGATTTTTCAATTTTTTGAGGGTGGTCACGAATTAAAGTTCTTTTCGCTCTAGGACGCATATTTATGGAGATATGGACAAAAGAAATTTTTCATATAAAAATTTAAATTTTTTTAGGTTTTGGGTGGATTTTTCAATTTTTTGGGGGTGGTCACGAATTAAAGTCCTTTTCGCTCTAGGACGCTTAGTTTAGGAGATATGGGCAAAAGAAGTTTTTCATATAAAAATTTCAATTTTTTTTAGGTTTTAGGTGGATTTTTCAATTTTTTGAGGGTGGTCACGAATTAAAGTCCTTTTCGCTCTAGGGCGCATATTTAAGGAGATATGGGCAAAAGAAGTTTTTCATATAAAAATGTGCATTTTTTTGGGTTTGGGTGGATTTTTCAATTTTTTGAGGGTGGTCACGAATTAAAGTCCTTTTCGCTCTAGGACGCATATTTAAGGAGATATGGGCAAAAGAAGTTTTTCATATAAAAATTTCAATTTTTTTAGGTTTTGGGTGGATTTTTCAATTTTTTGGGGGTGGTCATGAATTAAAGTCCTTTTCGCTCTAGGACGCTTAGTTTAGGAGATATATGCAAAAGAAGTTTTTCATATAAAAATTTCAATTTTTTTTTAGGTTTTGGGTGGATTTTTCAATTTTTTGGGGGTGGTCACGAATTAAAGTCCTTTTCGCTCTAGGACGCTTAGTTTAGGAGATATGGGCAAAAGAAGTTTTTCATATAAAAATTTCAATTTTTTTAGGTTTTGGGTGGACTTTTCAATTTTTTGAGGGTGGTCATGAATTAAAGTCCTTTTCGCTCTAGGAGGCTTAGTTTAGGAGATATGGGCAAAAGAAGTTTTTCATATAAAAATTTTAATTTATTTTAGGTTTTGGGTGGATTTTTCAATTTTTTGAGGGTGGTCACGAATTAAAGTCCTTTTCGCTCTAGGACGCATATTTAAGGAGATATGGACAAAAGAATTTTTTCATATAAAAATTTCAATTTTTTTAGGTTTTGGGTGGATTTTTCAATTTTTTGGGGGTGATCACGAATTAAAGTCCTTTTCGCTCTAGGACGCATATTTAAGGAGATATGGGCAAAAGAAGTTGTTCATATAAAAATTTCAATTTTTTTAGGTTTTGGGTGGATTTTTCAATTTTTTGGGGGTGGTCACGAATTAAAGTCCTTTTCGCTCTAGGACGCATATTTAAGGAGATATGGGCAAAAGAAGTTTTTCATATAAAAATTTCAATTTTTTTAGGTTTTGGGTGGATTTTTCAATTTTTTGAGGGTGGTCACGAATTAAAGTCCTTTTCGCTCTAGGGCGCATATTTAAGGAGATATGGGCAAAAGAAGTTTTTCATATAAAAATTTCAATTTTTTTAGGTTTTGGGTGGATTTTTAAATTTTTTGGGGGTGGTCACGAATTAAAGTCCTTTTCGCTCTAGGACGCATAGTTTAGGAGATATGGGCAAAAGAAGTTTTTCATATAAAAATTTCAATTTTTTTAGGTTTTGGGCGGATTTTTCAATTTTTTGGGGGTGGTCACGAATTAAAGTCCTTTTCGCTCTAGGACGCATATTTAAGGAGATATGGGCAAAAGAAGTTTTTCATATAAAAATTTCAATTTTTTTTAGGTTTTGGGTGGATTTTTCAATTTTTTGAGGGTGGTCATGAATTAAAGTCCTTTTCGCTCTAGGACGCATATTTAAGGAGATATGGACAAAAGAAGTTTTTCATATAAAAATTTCAATTTTTTTAGGTTTTGGGTGGATTTTTCAATTTTTTGGGGGTGGTCACGAATTAAAGTCCTTTTCGCTCTAGGACGCATATTTAAGGAGATATGGGCAAAAGAAGTTTTTCATATAAAAATTTCAATTTTTTTAGGTTTTGGGTGGATTTTTCAATTTTTTGGGGGTGGTCACGAATTAAAGTCCTTTTCGCTCTAGGACGCATATTTAAGGAGATATGGGCAAAAGAAGTTTGTCATGAATTAAAGTCCTTTTCGCTCTAGGACGCATATTTAAGGAGATATGGGCAAGAGAAGTTTTTCATATAAAAATTTCAATTTTTTAGGTTTTGGGTGGATTTTTCAATTTTTTGAGGGTGGTCACGAATTAAAGTCCTTTTCGCTCTAGGACGCATATTTAAGGAGATATGGGCAAAAGAAGTTTTTCATATAAAAATTTAAATTTTTTAGGATTTGGGTGGATTTTTCAATTTTTTGAGGGTGGTCATGAATTAAAGTCCTTTTCGCTCTAGGACGCTTAGTTTAGGAGATATGGGCAAAAGAAGTTTTTCATATAAAAATTTTAATTTATTTTAGGTTTTGGGTGGATTTTTCAATTTTTTGAGGGTGGTCACGAATTAAAGTCCTTTTCGCTCTAGGACGCATATTTAAGGAGATATGGACAAAAGAAGTTTTTCATATAAAAATTTCAATTTTTTTAGGTTTTGGGTGGATTTTTCAATTTTTTGGGGGTGGTCACGAATTAAAGTCCTTTTCGCTCTAGGACGCATATTTAAGGAGATATGGGCAAAAGAAGTTGTTCATATAAAAATTTCAATTTTTTTAGGTTTTGGGTGGATTTTTCAATTTTTTGGGGGTGGTCACGAATTAAAGTCCTTTTCGCTCTAGGACGCATATTTAAGGAGATATGGGCAAAAGAAGTTTTTCATATAAAAATTTCAATTTTTTTAGGTTTTGGGTGGATTTTTCAATTTTTTGAGGGTGGTCACGAATTAAAGTCCTTTTCGCTCTAGGGCGCATATTTAAGGAGATATGGGCAAAAGAAGTTTTTCATATAAAAATTTCAATTTTTTTAGGTTTTGGGTGGATTTTTAAATTTTTTGGGGGTGGTCACGAATTAAAGTCCTTTTCGCTCTAGGACGCATAGTTTAGGAGATATGGGCAAAAGAAGTTTTTCATATAAAAATTTCAATTTTTTTTAAGTTTTGGATGGATTTTTCAATATTTCGGGGGTGGTCACGAATTAAAGTTCTTTTCGCTCTAGGACGCTTAGTTTAGGAGCTATGGGCAAAAGAAGTTTTTCATATAAAAATTTCAATTTTTTTAGGTTTTGGGCGGATTTTTCAATTTTTTGGGGGTGGTCACGAATTAAAGTCCTTTTCGCTCTAGGACGCATATTTAAGGAGATATGGGCAAAAGAAGTTTTTCATATAAAAATTTCAATTTTTTTTAGGTTTTGGGTGGATTTTTCAATTTTTTGAGGGTGGTCATGAATTAAAGTCCTTTTCGCTCTAGGACGCATATTTAAGGAGATATGGACAAAAGAAGTTTTTCATATAAAAATTTCAATTTTTTTAGGTTTTGGGTGGATTTTTCAATTTTTTGGGGGTGGTCACGAATTAAAGTCCTTTTCGCTCTAGGACGCATATTTAAGGAGATATGGGCAAAAGAAGTTTTTCATATAAAAATTTCAATTTTTTTAGGTTTTGGGTGGATTTTTCAATTTTTTGAGGGTGGTCATGAATTAAAGTCCTTTTCGCTCTAGGAGGCTTAGTTTAGGAGATATGGGCAAAAGAAGTTTTTCATATAAAAATTTTAATTTATTTTAGGTTTTGGGTGGATTTTTCAATTTTTTGAGGGTGGTCACGAATTAAAGTCCTTTTCGCTCTAGGACGCATATTTAAGGAGATATGGACAAAAGAAGTTTTTCATATAAAAATTTCAATTTTTTTAGGTTTTGGGTGGATTTTTCAATTTTTTGGGGGTGGTCACGAATTAAAGTCCTTTTCGCTCTAGGACGCATATTTAAGGAGATATGGACAAAAGAAGTTTTTCATATAAAAATTTCAATTTTTTTAGGTTTGGGGTGGATTTTTCAATTTTTTGAGGGTGGTCATGAATTAAAGTCCTTTTCGCTCTAGGACGCTTAGTTTAGGAGATATGGGCAAAAGAAGTTTTTCATATAAAAATTTAAATTTTTTTAGGTTTTGGGTGGATTTTTCAATTTTTTGAGGGTGGTCACGAATTAAAGTTCTTTTCGCTCTACGACGCATATTTAAGGAGATATGGACAAAAGAAATTTTTCATATAAAAATTTAAATTTTTTTAGGTTTTGGGTGGATTTTTCAATTTTTTGAGGGTGGTCATGAATTAAAGTCCTTTTCGCTCTAGGACGCATATTTAAGGAGAATGGGCAATTTTTTGAGGGTGGTCACGAATTAAAGTCCTTTTCGCTCTAGGACGCATATTTAAGGAGATATGGGCAAAAGAAGTTTTTCATATAAAAATTTAAATTTTTTTAGGTTTTGGGTGGATTTTTCAATTTTTTGAGGGTGGTCATGAATTAAAGTCCTTTTCGCTCTAGGACGCTTAGTTTAGGAGATATGGGCAAAAGAAATTTTTCATATAAAAATTTCATTTTTTTAAGTTTTGGGTGTATTTTTCAATTTTTTGGGGGTGGTCACGAATTAAAGTCCTTTTCGCTCTAGGACGCATATTTAAGGAGATATGGACAAAAGAAGTTTTTCATATAAAAATTTCAATTTTTTTAGGTTTTGGGTGGATTTTTCAATTTTTTGAGGGTGGTCATGAATTAAAGTCCTTTTCGCTCTAGGAGGCTTAGTTTAGGAGATATGGGCAAAAGAAGTTTTTCATATAAAAATTTTAATTTATTTTAGGTTTTGGGTGGATTTTTCAATTTTTTGAGGGTGGTCACGAATTAAAGTCCCTTTCGCTCTAGGACGCATATTTAAGGAGATATGGGCAAAAGAAGTTTTTCATATAAAAATTTCAATTTTTTAGGTTTTGGGTGGATTTTTCAATTTTTTGAGGGTGGTCATGAATTAAAGTCCTTTTCGCTGTAGGACGCTTAGTTTAGGAGATATGGGCAAAAGAAGTTTTTCATATAAAAATTTCAATTTTTTTAGGTTTTGGGTGGATTTTTCAATTTTTTGAGGGTGGTCACGAATTAAAGTTCTTTTCGCTCTACGACGCATATTTAAGGAGATATGGACAAAAGAAATTTTTCATATAAAAATTTAAATTTTTTTAGGTTTTGGGTGGATTTTTCAATTTTTTGAGGGTGGTCATGAATTAAAGTCCTTTTCGCTCTAGGACGCATATTTAAGGAGATATGGGCAAAAGAAGTTTTTCATATAAAAATTTCAATTTTTTAGGTTTTGGGTGGATTTTTCAATTTTTTGAGGGTGGTCATGAATTAAAGTCCTTTTCGCTGTAGGACGCTTAGTTTAGGAGATATGGGCAAAAGAAGTTTTTCATATAAAAATTTCAATTTTTTTAGGTTTTGGGTGGATTTTTCAATTTTTTGAGGGTGGTCACGAATTAAAGTTCTTTTCGCTCTAGGACGCATATTTAAGGAGATATGGACAAAAGAAATTTTTCATATAAAAATTTAAATTTTTTTAGGTTTTGGGTGGATTTTTCAATTTTTTGAGGGTGGTCATGAATTAAAGTCCTTTTCGCTGTAGGACGCTTAGTTTAGGAGATATGGGCAAAAGAAGTTTTTCATATAAAAATTTCAATTTTTTTAGGTTTTGGGTGGATTTTTCAATTTTTTGAGGGTGGTCACGAATTAAAGTTCTTTTCGCTCTAGGACGCATATTTAAGGAGATATGGACAAAAGAAATTTTTCATATAAAAATTTAAATTTTTTTAGGTTTTGGGTGGATTTTTCAATTTTTTGGGGGTGGTCACGAATTAAAGTCCTTTTCGCTCTAGGACGCTTAGTTTAGGAGATATGGGCAAAAGAAGTTTTTCATATAAAAATTTCAATTTTTTTTAGGTTTTAGGTGGATTTTTCAATTTTTTGAGGGTGGTCACGAATTAAAGTCCTTTTCGCTCTAGGGCGCATATTTAAGGAGATATGGGAAAAAGAAGTTTTTCATATAAAAATGTGCATTTTTTTGGGTTTGGGTGGATTTTTCAATTTTTTGAGGGTGGTCACGAATTAAAGTCCTTTTCGCTCTAGGACGCATATTTAAGGAGATATGGGCAAAAGAAGTTTTTCATATAAAAATTTCAATTTTTTTAGGTTTTGGGTGGATTTTTCAATTTTTTGGGGGTGGTCATGAATTAAAGTCCTTTTCGCTCTAGGACGCTTAGTTTAGGAGATATATGCAAAAGAAGTTTTTCATATAAAAATTTCAATTTTTTTTTAGGTTTTGGGTGGATTTTTCAATTTTTTGGGGGTGGTCACGAATTAAAGTCCTTTTCGCTCTAGGACGCTTAGTTTAGGAGATATGGGCAAAAGAAGTTTTTCATATAAAAATTTCAATTTTTTTAGGTTTTGGGTGGACTTTTCAATTTTTTGAGGGTGGTCATGAATTAAAGTCCTTTTCGCTCTAGGAGGCTTAGTTTAGGAGATATGGGCAAAAGAAGTTTTTCATATAAAAATTTTAATTTATTTTAGGTTTTGGGTGGATTTTTCAATTTTTTGAGGGTGGTCACGAATTAAAGTCCTTTTCGCTCTAGGACGCATATTTAAGGAGATATGGACAAAAGAAGTTTTTCATATAAAAATTTCAATTTTTTTAGGTTTTGGGTGGATTTTTCAATTTTTTGGGGGTGATCACGAATTAAAGTCCTTTTCGCTCTAGGACGCATATTTAAGGAGATATGGGCAAAAGAAGTTGTTCATATAAAAATTTCAATTTTTTTAGGTTTGGGGTGGATTTTTCAATTTTTTGAGGGTGGTCATGAATTAAAGTCCTTTTCGCTCTAGGACGCTTAGTTTAGGAGATATGGGCAAAAGAAGTTTTTCATATAAAAATTTAAATTTTTTTAGGTTTTGGGTGGATTTTTCAATTTTTTGAGGGTGGTCACGAATTAAAGTTCTTTTCGCTCTACGACGCATATTTAAGGAGATATGGACAAAAGAAATTTTTCATATAAAAATTTAAATTTTTTTAGGTTTTGGGTGGATTTTTCAATTTTTTGAGGGTGGTCATGAATTAAAGTCCTTTTCGCTCTAGGACGCATATTTAAGGAGAATGGGCAATTTTTTGAGGGTGGTCACGAATTAAAGTCCTTTTCGCTCTAGGACGCATATTTAAGGAGATATGGGCAAAAGAAGTTTTTCATATAAAAATTTAAATTTTTTTAGGTTTTGGGTGGATTTTTCAATTTTTTGAGGGTGGTCATGAATTAAAGTCCTTTTCGCTCTAGGACGCTTAGTTTAGGAGATATGGGCAAAAGAAATTTTTCATATAAAAATTTCATTTTTTTAAGTTTTGGGTGTATTTTTCAATTTTTTGGGGGTGGTCACGAATTAAAGTCCTTTTCGCTCTAGGACGCATATTTAAGGAGATATGGACAAAAGAAGTTTTTCATATAAAAATTTCAATTTTTTTAGGTTTTGGGTGGATTTTTCAATTTTTTGAGGGTGGTCATGAATTAAAGTCCTTTTCGCTCTAGGAGGCTTAGTTTAGGAGATATGGGCAAAAGAAGTTTTTCATATAAAAATTTTAATTTATTTTAGGTTTTGGGTGGATTTTTCAATTTTTTGAGGGTGGTCACGAATTAAAGTCCCTTTCGCTCTAGGACGCATATTTAAGGAGATATGGGCAAAAGAAGTTTTTCATATAAAAATTTCAATTTTTTAGGTTTTGGGTGGATTTTTCAATTTTTTGAGGGTGGTCATGAATTAAAGTCCTTTTCGCTGTAGGACGCTTAGTTTAGGAGATATGGGCAAAAGAAGTTTTTCATATAAAAATTTCAATTTTTTTAGGTTTTGGGTGGATTTTTCAATTTTTTGAGGGTGGTCACGAATTAAAGTTCTTTTCGCTCTACGACGCATATTTAAGGAGATATGGACAAAAGAAATTTTTCATATAAAAATTTAAATTTTTTTAGGTTTTGGGTGGATTTTTCAATTTTTTGAGGGTGGTCATGAATTAAAGTCCTTTTCGCTCTAGGACGCATATTTAAGGAGATATGGGCAAAAGAAGTTTTTCATATAAAAATTTCAATTTTTTAGGTTTTGGGTGGATTTTTCAATTTTTTGAGGGTGGTCATGAATTAAAGTCCTTTTCGCTGTAGGACGCTTAGTTTAGGAGATATGGGCAAAAGAAGTTTTTCATATAAAAATTTCAATTTTTTTAGGTTTTGGGTGGATTTTTCAATTTTTTGAGGGTGGTCACGAATTAAAGTTCTTTTCGCTCTAGGACGCATATTTAAGGAGATATGGACAAAAGAAATTTTTCATATAAAAATTTAAATTTTTTTAGGTTTTGGGTGGATTTTTCAATTTTTTGAGGGTGGTCATGAATTAAAGTCCTTTTCGCTGTAGGACGCTTAGTTTAGGAGATATGGGCAAAAGAAGTTTTTCATATAAAAATTTCAATTTTTTTAGGTTTTGGGTGGATTTTTCAATTTTTTGAGGGTGGTCACGAATTAAAGTTCTTTTCGCTCTAGGACGCATATTTAAGGAGATATGGACAAAAGAAATTTTTCATATAAAAATTTAAATTTTTTTAGGTTTTGGGTGGATTTTTCAATTTTTTGGGGGTGGTCACGAATTAAAGTCCTTTTCGCTCTAGGACGCTTAGTTTAGGAGATATGGGCAAAAGAAGTTTTTCATATAAAAATTTCAATTTTTTTTAGGTTTTAGGTGGATTTTTCAATTTTTTGAGGGTGGTCACGAATTAAAGTCCTTTTCGCTCTAGGGCGCATATTTAAGGAGATATGGGCAAAAGAAGTTTTTCATATAAAAATGTGCATTTTTTTGGGTTTGGGTGGATTTTTCAATTTTTTGAGGGTGGTCACGAATTAAAGTCCTTTTCGCTCTAGGACGCATATTTAAGGAGATATGGGCAAAAGAAGTTTTTCATATAAAAATTTCAATTTTTTTAGGTTTTGGGTGGATTTTTCAATTTTTTGGGGGTGGTCATGAATTAAAGTCCTTTTCGCTCTAGGACGCTTAGTTTAGGAGATATATGCAAAAGAAGTTTTTCATATAAAAATTTCAATTTTTTTTTAGGTTTTGGGTGGATTTTTCAATTTTTTGGGGGTGGTCACGAATTAAAGTCCTTTTCGCTCTAGGACGCTTAGTTTAGGAGATATGGGCAAAAGAAGTTTTTCATATAAAAATTTCAATTTTTTTAGGTTTTGGGTGGACTTTTCAATTTTTTGAGGGTGGTCATGAATTAAAGTCCTTTTCGCTCTAGGAGGCTTAGTTTAGGAGATATGGGCAAAAGAAGTTTTTCATATAAAAATTTTAATTTATTTTAGGTTTTGGGTGGATTTTTCAATTTTTTGAGGGTGGTCACGAATTAAAGTCCTTTTCGCTCTAGGACGCATATTTAAGGAGATATGGACAAAAGAAGTTTTTCATATAAAAATTTCAATTTTTTTAGGTTTTGGGTGGATTTTTCAATTTTTTGGGGGTGATCACGAATTAAAGTCCTTTTCGCTCTAGGACGCATATTTAAGGAGATATGGGCAAAAGAAGTTGTTCATATAAAAATTTCAATTTTTTTAGGTTTTGGGTGGATTTTTCAATTTTTTTCGCTCTAGGACGCATATTTAAGGAGATATGGGCAAAAGAAGTTTTTCATATAAAAATTTCAATTTTTTTAGGTTTTGGGTGGATTTTTCAATTTTATGAGGGTGGTCACGAATTAAAGTCCTTTTCGCTCTAGGGCGCATATTTAAGGAGATATGGGCAAAAGAAGTTTTTCATATAAAAATTTCAATTTTTTTAGGTTTTGGGTGGATTTTTAAATTTTTTGGGGGTGGTCACGAATTAAAGTCCTTTTCGCTCTAGGACGCATAGTTTAGGAGATATGGGCAAAAGAAGTTTTTCATATAAAAATTTCAATTTTTTTTAAGTTTTGGATGGATTTTTCAATATTTCGGGGGTGGTCACGAATTAAAGTTCTTTTCGCTCTAGGACGCTTAGTTTAGGAGCTATGGGCAAAAGAAGTTTTTCATATAAAAATTTCAATTTTTTTAGGTTTTGGGCGGATTTTTCAATTTTATGGGGGTGGTCACGAATTAAAGTCCTTTTCGCTCTAGGACGCATATTTAAGGAGATATGGGCAAAAGAAGTTTTTCATATAAAAATTTCAATTTTTTTTAGGTTTTGGGTGGATTTTTCAATTTTTTGAGGGTGGTCATGAATTAAAGTCCTTTTCGCTCTAGGACGCATATTTAAGGAGATATGGACAAAAGAAGTTTTTCATATAAAAATTTCAATTTTTTTAGGTTTTGGGTGGATTTTTCAATTTTTTGGGGGTGGTCACGAATTAAAGTCCTTTTCGCTCTAGGACGCATATTTAAGGAGATATGGGCAAAAGAAGTTTTTCATATAAAAATTTCAATTTTTTTAGGTTTTGGGTGGATTTTTCAATTTTTTGAGGGTGGTCATGAATTAAAGTCCTTTTCGCTCTAGGAGGCTTAGTTTAGGAGATATGGGCAAAAGAAGTTTTTCATATAAAAATTTTAATTTATTTTAGGTTTTGGGTGGATTTTTCAATTTTTTGAGGGTGGTCACGAATTAAAGTCCTTTTCGCTCTAGGACGCATATTTAAGGAGATATGGACAAAAGAAGTTTTTCATATAAAAATTTCAATTTTTTTAGGTTTTGGGTGGATTTTTCAATTTTTTGGGGGTGGTCACGAATTAAAGTCCTTTTCGCTCTAGGACGCATATTTAAGGAGATATGGACAAAAGAAGTTTTTCATATAAAAATTTCAATTTTTTTAGGTTTGGGGTGGATTTTTCAATTTTTTGAGGGTGGTCATGAATTAAAGTCCTTTTCGCTCTAGGACGCTTAGTTTAGGAGATATGGGCAAAAGAAGTTTTTCATATAAAAATTTAAATTTTTTTAGGTTTTGGGTGGATTTTTCAATTTTTTGAGGGTGGTCACGAATTAAAGTTCTTTTCGCTCTACGACGCATATTTAAGGAGATATGGACAAAAGAAATTTTTCATATAAAAATTTAAATTTTTTTAGGTTTTGGGTGGATTTTTCAATTTTTTGAGGGTGGTCATGAATTAAAGTCCTTTTCGCTCTAGGACGCATATTTAAGGAGAATGGGCAATTTTTTGAGGGTGGTCACGAATTAAAGTCCTTTTCGCTCTAGGACGCATATTTAAGGAGATATGGGCAAAAGAAGTTTTTCATATAAAAATTTAAATTTTTTTAGGTTTTGGGTGGATTTTTCAATTTTTTGAGGGTGGTCATGAATTAAAGTCCTTTTCGCTCTAGGACGCTTAGTTTAGGAGATATGGGCAAAAGAAATTTTTCATATAAAAATTTCATTTTTTTAAGTTTTGGGTGTATTTTTCAATTTTTTGGGGGTGGTCACGAATTAAAGTCCTTTTCGCTCTAGGACGCATATTTAAGGAGATATGGACAAAAGAAGTTTTTCATATAAAAATTTCAATTTTTTTTAGGTTTTGGGTGGATTTTTCAATTTTTTGAGGGTGGTCATGAATTAAAGTCCTTTTCGCTCTAGGACGCATATTTAAGGAGATATGGACAAAAGAAGTTTTTCATATAAAAATTTTAATTTATTTTAGGTTTTGGGTGGATTTTTCAATTTTTTGAGGGTGGTCACGAATTAAAGTCCCTTTCGCTCTAGGACGCATATTTAAGGAGATATGGGCAAAAGAAGTTTTTCATATAAAAATTTCAATTTTTTAGGTTTTGGGTGGATTTTTCAATTTTTTGAGGGTGGTCATGAATTAAAGTCCTTTTCGCTGTAGGACGCTTAGTTTAGGAGATATGGGCAAAAGAAGTTTTTCATATAAAAATTTCAATTTTTTTAGGTTTTGGGTGGATTTTTCAATTTTTTGAGGGTGGTCACGAATTAAAGTTCTTTTCGCTCTAGGACGCATATTTAAGGAGATATGGACAAAAGAAATTTTTCATATAAAAATTTAAATTTTTTTAGGTTTTGGGTGGATTTTTCAATTTTTTGAGGGTGGTCATGAATTAAAGTCCTTTTCGCTCTAGGACGCATATTTAAGGAGATATGGGCAAAAGAAGTTTTTCATATAAAAATTTCAATTTTTTAGGTTTTGGGTGGATTTTTCAATTTTTTGAGGGTGGTCATGAATTAAAGTCCTTTTCGCTGTAGGACGCTTAGTTTAGGAGATATGGGCAAAAGAAGTTTTTCATATAAAAATTTCAATTTTTTTAGGTTTTGGGTGGATTTTTTAATTTTTTGAGGGTGGTCACGAATTAAAGTTCTTTTCGCTCTAGGACGCATATTTAAGGAGATATGGACAAAAGAAATTTTTCATATAAAAATTTAAATTTTTTTAGGTTTTGGGTGGATTTTTCAATTTTTTGAGGGTGGTCATGAATTAAAGTCCTTTTCGCTGTAGGACGCTTAGTTTAGGAGATATGGGCAAAAGAAGTTTTTCATATAAAAATTTCATTTTTTTTAGGTTTTGGGTGGATTTTTCAATTTTTTGAGGGTGGTCACGAATTAAAGTTCTTTTCGCTCTAGGACGCATATTTAAGGAGATATGGACAAAAGAAATTTTTCATATAAAAATTTAAATTTTTTTAGGTTTTGGGTGGATTTTTCAATTTTTTGGGGGTGGTCACGAATTAAAGTCCTTTTCGCTCTAGGACGCTTAGTTTAGGAGATATGGGCAAAAGAAGTTTATCATATAAAAATTTCAATTTTTTTTAGGTTTTAGGTGGATTTTTCAATTTTTTGAGGGTGGTCACGAATTAAAGTCCTTTTCGCTCTAGGGCGCATATTTAAGGAGATATGGGCAAAAGAAGTTTTTCATATAAAAATGTGCATTTTTTGGGTTTGGGTGGATTTTTCAATTTTTTGAGGGTGGTCACGAATTAAAGTCCTTTTCGCTCTAGGACGCATATTTAAGGAGATATGGGCAAAAGAAGTTTTTCATATAAAAATTTCAATTTTTTTAGGTTTTGGGTGGATTTTTCAATTTTTTGGGGGTGGTCATGAATTAAAGTCCTTTTCGCTCTAGGACGCTTAGTTTAGGAGATATATGCAAAAGAAGTTTTTCATATAAAAATTTCAATTTTTTTTTAGGTTTTGGGTGGATTTTTCAATTTTTTGGGGGTGGTCACGAATTAAAGTCCTTTTCGCTCTAGGACGCTTAGTTTAGGAGATATGGGCAAAAGAAGTTTTTCATATAAAAATTTCAATTTTTTTAGGTTTTGGGTGGACTTTTCAATTTTTTGAGGGTGGTCATGAATTAAAGTCCTTTTCGCTCTAGGAGGCTTAGTTTAGGAGATATGGGCAAAAGAAGTTTTTCATATAAAAATTTTAATTTATTTTAGGTTTTGGGTGGATTTTTCAATTTTTTGAGGGTGGTCACGAATTAAAGTCCTTTTCGCTCTAGAGCGCATATTTAAGGAGATATGGGCAAAAGAAGTTTTTCATATAAAAATTTCAATTTTTTTAGGTTTTGGGTGGATTTTTCAATTTTTTGGGGGTGGTCACGAATTAAAGTCCTTTTCGCTCTAGGACGCATATTTAAGGAGATATGGGCAAAAGAAGTTTGTCATGAATTAAAGTCCTTTTCGCTCTAGGACGCATATTTAAGGAGATATGGGCAAGAGAAGTTTTTCATATAAAAATTTCAATTTTTTAGGTTTTGGGTGGATTTTTCAATTTTTTGAGGGTGGTCACGAATTAAAGTCCTTTTCGCTCTAGGACGCATATTTAAGGAGATATGGGCAAAAGAAGTTTTTCATATAAAAATTTAAATTTTTTAGGTTTTGGGTGGATTTTTCAATTTTTTGAGGGTGGTCATGAATTAAAGTCCTTTTCGCTCTAGGACGCTTAGTTTAGGAGATATGGGCAAAAGAAGTTTTTCATATAAAAATTTTAATTTATTTTAGGTTTTGGGTGGATTTTTCAATTTTTTGAGGGTGGTCACGAATTAAAGTCCTTTTCGCTCTAGGACGCATATTTAAGGAGATATGGACAAAAGAAGTTTTTCATATAAAAATTTCAATTTTTTTAGGTTTTGGGTGGATTTTTCAATTTTTTGGGGTGGTCACGAATTAAAGTCCTTTTCGCTCTAGGACGCATATTTAAGGAGATATGGGCAAAAGAAGTTGTTCATATAAAAATTTCAATTTTTTTAGGTTTTGGGTGGATTTTTCAATTTTTTGGGGGTGGTCACGAATTAAAGTCCTTTTCGCTCTAGGACGCATATTTAAGGAGATATGGGCAAAAGAAGTTTTTCATATAAAAATTTCAATTTTTTTAGGTTTTGGGTGGATTTTTCAATTTTTTGAGGGTGGTCACGAATTAAAGTCCTTTTCGCTCTAGGGCGCATATTTAAGGAGATATGGGCAAAAGAAGTTTTTCATATAAAAATTTCAATTTTTTTAGGTTTTGGGTGGATTTTTAAATTTTTTGGGGGTGGTCACGAATTAAAGTCCTTTTCGCTCTAGGACGCATAGTTTAGGAGATATGGGCAAAAGAAGTTTTTCATATAAAAATTTCAATTTTTTTTAAGTTTTGGATGGATTTTTCAATATTTCGGGGGTGGTCACGAATTAAAGTTCTTTTCGCTCTAGGACGCTTAGTTTAGGAGCTATGGGCAAAAGAAGTTTTTCATATAAAAATTTCAATTTTTTTAGGTTTTGGGCGGATTTTTCAATTTTTTGGGGGTGGTCACGAATTAAAGTCCTTTTCGCTCTAGGACGCATATTTAAGGAGATATGGGCAAAAGAAGTTTTTCATATAAAAATTTCAATTTTTTTTAGGTTTTGGGTGGATTTTTCAATTTTTTGAGGGTGGTCATGAATTAAAGTCCTTTTCGCTCTAGGACGCATATTTAAGGAGATATGGACAAAAGAAGTTTTTCATATAAAAATTTAAATTTTTTTAGGTTTTGGGTGGATTTTTCAATTTTTTGGGGGTGGTCACGAATTAAAGTCCTTTTCGCTCTAGGACGCATATTTAAGGAGATATGGGCAAAAGAAGTTTTTCATATAAAAATTTCAATTTTTTTAGGTTTTGGGTGGATTTTTCAATTTTTTGAGGGTGGTCATGAATTAAAGTCCTTTTCGCTCTAGGAGGCTTAGTTTAGGAGATATGGGCAAAAGAAGTTTTTCATATAAAAATTTTAATTTATTTTAGGTTTTGGGTGGATTTTTCAATTTTTTGAGGGTGGTCACGAATTAAAGTCCTTTTCGCTCTAGGACGCATATTTAAGGAGATATGGACAAAAGAAGTTTTTCATATAAAAATTTCAATTTTTTTAGGTTTTGGGTGGATTTTTCAATTTTTTGAGGGTGGTCACGAATTAAAGTCCTTTTCGCTCTAGGGCGCATATTTAAGGAGATATGGGCAAAAGAAGTTTTTCATATAAAAATTTCAATTTTTTTAGGTTTTGGGTGGATTTTTAAATTTTTTGGGGGTGGTCACGAATTAAAGTCCTTTTCGCTCTAGGACGCATAGTTTAGGAGATATGGGCAAAAGAAGTTTTTCATATAAAAATTTCAATTTTTTTAGGTTTTGGGTGGATTTTTCAATTTTTTGAGGGTGGTCACGAATTAAAGTCCTTTTCGCTCTAGGGCGCATATTTAAGGAGATATGGGCAAAAGAAGTTTTTCATATAAAAATTTCAATTTTTTTAGGTTTTGGGCGGATTTTTCAATTTTTTGGGGGTGGTCACGAATTAAAGTCCTTTTCGCTCTAGGACGCATATTTAAGGAGATATGGGCAAAAGAAGTTTTTCATATAAAAATTTCAATTTTTTTTAGGTTTTGGGTGGATTTTTCAATTTTTTGAGGGTGGTCATGAATTAAAGTCCTTTTCGCTCTAGGACGCATATTTAAGGAGATATGGACAAAAGAAGTTTTTCATATAAAAATTTCAATTTTTTTAGGTTTTGGGTGGATTTTTCAATTTTTTGGGGGTGGTCACGAATTAAAGTCCTTTTCGCTCTAGGACGCATATTTAAGGAGATATGGGCAAAAGAAGTTTTTCATATAAAAATTTCAATTTTTTTAGGTTTTGGGTGGATTTTTCAATTTTTTGAGGGTGGTCATGAATTAAAGTCCTTTTCGCTCTAGGAGGCTTAGTTTAGGAGATATGGGCAAAAGAAGTTTTTCATATAAAAATTTCAATTTTTTTAGGTTTTGGGTGGATTTTTCAATTTTTTGAGGGTGGTCATGAATTAAAGTCCTTTTCGCTCTAGGACGCATATTTAAGGAGATATGGACAAAAGAAGTTTTTCATATAAAAATTTCAATTTTTTTAGGTTTTGGGTGGATTTTTCAATTTTTTGGGGGTGGTCACGAATTAAAGTCCTTTTCGCTCTAGGACGCATATTTAAGGAGATATGGACAAAAGAAGTTTTTCATATAAAAATTTCAATTTTTTAGGTTTGGGGTGGATTTTTCAATTTTTTGAGGGTGGTCATGAATTAAAGTCCTTTTCGCTCTAGGACGCTTAGTTTAGGAGATATGGGCAAAAGAAGTTTTTCATATAAAAATTTAAATTTTTTTAGGTTTTGGGTGGATTTTTCAATTTTTTGAGGGTGGTCACGAAGTAAAGTTCTTTTCGCTCTACGACGCATATTTAAGGAGATATGGACAAAAGAAATTTTTCATATAAAAATTTAAATTTTTTTAGGTTTTGGGTGGATTTTTCAATTTTTTGAGGGTGGTCATGAATTAAAGTCCTTTTCGCTCTAGGACGCATATTTAAGGAGAATGGGCAATTTTTTGAGGGTGGTCACGAATTAAAGTCCTTTTCGCTCTAGGACGCATATTTAAGGAGATATGGGCAAAAGAAGTTTTTCATATAAAAATTTAAATTTTTTTAGGTTTTGGGTGGATTTTTCAATTTTTTGAGGGTGGTCATGAATTAAAGTCCTTTTCGCTCTAGGACGCTTAGTTTAGGAGATATGGGCAAAAGAAATTTTTCATATAAAAATTTCATTTTTTTAAGTTTTGGGTGTATTTTTCAATTTTTTGGGGGTGGTCACGAATTAAAGTCCTTTTCGCTCTAGGACGCATATTTAAGGAGATATGGACAAAAGAAGTTTTTCATATAAAAATTTCAATTTTTTTAGGTTTTGGGTGGATTTTTCAATTTTTTGAGGGTGGTCATGAATTAAAGTCCTTTTCGCTCTAGGAGGCTTAGTTTAGGAGATATGGGCAAAAGAAGTTTTTCATATAAAAATTTTAATTTATTTTAGGTTTTGGGTGGATTTTTCAATTTTTTGAGGGTGGTCACGAATTAAAGTCCCTTTCGCTCTAGGACGCATATTTAAGGAGATATGGGCAAAAGAAGTTTTTCATATAAAAATTTCAATTTTTTAGGTTTTGGGTGGATTTTTCAATTTTTTGAGGGTGGTCATGAATTAAAGTCCTTTTCGCTGTAGGACGCTTAGTTTAGGAGATATGGGCAAAAGAAGTTTTTCATATAAAAATTTCAATTTTTTTAGGTTTTGGGTGTATTTTTCAATTTTTTGAGGGTGGTCACGAATTAAAGTTCTTTTCGCTCTAGGACGCATATTTAAGGAGATATGGACAAAAGAAATTTTTCATATAAAAATTTAAATTTTTTTAGGTTTTGGGTGGATTTTTCAATTTTTTGAGGGTGGTCATGAATTAAAGTCCTTTTCGCTCTAGGACGCATATTTAAGGAGATATGGGCAAAAGAAGTTTTTCATATAAAAATTTCAATTTTTTAGGTTTTGGGTGGATTTTTCAATTTTTTGAGGGTGGTCATGAATTAAAGTCCTTTTCGCTGTAGGACGCTTAGTTTAGGAGATATGGGCAAAAGAAGTTTTTCATATAAAAATTTCAATTTTTTTAGGTTTTGGGTGGATTTTTCAATTTTTTGAGGGTGGTCACGAATTAAAGTTCTTTTCGCTCTAGGACGCATATTTAAGGAGATATGGGCAAAAGAAGTTTTTCATATAAAAATTTCAATTTTTTTAGGTTTTGGGTGGATTTTTCAATTTTTTGAGGGTGGTCATGAATTAAAGTCCTTTTCGCTGTAGGACGCATATTTAAGGAGATATGGACAAAAGAAATTTTTCATATAAAAATTTAAATTTTTTTAGGTTTTGGGTGGATTTTTCAATTTTTTGGGGGTGGTCACGAATTAAAGTCCTTTTCGCTCTAGGACGCATATTTAAGGAGATATGGGCAAAAGAAGTTTTTCATATAAAAATTTCAATTTTTTTAGGTTTTGGGTGGATTTTTCAATTTTTTGAGGGTGGTCACGAATTAAAGTCCTTTTCGCTCTAGGGCGCATATTTAAGGAGATATGGGCAAAAGAAGTTTTTCATATAAAAATGTGCATTTTTTTGGGTTTGGGTGGATTTTTCAATTTTTTGAGGGTGGTCACGAATTAAAGTCCTTTTCGCTCTAGGACGCATATTTAAGGAGATATGGGCAAAAGAAGTTTTTCATATAAAAATTTCAAGTTTTTTAGGTTTTGGGTGGATTTTTCAATTTTTTGGGGGTGGTCATGAATTAAAGTCCTTTTCGCTCTAGGACGCTTAGTTTAGGAGATATATGCAAAAGAAGTTTTTCATATAAAAATTTCAATTTTTTTTTAGGTTTTGGGTGGATTTTTCAATTTTTTGGGGGTGGTCACGAATTAAAGTCCTTTTCGCTCTAGGACGCTTAGTTTAGGAGATATGGGCAAAAGAAGTTTTTCATATAAAAATTTCAATTTTTTTAGGTTTTGGGTGGACTTTTCAATTTTTTGAGGGTGGTCATGAATTAAAGTCCTTTTCGCTCTAGGAGGCTTAGTTTAGGAGATATGGGCAAAAGAAGTTTTTCATATAAAAATTTTAATTTATTTTAGGTTTTGGGTGGATTTTTCAATTTTTTGAGGGTGGTCACGAATTAAAGTCCTTTTCGCTCTAGGACGCATATTTAAGGAGATATGGACAAAAGAAGTTTTTCATATAAAAATTTCAATTTTTTTAGGTTTTGGGTGGATTTTTCAATTTTTTGGGGGTGGTCACGAATTAAAGTCCTTTTCGCTCTAGGACGCATATTTAAGGAGATATGGGCAAAAGAAGTTGTTCATATAAAAATTTAAATTTTTTTAGGTTTTGGGTGGATTTTTCAATTTTTTGGGGGTGGTCACGAATTAAAGTCCTTTTCGCTCTAGGACGCATATTTAAGGAGATATGGGCAAAAGAAGTTTTTCATATAAAAATTTCAATTTTTTTAGGTTTTGGGTGGATTTTTCAATTTTTTGGGGGTGGTCACGAATTAAAGTCCTTTTCGCTCTAGGGCGCATATTTAAGGAGATATGGGCAAAAGAAGTTTTTCATATAAAAATTTCAATTTTTTTAGGTTTTGGGTGGATTTTTAAATTTTTTGGGGGTGGTCACGAATTAAAGTCCTTTTCGCTCTAGGACGCATAGTTTAGGAGATATGGGCAAAAGAAGTTTTTCATATAAAAATTTCAATTATTTTTAAGTTTTGGATGGATTTTTCAATATTTCGGGGGTGGTCACGAATTAAAGTTCTTTTCGCTCTAGGACGCTTAGTTTAGGAGCTATGGGCAAAAGAAGTTTTTCATATAAAAATTTCAATTTTTTTAGGTTTTGGGCGGATTTTTCAATTTTTTGGGGGTGGTCACGAATTAAAGTCCTTTTCGCTCTAGGACGCATATTTAAGGAGATATGGGCAAAAGAAGTTTTTCATATAAAAATTTCAATTTTTTTTAGGTTTTGGGTGGATTTTTCAATTTTTTGAGGGTGGTCATGAATTAAAGTCCTTTTCGCTCTAGGACGCATATTTAAGGAGATATGGACAAAAGAAGTTTTTCATATAAAAATTTCAATTTTTTTAGGTTTTGGGTGGATTTTTCAATTTTTTGGGGGTGGTCACGAAATAAAGTCCTTTTCGCTCTAGGACGCATATTTAAGGAGATATGGGCAAAAGAAGTTTTTCATATAAAAATTTCAATTTTTTTAGGTTTTGGGTGGATTTTTCAATTTTTTGAGGGTGGTCATGAATTAAAGTCCTTTTCGCTCTAGGAGGCTTAGTTTAGGAGATATGGGCAAAAGAAGTTTTTCATATAAAAATTTTAATTTATTTTAGGTTTTGGGTGGATTTTTCAATTTTTTGAGGGTGGTCACGAATTAAAGTCCTTTTCGCTCTAGGACGCATATTTAAGGAGATATGGACAAAAGAAGTTTTTCATATAAAAATTTCAATTTTTTTAGGTTTTGGGTGGATTTTTCAATTTTTTGGGGGTGGTCACGAATTAAAGTCCTTTTCGCTCTAGGACGCATATTTAAGGAGATATGGACAAAAGAAGTTTTTCATATAAAAATTTCAATTTTTTTAGGTTTGGGGTGGATTTTTCAATTTTTTGAGGGTGGTCATGAATTAAAGTCCTTTTCGCTCTAGGACGCTTAGTTTAGGAGATATGGGCAAAAGAAGTTTTTCATATAAAAATTTAAATTTTTTTAGGTTTTGGGTGGATTTTTCAATTTTTTGAGGGTGGTCACGAATTAAAGTTCTTTTCGCTCTACGACGCATATTTAAGGAGATATGGACAAAAGAAATTTTTCATATAAAAATTTAAATTTTTTTAGGTTTTGGGTGGATTTTTCAATTTTTTGAGGGTGGTCATGAATTAAAGTCCTTTTCGCTCTAGGACGCATATTTAAGGAGAATGGGCAATTTTTTGAGGGTGGTCACGAATTAAAGTCCTTTTCGCTCTAGGACGCATATTTAAGGAGATATGGGCAAAAGAAGTTTTTCATATAAAAATTTAAATTTTTTTAGGTTTTGGGTGGATTTTTCAATTTTTTGAGGGTGGTCATGAATTAAAGTCCTTTTCGCTCTAGGACGCTTAGTTTAGGAGATATGGGCAAAAGAAATTTTTCATATAAAAATTTCATTTTTTTAAGTTTTGGGTGTATTTTTCAATTTTTTGGGGGTGGTCACGAATTAAAGTCCTTTTCGCTCTAGGACGCATATTTAAGGAGATATGGACAAAAGAAGTTTTTCATATAAAAATTTCAATTTTTTTAGGTTTTGGGTGGATTTTTCAATTTTTTGAGGGTGGTCATGAATTAAAGTCCTTTTCGCTCTAGGAGGCTTAGTTTAGGAGATATGGGCAAAAGAAGTTTTTCATATAAAAATTTTAATTTATTTTAGGTTTTGGGTGGATTTTTCAATTTTTTGAGGGTGGTCACGAATTAAAGTCCCTTTCGCTCTAGGACGCATATTTAAGGAGATATGGGCAAAAGAAGTTTTTCATATAAAAATTTCAATTTTTTAGGTTTTGGGTGGATTTTTCAATTTTTTGAGGGTGGTCATGAATTAAAGTCCTTTTCGCTGTAGGACGCTTAGTTTAGGAGATATGGGCAAAAGAAGTTTTTCATATAAAAATTTCAATTTTTTTAGGTTTTGGGTGGATTTTTCAATTTTTTGAGGGTGGTCACGAATTAAAGTTCTTTTCGCTCTAGGACGCATATTTAAGGAGATATGGACAAAAGAAATTTTTCATATAAAAATTTAAATTTTTTTAGGTTTTGGGTGGATTTTTCAATTTTTTGAGGGTGGTCATGAATTAAAGTCCTTTTCGCTCTAGGACGCATATTTAAGGAGATATGGGCAAAAGAAGTTTTTCATATAAAAATTTCAATTTTTTAGGTTTTGGGTGGATTTTTCAATTTTTTGAGGGTGGTCATGAATTAAAGTCCTTTTCGCTGTAGGACGCTTAGTTTAGGAGATATGGGCAAAAGAAGTTTTTCATATAAAAATTTCAATTTTTTTAGGTTTTGGGTGGATTTTTCAATTTTTTGAGGGTGGTCACGAATTAAAGTTCTTTTCGCTCTAGGACGCATATTTAAGGAGATATGGACAAAAGAAATTTTTCATATAAAAATTTAAATTTTTTTAGGTTTTGGGTGGATTTTTCAATTTTTTGAGGGTGGTCATGAATTAAAGTCCTTTTCGCTGTAGGACGCTTAGTTTAGGAGATATGGGCAAAAGAAGTTTTTCATATAAAAATTTCAATTTTTTTAGGTTTTGGGTGGATTTTTCAATTTTTTGAGGGTGGTCACGAATTAAAGTTCTTTTCGCTCTAGGACGCATATTTAAGGAGATATGGACAAAAGAAATTTTTCATATAAAAATTTAAATTTTTTTAGGTTTTGGGTGGATTTTTCAATTTTTTGGGGGTGGTCACGAATTAAAGTCCTTTTCGCTCTAGGACGCTTAGTTTAGGAGATATGGGCAAAAGAAGTTTTTCATATAAAAATTTCAATTTTTTTTAGGTTTTAGGTGGATTTTTCAATTTTTTGAGGGTGGTCACGAATTAAAGTCCTTTTCGCTCTAGGGCGCATATTTAAGGAGATATGGGCAAAAGAAGTTTTTCATATAAAAATGTGCATTTTTTTGGGTTTGGGTGGATTTTTCAATTTTTTGAGGGTGGTCACGAATTAAAGTCCTTTTCGCTCTAGGACGCATATTTAAGGAGATATGGGCAAAAGAAGTTTTTCATATAAAAATTTCAATTTTTTTAGGTTTTGGGTGGATTTTTCAATTTTTTGGGGGTGGTCATGAATTAAAGTCCTTTTCGCTCTAGGACGCTTAGTTTAGGAGATATATGCAAAAGAAGTTTTTCATATAAAAATTTCAATTTTTTTTTAGGTTTTGGGTGGATTTTTCAATTTTTTGGGGGTGGTCACGAATTAAAGTCCTTTTCGCTCTAGGACGCTTAGTTTAGGAGATATGGGCAAAAGAAGTTTTTCATATAAAAATTTCAATTTTTTTAGGTTTTGGGTGGACTTTTCAATTTTTTGAGGGTGGTCATGAATTAAAGTCCTTTTCGCTCTAGGAGGCTTAGTTTAGGAGATATGGGCAAAAGAAGTTTTTCATATAAAAATTTTAATTTATTTTAGGTTTTGGGTGGATTTTTCAATTTTTTGAGGGTGGTCACGAATTAAAGTCCTTTTCGCTCTAGGGCGCATATTTAAGGAGATATGGGCAAAAGAAGTTTTTCATATAAAAATTTCAATTTTTTTAGGTTTTGGGTGGATTTTTCAATTTTTTGGGGGTGGTCACGAATTAAAGTCCTTTTCGCTCTAGGACGCATATTTAAGGAGATATGGGCAAAAGAAGTTTTTCATATAAAAATTTAAATTTTTTAGGTTTTGGGTGGATTTTTCAATTTTTTGAGGGTGGTCATGAATTAAAGTCCTTTTCGCTCTAGGACGCTTAGTTTAGGAGATATGGGCAAAAGAAGTTTTTCATATAAAAATTTTAATTTATTTTAGGTTTTGGGTGGATTTTTCAATTTTTTGAGGGTGGTCACGAATTAAAGTCCTTTTCGCTCTAGGACGCATATTTAAGGAGATATGGACAAAAGAAGTTTTTCATATAAAAATTTCAATTTTTTTAGGTTTTGGGTGCATTTTTCAATTTTTTGGGGGTGGTCACGAATTAAAGTCCTTTTCGCTCTAGGACGCATATTTAAGGAGATATGGGCAAAAGAAGTTGTTCATATAAAAATTTCAATTTTTTTAGGTTTTGGGCGGATTTTTCAATTTTTTGGGGGTGGTCACGAATTAAAGTCCTTTTCGCTCTAGGACGCATATTTAAGGAGATATGGACAAAAGAAGTTTTTCATATAAAAATTTCAATTTTTTTAGGTTTTGGGTGGATTTTTCAATTTTTTGGGGGTGGTCACGAATTAAAGTCCTTTTCGCTCTAGGACGCATATTTAAGGAGATATGGGCAAAAGAAGTTTTTCATATAAAAATTTCAATTTTTTTAGGTTTTGGGTGGATTTTTCAATTTTTTGAGGGTGGTCATGAATTAAAGTCCTTTTCGCTCTAGGAGGCTTAGTTTAGGAGATATGGGCAAAAGAAGTTTTTCATATAAAAATTTTAATTTATTTTAGGTTTTGGGTGGATTTTTCAATTTTTTGAGGGTGGTCACGAATTAAAGTCCTTTTCGCTCTAGGACGCATATTTAAGGAGATATGGACAAAAGAAGTTTTTCATATAAAAATTTCAATTTTTTTAGGTTTTGGGTGGATTTTTCAATTTTTTGGGGGTGGTCACGAATTAAAGTCCTTTTCGCTCTAGGACGCATATTTAAGGAGATATGGACAAAAGAAGTTTTTCATATAAAAATTTCAATTTTTTTAGGTTTGGGGTGGATTTTTCAATTTTTTGAGGGTGGTCATGAATTAAAGTCCTTTTCGCTCTAGGACGCTTAGTTTAGGAGATATGGGCAAAAGAAGTTTTTCATATAAAAATTTAAATTTTTTTAGGTTTTGGGTGGATTTTTCAATTTTTTGAGGGTGGTCACGAATTAAAGTTCTTTTCGCTCTACGACGCATATTTAAGGAGATATGGACAAAAGAAATTTTTCATATAAAAATTTAAATTTTTTTAGGTTTTGGGTGGATTTTTCAATTTTTTGAGGGTGGTCATGAATTAAAGTCCTTTTCGCTCTAGGACGCATATTTAAGGAGAATGGGCAATTTTTTGAGGGTGGTCACGAATTAAAGTCCTTTTCGCTCTAGGACGCATATTTAAGGAGATATGGGCAAAAGAAGTTTTTCATATAAAAATTTAAATTTTTTTAGGTTTTGGGTGGATTTTTCAATTTTTTGAGGGTGGTCATGAATTAAAGTCCTTTTCGCTCTAGGACGCTTAGTTTAGGAGATATGGGCAAAAGAAATTTTTCATATAAAAATTTCATTTTTTTAAGTTTTGGGTGTATTTTTCAATTTTTTGGGGGTGGTCACGAATTAAAGTCCTTTTCGCTCTAGGACGCATATTTAAGGAGATATGGACAAAAGAAGTTTTTCATATAAAAATTTCAATTTTTTTAGGTTTTGGGTGGATTTTTCAATTTTTTGAGGGTGGTCATGAATTAAAGTCCTTTTCGCTCTAGGAGGCTTAGTTTAGGAGATATGGGCAAAAGAAGTTTTTCATATAAAAATTTTAATTTATTTTAGGTTTTGGGTGGATTTTTCAATTTTTTGAGGGTGGTCACGAATTAAAGTCCCTTTCGCTCTAGGACGCATATTTAAGGAGATATGGGCAAAAGAAGTTTTTCATATAAAAATTTCAATTTTTTAGGTTTTGGGTGGATTTTTCAATTTTTTGAGGGTGGTCATGAATTAAAGTCCTTTTCGCTGTAGGACGCTTAGTTTAGGAGATATGGGCAAAAGAAGTTTTTCATATAAAAATTTCAATTTTTTTAGGTTTTGGGTGGATTTTTCAATTTTTTGAGGGTGGTCACGAATTAAAGTTCTTTTCGCTCTAGGACGCATATTTAAGGAGATATGGACAAAAGAAATTTTTCATATAAAAATTTAAATTTTTTTAGGTTTTGGGTGGATTTTTCAATTTTTTGAGGGTGGTCATGAATTAAAGTCCTTTTCGCTCTAGGACGCATATTTAAGGAGATATGGGCAAAAGAAGTTTTTCATATAAAAATTTAAATTTTTTTAGGTTTTGGGTGGATTTTTCAATTTTTTGAGGGTGGTCACGAATTAAAGTCCTTTTCGCTCTAGGGCGCATATTTAAGGAGATATGGGCAAAAGAAGTTTTTCATATAAAAATTTCAATTTTTTTAGGTTTTGGGTGGATTTTTCAATTTTTTGGGGGTGGTCACGAATTAAAGTCCTTTTCGCTCTAGGACGCATAGTTAAGGAGATATGGGCAAAAGAAGTTTTTCATATAAAAATTTAAATTTTTTTAGGTTTTGGGTGGATTTTTCAATTTTTTGGGGGTGGTCACGAATTAAAGTCCTTTTCGCTCTAGGACGCTTAGTTTAGGAGATATGGGCAAAAGAAGTTTTTCATATAAAAATTTCAATTTTTTTTAGGTTTTGGGTGGATTTTTCAATTTTTTGAGGGTGGTCATGAATTAAAGTCCTTTTCGCTCTAGGACGCATATTTAAGGAGATATGGACAAAAGAAGTTTTTCATATAAAAATTTAACTTTTTTTAGGTTTTGGGTGGATTTTTCAATTTTTTGAGGGTGGTCATGAATTAAAGTCCTTTTCACTCTAGGACGCATATTTAAGGAGATATGGACAAAAGAAGTTTTTCATATAAAAATTTCAATTTTATTAGGTTTTGGATGGATTTTTCAATATTTCGGGGGTGGTCACGAATTAAAGTTCTTTTCGCTCTAGGACGCTTAGTTTAAGAGATATGGGCAAAAGAAGTTTTTCATATAAAAATTTCAATTTTTTTTAGGTTTTGGGTGGATTTTTCAATTTTTTGAGGGTGGTCATGAATTAAAGTCCTTTTCGCTCTAGGACGCATATTTAAGGAGATATGGACAAAAGAAGTTTTTCATATAAAAATTTCAATTTTTTTAGGTTTTGGGTGGATTTTTCAATTTTTTGGGGGTGGTCACGAATTAAAGTCCTTTTCGCTCTAGGACGCATATTTAAGGAGATATATGCAAAAGAAGTTTTTCATATAAAAATTTCAATTTTTTTTAGGTTTTGGGTGGATTTTTCAATTTTTTGGGGGTGGTCACGAATTAAAGTCCTTTTCGCTCTAGGACGCTTAGTTTAGGAGATATGGGCAAAAGAAGTTTTTCATATAAAAATTTCAATTTTTTTAGGTTTTGGGTGGATTTTTCAATTTTTTGAGGGTGGTCATGAATTAAAGTCCTTTTCGCTCTAGGAGGCTTAGTTTAGGAGATATGGGCAAAAGATGTTTTTCATATAAAAATTTTAATTTATTTTAGGTTTTGGGTGGATTTTTCAATTTTTTGAGGGTGGTCACGAATTAAAGTCCTTTTCGCTCTAGGACGCATATTTAAGGAGATATGGACAAAAGAAGTTTTTCATATAAAAATTTCAATTTTTTTAGGTTTTGGGTGGATTTTTCAATTTTTTGGGGGTGGTCACGAATTAAAGTTCTTTTCGCTCTAGGACGCATATTTAAGGAGATATGGGCAAAAGAAGTTTTTCATATAAAAATTTCAATTTTTTTAGGTTTTGGGTGGATTTTTCAATTTTTTGAGGGTGGTCATGAATTAAAGTCCTTTTCGCTCTAGGACGCTTAGTTTAGGAGATATGGGCAAAAGAAGTTTTTCATATAAAAATTTCAATTTTTTAGGTTTTGGGTGGATTTTTCAATTTTTTGAGGGTGGTCACGAATTAAAGTTCTTTTCGCTCTAGGACGCATATTTAAGGAGATATGGACAAAAGAAATTTTTCATATAAAAATTTAAATTTTTTAGGTTTTGGGTGGATTTTTCAATTTTTTGAGGGTGGTCATGAATTAAAGTCCTTTTCGCTCTAGGACGCTTAGTTTAGGAGATATGGGCAAAAGAAGTTTTTCATATAAAAATTTAAATTTTTTTAGGTTTTGGGTGGATTTTTCAATTTTTTGAGGGTGGTCACGAATTAAAGTTCTTTTCGCTCTACGACGCATATTTAAGGAGATATGGACAAAAGAAATTTTTCATATAAAAATTTTAATTTTTTTAGGTTTTGGGTGGATTTTTCAATTTTTTGAGGGTGGTCATGAATTAAAGTCCTTTTCGCTCTAGGACGCATATTTAAGGAGAATGGGCAATTTTTTGAGGGTGGTCACGAATTAAAGTCCTTTTCGCTCTAGGACGCATATTTAAGGAGATATGGGCAAAAGAAGTTTTTCATATAAAAATTTAAATTTTTTTAGGTTTTGGGTGGATTTTTCAATTTTTTGAGGGTGGTCATGAATTAAAGTCCTTTTCGCTCTAGGACGCTTAGTTTAGGAGATATGGGCAAAAGAAATTTTTCATATAAAAATTTCATTTTTTTAAGTTTTGGGTGTATTTTTCAATTTTTTGGGGGTGGTCACGAATTAAAGTCCTTTTCGCTCTAGGACGCATATTTAAGGAGATATGGACAAAAGAAGTTTTTCATATAAAAATTTCAATTTTTTTAGGTTTTGGGTGGATTTTTCAATTTTTTGAGGGTGGTCATGAATTAAAGTCCTTTTCGCTCTAGGAGGCTTAGTTTAGGAGATATGGGCAAAAGAAGTTTTTCATATAAAAATTTTAATTTATTTTAGGTTTTGGGTGGATTTTTCAATTTTTTGAGGGTGGTCACGAATTAAAGTCCCTTTCGCTCTAGGACGCATATTTAAGGAGATATGGGCAAAAGAAGTTTTTCATATAAAAATTTCAATTTTTTAGGTTTTGGGTGGATTTTTCAATTTTTTGAGGGTGGTCATGAATTAAAGTCCTTTTCGCTGTAGGACGCTTAGTTTAGGAGATATGGGCAAAAGAAGTTTTTCATATAAAAATTTCAATTTTTTTAGGTTTTGGGTGGATTTTTCAATTTTTTGAGGGTGGTCACGAATTAAAGTTCTTTTCGCTCTAGGACGCATATTTAAGGAGATATGGACAAAAGAAATTTTTCATATAAAAATTTAAATTTTTTTAGGTTTTGGGTGGATTTTTCAATTTTTTGAGGGTGGTCATGAATTAAAGTCCTTTTCGCTCTAGGACGCATATTTAAGGAGATATGGGCAAAAGAAGTATTTCATATAAAAATTTAAATTTTTTTAGGTTTTGGGTGGATTTTTCAATTTTTTGAGGGTTGTCACGAATTAAAGTCCTTTTCGCTCTAGGGCGCATATTTAAGGAGATATGGGCAAAAGAAGTTTTTCATATAAAAATTTCAATTTTTTTAGGTTTTGGGTGGATTTTTCAATTTTTTGGGGGTGGTCACGAATTAAAGTCCTTTTCGCTCTAGGACGCATAGTTAAGGAGATATGGGCAAAAGAAGTTTTTCATATAAAAATTTAAATTTTTTTAGGTTTTGGGTGGATTTTTCAATTTTTTGGGGGTGGTCACGAATTAAAGTCCTTTTCGCTCTAGGACGCTTAGTTTAGGAGATATGGGCAAAAGAAGTTTTTCATATAAAAATTTCAATTTTTTTTAGGTTTTGGGTGGATTTTTCAATTTTTTGAGGGTGGTCATGAATTAAAGTCCTTTTCGCTCTAGGACGCATATTTAAGGAGATATGGACAAAAGAAGTTTTTCATATAAAAATTTAACTTTTTTTAGGTTTTGGGTGGATTTTTCAATTTTTTGAGGGTGGTCATGAATTAAAGTCCTTTTCACTCTAGGACGCATATTTAAGGAGATATGGACAAAAGAAGTTTTTCATATAAAAATTTCAATTTTATTAGGTTTTGGATGGATTTTTCAATATTTCGGGGGTGGTCACGAATTAAAGTTCTTTTCGCTCTAGGACGCTTAGTTTAAGAGATATGGGCAAAAGAAGTTTTTCATATAAAAATTTCAATTTTTTTTAGGTTTTGGGTGGATTTTTCAATTTTTTGAGGGTGGTCATGAATTAAAGTCCTTTTCGCTCTAGGACGCATATTTAAGGAGATATGGACAAAAGAAGTTTTTCATATAAAAATTTCAATTTTTTTAGGTTTTGGGTGGATTTTTCAATTTTTTGGGGGTGGTCACGAATTAAAGTCCTTTTCGCTCTAGGACGCATATTTAAGGAGATATATGCAAAAGAAGTTTTTCATATAAAAATTTCAATTTTTTTTAGGTTTTGGGTGGATTTTTCAATTTTTTGGGGGTGGTCACGAATTAAAGTCCTTTTCGCTCTAGGACGCTTAGTTTAGGAGATATGGGCAAAAGAAGTTTTTCATATAAAAATTTCAATTTTTTTAGGTTTTGGGTGGATTTTTCAATTTTTTGAGGGTGGTCATGAATTAAAGTCCTTTTCGCTCTAGGAGGCTTAGTTTAGGAGATATGGGCAAAAGAAGTTTTTCATATAAAAATTTTAATTTATTTTAGGTTTTGGGTGGATTTTTCAATTTTTTGAGGGTGGTCACGAATTAAAGTCCTTTTCGCTCTAGGACGCATATTTAAGGAGATATGGACAAAAGAAGTTTTTCATATAAAAATTTCAATTTTTTTAGGTTTTGGGTGGATTTTTCAATTTTTTGGGGGTGGTCACGAATTAAAGTTCTTTTCGCTCTAGGACGCATATTTAAGGAGATATGGGCAAAAGAAGTTTTTCATATAAAAATTTCAATTTTTTTAGGTTTTGGGTGGATTTTTCAATTTTTTGAGGGTGGTCATGAATTAAAGTCCTTTTCGCTCTAGGACGCTTAGTTTAGGAGATATGGGCAAAAGAAGTTTTTCATATAAAAATTTCAATTTTTTAGGTTTTGGGTGGATTTTTCAATTTTTTGAGGGTGGTCACGAATTAAAGTTCTTTTCGCTCTAGGACGCATATTTAAGGAGATATGGACAAAAGAAATTTTTCATATAAAAATTTAAATTTTGTAGGTTTTGGGTGGATTTTTCAATTTTTTGAGGGTGGTCATGAATTAAAGTCCTTTTCGCTCTAGGACGCATATTTAAGGAGATATGGGCAAAAGAAGTTTTTCATATAAAAATTTCAATTTTTTTAGGTTTTGGGTGGATTTTTCAATTTTTTGGGGGTGGTCACGAATTAAAGTCCTTTTCGCTCTAGGGCGCATATTTAGGGAGATATGGGCAAAAGAAGTTTTTCATATAAAAATTTAAATTTTTTTAGGTTTTGGGTGGATTTTTCAATTTTTTGGGGGTGGTCACGAATTAAAGTCCTTTTCGCTCTAGGACGCATATTTAAGGAGATATGGGCAAAAGAAGTTTTTCATATAAAAATTTAAATTTTTTTAGGTTTTGGGTGGATTTTTCAATTTTTTGAGGGTGGTCACGAATTAAAGTCCTTTTCGCTCTAGGGCGCATATTTAAGGAGATATGGGCAAAAGAAGTTTTTCATATAAAAATTTCAATTTTTTTAGGTTTTGGGTGGATTTTTCAATTTTTTGGGGGTGGTCACGAATTAAAGTCCTTTTCGCTCTAGGACGCATATTTAAGGAGATATGGGCAAAAGAAGTTTTTCATATAAAAATTTAAATTTTTTTAGGTTTTGGGTGTATTTTTCAATTTTTTGGGGGTGGTCACGAATTAAAGTCCTTTTCGTTCTAGGACGCTTAGTTTAGGAGATATGGGCAAAAGAAGTTTTTCATATAAAAATGTCAATTTTTTTAGGTTTTGGGTGGATTTTTCAATTTTTTGGGGGTGGTCACGAATTAAAGTCCTTTTCGCTCTAGGACGCATATTTAAGGAGATATGGACAAAAGAAGTTTTTCGTATAAAAATTTCAATTTTTTTAGGTTTTGGGTGGATTTTTCAATTTTTTGGGGGTGGTCACGAATTAAAGTCCTTTTCGCTCTAGGACGCTTAGTTTAGGAGATATGGGCAAAAGAAGTTTTTCATATAAAAATTTCATTTTTTTTAGGTTTTGGGTGGGTTTTTCAATTTTTTGAGGGTGGTCACGAATTAAAGTCCTTTTCGCTCTAGGACGCATATTTAAGGAGATATGGGCAAAAGAAGTTTTTCATATAAAAATTTAAATTTTTTTAGGTTTTGGGTGGATTTTTCAATTTTTTGGGGGTGGTCACGAATTAAAGTCCTTTTCGCTCTAGGACGCATATTTAAGGAGATATGGGCAAAAGATGTTTTTCATATAAAAATTTCATTTTTTTTAGGTTTTGGGTGGGTTTTTCAATTTTTTGAGGGTGGTCACGAATTAAAGTCCTTTTCGCTCTAGGACGCTTAGTTTAGGAGATATATGCAAAAGAAGTTTTTCATATAAAAATTTCAATTTTTTTAGGTTTTGGGTGGATTTTTCAATTTTTTGGGGGTGGTCACGAATTAAAGTCCTTTTCGCTCTAGGACGCTTAGTTTAGGAGATATGGGCAAAAGAAGTTTTTCATATAAAAATTTCAATTTTTTTTAGGTTTTAGGTGGATTTTTCAATTTTTTGAGGGTGGTCACGAATTAAAGTCCTTTTCGCTCTAGGGCGCATATTTAAGGAGACATGGGCAAAAGAAGTTTTTCATATAAAAATTTCAATTTTTTTTAGGTTTTGGGTGGATTTTTTAATTTTTTGAGGGTGGTCACGAATTAAAGTCCTTTTCGCTCTAGGGCGCATATTTAAGGAGATATGACAAAAGAAGTTTTTCATATAAAAATTTAATTTTTTTTAGGTTTTGGGTGGATTTTTCAATTTTTTGGGGGTGGTCACGAATTAAAGTCCTTTTCGCTCTAGGACGCTTAGTTTAGGAAATATGGGCAAAAGAAGTTTTTCATATAAAAATTTAAATTTTTTTTAGGTTTTGGGTGGATTTTTCAATTTTTTGGGGGTGGTCATGAATTAAAGTCCTTTTCGCTCTAGGACGCTTAGTTTAGGAGATATGGGCAAAAGAAGTTTTTCATATAAAAATTTCAATTTTTTAGGTTTTGGGTGGATTTTTCAATTTTTTGGGGCTGGTCACGAATTAAAGTCCTTTTCGCTCTAGGACGCATATTTAAGGAGATATGGGCAAAAGAAGTTTTTCATATAAAAATTTAAATTTTTTTAGGTTTTGGGTGGATTTTTCAATTTTTTGGGGGTGGTCACGAATTAAAGTCCTTTTCGCTCTAGGACGCATATTTAAGGAGATATGGGCAAAAGAAGTTTTTCATATAAAAATTTCATTTTTTTTAGGTTTTGGGTGGGTTTTTCAATTTTTTGAGGGTGGTCACGAATTAAAGTCCTTTTCGCTCTAGGACGCTTAGTTTAGGAGATATATGCAAAAGAAGTTTTTCATATAAAAATTTCAATTTTTTTAGGTTTTGGGTGGATTTTTCAATTTTTTGGGGGTGGTCACGAATTAAAGTCCTTTTCGCTCTAGGACGCTTAGTTTAGGAGATATGGGCAAAAGAAGTTTTTCATATAAAAATTTCATTTTTTTAGGTTTTGGGTGGGTTTTTCAATTTTTTGAGGGTGGTCACGAATTAAAGTCCTTTTCGCTCTAGGACGCTTAGTTTAGGAGATATGGGCAAAAGAAGTTTTTCATATCAAAATTTCAATTTTTTTAGATTTTGGGTGGATTTTTCAATTTTTTGGGGGTGGTCACGAATTAAAGTCCTTTTCGCTCTAGGACGCATATTTAAGGAGATATGGACAAAAGAAGTTTTTCGTATAAAAATTTCAATTTTTTTAGGTTTTGGGTGGATTTTTCAATTTTTTGGGGGTGGTCGCGAATTAAAGTCCTTTTCGCTCTAGGGCGCATATTTAAGGAGATATGACAAAAGAAGTTTTTCATATAAAAATTTAAATTTTTTTAGGTTTTGGGTGGATTTTTCAATTTTTTGGGGGTGGTCACGAATTAAAGTCCTTTTCGCTCTAGGACGCTTAGTTTAGGAAATATGGGCAAAAGAAGTTTTTCATATAAAAATTTAAATTTTTTTTAGGTTTTGGGTGGATTTTTCAATTTTTTGGGGGTGGTCATGAATTAAAGTCCTTTTCGCTCTAGGACGCTTAGTTTAGGAGATATGGGCAAAAGAAGTTTTTCATATAAAAATTTCAATTTTTTAGGTTTTGGGTGGATTTTTCAATTTTTTGGGGCTGGTCACGAATTAAAGTCCTTTTCGCTCTAGGACGCATATTTAAGGAGATATGGGCAAAAGAAGTTTTTCATATAAAAATTTAAATTTTTTTAGGTTTTGGGTGGATTTTTCAATTTTTTGGGGGTGGTCACGAATTAAAGTCCTTTTCGCTCTAGGACGCATATTTAAGGAGATATGGGCAAAAGAAGTTTTTCATATAAAAATTTCATTTTTTTTAGGTTTTGGGTGGGTTTTTCAATTTTTTGAGGGTGGTCACGAATTAAAGTCCTTTTCGCTCTAGGACGCTTAGTTTAGGAGATATATGCAAAAGAAGTTTTTCATATAAAAATTTCAATTTTTTTAGGTTTTGGGTGGATTTTTCAATTTTTTGGGGGTGGTCACGAATTAAAGTCCTTTTCGCTCTAGGACGCTTAGTTTAGGAGATATGGGCAAAAGAAGTTTTTCATATAAAAATTTCAATTTTTTTTAGGTTTTAGGTGGATTTTTCAATTTTTTGAGGGTGGTCACGAATTAAAGTCCTTTTCGCTCTAGGGCGCATATTTAAGGAGACATGGGCAAAAGAAGTTTTTCATATAAAAATTTCAATTTTTTTTAGGTTTTGGGTGGATTTTTTAATTTTTTGAGGGTGGTCACGAATTAAAGTCCTTTTCGCTCTAGGGCGCATATTTAAGGAGATATGGGCAAAAGAAGTTTTTCATATAAAAATTTCAATTTTTTTAGGTTTTGGGTGGATTTTTAAATTTTTTGGGGGTGGTCACGAATTAAAGTCCTTTTCGCTCTAGGACGCATATTTAAGGAGATATGGGCAAAAGAAGTTTTTCATATAAAAATTTCAATTTTTTTAGGTTTTTGGTGGATTTTTCAATTTTTTGAGGGTGGTCATGAATTAAAGTCCTTTTCGCTCTAGGACGCTAGGACTTAGTTTAGGAGATATGGGCAAAAGAAGTTTTTCATATAAAAATTTAAATTTTTTTAGGTTTTGGGTGGATTTTTCAATTTTTTGAGGGTGGTCATGAATTAAAGTCCTTTTCGCTCTAGGACGCATATTTAATGAGATATGGGCAAAAGAAGTTTTTCATATAAAAATTTCAATTTTTTTAGGTTTTGGGTGGATTTTTCAATTTTTTGAGGGTGGTCATGAATTAAAGTCCTTTTCGCTCTAGGACGATTAGTTTAGGAGATATGGGCAAAAGAAGTTTTTCATATAAAAATTTAATTTTTTTAGGTTTTGGGTGGATTTTTCAATTTTTTGGGGGTGGTCACGAATTAAAGTCCTTTTCGCTCTAGGACGCATATTTAAGGAGATATGGGCAAAAGAAGTTTTTCATATAAAAATTTCAATTTTTTTAGGTTTTGGGTGGATTTTTTAATTTTTTGAGGGTGGTCACGAATTAAAGTCCTTTTCGCTCTAGGGCGCATATTTAAGGAGATATGGGCAAAAAAAGTTTTTCATATAAAAATTTCAATTTTTTTAGGTTTTGGGTGGATTTTTCAATTTTTTGAGGGTGGTCATGAATTAAAGTCCTTTTCGCTCTAGGACGCTTAGTTTAGGAGATATGGGCAAAAGAAGTTTTTCATATAAAAATTTAAATTTTTTTAGGTTTTGGGTGGATTTTTCAATTTTTTGAGGGTGGTCATGAATTAAAGTCCTTTTCGCTCTAGGACGCATATTTAATGAGATATGGGCAAAAGAAGTTTTTCATATAAAAATTTAAATTTTTTTAGGTTTTGGGTGGATTTGTCAATTTTTTGAGGGTGGTCACGAATTAAAGTCCTTTTCGCTCTAGGACGCATATTTAAGGAGATATGGGCAAAAGAAGTTTTTCATATAAAAATTTAAATTTTTTTAGGTTTTGGGTGGATTTTTCAATTTTTTGAGGGTGGTCATGATTTAAAGTCCTTTTCGCTCTAGGACGCTTAGTTTAGGAGATATGGGCAAAAGAAGTTTTTCATATAAAAATTTAAATTTTTTAGGTTTTGGGTGGATTTTTCAATTTTTTGAGGGTGGTCACGAATTAAAGTCCTTTTCGCTCTAGGACGCATATTTAAGGAGATATGGGCAAAAGAAGTTTTTCATATAAAAATTTCAATTTTTTTAGGTTTTGGGTGGATTTTTCAATTTTTTGAGGGTGGTCACGAATTAAAGTCCTTTTCGCTCTAGGGCGCATATTTAAGGAGATATGGGCAAAAGAAGTTTTTCATATAAAAATTTAATTTTTTTAGGTTTTGGGTGGATTTTTCAATTTTTTGAGGGTGGTCACGAATTAAAGTCCTTTTCGCTCTAGGACGCTTAGTTTAGGAGATATGGGCAAAAGAAGTTTTTCATATAAAAATTTAAATTTTTTTAGGTTTTGGGTGGATTTTTCAATTTTTTGGGGGTGGTCACGAATTAAAGTCCTTTTCGCTCTAGGACGCTTAGTTTAGGAGATATGGGCAAAAGAAGTTTTTCATATAAAAATTTCAATTTTTTTAGGTTTTGGGTGGATTTTTCAATTTTTTGGGGGTGGTCACGAATTAAAGTCCTTTTCGCTCTAGGACGCTTAGTTTAGGAGATATGGGCAAAAGAAGTTTTTCATATAAAAATTTAAATTTTTTTAGGTTTTGGGTGGATTTTTCAATTTTTTGGGGGTGGTCACGAATTAAAGTCCTTTTCGCTCTAGGACGCTTAGTTTAGGAGATATGGGCAAAAGAAGTTTTTCATATAAAAATTTAAAATTTTTTTAGGTTTTGGGTGGATTTTTCAATTTTTTGGGGGTGGTCATGAGTTAAAGTCCTTTTCGCTCTAGGACGCTTAGTTTAGGAGATATGGGCAAAAGAAGTTTTTCATATAAAAATTTCAATTTTTTTTTGGTTTTGGGTGGATTTTTCAATTTTTTGGGGCTGGTCACGAATTAAAGTCCTTTTCGCTCTAGGACGCATATTTAAGGAGATATGGGCAAAAGAAGTTTTTCATATAAAAATTTAATTTTTTTTAGGTTTTGGGTGGATTTTTCAATTTTTTGGGGGTGGTCACGAATTAAAGTCCTTTTCGCTCTAGGACGCATATTTAAGGAGATATGGGCAAAAGAAGTTTTTCATATAAAAATTTCATTTTTTTTAGGTTTTGGGTGGGTTTTTCAATTTTTTGAGGGTGGTCACGAATTAAAGTCCTTTTCGCTCTAGGACGCTTAGTTTAGGAGATATGGGCAAAAGAAGTTTTTCATATAAAAATTTAATTTTTTTAGGTTTTGGGTGGATTTTTCAATTTTTTGGTGGTGGTCACGAATTAAAGTCCTTTTCGCTCTAGGACGCATATTTAAGGAGATATGGACAAAAGAAGTTTTTCGTATAAAAATTTCAATTTTTTTAGGTTTTGGGTGGATTTTTCAATTTTTTGGGGGTGGTCACGAATTAAAGTCCTTTTCGCTCTAGGACGCTTAGTTTAGGAGATATGGGCAAAAGAAGTTTTTCATATAAAAATTTCATTTTTTTTAGGTTTTGGGTGGGTTTTTCAATTTTTTGAGGGTGGTCACGAATTAAAGTCCTTTTCGCTCTAGGACGCTTAGTTTAGGAGATATGGGCAAAAGAAGTTTTTCATATCAAAATTTCAATTTTTTTAGATTTTGGGTGGATTTTTCAATTTTTTGGGGGTGGTCACGAATTAAAGTCCTTTTCGCTCTAGGACGCATATTTAAGGAGATATGGACAAAAGAAGTTTTTCGTATAAAAATTTCAATTTTTTTAGGTTTTGGGTGGATTTTTCAATTTTTTGGGGGTGGTCGCGAATTAAAGTCCTTTTCGCTCTAGGGCGCATATTTAAGGAGATATGACAAAAGAAGTTTTTCATATAAAAATTTAAATTTTTTTAGGTTTTGGGTGGATTTTTCAATTTTTTGGGGGTGGTCACGAATTAAAGTCCTTTTCGCTCTAGGACGCTTAGTTTAGGAAATATGGGCAAAAGAAGTTTTTCATATAAAAATTTAAATTTTTTTTAGGTTTTGGGTGGATTTTTCAATTTTTTGGGGGTGGTCATGAATTAAAGTCCTTTTCGCTCTAGGACGCTTAGTTTAGGAGATATGGGCAAAAGAAGTTTTTCATATAAAAATTTCAATTTTTTAGGTTTTGGGTGGATTTTTCAATTTTTTGGGGCTGGTCACGAATTAAAGTCCTTTTCGCTCTAGGACGCATATTTAAGGAGATATGGGCAAAAGAAGTTTTTCATATAAAAATTTAAATTTTTTTAGGTTTTGGGTGGATTTTTCAATTTTTTGGGGGTGGTCACGAATTAAAGTCCTTTTCGCTCTAGGACGCATATTTAAGGAGATATGGGCAAAAGAAGTTTTTCATATAAAAATTTCATTTTTTTTAGGTTTTGGGTGGGTTTTTTCAATTTTTTGAGGGTGGTCACGAATTAAAGTCCTTTTCGCTCTAGGACGCTTAGTTTAGGAGATATATGCAAAAGAAGTTTTTCATATAAAAATTTCAATTTTTTTAGGTTTTGGGTGGATTTTTCAATTTTTTGGGGGTGGTCACGAATTAAAGTCCTTTTCGCTCTAGGACGCTTAGTTTAGGAGATATGGGCAAAAGAAGTTTTTCATATAAAAATTTCAATTTTTTTTAGGTTTTAGGTGGATTTTTCAATTTTTTGAGGGTGGTCACGAATTAAAGTCCTTTTCGCTCTAGGGCGCATATTTAAGGAGACATGGGCAAAAGAAGTTTTTCATATAAAAATTTCAATTTTTTTTAGGTTTTGGGTGGATTTTTTAATTTTTTGAGGGTGGTCACGAATTAAAGTCCTTTTCGCTCTAGGGCGCATATTTAAGGAGATATGGGCAAAAGAAGTTTTTCATATAAAAATTTCAATTTTTTTAGGTTTTGGGTGGATTTTTCAATTTTTTGGGGGTGGTCACGAATTAAAGTCCTTTTCGCTCTAGGACGCATATTTAAGGAGATATGGGCAAAAGAAGTTTTTCATATAAAAATTTCAATTTTTTTAGGTTTTTGGTGGATTTTTCAATTTTTTGAGGGTGGTCATGAATTAAAGTCCTTTTCGCTCTAGGACGCTTAGTTTAGGAGATATGGGCAAAAGAAGTTTTTCATATAAAAATTTAAATTTTTTTAGGTTTTGGGTGGATTTTTCAATTTTTTGAGGGTGGTCATGAATTAAAGTCCTTTTCGCTCTAGGACGCATATTTAATGAGATATGGGCAAAAGAAGTTTTTCATATAAAAATTTCAATTTTTTTAGGTTTTGGGTGGATTTTTCAATTTTTTGAGGGTGGTCATGAATTAAAGTCCTTTTCGCTCTAGGACGATTAGTTTAGGAGATATGGACAAAAGAAGTTTTTCATATAAAAATTTAATTTTTTTAGGTTTTGGGTGGATTTTTCAATTTTTTGGGGGTGGTCACGAATTAAAGTCCTTTTCGCTCTAGGACGCATATTTAAGGAGATATGGGCAAAAGAAGTTTTTCATATAAAAATTTCAATTTTTTTAGGTTTTGGGTGGATTTTTTAATTTTTTGAGGGTGGTCACGAATTAAAGTCCTTTTCGCTCTAGGGCGCATATTTAAGGAGATATGGGCAAAAAAAGTTTTTCATATAAAAATTTCAATTTTTTTAGGTTTTGGGTGGATTTTTCAATTTTTTGAGGGTGGTCATGAATTAAAGTCCTTTTCGCTCTAGGACGCTTAGTTTAGGAGATATGGGCAAAAGAAGTTTTTCATATAAAAATTTAAATTTTTTTAGGTTTTGGGTGGATTTTTCAATTTTTTGAGGGTGGTCATGAATTAAAGTCCTTTTCGCTCTAGGACGCATATTTAATGAGATATGGGCAAAAGAAGTTTTTCATATAAAAATTTAAATTTTTTTAGGTTTTGGGTGGATTTGTCAATTTTTTGAGGGTGGTCACGAATTAAAGTCCTTTTCGCTCTAGGGCGCATATTTAAGGAGATATGGGCAAAAGAAGTTTTTCATATAAAAATTTAATTTTTTTTAGGTTTTGGGTGGATTTTTCAATTTTTTGAGGGTGGTCACGAATTAAAGTCCTTTTCGCTCTAGGACGCTTAGTTTAGGAGATATGGGCAAAAGAAGTTTTTCATATAAAAATTTAAATTTTTTTAGGTTTTGGGTGGATTTTTCAATTTTTTGGGGGTGGTCACGAATTAAAGTCCTTTTCGCTCTAGGACGCTTAGTTTAGGAGATATGGGCAAAAGAAGTTTTTCATATAAAAATTTCAATTTTTTTAGGTTTTGGGTGGATTTTTCAATTTTTTGGGGGTGGTCACGAATTAAAGTCCTTTTCGCTCTAGGACGCTTAGTTTAGGAGATATGGGCAAAAGAAGTTTTTCATATAAAAATTTAAATTTTTTTAGGTTTTGGGTGGATTTTTCAATTTTTTGGGGGTGGTCACGAATTAAAGTCCTTTTCGCTCTAGGACGTTTAGTTTAGGAGATATGGGCAAAAGAAGTTTTTCATATAAAAATTTAAAATTTTTTTAGGTTTTGGGTGGATTTTTCAATTTTTTGGGGGTGGTCATGAGTTAAAGTCCTTTTCGCTCTAGGACGCTTAGTTTAGGAGATATGGGCAAAAGAAGTTTTTCATATAAAAATTTCAATTTTTTTAGGTTTTGGGTGGATTTTTCAATTTTTTGGGGCTGGTCACGAATTAAAGTCCTTTTCGCTCTAGGACGCATATTTAAGGAGATATGGGCAAAAGAAGTTTTTCATATAAAAATTTCAATTTTTTTAGGTTTTGGGTGGATTTTTCAATTTTTTGGGGCTGGTCACGAATTAAAGTCCTTTTCGCTCTAGGACGCATATTTAAGGAGATATGGGCAAAAGAAGTTTTTCATATAAAAATTTAATTTTTTTTAGGTTTTGGGTGGATTTTTCAATTTTTTGGGGGTGGTCACGAATTAAAGTCCTTTTCGCTCTAGGACGCATATTTAAGGAGATATGGGCAAAAGAAGTTTTTCATATAAAAATTTCATTTTTTTTAGGTTTTGGGTGGGTTTTTCAATTTTTTGAGGGTGGTCACGAATTAAAGTCCTTTTCGCTCTAGGACGCTTAGTTTAGGAGATATGGGCAAAAGAAGTTTTTCATATAAAAATTTAATTTTTTTAGGTTTTGGGTGGATTTTTCAATTTTTTGGTGGTGGTCACGAATTAAAGTCCTTTTCGCTCTAGGACGCATATTTAAGGAGATATGGACAAAAGAAGTTTTTCGTATAAAAATTTCAATTTTTTTAGGTTTTGGGTGGATTTTTCAATTTTTTGGGGGTGGTCACGAATTAAAGTCCTTTTCGCTCTAGGACGCTTAGTTTAGGAGATATGGGCAAAAGAAGTTTTTCATATAAAAATTTCATTTTTTTTAGGTTTTGGGTGGGTTTTTCAATTTTTTGAGGGTGGTCACGAATTAAAGTCCTTTTCGCTCTAGGACGCTTAGTTTAGGAGATATGGGCAAAAGAAGTTTTTCATATCAAAATTTCAATTTTTTTAGATTTTGGGTGGATTTTTCAATTTTTTGGGGGTGGTCACGAATTAAAGTCCTTTTCGCTCTAGGACGCATATTTAAGGAGATATGGACAAAAGAAGTTTTTCGTATAAAAATTTCAATTTTTTTAGGTTTTGGGTGGATTTTTCAATTTTTTGGGGGTGGTCGCGAATTAAAGTCCTTTTCGCTCTAGGGCGCATATTTAAGGAGATATGACAAAAGAAGTTTTTCATATAAAAATTTAAATTTTTTTAGGTTTTGGGTGGATTTTTCAATTTTTTGGGGGTGGTCACGAATTAAAGTCCTTTTCGCTCTAGGACGCTTAGTTTAGGAAATATGGGCAAAAGAAGTTTTTCATATAAAAATTTAAATTTTTTTTAGGTTTTGGGTGGATTTTTCAATTTTTTGGGGGTGGTCATGAATTAAAGTCCTTTTCGCTCTAGGACGCTTAGTTTAGGAGATATGGGCAAAAGAAGTTTTTCATATAAAAATTTCAATTTTTTAGGTTTTGGGTGGATTTTTCAATTTTTTGGGGCTGGTCACGAATTAAAGTCCTTTTCGCTCTAGGACGCATATTTAAGGAGATATGGGCAAAAGAAGTTTTTCATATAAAAATTTAAATTTTTTTAGGTTTTGGGTGGATTTTTCAATTTTTTGGGGGTGGTCACGAATTAAAGTCCTTTTCGCTCTAGGACGCATATTTAAGGAGATATGGGCAAAAGAAGTTTTTCATATAAAAATTTCATTTTTTTTAGGTTTTGGGTGGGTTTTTCAATTTTTTGAGGGTGGTCACGAATTAAAGTCCTTTTCGCTCTAGGACGCTTAGTTTAGGAGATATATGCAAAAGAAGTTTTTCATATAAAAATTTCAATTTTTTTAGGTTTTGGGTGGATTTTTCAATTTTTTGGGGGTGGTCACGAATTAAAGTCCTTTTCGCTCTAGGACGCTTAGTTTAGGAGATATGGGCAAAAGAAGTTTTTCATATAAAAATTTCAATTTTTTTTAGGTTTTAGGTGGATTTTTCAATTTTTTGAGGGTGGTCACGAATTAAAGTCCTTTTCGCTCTAGGGCGCATATTTAAGGAGACATGGGCAAAAGAAGTTTTTCATATAAAAATTTCAATTTTTTTTAGGTTTTGGGTGGATTTTTTAATTTTTTGAGGGTGGTCACGAATTAAAGTCCTTTTCGCTCTAGGGCGCATATTTAAGGAGATATGGGCAAAAGAAGTTTTTCATATAAAAATTTCAATTTTTTTAGGTTTTGGGTGGATTTTTCAATTTTTTGGGGGTGGTCACGAATTAAAGTCCTTTTCGCTCTAGGACGCATATTTAAGGAGATATGGGCAAAAGAAGTTTTTCATATAAAAATTTCAATTTTTTTAGGTTTTTGGTTGATTTTTCAATTTTTTGAGGGTGGTCATGAATTAAAGTCCTTTTCGCTCTAGGACGCTAGGACTTAGTTTAGGAGATATGGGCAAAAGAAGTTTTTCATATAAAAATTTAAATTTTTTTAGGTTTTGGGTGGATTTTTCAATTTTTTGAGGGTGGTCATGAATTAAAGTCCTTTTCGCTCTAGGACGCATATTTAATGAGATATGGGCAAAAGAAGTTTTTCATATAAAAATTTCAATTTTTTTAGGTTTTGGGTGGATTTTTCAATTTTTTGAGGGTGGTCATGAATTAAAGTCCTTTTCGCTCTAGGACGATTAGTTTAGGAGATATGGGCAAAAGAAGTTTTTCATATAAAAATTTAATTTTTTTAGGTTTTGGGTGGATTTTTCAATTTTTTGGGGGTGGTCACGAATTAAAGTCCTTTTCGCTCTAGGACGCATATTTAAGGAGATATGGGCAAAAGAAGTTTTTCATATAAAAATTTCAATTTTTTTAGGTTTTGGGTGGATTTTTTAATTTTTTGAGGGTGGTCACGAATTAAAGTCCTTTTCGCTCTAGGGCGCATATTTAAGGAGATATGGGCAAAAAAGGTTTTTCATATAAAAATTTCAATTTTTTTAGGTTTTGGGTGGATTTTTCAATTTTTTGAGGGTGGTCATGAATTAAAGTCCTTTTCGCTCTAGGACGCTTAGTTTAGGAGATATGGGCAAAAGAAGTTTTTCATATAAAAATTTAAATTTTTTTAGGTTTTGGGTGGATTTTTCAATTTTTTGAGGGTGGTCATGAATTAAAGTCCTTTTCGCTCTAGGACGCATATTTAATGAGATATGGGCAAAAGAAGTTTTTCATATAAAAATTTAAATTTTTTTAGGTTTTGGGTGGATTTGTCAATTTTTTGAGGGTGGTCACGAATTAAAGTCCTTTTCGCTCTAGGACGCATATTTAAGGAGATATGGGCAAAAGAAGTTTTTCATATAAAAATTTAAATTTTTTTAGGTTTTGGGTGGATTTTTCAATTTTTTGAGGGTGGTCATGAATTAAAGTCCTTTTCGCTCTAGGACGCTTAGTTTAGGAGATATGGGCAAAAGAAGTTTTTCATATAAAAATTTAAATTTTTTAGGTTTTGGGTGGATTTTTCAATTTTTTGAGGGTGGTCACGAATTAAAGTCCTTTTCGCTCTAGGACGCATATTTAAGGAGATATGGGCAAAAGAAGTTTTTCATATAAAAATTTCAATTTTTTTAGGTTTTGGGTGGATTTTTCAATTTTTTGAGGGTGGTCACGAATTAAAGTCCTTTTCGCTCTAGGGCGCATATTTAAGGAGATATGGGCAAAAGAAGTTTTTCATATAAAAATTTAATTTTTTTTAGGTTTTGGGTGGATTTTTCAATTTTTTGAGGGTGGTCACGAATTAAAGTCCTTTTCGCTCTAGGACGCTTAGTTTAGGAGATATGGGCAAAAGAAGTTTTTCATATAAAAATTTCAATTTTTTTAGGTTTTGGGTGGATTTTTCAATTTTTTGGGGGTGGTCACGAATTAAAGTCCTTTTCGCTCTAGGACGCTTAGTTTAGGAGATATGGGCAAAAGAAGTTTTTCATATAAAAATTTCAATTTTTTTAGGTTTTGGGTGGATTTTTCAATTTTTTGGGGGTGGTCACGAATTAAAGTCCTTTTCGCTCTAGGACGCTTAGTTTAGGAGATATGGGCAAAAGAAGTTTTTCATATAAAAATTTAAATTTTTTTAGGTTTTGGGTGGATTTTTCAATTTTTTGGGGGTGGTCACGAATTAAAGTCCTTTTCGCTCTAGGACGCTTAGTTTAGGAGATATGGGCAAAAGAAGTTTTTCATATAAAAATTTAAAATTTTTTTAGGTTTTGGGTGGATTTTTCAATTTTTTGGGGGTGGTCATGAGTTAAAGTCCTTTTCGCTCTAGGACGCTTAGTTTAGGAGATATGGGCAAAAGAAGTTTTTCATATAAAAATTTCAATTTTTTTAGGTTTTGGGTGGATTTTTCAATTTTTTGGGGCTGGTCACGAATTAAAGTCCTTTTCGCTCTAGGACGCATATTTAAGGAGATATGGGCAAAAGAAGTTTTTCATATAAAAATTTCAATTTTTTTGGTTTTGGGTGGATTTTTCAATTTTTTGGGGCTGGTCACGAATTAAAGTCCTTTTCGCTCTAGGACGCATATTTAAGGAGATATGGGCAAAAGAAGTTTTTCATATAAAAATTTAATTTTTTTTAGGTTTTGGGTGGATTTTTCAATTTTTTGGGGGTGGTCACGAATTAAAGTCCTTTTCGCTCTAGGACGCATATTTAAGGAGATATGGGCAAAAGAAGTTTTTCATATAAAAATTTCATTTTTTTTAGGTTTTGGGTGGGTTTTTCAATTTTTTGAGGGTGGTCACGAATTAAAGTCCTTTTCGCTCTAGGACGCTTAGTTTAGGAGATATGGGCAAAAGAAGTTTTTCATATAAAAATTTCAATTTTTTTAGGTTTTGGGTGGATTTTTCAATTTTTTGGGGGTGGTCACGAATTAAAGTCCTTTTCGCTCTAGGACGCTTAGTTTAGGAGATATGGGCAAAAGAAGTTTTTCATATAAAAATTTCAATTTTTTTAGGTTTTGGGTGGATTTTTCAATTTTTTGGGGCTGGTCACGAATTAAAGTCCTTTTTGCTCTAGGACGCATATTTAAGGAGATATGGGCAAAAGAAGTTTTTCATATAAAAATTTAAATTTTTTAGGTTTTGGGTGGATTTTTCAATTTTTTGGGGGTGGTCACGAATTAAAGTCCTTTTCGCTCTAGGACGCATATTTAAGGAGATATGGGCAAAAGAAGTTTTTCATATAAAAATTTCATTTTTTTTAGGTTTTGGGTGGGTTTTTCAATTTTTTGAGGGTGGTCACGAATTAAAGTCCTTTTCGCTCTAGGACGCTTAGTTTAGGAGATATGGGCAAAAGAAGTTTTTCATATAAAAATTTCAATTTTTTGAGGTTTTGGGTGGATTTTTCAATTTTTTGGGGGTGGTCACGAATTAAAGTCCCTTTCGCTCTAGGACGCTTAGTTTAGGAGATATGGGCAAAAGAAGTTTTTCATATAAAAATTTCAATTTTTTTTAGGTTTTAGGTGGATTTTTCAATTTTTTGAGGGTGGTCACGAATTAAAGTCCTTTTCGCTCTAGGGCGCATATTTAAGGAGACATGGGCAAAAGAAGATTTTCATATAAAAATTTGCATTTTTTTTTGGGTTTGGAAGGATTTTTCAATTTTTTGAGGGTGGTCACGAATTAAAGTCATTTTCGCTCTAGGACGCTTAGTTTAGGAGATATGGGCAACAGAAGTTTTTCATATAAAAATTTCAATTTTTTTTAGGTTTTGGGTGGATTTTTTAATTTTTTGAGGGAGGTCACGAATTAAAGTCCTTTTCGCTCTAGGGCGCATATTTAAGGAGATATGGGCAAAAGAAGTTTTTCATATAAAAATTTCAATTTTTTTAGGTTTTGGGTGGATTTTTTAATTTTTTGGGGGTGGTCACGAATTAAAGTCCTTTTCGCTCTAGGACGCATATTTAAGGAGATATGGGCAAAAGAAGTTTTTCATATAAAAATTTCAATTTTTTTAGGTTTTGGGTGGATTTTTCAATTTTTTGGGGGTGGTCATGAATTAAAGTCCTTTTCGCTCTAGGACGCTTAGTTTAGGAGATATGGGCAAAAGAAGTTTTTCATATAAAAATTTAAATTTTTTTAGGTTTTGGGTGGATTTTTCAATTTTTTTGAGGGTGGTCATGAATTAAAGTCCTTTTCGCTCTAGGACGCATATTTAATGAGATATGGGCAAAAGAAGTTTTTCATATAAAAATTTCAATTTTTTTAGGTTTTGGGTGGATTTTTCAATTTTTTGAGGGTGGTCATGAATTAAAGTCCTTTTCGCTCTAGGACGATTAGTTTAGGAGATATGGGCAAAAGAAGTTTTTCATATAAAAATTTCATTTTTTTAGGGTTTGGGTGGATTTTTCAATTTTTTGGGGGTGGTCACGAATTAAAGTCCTTTTCGCTCTAGGACGCATATTTAAGGAGATATGGGCAAAAAAAGTTTTTCATATAAAAATTTCAATTTTTTTAGGTTTTGGGTGGATTTTTCAATTTTTTGAGGGTGGTCATGAATTAAAGTCCTTTTCGCTCTAGGACGCTTAGTTTAGGAGATATGGGCAAAAGAAGTTTTTCATATAAAAATTTAAATTTTTTTTAGGTTTTGGGTGGATTTTTCAATTTTTTGGGGGTGGTCATGAATTAAAGTCCTTTTCGCTCTAGGACGTTTAGTTTAGGAGATATGGGCAAAAGAAGTTTTTCATATAAAAATTTCAATTTTTTAGGTTTTGGGTGGATTTTTCAATTTTTTGGGGCTGGTCACGAATTAAAGTCCTTTTCGCTCTAGGACGCATATTTAAGGAGATATGGGCAAAAGAAGTTTTTCATATAAAAATTTAAATTTTTTTAGGTTTTCGGTGGATTTTTCAATTTTTTGGGGGTGGTCACGAATTAAAGTCCTTTTCGCTCTAGGACGCATATTTAAGGAGATATGGGCAAAAGAAGTTTTTCATATAAAAATTTCATTTTTTTTAGGTTTTGGGTGGGTTTTTCAATTTTTTGAGGGTGGTCACGAATTAAAGTCCTTTTCGCTCTAGGACGCTTAGTTTAGGAGATATTTGCAAAAGAAGTTTTTCATATAAAAATTTCAATTTTTTTAGGTTTTGGGTGGATTTTTCAATTTTTTGGGGGTGGTCACGAATTAAAGTCCTTTTCGCTCTAGGACGCTTAGTTTAGGAGATATGGGCAAAAGAAGTTTTTCATATAAAAATTTCAATTTTTTTTAGGTTTTAGGTGGATTTTTCAATTTTTTGAGGGTGGTCACGAATTAAAGTCCTTTTCGCTCTAGGGCGCATATTTAAGGAGACATGGGCAAAAGAAGTTTTTCATATAAAAATTTCAATTTTTTTTAGGTTTTGGGTGGATTTTTTAATTTTTTGAGGGTGGTCACGAATTAAAGTCCTTTTCGCTCTAGGGCGCATATTTAAGGAGATATGGGCAAAAGAAGTTTTTCATATAAAAATTTAAAATTTTTTTAGGTTTTGGGTGGATTTTTCAATTTTTTGGGGGTGGTCATGAATTAAAGTCCTTTTCGCTCTAGGACGCTTAGTTTAGGAGATATGGGCAAAAGAAGTTTTTCATATAAAAATTTAAATTTTTTAGGTTTTGGGTGGATTTTTCAATTTTTTGAGGGTGGTCACGAATTAAAGTCCTTTTCGCTCTAGGACGCATATTTAAGGAGATATGGGCAAAAGAAGTTTTTCATATAAAAATTTCAATTTTTTTAGGTTTTGGGTGGATTTTTCAATTTTTTGAGGGTGGTCACGAATTAAAGTCCTTTTCGCTCTAGGGCGCATATTTAAGGAGATATGGGCAAAAGAAGTTTTTCATATAAAAATTTAATTTTTTTTAGGTTTTGGGTGGATTTTTCAATTTTTTGAGGGTGGTCACGAATTAAAGTCCTTTTCGCTCTAGGACGCTTAGTTTAGGAGATATGGGCAAAAGAAGTTTTTCATATAAAAATTTCAATTTTTTTAGGTTTTGGGTGGATTTTTCAATTTTTTGGGGGTGGTCACGAATTAAAGTCCTTTTCGCTCTAGGACGCTTAGTTTAGGAGATATGGGCAAAAGAAGTTTTTCATATAAAAATTTCAATTTTTTTAGGTTTTGGGTGGATTTTTCAATTTTTTGGGGGTGGTCACGAATTAAAGTCCTTTTCGCTCTAGGACGCTTAGTTTAGGAGATATGGGCAAAAGAAGTTTTTCATATAAAAATTTAAATTTTTTTAGGTTTTGGGTGGATTTTTCAATTTTTTGGGGGTGGTCACGAATTAAAGTCCTTTTCGCTCTAGGACGCTTAGTTTAGGAGATATGGGCAAAAGAAGTTTTTCATATAAAAATTTAAAATTTTTTTAGGTTTTGGGTGGATTTTTCAATTTTTTGGGGGTGGTCATGAGTTAAAGTCCTTTTCGCTCTAGGACACTTAGTTTAGGAGATATGGGCAAAAGAAGTTTTTCATATAAAAATTTCAATTTTTTTAGGTTTTGGGTGGATTTTTCAATTTTTTGGGGCTGGTCACGAATTAAAGTCCTTTTCGCTCTAGGACGCATATTTAAGGAGATATGGGCAAAAGAAGTTTTTCATATAAAAATTTCAATTTTTTTGGTTTTGGGTGGATTTTTCAATTTTTTGGGGCTGGTCACGAATTAAAGTCCTTTTCGCTCTAGGACGCATATTTAAGGAGATATGGGCAAAAGAAGTTTTTCATATAAAAATTTAATTTTTTTTAGGTTTTGGGTGGATTTTTCAATTTTTTGGGGGTGGTCACGAATTAAAGTCCTTTTCGCTCTAGGACGCATATTTAAGGAGATATGGGCAAAAGAAGTTTTTCATATAAAAATTTCATTTTTTTTAGGTTTTGGGTGGGTTTTTCAATTTTTTGAGGGTGGTCACGAATTAAAGTCCTTTTCGCTCTAGGACGCTTAGTTTAGGAGATATGGGCAAAAGAAGTTTTTCATATAAAAATTTCAATTTTTTTAGGTTTTGGGTGGATTTTTCAATTTTTTGGGGGTGGTCACGAATTAAAGTCCTTTTCGCTCTAGGACGCTTAGTTTAGGAGATATGGGCAAAAGAAGTTTTTCATATAAAAATTTCAATTTTTTTAGGTTTTGGGTGGATTTTTCAATTTTTTGGGGCTGGTCACGAATTAAAGTCCTTTTTGCTCTAGGACGCATATTTAAGGAGATATGGGCAAAAGAAGTTTTTCATATAAAAATTTAAATTTTTTAGGTTTTGGGTGGATTTTTCAATTTTTTGGGGGTGGTCACGAATTAAAGTCCTTTTCGCTCTAGGACGCATATTTAAGGAGATATGGGCAAAAGAAGTTTTTCATATAAAAATTTCATTTTTTTTAGGTTTTGGGTGGGTTTTTCAATTTTTTGAGGGTGGTCACGAATTAAAGTCCTTTTCGCTCTAGGACGCTTAGTTTAGGAGATATGGGCAAAAGAAGTTTTTCATATAAAAATTTCAATTTTTTGAGGTTTTGGGTGGATTTTTCAATTTTTTGGGGGTGGTCACGAATTAAAGTCCCTTTCGCTCTAGGACGCTTAGTTTAGGAGATATGGGCAAAAGAAGTTTTTCATATAAAAATTTCAATTTTTTTTAGGTTTTAGGTGGATTTTTCAATTTTTTGAGGGTGGTCACGAATTAAAGTCCTTTTCGCTCTAGGGCGCATATTTAAGGAGACATGGGCAAAAGAAGATTTTCATATAAAAATTTGCATTTTTTTTTGGGTTTGGGTGGATTTTTCAATTTTTTGAGGGTGGTCACGAATTAAAGTCATTTTCGCTCTAGGACGCTTAGTTTAGGAGATATGGGCAACAGAAGTTTTTCATATAAAAATTTCAATTTTTTTTAGGTTTTGGGTGGATTTTTTAATTTTTTGAGGGAGGTCACGAATTAAAGTCCTTTTCGCTCTAGGGCGCATATTTAAGGAGATATGGGCAAAAGAAGTTTTTCATATAAAAATTTCAATTTTTTTAGGTTTTGGGTGGATTTTTTAATTTTTTGGGGGTGGTCACGAATTAAAGTCCTTTTCGCTCTAGGACGCATATTTAAGGAGATATGGGCAAAAGAAGTTTTTCATATAAAAATTTCAATTTTTTTAGGTTTTGGGTGGATTTTTCAATTTTTTGGGGGTGGTCATGAATTAAAGTCCTTTTCGCTCTAGGACGCTTAGTTTAGGAGATATGGGCAAAAGAAGTTTTTCATATAAAAATTTAAATTTTTTTAGGTTTTGGGTGGATTTTTCAATTTTTTTGAGGGTGGTCATGAATTAAAGTCCTTTTCGCTCTAGGACGCATATTTAATGAGATATGGGCAAAAGAAGTTTTTCATATAAAAATTTCAATTTTTTTAGGTTTTGGGTGGATTTTTCAATTTTTTGAGGGTGGTCATGAATTAAAGTCCTTTTCGCTCTAGGACGATTAGTTTAGGAGATATGGGCAAAAGAAGTTTTTCATATAAAAATTTCATTTTTTTAGGGTTTGGGTGGATTTTTCAATTTTTTGGGGGTGGTCACGAATTAAAGTCCTTTTCGCTCTAGGACGCATATTTAAGGAGATATGGGCAAAAAAAGTTTTTCATATAAAAATTTCAATTTTTTTAGGTTTTGGGTGGATTTTTCAATTTTTTGAGGGTGGTCATGAATTAAAGTCCTTTTCGCTCTAGGACGCTTAGTTTAGGAGATATGGGCAAAAGAAGTTTTTCATATAAAAATTTAAATTTTTTTTAGGTTTTGGGTGGATTTTTCAATTTTTTGGGGGTGGTCATGAATTAAAGTCCTTTTCGCTCTAGGACGCTTAGTTTAGGAGATATGGGCAAAAGAAGTTTTTCATATAAAAATTTCAATTTTTTAGGTTTTGGGTGGATTTTTCAATTTTTTGGGGCTGGTCACGAATTAAAGTCCTTTTCGCTCTAGGACGCATATTTAAGGAGATATGGGCAAAAGAAGTTTTTCATATAAAAATTTAAATTTTTTTAGGTTTTGGGTGGATTTTTCAATTTTTTGGGGGTGGTCACGAATTAAAGTCCTTTTCGCTCTAGGACGCATATTTAAGGAGATATGGGCAAAAGAAGTTTTTCATATAAAAATTTCATTTTTTTTAGGTTTTGGGTGGGTTTTTCAATTTTTTGAGGGTGGTCACGAATTAAAGTCCTTTTCGCTCTAGGACGCTTAGTTTAGGAGATATTTGCAAAAGAAGTTTTTCATATAAAAATTTCAATTTTTTTAGGTTTTGGGTGGATTTTTCAATTTTTTGGGGGTGGTCACGAATTAAAGTCCTTTTCGCTCTAGGACGCTTAGTTTAGGAGATATGGGCAAAAGAAGTTTTTCATATAAAAATTTCAATTTTTTTTAGGTTTTAGGTGGATTTTTCAATTTTTTGAGGGTGGTCACGAATTAAAGTCCTTTTCGCTCTAGGGCGCATATTTAAGGAGACATGGGCAAAAGAAGTTTTTCATATAAAAATTTCAATTTTTTTTAGGTTTTGGGTGGATTTTTTAATTTTTTGAGGGTGGTCACGAATTAAAGTCCTTTTCGCTCTAGGGCGCATATTTAAGGAGATATGGGCAAAAGAAGTTTTTCATATAAAAATTTCAATTTTTTTAGGTTTTGGGTGGATTTTTCAATTTTTTGGGGGTGGTCACGAATTAAAGTCCTTTTCGCTCTAGGACGCATATTTAAGGAGATATGGGCAAAAGAAGTTTTTCATATAAAAATTTCAATTTTTTTAGGTTTTGGGTGGATTTTTCAATTTTTTGGGGGTGGTCATGAATTAAAGTCCTTTTCGCTCTAGGACGCTTAGTTTAGGAGATATGGGCAAAAGAAGTTTTTCATATAAAAATTTAAATTTTTTTAGGTTTTGGGTGGATTTTTCAATTTTTTGAGGGTGGTCATGAATTAAAGTCCTTTTCGCTCTAGGACGCATATTTAATGAGATATGGACAAAAGAAGTTTTTCATATAAAAATTTAATTTTTTTAGGTTTTGGGTGGATTTTTCAATTTTTTGGGGGTGGTCACGAATTAAAGTCCTTTTCGCTCTAGGACGCATATTTAAGGAGATATGGGCAAAAGAAGTTTTTCATATAAAAATTTCAATTTTTTTAGGTTTTGGGTGGATTTTTTAATTTTTTGAGGGTGGTCACGAATTAAAGTCCTTTTCGCTCTAGGGCGCATATTTAAGGAGATATGGGCAAAAAAAGTTTTTCATATAAAAATTTCAATTTTTTTAGGTTTTGGGTGGATTTTTCAATTTTTTGAGGGTGGTCATGAATTAAAGTCCTTTTCGCTCTAGGACGCTTAGTTTAGGAGATATGGGCAAAAGAAGTTTTTCATATAAAAATTTAAATTTTTTTAGGTTTTGGGTGGATTTTTCAATTTTTTGAGGGTGGTCATGAATTAAAGTCCTTTTCGCTCTAGGACGCATATTTAATGAGATATGGGCAAAAGAAGTTTTTCATATAAAAATTTAAATTTTTTTAGGTTTTGGGTGGATTTGTCAATTTTTTGAGGGTGGTCACGAATTAAAGTCCTTTTCGCTCTAGGACGCATATTTAAGGAGATATGGGCAAAAGAAGTTTTTCATATAAAAATTTAAATTTTTTTAGGTTTTGGGTGGATTTTTCAATTTTTTGAGGGTGGTCATGAATTAAAGTCCTTTTCGCTCTAGGACGCTTAGTTTAGGAGATATGGGCAAAAGAAGTTTTTCATATAAAAATTTAAATTTTTTAGGTTTTGGGTGGATTTTTCAATTTTTTGAGGGTGGTCACGAATTAAAGTCCTTTTCGCTCTAGGACGCATATTTAAGGAGATATGGGCAAAAGAAGTTTTTCATATAAAAATTTCAATTTTTTTAGGTTTTGGGTGGATTTTTCAATTTTTTGAGGGTGGTCACGAATTAAAGTCCTTTTCGCTCTAGGGCGCATATTTAAGGAGATATGGGCAAAAGAAGTTTTTCATATAAAAATTTAATTTTTTTTAGGTTTTGGGTGGATTTTTCAATTTTTTGAGGGTGGTCACGAATTAAAGTCCTTTTCGCTCTAGGACGCTTAGTTTAGGAGATATGGGCAAAAGAAGTTTTTCATATAAAAATTTAAATTTTTTTTGGTTTTGGGTGGATTTTTCAATTTTTTGGGGGTGGTCACGCATTAAAGTCCTTTTCGCTCTAGGACGCTTAGTTTAGGAGATATGGGCAAAAGAAGTTTTTCATATAAAAATTTCAATTTTTTTAGGTTTTGGGTGGATTTTTCAATTTTTTGGGGGTGGTCACGAATTAAAGTCCTTTTCGCTCTAGGACGCTTAGTTTAGGAGATATGGGCAAAAGAAGTTTTTCATATAAAAATTTAAATTTTTTTAGGTTTTGGGTGGATTTTTCAATTTTTTGGGGGTGGTCACGAATTAAAGTCCTTTTCGCTCTAGGACGTTTAGTTTAGGAGATATGGGCAAAAGAAGTTTTTCATATAAAAATTTAAAATTTTTTTAGGTTTTGGGTGGATTTTTCAATTTTTTGGGGGTGGTCATGAGTTAAAGTCCTTTTCGCTCTAGGACGCTTAGTTTAGGAGATATGGGCAAAAGAAGTTTTTCATATAAAAATTTCAATTTTTTTAGGTTTTGGGTGGATTTTTCAATTTTTTGGGGCTGGTCACGAATTAAAGTCCTTTTCGCTCTAGGACGCATATTTAAGGAGATATGGGCAAAAGAAGTTTTTCATATAAAAATTTCAATTTTTTTAGGTTTTGGGTGGATTTTTCAATTTTTTGGGGCTGGTCACGAATTAAAGTCCTTTTCGCTCTAGGACGCATATTTAAGGAGATATGGGCAAAAGAAGTTTTTCATATAAAAATTTAATTTTTTTTAGGTTTTGGGTGGATTTTTCAATTTTTTGGGGGTGGTCACGAATTAAAGTCCTTTTCGCTCTAGGACGCATATTTAAGGAGATATGGGCAAAAGAAGTTTTTCATATAAAAATTTCATTTTTTTTAGGTTTTGGGTGGGTTTTTCAATTTTTTGAGGGTGGTCACGAATTAAAGTCCTTTTCGCTCTAGGACGCTTAGTTTAGGAGATATGGGCAAAAGAAGTTTTTCATATAAAAATTTAATTTTTTTAGGTTTTGGGTGGATTTTTCAATTTTTTGGTGGTGGTCACGAATTAAAGTCCTTTTCGCTCTAGGACGCATATTTAAGGAGATATGGACAAAAGAAGTTTTTCGTATAAAAATTTCAATTTTTTTAGGTTTTGGGTGGATTTTTCAATTTTTTGGGGGTGGTCACGAATTAAAGTCCTTTTCGCTCTAGGACGCTTAGTTTAGGAGATATGGGCAAAAGAAGTTTTTCATATAAAAATTTCATTTTTTTTAGGTTTTGGGTGGGTTTTTCAATTTTTTGAGGGTGGTCACGAATTAAAGTCCTTTTCGCTCTAGGACGCTTAGTTTAGGAGATATGGGCAAAAGAAGTTTTTCATATCAAAATTTCAATTTTTTTAGATTTTGGGTGGATTTTTCAATTTTTTGGGGGTGGTCACGAATTAAAGTCCTTTTCGCTCTAGGACGCATATTTAAGGAGATATGGACAAAAGAAGTTTTTCGTATAAAAATTTCAATTTTTTTAGGTTTTGGGTGGATTTTTCAATTTTTTGGGGGTGGTCGCGAATTAAAGTCCTTTTCGCTCTAGGGCGCATATTTAAGGAGATATGACAAAAGAAGTTTTTCATATAAAAATTTAAATTTTTTTAGGTTTTGGGTGGATTTTTCAATTTTTTGGGGGTGGTCACGAATTAAAGTCCTTTTCGCTCTAGGACGCTTAGTTTAGGAAATATGGGCAAAAGAAGTTTTTCATATAAAAATTTAAATTTTTTTTAGGTTTTGGGTGGATTTTTCAATTTTTTGGGGGTGGTCATGAATTAAAGTCCTTTTCGCTCTAGGACGCTTAGTTTAGGAGATATGGGCAAAAGAAGTTTTTCATATAAAAATTTCAATTTTTTAGGTTTTGGGTGGATTTTTCAATTTTTTGGGGCTGGTCACGAATTAAAGTCCTTTTCGCTCTAGGACGCATATTTAAGGAGATATGGGCAAAAGAAGTTTTTCATATAAAAATTTAAATTTTTTTAGGTTTTGGGTGGATTTTTCAATTTTTTGGGGGTGGTCACGAATTAAAGTCCTTTTCGCTCTAGGACGCATATTTAAGGAGATATGGGCAAAAGAAGTTTTTCATATAAAAATTTCATTTTTTTTAGGTTTTGGGTGGGTTTTTCAATTTTTTGAGGGTGGTCACGAATTAAAGTCCTTTTCGCTCTAGGACGCTTAGTTTAGGAGATATATGCAAAAGAAGTTTTTCATATAAAAATTTCAATTTTTTTAGGTTTTGGGTGGATTTTTCAATTTTTTGGGGGTGGTCACGAATTAAAGTCCTTTTCGCTCTAGGACGCTTAGTTTAGGAGATATGGGCAAAAGAAGTTTTTCATATAAAAATTTCAATTTTTTTTAGGTTTTAGGTGGATTTTTCAATTTTTTGAGGGTGGTCACGAATTAAAGTCCTTTTCGCTCTAGGGCGCATATTTAAGGAGACATGGGCAAAAGAAGTTTTTCATATAAAAATTTCAATTTTTTTTAGGTTTTGGGTGGATTTTTTAATTTTTTGAGGGTGGTCACGAATTAAAGTCCTTTTCGCTCTAGGGCGCATATTTAAGGAGATATGGGCAAAAGAAGTTTTTCATATAAAAATTTCAATTTTTTTAGGTTTTGGGTGGATTTTTCAATTTTTTGGGGGTGGTCACGAATTAAAGTCCTTTTCGCTCTAGGACGCATATTTAAGGAGATATGGGCAAAAGAAGTTTTTCATATAAAAATTTCAATTTTTTTAGGTTTTTGGTGGATTTTTCAATTTTTTGAGGGTGGTCATGAATTAAAGTCCTTTTCGCTCTAGGACGCTAGGACTTAGTTTAGGAGATATGGGCAAAAGAAGTTTTTCATATAAAAATTTAAATTTTTTTAGGTTTTGGGTGGATTTTTCAATTTTTTGAGGGTGGTCATGAATTAAAGTCCTTTTCGCTCTAGGACGCATATTTAATGAGATATGGGCAAAAGAAGTTTTTCATATAAAAATTTCAATTTTTTTAGGTTTTGGGTGGATTTTTCAATTTTTTGAGGGTGGTCATGAATTAAAGTCCTTTTCGCTCTAGGACGATTAGTTTAGGAGATATGGGCAAAAGAAGTTTTTCATATAAAAATTTAATTTTTTTAGGTTTTGGGTGGATTTTTCAATTTTTTGGGGGTGGTCACGAATTAAAGTCCTTTTCGCTCTAGGACGCATATTTAAGGAGATATGGGCAAAAGAAGTTTTTCATATAAAAATTTCAATTTTTTTAGGTTTTGGGTGGATTTTTTAATTTTTTGAGGGTGGTCACGAATTAAAGTCCTTTTCGCTCTAGGGCGCATATTTAAGGAGATATGGGCAAAAAAGGTTTTTCATATAAAAATTTCAATTTTTTTAGGTTTTGGGTGGATTTTTCAATTTTTTGAGGGTGGTCATGAATTAAAGTCCTTTTCGCTCTAGGACGCTTAGTTTAGGAGATATGGGCAAAAGAAGTTTTTCATATAAAAATTTAAATTTTTTTAGGTTTTGGGTGGATTTTTCAATTTTTTGAGGGTGGTCATGAATTAAAGTCCTTTTCGCTCTAGGACGCATATTTAATGAGATATGGGCAAAAGAAGTTTTTCATATAAAAATTTAAATTTTTTTAGGTTTTGGGTGGATTTGTCAATTTTTTGAGGGTGGTCACGAATTAAAGTCCTTTTCGCTCTAGGACGCATATTTAAGGAGATATGGGCAAAAGAAGTTTTTCATATAAAAATTTAAATTTTTTTAGGTTTTGGGTGGATTTTTCAATTTTTTGAGGGTGGTCATGAATTAAAGTCCTTTTCGCTCTAGGACGCTTAGTTTAGGAGATATGGGCAAAAGAAGTTTTTCATATAAAAATTTAAATTTTTTAGGTTTTGGGTGGATTTTTCAATTTTTTGAGGGTGGTCACGAATTAAAGTCCTTTTCGCTCTAGGACGCATATTTAAGGAGATATGGGCAAAAGAAGTTTTTCATATAAAAATTTCAATTTTTTTAGGTTTTGGGTGGATTTTTCAATTTTTTGGGGGTGGTCACGAATTAAAGTCCTTTTCGCTCTAGGACGCATATTTAAGGAGATATGGGCAAAAGAAGTTTTTCATATAAAAATTTCATTTTTTTTAGGTTTTGGGTGGGTTTTTCAATTTTTTGAGGGTGGTCACGAATTAAAGTCCTTTTCGCTCTAGGACGCTTAGTTTAGGAGATATATGCAAAAGAAGTTTTTCATATAAAAATTTCAATTTTTTTAGGTTTTGGGTGGATTTTTCAATTTTTTGGGGGTGGTCACGAATTAAAGTCCTTTTCGCTCTAGGACGCTTAGTTTAGGAGATATGGGCAAAAGAAGTTTTTCATATAAAAATTTCAATTTTTTTTAGGTTTTAGGTGGATTTTTCAATTTTTTGAGGGTGGTCACGAATTAAAGTCCTTTTCGCTCTAGGGCGCATATTTAAGGAGACATGGGCAAAAGAAGTTTTTCATATAAAAATTTCAATTTTTTTTAGGTTTTGGGTGGATTTTTTAATTTTTTGAGGGTGGTCACGAATTAAAGTCCTTTTCGCTCTAGGGCGCATATTTAAGGAGATATGGGCAAAAGAAGTTTTTCATATAAAAATTTCAATTTTTTTAGGTTTTGGGTGGATTTTTCAATTTTTTGGGGGTGGTCACGAATTAAAGTCCTTTTCGCTCTAGGACGCATATTTAAGGAGATATGGGCAAAAGAAGTTTTTCATATAAAAATTTCAATTTTTTTAGGTTTTTGGTGGATTTTTCAATTTTTTGAGGGTGGTCATGAATTAAAGTCCTTTTCGCTCTAGGACGCTAGGACTTAGTTTAGGAGATATGGGCAAAAGAAGTTTTTCATATAAAAATTTAAATTTTTTTAGGTTTTGGGTGGATTTTTCAATTTTTTGAGGGTGGTCATGAATTAAAGTCCTTTTCGCTCTAGGACGCATATTTAATGAGATATGGGCAAAAGAAGTTTTTCATATAAAAATTTCAATTTTTTTAGGTTTTGGGTGGATTTTTCAATTTTTTGAGGGTGGTCATGAATTAAAGTCCTTTTCGCTCTAGGACGATTAGTTTAGGAGATATGGGCAAAAGAAGTTTTTCATATAAAAATTTAATTTTTTTAGGTTTTGGGTGGATTTTTCAATTTTTTGGGGGTGGTCACGAATTAAAGTCCTTTTCGCTCTAGGACGCATATTTAAGGAGATATGGGCAAAAGAAGTTTTTCATATAAAAATTTCAATTTTTTTAGGTTTTGGGTGGATTTTTTAATTTTTTGAGGGTGGTCACGAATTAAAGTCCTTTTCGCTCTAGGGCGCATATTTAAGGAGATATGGGCAAAAAAGGTTTTTCATATAAAAATTTCAATTTTTTTAGGTTTTGGGTGGATTTTTCAATTTTTTGAGGGTGGTCATGAATTAAAGTCCTTTTCGCTCTAGGACGCTTAGTTTAGGAGATATGGGCAAAAGAAGTTTTTCATATAAAAATTTAAATTTTTTTAGGTTTTGGGTGGATTTTTCAATTTTTTGAGGGTGGTCATGAATTAAAGTCCTTTTCGCTCTAGGACGCATATTTAATGAGATATGGGCAAAAGAAGTTTTTCATATAAAAATTTAAATTTTTTTAGGTTTTGGGTGGATTTGTCAATTTTTTGAGGGTGGTCACGAATTAAAGTCCTTTTCGCTCTAGGACGCATATTTAAGGAGATATGGGCAAAAGAAGTTTTTCATATAAAAATTTAAATTTTTTTAGGTTTTGGGTGGATTTTTCAATTTTTTGAGGGTGGTCATGAATTAAAGTCCTTTTCGCTCTAGGACGCTTAGTTTAGGAGATATGGGCAAAAGAAGTTTTTCATATAAAAATTTAAATTTTTTAGGTTTTGGGTGGATTTTTCAATTTTTTGAGGGTGGTCACGAATTAAAGTCCTTTTCGCTCTAGGACGCATATTTAAGGAGATATGGGCAAAAGAAGTTTTTCATATAAAAATTTCAATTTTTTTAGGTTTTGGGTGGATTTTTCAATTTTTTGAGGGTGGTCACGAATTAAAGTCCTTTTCGCTCTAGGGCGCATATTTAAGGAGATATGGGCAAAAGAAGTTTTTCATATAAAAATTTAATTTTTTTTAGGTTTTGGGTGGATTTTTCAATTTTTTGAGGGTGGTCACGAATTAAAGTCCTTTTCGCTCTAGGACGCTTAGTTTAGGAGATATGGGCAAAAGAAGTTTTTCATATAAAAATTTCAATTTTTTTAGGTTTTGGGTGGATTTTTCAATTTTTTGGGGGTGGTCACGAATTAAAGTCCTTTTCGCTCTAGGACGCTTAGTTTAGGAGATATGGGCAAAAGAAGTTTTTCATATAAAAATTTCAATTTTTTTAGGTTTTGGGTGGATTTTTCAATTTTTTGGGGGTGGTCACGAATTAAAGTCCTTTTCGCTCTAGGACGCTTAGTTTAGGAGATATGGGCAAAAGAAGTTTTTCATATAAAAATTTAAATTTTTTTAGGTTTTGGGTGGATTTTTCAATTTTTTGGGGGTGGTCACGAATTAAAGTCCTTTTCGCTCTAGGACGCTTAGTTTAGGAGATATGGGCAAAAGAAGTTTTTCATATAAAAATTTAAAATTTTTTTAGGTTTTGGGTGGATTTTTCAATTTTTTGGGGGTGGTCATGAGTTAAAGTCCTTTTCGCTCTAGGACGCTTAGTTTAGGAGATATGGGCAAAAGAAGTTTTTCATATAAAAATTTCAATTTTTTTAGGTTTTGGGTGGATTTTTCAATTTTTTGGGGCTGGTCACGAATTAAAGTCCTTTTCGCTCTAGGACGCATATTTAAGGAGATATGGGCAAAAGAAGTTTTTCATATAAAAATTTCAATTTTTTTAGGTTTTGGGTGGATTTTTCAATTTTTTGGGGCTGGTCACGAATTAAAGTCCTTTTCGCTCTAGGACGCATATTTAAGGAGATTTGGGCAAAAGAAGTTTTTCATATAAAAATTTAATTTTTTTTAGGTTTTGGGTGGATTTTTCAATTTTTTGGGGGTGGTCACGAATTAAAGTCCTTTTCGCTCTAGGACGCATATTTAAGGAGATATGGGCAAAAGAAGTTTTTCATATAAAAATTTCATTTTTTTTAGGTTTTGGGTGGGTTTTTCAATTTTTTGAGGGTGGTCACGAATTAAAGTCCTTTTCGCTCTAGGACGCTTAGTTTAGGAGATATGGGCAAAAGAAGTTTTTCATATAAAAATTTCAATTTTTTTAGGTTTTGGGTGGATTTTTCAATTTTTTGGGGGTGGTCACGAATTAAAGTCCTTTTCGCTCTAGGACGCTTAGTTTAGGAGATATGGGCAAAAGAAGTTTTTCATATAAAAATTTCAATTTTTTTAGGTTTTGGGTGGATTTTTCAATTTTTTGGGGCTGGTCACGAATTAAAGTCCTTTTCGCTCTAGGACGCATATTTAAGGAGATATGGGCAAAAGAAGTTTTTCATATAAAAATTTAAATTTTTTAGGTTTTGGGTGGATTTTTCAATTTTTTGGGGGTGGTCACGAATTAAAGTCCTTTTCGCTCTAGGACGCATATTTAAGGAGATATGGGCAAAAGAAGTTTTTCATATAAAAATTTCATTTTTTTTAGGTTTTGGGTGGGTTTTTCAATTTTTTGAGGGTGGTCACGAATTAAAGTCCTTTTCGCTCTAGGACGCTTAGTTTAGGAGATATGGGCAAAAGAAGTTTTTCATATAAAAATTTCAATTTTTTGAGGTTTTGGGTGGATTTTTCAATTTTTTGGGGGTGGTCACGAATTAAAGTCCCTTTCGCTCTAGGACGCTTAGTTTAGGAGATATGGGCAAAAGAAGTTTTTCATATAAAAATTTCAATTTTTTTTAGGTTTTAGGTGGATTTTTCAATTTTTTGAGGGTGGTCACGAATTAAAGTCCTTTTCGCTCTAGGGCGCATATTTAAGGAGACATGGGCAAAAGAAGATTTTCATATAAAAATTTGCATTTTTTTTTGGGTTTGGGTGGATTTTTCAATTTTTTGAGGGTGGTCACGAATTAAAGTCATTTTCGCTCTAGGACGCTTAGTTTAGGAGATATGGGCAACAGAAGTTTTTCATATAAAAATTTCAATTTTTTTTAGGTTTTGGGTGGATTTTTTAATTTTTTGAGGGTGGTCACGAATTAAAGTCCTTTTCGCTCTAGGGCGCATATTTAAGGAGATATGGGCAAAAGAAGTTTTTCATATAAAAATTTCAATTTTTTTAGGTTTTGGGTGGATTTTTTAATTTTTTGGGGGTGGTCACGAATTAAAGTCCTTTTCGCTCTAGGACGCATATTTAAGGAGATATGGGCAAAAGAAGTTTTTCATATAAAAATTTCAATTTTTTTAGGTTTTGGGTGGATTTTTCAATTTTTTGGGGGTGGTCATGAATTAAAGTCCTTTTCGCTCTAGGACGCTTAGTTTAGGAGATATGGGCAAAAGAAGTTTTTCATATAAAAATTTAAATTTTTTTAGGTTTTGGGTGGATTTTTCAATTTTTTGAGGGTGGTCATGAATTAAAGTCCTTTTCGCTCTAGGACGCATATTTAATGAGATATGGGCAAAAGAAGTTTTTCATATAAAAATTTCAATTTTTTTAGGTTTTGGGTGGATTTTTCAATTTTTTGAGGGTGGTCATGAATTAAAGTCCTTTTCGCTCTAGGACGATTAGTTTAGGAGATATGGGCAAAAGAAGTTTTTCATATAAAAATTTCATTTTTTTAGGGTTTGGGTGGATTTTTCAATTTTTTGGGGGTGGTCACGAATTAAAGTCCTTTTCGCTCTAGGACGCATATTTAAGGAGATATGGGCAAAAGAAGTTTTTCATATAAAAATTTCAATTTTTTTAGGTTTTGGGTGGATTTTTCAATTTTTTGAGGGTGGTCATGAATTAAAGTCCTTTTCGCTCTAGGACGCTTAGTTTAGGAGATATGGGCAAAAGAAGTTTTTCATATAAAAATTTCAATTTTTTTAGGTTTTGGGTGGATTTTTCAATTTTTTGGGGCTGGTCACGAATTAAAGTCCTTTTCGCTCTAGGACGCATATTTAAGGAGATTTGGGCAAAAGAAGTTTTTCATATAAAAATTTAATTTTTTTTAGGTTTTGGGTGGATTTTTCAATTTTTTGGGGGTGGTCACGAATTAAAGTCCTTTTCGCTCTAGGACGCATATTTAAGGAGATATGGGCAAAAGAAGTTTTTCATATAAAAATTTCATTTTTTTTAGGTTTTGGGTGGGTTTTTCAATTTTTTGAGGGTGGTCACGAATTAAAGTCCTTTTCGCTCTAGGACGCTTAGTTTAGGAGATATGGGCAAAAGAAGTTTTTCATATAAAAATTTCAATTTTTTTAGGTTTTGGGTGGATTTTTCAATTTTTTGGGGGTGGTCACGAATTAAAGTCCTTTTCGCTCTAGGACGCTTAGTTTAGGAGATATGGGCAAAAGAAGTTTTTCATATAAAAATTTCAATTTTTTTAGGTTTTGGGTGGATTTTTCAATTTTTTGGGGCTGGTCACGAATTAAAGTCCTTTTCGCTCTAGGACGCATATTTAAGGAGATATGGGCAAAAGAAGTTTTTCATATAAAAATTTAAATTTTTTAGGTTTTGGGTGGATTTTTCAATTTTTTGGGGGTGGTCACGAATTAAAGTCCTTTTCGCTCTAGGACGCATATTTAAGGAGATATGGGCAAAAGAAGTTTTTCATATAAAAATTTCATTTTTTTTAGGTTTTGGGTGGGTTTTTCAATTTTTTGAGGGTGGTCACGAATTAAAGTCCTTTTCGCTCTAGGACGCTTAGTTTAGGAGATATGGGCAAAAGAAGTTTTTCATATAAAAATTTCAATTTTTTGAGGTTTTGGGTGGATTTTTCAATTTTTTGGGGGTGGTCACGAATTAAAGTCCCTTTCGCTCTAGGACGCTTAGTTTAGGAGATATGGGCAAAAGAAGTTTTTCATATAAAAATTTCAATTTTTTTTAGGTTTTAGGTGGATTTTTCAATTTTTTGAGGGTGGTCACGAATTAAAGTCCTTTTCGCTCTAGGGCGCATATTTAAGGAGACATGGGCAAAAGAAGATTTTCATATAAAAATTTGCATTTTTTTTTGGGTTTGGGTGGATTTTTCAATTTTTTGAGGGTGGTCACGAATTAAAGTCATTTTCGCTCTAGGACGCTTAGTTTAGGAGATATGGGCAACAGAAGTTTTTCATATAAAAATTTCAATTTTTTTTAGGTTTTGGGTGGATTTTTTAATTTTTTGAGGGTGGTCACGAATTAAAGTCCTTTTCGCTCTAGGGCGCATATTTAAGGAGATATGGGCAAAAGAAGTTTTTCATATAAAAATTTCAATTTTTTTAGGTTTTGGGTGGATTTTTTAATTTTTTGGGGGTGGTCACGAATTAAAGTCCTTTTCGCTCTAGGACGCATATTTAAGGAGATATGGGCAAAAGAAGTTTTTCATATAAAAATTTCAATTTTTTTAGGTTTTGGGTGGATTTTTCAATTTTTTGGGGGTGGTCATGAATTAAAGTCCTTTTCGCTCTAGGACGCTTAGTTTAGGAGATATGGGCAAAAGAAGTTTTTCATATAAAAATTTAAATTTTTTTAGGTTTTGGGTGGATTTTTCAATTTTTTGAGGGTGGTCATGAATTAAAGTCCTTTTCGCTCTAGGACGCATATTTAATGAGATATGGGCAAAAGAAGTTTTTCATATAAAAATTTCAATTTTTTTAGGTTTTGGGTGGATTTTTCAATTTTTTGAGGGTGGTCATGAATTAAAGTCCTTTTCGCTCTAGGACGATTAGTTTAGGAGATATGGGCAAAAGAAGTTTTTCATATAAAAATTTCATTTTTTTAGGGTTTGGGTGGATTTTTCAATTTTTTGGGGGTGGTCACGAATTAAAGTCCTTTTCGCTCTAGGACGCATATTTAAGGAGATATGGGCAAAAGAAGTTTTTCATATAAAAATTTCAATTTTTTTAGGTTTTGGGTGGATTTTTCAATTTTTTGAGGGTGGTCATGAATTAAAGTCCTTTTCGCTCTAGGACGCTTAGTTTAGGAGATATGGGCAAAAGAAGTTTTTCATATAAAAATTTCAATTTTTTTAGGTTTTGGGTGGATTTTTCAATTTTTTGAGGGTGGTCATGAATTAAAGTCCTTTTCGCTCTAGGACGCATATTTAATGAGATATGGGCAAAAGAAGTTTTTCATATAAAAATTTCAATTTTTTTAGGTTTTGGGTGGATTTGTCAATTTTTTGAGGGTGGTCACGAATTAAAGTCCTTTTCGCTCTAGGACGCATATTTAAGGAGATATGGGCAAAAGAAGTTTTTCATATAAAAATTTAAATTTTTTTAGGTTTTGGGTGGATTTTTCAATTTTTTGAGGGTGGTCACGAATTAAAGTCCTTTTCGCTCTAGGACGCTTAGTTTAGGAGATATGGGCAAAAGAAGTTTTTCATATAAAAATTTCAATTTTTTAGGTTTTGGGTGGATTTTTCAATTTTTTGAGGGTGGTCACGAATTAAAGTCCTTTTCGCTCTAGGACGCATATTTAAGGAGATATGGGCAAAAGAAGTTTTTCATATAAAATTTTCAATTTTTTTAGGTTTTGGGTGGATTTTTCAATTTTTTGAGGGTGGTCACGAATTAAAGTCCTTTTCGCTCTAGGGCGCATATTTAAGGAGATATGGGCAAAAGAAGTTTTTCATATAAAAATTTAATTTTTTTTAGGTTTTGGGTGGATTTTTCAATTTTTTGAGGGTGGTCACGAATTAAAGTCCTTTTCGCTCTAGGACGCTTAGTTTAGGAGATATGGGCAAAAGAAGTTTTTCATATAAAAATTTCAATTTTTTTAGGTTTTGGGTGGATTTTTCAATTTTTTGGGGGTGGTCACGAATTAAAGTCCTTTTCGCTCTAGGACGCTTAGTTTAGGAGATATGGGCAAAAGAAGTTTTTCATATAAAAATTTCAATTTTTTTAGGTTTTGGGTGGATTTTTCAATTTTTTGGGGGTGGTCACGAATTAAAGTCCTTTTCACTCTAGGACGCTTAGTTTAGGAGATATGGGCAAAAGAAGTTTTTCATATAAAAATTTAAATTTTTTTAGGTTTTGGGTTGATTTTTCAATTTTTTGGGGGTGGTCACGAATTAAAGTCCTTTTCGCTCTAGGACGCTTAGTTTAGGAGATATATGCAAAAGAAGTTTTTCATATAAAAATTTAAATTTTTTTTAGGTTTTGGGTGGATTTTTCAATTTTTTGGGGGTGGTCATGAATTAAAGTCCTTTTCGCTCTAGGACGCTTAGTTTAGGAGATATGGGCAAAAGAAGTTTTTCATATAAAAATTTCAATTTTTTTAGGTTTTGGGTGGATTTTTCAATTTTTTGGGGCTGGTCACGAATTAAAGTCCTTTTCGCTCTAGGACGCATATTTAAGGAGATATGGGCAAAAGAAGTTTTTCATATAAAAATTTAAATTTTTTTACGTTTTGGGTGGATTTTTCAATTTTTTGGGGGTGGTCACGAATTAAAGTCCTTTTCGCTCTAGGACGCATATTTAAGGAGATATGGGCAAAAGAAGTTTTTCATATAAAAATTTCATTTTTTTTAGGTTTTGGGTGGGTTTTTCAATTTTTTGAAGGTGGTCACGAATTAAAGTCCTTTTCGCTCTAGGACGCTTAGTTTAGGAGATATGGGCAAAAGAAGTTTTTCATATAAAAATTTCAATTTTTTTTAGGTTTTGGGTGGATTTTTCAATTTTTTGGGGGTGGTCACGAATTAAAGTCCTTTTCGCTCTAGGGCGCATATTTAAGGAGACATGGGCAAAAGAAGTTTTTCATATAAAAATTTGCATTTTTTTTTTGGGTTTGGGTGGATTTTTCATTTTTTTGAGGGTGGTCACGAATTAAAGTCATTTTCGCTCTAGGACGCTTAGTTTAGGAGATATGGGCAACAGAAGTTTTCCATATAAAAATTTCAATTTTTTTTAGGTTTTGGGTGGATTTTTTAATTTTTTGAGGGTGGTCACGAATTAAAGTCCTTTTCGCTCTAGGGCGCATATTTAAGGAGATATGGGCAAAAGAAGTTTTTCATATAAAAATTTCAATTTTTTTAGGTTTTGGGTGGATTTTTCAATTTTTTTAGGGTGGTCATGAATTAAAGTCCTTTTCGCTCTAGGACGCTTAGTTTAGGAGATATGGGCAAAAGAAGTTTTTCATATAAAAATTTAAATTTTTTTAGGTTTTGGGTGGATTTTTCAATTTTTTGAGGGTGGTCATGAATTAAAGTCCTTTTCGCTCTAGGACGCATATTTAATGAGATATGGGCAAAAGAAGTTTTTCATATAAAAATTTCAATTTTTTTAGGTTTTGGGTGGATTTTTCAATTTTTTGAGGGTGGTCATGAATTAAAGTCCTTTTCGCTCTAGGACGATTAGTTTAGGAGATATGGGCAAAAGAAGTTTTTCATATAAAAATTTCATTTTTTTTAGGTTTTGGGTGGATTTTTCAATTTTTTGGGGGTGGTCACGAATTAAAGTCCTTTTCGCTCTAGGACGCATATTTAAGGAGATATGGGCAAAAGAAGTTTATCATATAAAAATTTCAATTTTTTTAGGTTTTGGGTGGATTTTTTAATTTTTTGAGGGTGGTCACGAATTAAAGTCCTTTTCGCTCTAGGGCGCATATTTAAGGAGATATGGGCAAAAGAAGTTTTTCATATAAAAATTTCAATTTTTTTAGGTTTTGGGTGGATTTTTCAATTTTTTGAGGGTGGTCATGAATTAAAGTCCTTTTCGCTCTAGGACGCTTAGTTTAGGAGATATGGGCAAAAGAAGTTTTTCATATAAAAATTTAAATTTTTTTAGGTTTTGGGTGGATTTTTCAATTTTTTGAGGGTGGTCATGAATTAAAGTCCTTTTCGCTCTAGGACGCATATTTAATGAGATATGGGCAAAAGAAGTTTTTCATATAAAAATTTCAATTTTTTTAGGTTTTGGGTGGATTTGTCAATTTTTTGAGGGTGGTCACGAATTAAAGTCCTTTTCGCTCTAGGACGCATATTTAAGGAGATATGGGCAAAAGAAGTTTTTCATATAAAAATTTAAATTTTTTTAGGTTTTGGGTGGATTTTTCAATTTTTTGAGGGTGGTCATGAATTAAAGTCCTTTTCGCTCTAGGACGCTTAGTTTAGGAGATATGGGCAAAATAAGTTTTTCATATAAAAATTTCAATTTTTTAGGTTTTGGGTGGATTTTTCAATTTTTTGAGGGTGGTCACGAATTAAAGTCCTTTTCGCTCTAGGACGCATATTTAAGGAGATATGGGCAAAAGAAGTTTTTCATATAAAAATTTCAATTTTTTTAGGTTTTGGGTGGATTTTTCAATTTTTTGAGGGTGGTCACGAATTAAAGTCCTTTTCGCTCTAGGACGCTTAGTTTAGGAGATATGGGCAAAAGAAGTTTTTCATATAAAAATTTCAATTTTTTTAGGTTTTGGGTGGATTTTTCAATTTTTTGGGGGTGGTCACGAATTAAAGTCCCTTTCGCTCTAGGACGCTTAGTTTAGGAGATATGGGCAAAAGAAGTTTTTCATATAAAATTTTCAATTTTTTTTAGGTTTTGGGTGGATTTTTCAATTTTTTGAGGGTGGTCATGAATTAAAGTCCTTTTCGCTCTAGGACGCATATTTAAGGAGATATAGGCAAAAGAAGTTTTTCATATAAAAATTTAAATTTTTTTAGGTTTTGGGTGGATTTGTCAATTTTATGAGGGTGGTCACGAATTAAAGTCCTTTTCGCTCTAGGACGCATATTTAAGGAGATATGGGCAAAAGAAGTTTTTCATATAAAAATTTAAATTTTTTTAGGTTTTGGGTGGATTTTTCAATTTTTTGAGGGTGGTCATGAATTAAAGTCCTTTTCGCTCTAGGACGCTTAGTTTAGGAGATATGGGCAAAAGAAGTTTTTCATATAAAAATTTAAATTTTTTAGGTTTTGGGTGGATTTTTCAATTTTTTGAGGGTGGTCACGAATTAAAGTCCTTTTCGCTCTAGGACGCATATTTAAGGAGATATGGGCAAAAGAAGTTTTTCATATAAAAATTTCAATTTTTTTAGGTTTTGGGTGGATTTTTCAATTTTTTGAGGGTGGTCACGAATTAAAGTCCTTTTCGCTCTAGGGCGCATATTTAAGGAGATATGGGCAAAAGAAGTTTTTCATATAAAAATTTAATTTTTTTTAGGTTTTGGGTGGATTTTTCAATTTTTTGAGGGTGGTCACTAGATAGGGTCGCGAAAAAAAGTTCATGCAGTCACCCCCCAGTTTTGTAGCATATTTGAAGACAATTTCAGAACACTAAAAGTTTTTTTTTTCCGTGCACCCTACGACCCCCCGAAATGCAATTTACTGTACTGTGTCGTCATTTGAAGTCCGATCGAAAAGAAACGTATATCGTTGTTCATGGTTGATCAGGGGCTATATTTCGTGCATTGGTCATTTTTGACTCCGACGTCAAATTTGATTTTTAATTTTTTTATTTCGCTTCGTATACCCCTATGATGCCCATTTCTTATAACCATTATAAAGATCTTATCAAAATATGAAACTTTTGCTTTGGAAGTATTTAATTATATTCATAAACAAAAAAGTTACAGAGATTTTAAAAAGTCAATAGGTCACCCTACACCATCAAATAGCTTTTGCTGTGTTGTCATGATATCCGATCGAAACCACATGCACATCGTTATTCACATCTACGAAATTAATTTGAAAGGTATTTAATATACACAAACTGTTTATCTGTAAATTTCTAACCGTATCATTGTATACATACTCGTTGTGTGCACTACGGCATTTTCTGCGTTATGCAAAGTTCTTGTGTTTTTGCTTGAACAACTTGAGAGCCTACTGTTTTAAAATCTAACAATCAATCTAACAATAAAAGTAAGTGGTAACGGAATTGTGGAAAATTACGAAGATCGTTATGCTGCTTACACATTGGTTAAATTTCTGCCTTTCAACATCTGACTACGCCGTATTTTTTTTTGCGTTTTCTTGTCATCTTCACAATGGTGAGCAATGTTGTCACATGAGTAAATACTTTAAACAAGAAAATATTAGATTAGATTTGTATTTGATTTGAGTACATTTCATGTTTATTAATTGTACAATTTTATTATGCGGCTAACAATTTTTAGAATTAATTTATAACAAATCCTGTCTAGAATCAAGTTTACTATGTTGTTGGCGACTTTTAATTTTGGATATTATATAACCCAATCGTTTATCGTCTGTAACATGACTAGTAGATTCATTTTTAACACTTGCGGTGCCTGCTTTCTTTAAATATAAAAGGAATTCAATAACTTGATGATTTGTTGGTAATTTAGTTTTGTCGATAACCCGAGCTTCGAATTTCATTTTGTTTTCACTTTTTTCAAATACTATCAACAGCCTTCTCTCACAAAAATATGGACAGACTTAAGAAATCATGTAGCGAAAGTGTTTGTTAGATTTTTGCTAGAACAATTTGAGAGCCTACTGTTCTCAAATTGTTCTAGCAAAAACACATGCACTTTGCATAACGCAGAAAATGCCGTAGTGCACACAACGAGTATGTATACAATGATACGGTTAGAAATTTACAGATAAACAGTTTGTGTGTATTAAATACCTTTCAAATTAATTTCGTAGATGTGAATAACGATGTGCATGTGGTTTCGATCGGATATCATGACAACACAGCAAAAGGTATTTGATGGTGTAAGGTGACCTATTGACTTTTTAAAATCTCTGTAACTTTTTTGTTTATGAATATAATTAAATACTTCCAAAGCAAAAGTTTCATATTTTGATAAGATCTTTATAATGGTTATAAGAAATGGGCATCATAGGGGTATACGAAGCGAAATAAAAAAATTAAAAATCAAATTTGACGTCGGAGTCAAAAATGACCAATGCACGAAATATAGCCCCTGATCAACCATGAACAACGATATGCGTTTCTTTTCGATCGGACTTCAAATGACGACACAGCACAGTAAATTGTATTTCGGGGGGTCGTAGGGTGCACGGAAAAAAAAAAGTTTTCGTGTTCTGAAATTGTCTTCAAATATGCTACAAAACTGGGGGGTGACTGCATCAACTTTTTTTTTTGCCTTAGGCCGTGACCCTACCTAGTGGTCACGAATTAAAGTCCTTTTCGCTCTAGGACGCTTAGTTTAGGAGATATGGGCAAAAGAAGTTTTTCATATAAAAATTTCAATTTTTTTAGGTTTTGGGTGGATTTTTCAATTTTTTGGGGGTGGTCACGAATTAAAGTCCTTTTCGCTCTAGGACGCTTAGTTTAGGAGATATGGGCAAAAGAAGTTTTTCATATAAAAATTTCAATTTTTTTAGGTTTTGGGTGGATTTTTCAATTTTTTGGGGGTGGTCTCGAATTAAAGTCCTTTTCGCTCTAGGACGCTTAGTTTAGGAGATATGGGCAAAAGAAGTTTTTCATATAAAAATTTAAATTTTTTTAGGTTTTGGGTGGATTTTTCAATTTTTTGGGGGTGGTCACGAATTAAAGTCCTTTTCGCTCTAGGACGCTTAGTTTAGGAGATATGGGCAAAAGAAGTTTTTCATATAAAAATTTAAAATTTTTTTAGGTTTTGGGTGGATTTTTCAATTTTTTGGGGGTGGTCATGAGTTAAAGTCCTTTTCGCTCTAGGACGCTTAGTTTAGGAGATATGGGCAAAAGAAGTTTTTCATATAAAAATTTCAATTTTTTTAGGTTTTGGGTGGATTTTTCAATTTTTTGGGGCTGGTCACGAATTAAAGTCCTTTTCGCTCTAGGACGCATATTTAAGGAGATATGGGCAAAAGAAGTTTTTCATATAAAAATTTAATTTTTTTTAGGTTTTGGGTGGATTTTTCAATTTTTTGGGGGTGGTCACGAATTAAAGTCCTTTTCGCTCTAGGACGCATATTTAAGGAGATATGGGCAAAAGAAGTTTTTCATATAAAAATTTCATTTTTTTTAGGTTTTGGGTGGGTTTTTCAATTTTTTGAGGGTGGTCACGAATTAAAGTCCTTTTCGCTCTAGGACGCTTAGTTTAGGAGATATGGGCAAAAGAAGTTTTTCATATAAAAATTTCAATTTTTTTAGGTTTTGGGTGGATTTTTCAATTTTTTGGGGGTGGTCACGAATTAAAGTCCTTTTCGCTCTAGGACGCTTAGTTTAGGAGATATGGGCAAAAGAAGTTTTTCATATAAAAATTTCAATTTTTTTAGGTTTTGGGTGGATTTTTCAATTTTTTGGGGCTGGTCACGAATTAAAGTCCTTTTCGCTCTAGGACGCATATTTAAGGAGATATGGGCAAAAGAAGTTTTTCATATAAAAATTTAAATTTTTTTAGGTTTTGGGTGGATTTTTCAATTTTTTGGGGGTGGTCACGAATTAAAGTCCTTTTCGCTCTAGGACGCATATTTAAGGAGATATGGGCAAAAGAAGTTTTTCATATAAAAATTTCATTTTTTTTAGGTTTTGGGTGGGTTTTTCAATTTTTTGAGGGTGGTCACGAATTAAAGTCCTTTTCGCTCTAGGACGCTTAGTTTAGGAGATATGGGCAAAAGAAGTTTTTCATATAAAAATTTCAATTTTTTTAGGTTTTGGGTGGATTTTTCAATTTTTTGGGGGTGGTCACGAATTAAAGTCCCTTTCGCTCTAGGACGCTTAGTTTAGGAGATATGGGCAAAAGAAGTTTTTCATATAAAAATTTCAATTTTTTTTAGGTTTTAGGTGGATTTTTCAATTTTTTGAGGGTGGTCACGAATTAAAGTCCTTTTCGCTCTAGGGCGCATATTTAAGGAGACATGGGCAAAAGAAGATTTTCATATAAAAATTTGCATTTTTTTTTGGGTTTGGGTGGATTTTTCAATTTTTTGAGGGTGGTCACGAATTAAAGTCATTTTCGCTCTAGGACGCTTAGTTTAGGAGATATGGGCAACAGAAGTTTTTCATATAAAAATTTCAATTTTTTTTAGGTTTTGGGTGGATTTTTTAATTTTTTGAGGGTGGTCACGAATTAAAGTCCTTTTCGCTCTAGGGCGCATATTTAAGGAGATATGGGCAAAAGAAGTTTTTCATATAAAAATTTAAATTTTTTTAGGTTTTGGGTGGATTTTTCAATTTTTTGGGGGTGGTCACGAATTAAAGTCCTTTTCGCTCTAGGACGCATATTTAAGGAGATATGGGCAAAAGAAGTTTTTCATATAAAAATTTCAATTTTTTTAGGTTTTGGGTGGATTTTTCAATTTTTTGGGGGTGGTCATGAATTAAAGTCCTTTTCGCTCTAGGACGCTTAGTTTAGGTGATATGGGCAACAGAAGTTTTTCATATAAAAATTTCAATTTTTTTTAGGTTTTGGGTGGATTTTTTAATTTTTTGAGGGTGGCCACGAATTAAAGTCCTTTTCGCTCTAGGGCGCATATTTAAGGAGATATGGGCAAAAGAAGTTTTTCATATAAAAATTTCATTTTTTTTAGGTTTTGGGTGGATTTTTCAATTTTTTGGGGGTGGTCACGAATTAAAGTCCTTTTCGCTCTAGGACGCATATTTAAGGAGATATGGGCAAAAGAAGTTTTTCATATAAAAATTTAAATTTTTTTAGGTTTTGGGTGGATTTTTCAATTTTTTGAGGGTGGTCATGAATTAAAGTCCTTTTCGCTCTAGGACGCATATTTAATGAGATATGGGCAAAAGAAGTTTTTCATATAAAAATTTCAATTTTTTTAGGTTTTGGGTGGATTTGTCAATTTTTTGAGGGTGGTCACGAATTAAAGTCCTTTTCGCTCTAGGACGCATATTTAAGGAGATATGGGCAAAAGAAGTTTTTCATATAAAAATTTAAATTTTTTTAGGTTTTGGGTGGATTTTTCAATTTTTTGAGGGTGGTCATGAATTAAAGTCCTTTTCGCTCTAGGACGCTTAGTTTAGGAGATATGGGCAAAAGAAGTTTTTCATATAAAAATTTCAATTTTTTAGGTTTTGGGTGGATTTTTCAATTTTTTGAGGGTGGTCACGAATTAAAGTCCTTTTCGCTCTAGGACGCATATTTAAGGAGATATGGGCAAAAGAAGTTTTTCATATAAAAATTTCAATTTTTTTAGGTTTTGGGTGGATTTTTCAATTTTTTGAGGGTGGTCACGAATTAAAGTCCTTTTCGCTCTAGGGCGCATATTTAAGGAGATATGGGCAAAAGAAGTTTTTCATATAAAAATTTAATTTTTTTTAGGTTTTGGGTGGATTTTTCAATTTTTTGAGGGTGGTCACGAATTAAAGTCCTTTTCGCTCTAGGACGCTTAGTTTAGGAGATATGGGCAAAAGAAGTTTTTCATATAAAAATTTCAATTTTTTTAGGTTTTGGGTGGATTTTTCAATTTTTTGGGGGTGGTCACGAATTAAAGTCCTTTTCGCTCTAGGACGCTTAGTTTAGGAGATATGGGCAAAAGAAGTTTTTCATATAAAAATTTCAATTTTTTTAGGTTTTGGGTGGATTTTTCAATTTTTTGGGGGTGGTCACGAATTAAAGTCCTTTTCACTCTAGGGCGCTTAGTTTAGGAGATATGGGCAAAAGAAGTTTTTCATATAAAAATTTCAATTTTTTTAGGTTTTGGGTGGATTTTTCAATTTTTTGGGGCTGGTCACGAATTAAAGTCCTTTTCGCTCTAGGACGCATATTTAAGGAGATATGGGCAAAAGAAGTTTTTCATATAAAAATTTAAATTTTTTTAGGTTTTGGGTGGATTTTTCAATTTTTTGGGGGTGGTCACGAATTAAAGTCCTTTTCGCTCTAGGACGCATATTTAAGGAGATATGGGCAAAAGAAGTTTTTCATATAAAAATTTCATTTTTTTTAGGTTTTGGGTGGGTTTTTCAATTTTTTGAGGGTGGTCACGAATTAAAGTCCTTTTCGCTCTAGGACGCTTAGTTTAGGAGATATGGGCAAAAGAAGTTTTTCATATAAAAATTTCAATTTTTTTAGGTTTTGGGTGGATTTTTCAATTTTTTGGGGGTGGTCACGAATTAAAGTCCCTTTCGCTCTAGGACGCTTAGTTTAGGAGATATGGGCAAAAGAAGTTTTTCATATAAAAATATCAATTTTTTTTAGGTTTTAGGTGGATTTTTCAATTTTTTGAGGGTGGTCACGAATTAAAGTCCTTTTCGCTCTAGGGCGCATATTTAAGGAGACATGGGCAAAAGAAGATTTTCATATAAAAATTTGCATTTTTTTTTTGGGTTTGGGTGGATTTTTCAATTATTTGAGGGTGGTCACGAATTAAAGTCATTTTCGCTCTAGGACGCTTAGTTTAGGAGATATGGGCAACAGAAGTTTTTCATATAAAAATTTCAATTTTTTTTAGGTTTTGGGTGGATTTTTTTAATTTTTTGAGGGTGGTCACGAATTAAAGTCCTTTTCGCTCTAGGGCGCATATTTAAGGAGATATGGGCAAAAGAAGTTTTTCATATAAAAATTTCAATTTTTTTAGGTTTTGGGTGGATTTTTCAATTTTTTGGGGGTGGTCACGAATTAAAGTCCTTTTCGCTCTAGGACGCATATTTAAGGAGATATGGGCAAAAGAAGTTTTTCATATAAAAATTTCAATTTTTTTAGGTTTTGGGTGGATTTTTCAATTTTTTGGGGGTGGTCATGAATTAAAGTCCTTTTCGCTCTAGGACGCTTAGTTTAGGTGATATGGGCAACAGAAGTTTTTCATATAAAAATTTCAATTTTTTTTAGGTTTTGGGTGGATTTTTTAATTTTTTGAGGGTGGTCACGAATTAAAGTCCTTTTCGCTCTAGGGCGCATATTTAAGGAGATATGGGCAAAAGAAGTTTTTCATATAAAAATTTCAATTTTTTTAGGTTTTGGGTGGATTTTTCAATTTTTTGGGGGTGGTCACGAATTAAAGTCCTTTTCGCTCTAGGACGCATATTTAAGGAGATATGGGCAAAAGAAGTTTTTCATATAAAAATTTAAATTTTTTTAGGTTTTGGGTGGATTTTTCAATTTTTTGAGGGTGGTCATGAATTAAAGTCCTTTTCGCTCTAGGACGCATATTTAATGAGATATGGGCAAAAGAAGTTTTTCATATAAAAATTTCAATTTTTTTAGGTTTTGGGTGGATTTGTCAATTTTTTGAGGGTGGTCACGAATTAAAGTCCTTTTCGCTCTAGGACGCATATTTAAGGAGATATGGGCAAAAGAAGTTTTTCATATAAAAATTTAAATTTTTTTAGGTTTTGGGTGGATTTTTCAATTTTTTGAGGGTGGTCATGAATTAAAGTCCTTTTCGCTCTAGGACGCTTAGTTTAGGAGATATGGGCAAAAGAAGTTTTTCATATAAAAATTTCAATTTTTTAGGTTTTGGGTGGATTTTTCAATTTTTTGAGGGTGGTCACGAATTAAAGTCCTTTTCGCTCTAGGACGCATATTTAAGGAGATATATGCAAAAGAAGTTTTTCATATAAAAATTTAAATTTTTTTTAGGTTTTGGGTGGATTTTTCAATTTTTTGGGGGTGGTCATGAATTAAAGTCCTTTTCGCTCTAGGACGCTTAGTTTAGGAGATATGGGCAAAAGAAGTTTTTCATATAAAAATTTCAATTTTTTTAGGTTTTGGGTGGATTTTTCAATTTTTTGGGGCTGGTCACGAATTAAAGTCCTTTTCGCTCTAGGACGCATATTTAAGGAGATATGGGCAAAAGAAGTTTTTCATATAAAAATTTAAATTTTTTTACGTTTTGGGTGGATTTTTCAATTTTTTGGGGGTGGTCACGAATTAAAGTCCTTTTCGCTCTAGGACGCATATTTAAGGAGATATGGGCAAAAGAAGTTTTTCATATAAAAATTTCATTTTTTTTAGGTTTTGGGTGGGTTTTTCAATTTTTTGAAGGTGGTCACGAATTAAAGTCCTTTTCGCTCTAGGACGCTTAGTTTAGGAGATATGGGCAAAAGAAGTTTTTCATATAAAAATTTCAATTTTTTTAGGTTTTGGGTGGATTTTTCAATTTTTTGGGGGTGGTCACGAATTAAAGTCCTTTTCGCTCTAGGGCGCATATTTAAGGAGACATGGGCAAAAGAAGTTTTTCATATAAAAATTTGCATTTTTTTTTGGGTTTGGGTGGATTTTTCATTTTTTTGAGGGTGGTCACGAATTAAAGTCATTTTCGCTCTAGGACGCTTAGTTTAGGAGATATGGGCAACAGAAGTTTTCCATATAAAAATTTCAATTTTTTTTAGGTTTTGGGTGGATTTTTTAATTTTTTGAGGGTGGTCACGAATTAAAGTCCTTTTCGCTCTAGGGCGCATATTTAAGGAGATATGGGCAAAAGAAGTTTTTCATATAAAAATTTCAATTTTTTTAGGTTTTGGGTGGATTTTTCAATTTTTTGAGGGTGGTCATGAATTAAAGTCCTTTTCGCTCTAGGACGCTTAGTTTAGGAGATATGGGCAAAAGAAGTTTTTCATATAAAAATTTAAATTTTTTTAGGTTTTGGGTGGATTTTTCAATTTTTTGAGGGTGGTCATGAATTAAAGTCCTTTTCGCTCTAGGACGCATATTTAATGAGATATGGGCAAAAGAAGTTTTTCATATAAAAATTTCAATTTTTTTAGGTTTTGGGTGGATTTTTCAATTTTTTGAGGGTGGTCATGAATTAAAGTCCTTTTCGCTCTAGGACGATTAGTTTAGGAGATATGGGCAAAAGAAGTTTTTCATATAAAAATTTCATTGTTTTAGGTTTTGGGTGGATTTTTCAATTTTTTGGGGGTGGTCACGAATTAAAGTCCTTTTCGCTCTAGGACGCATATTTAAGGAGATATGGGCAAAAGAAGTTTATCATATAAAAATTTCAATTTTTTTAGGTTTTGGGTGGATTTTTTTAATTTTTTGAGGGTGGTCACGAATTAAAGTCCTTTTCGCTCTAGGGCGCATATTTAAGGAGATATGGGCAAAAGAAGTTTTTCATATAAAAATTTCAATTTTTTTAGGTTTTGGGTGGATTTTTCAATTTTTTGAGGGTGGTCATGAATTAAAGTCCTTTTCGCTCTAGGACGCTTAGTTTAGGAGATATGGGCAAAAGAAGTTTTTCATATAAAAATTTAAATTTTTTTTAGGTTTTGGGTGGATTTTTCAATTTTTTGAGGGTGGTCATGAATTAAAGTCCTTTTCGCTCTAGGACGCATATTTAATGAGATATGGGCAAAAGAAGTTTTTCATATAAAAATTTCAATTTTTTTAGGTTTTGGGTGGATTTGTCAATTTTTTGAGGGTGGTCACGAATTAAAGTCCTTTTCGCTCTAGGACGCATATTTAAGGAGATATGGGCAAAAGAAGTTTTTCATATAAAAATTTAAATTTTTTTAGGTTTTGGGTGGATTTTTCAATTTTTTGAGGGTGGTCATGAATTAAAGTCCTTTTCGCTCTAGGACGCTTAGTTTAGGAGATATGGGCAAAATAAGTTTTTCATATAAAAATTTCAATGTTTTAGGTTTTGGGTGGATTTTTCAATTTTTTGAGGGTGGTCACGAATTAAAGTCCTTTTCGCTCTAGGACGCATATTTAAGGAGATATGGGCAAAAGAAGTTTTTCATATAAAAATTTCAATTTTTTTAGGTTTTGGGTGGATTTTTCAATTTTTTGAGGGTGGTCACGAATTAAAGTCCTTTTCGCTCTAGGGCGCATATTTAAGGCGATATGGGCAAAAGAAGTTTTTCATATAAAAATTAAATTTTTTTTTAGGTTTTGGGTGGATTTTTCAATTTTTTGAGAGTGGTCACGAATTAAAGTCCTTTTCGCTCTAGGACGCTTAGTTTAGGAGATATGGGCAAAAGAAGTTTTTCATATAAAAATTTCAATTTTTTTAGGTTTTGGGTGGATTTTTCAATTTTTTGGGGGTGGTCACGAATTAAAGTCCTTTTCGCTCTAGGACGCTTAGTTTAGGAGATATGGGCAAAGGAAGTTTTTCATATAAAAATTTAAATTTTTTTAGGTTTTGGGTGGATTTTTCAATTTTTTGAGGGTGGTCACGAATTAAAGTCCTTTTCGCTCTAGGACGCTTAGTTTAGGAGATATGGGCAAAAGAAGTTTTTCATATAAAAATTTCAATTTTTTTAGGTTTTGGGTGGATTTTTAAATTTTTTGGGGGTGGTCACGAATTAAAGTCCTTTTCGCTCTAGGACGCTTAGTTTAGGAGATATGGGCAAAAGAAGTTTTTCATATAAAAATTTGCATTTTTTTTGGGTTTGGGTGGATTTTTCAATTTTTTGAGGGTGGTCACGAATTAAAGTCCTTTTCGCTCTAGGGCGCATATTTAAGGAGATATGGGCAAAAGAAGTTTTTCATATAAAAATTTGCATTTTTTTTTTGGGTTTGGGTGGATTTTTCAATTTTTTGAGGGTGGTCACGAATTACAGTCCTTTTCGCTCTAGGGCACATATTTAAGGAGATATGGGCAAAAGAAGTTTTTCATATAAAAATTTCAATTTTTTTAGGTTTTGGGTGGATTTTTCAATTTTTTGGGGGTGGTCACGAATTAAAGTCCTTTTCGCTCTAGGACGCATATTTAAGGAGATATGGGCAAAAGAAGTTTTTCATATAAAAATTTAAATTTTTTTAGGTTTTGGGTGGATTTTTCAATTTTTTGAGGGTGGTCATGAATTAAAGTCCTTTTCGCTCTAGGACGCTTAGTTTAGGAGATATGGGCAAAAGAAGTTTTTCATATAAAAATTTAATTTTTTTAGGTTTTGGGTGGATTTTTCAATTTTTTGAGGGTGGTCATGAATTAAAGTCCTTTTCGCTCTAGGACGCATATTTAAGGAGATATGGGCAAAAGAAGTTTTTCATATAAAAATTTCAATTTTAATTAATTATTTAAATAATAATTTAATTAATTATATTAAATAATAATTAATGTCCTTTTCGCTCTAGGACGCATATTTAAGGAGATATGGGCAAAAGAAGTTTTTCATATAAAAATTTAAATTTTTTTAGGTTTTGGGTGGATTTTTCAATTTTTTGAGGGTGGTCATGAATTAAAGTCCTTTTCGCTCTAGGACGCTTAGTTTAGGAGATATGGGCAAAAGAAGTTTTTCATATAAAAATTTCATTTTTTTAGGTTTTGGGTGGATTTTTCAATTTTTTGGGGGTGGTCACGAATTAAAGTCCTTTTCGCTCTAGGACGCATATTTAAGGAGATATGGGCAAAAGAAGTTTTTCATATAAAAATTTCAATTTTTTTAGGTTTTGGGTAGATTTTTTAATTTTTTGAGGGTGGTCACGAATTAAAGTCCTTTTCGCTCTAGGACGCATATTTAAGGAGATATGGGCCAAAGAAGTTTTTCATATAAAAATTTCAATTTTTTTAGGTTTTGGGTGGATTTTTCAATTTTTTGAGGGTGGTCACGAATTAAAGTCCTTTTCGCTCTAGGACGCTTAGTTTAGGAGATATGGGCAAAAGAAGTTTTTCAAATAAAAATTTCAATTTTTTTTAGGTTTTAGGTGGATTTTTCAATTTTTTGAGGGTGGTCACGAATTAAAGTCCTTTTCGCTCTAGGGCGCATATTTAAGGAGATATGGGCAAAAGAAGTTTTTCATATAAAAATTTCAATTTTTTTAGGTTTTGGGTGGATTTTTCAATTTTTTGGGGGTGGTCACGAATTAAAGTCCTTTTCGCTCTAGGACGCATATTTAAGGAGATATGGGCAAAAGAAGTTTTTCATATAAAAATTTAAATTTTTTTAGGTTTTGGGTGGATTTTTCAATTTTTTGAGGGTGGTCATGAATTAAAGTCCTTTTCGCTCTAAGACGCTTAGTTTAGGAGATATGGGCAAAAGAAGTTTTTCATAAAAAATTTAAATTTTTTTAGGTTTTGGGTGGATTTTTCAATTTTTTGAGGGTGGTCACGAATTAAAGTCCTTTTCGCTCTAGGACGCTTAGTTTAGGAGATATGGGCAAAAGAAGTTTTTCATATAAAAATTTAAATTTTTTTAGGTTTTGGGTGGATTTTTCAATTTTTTGAGGGTGGTCATGAATTAAAGTCCTTTTCGCTCTAGGACGCTTAGTTTAGGAGATATGGGCAAAAGAAGTTTTTCATATAAAAATTTCATTTTTTTAGGTTTTGGGTGGATTTTTCAATTTTTTGGGGGTGGTCACGAATTAAAGTCCTTTTCGCTCTAGGGCGCATATTTAAGGAGATATGGGCAAAAGAAGTTTTTCATATAAAAATTTTAATTTATTTTAGGTTTTGGGTGGATTTTTCAATTTTGTGAGGGTGGTCACGAATTAAAGTCCTTTTCGCTCTAGGACGCTTAGTTTAGGAGATATGGGCAAAAGAAGTTTTTCATATAAAAATTTCAATTTTTTTAGGTTTTGGGTGGATTTTTCAATTTTTTGAGGGTGGTCACGAATTAAAGTTCTTTTCGCTCTAGGACGCATATTTAAGGAGATATGGACAAAAGAAATTTTTCATATAAAAATTTAATTTTTTTTAGGTTTTGGGTGGATTTTTCAATTTTTTGAGGGTGGTCATGAATTAAAGTCCTTTTCGCTCTAGGACGCATATTTAAGGAGATATGGGCAAAAGAAATTTTTCATATAAAAATTTCAATTTTTTTAGGTTTTGGGTGGATTTTTCAATTTTTTGGGGGTGGTCACGAATTAAAGTCCTTTTCGCTCTAGGACGCTTAGTTTAGGAGATATATGCAAAAGAAGTTTTTCATATAAAAATTTCAATTTTTTTAGGTTTTGGGTGGATTTTTCAATTTTTTGAGGGTGGTCACGAATTAAAGTCCTTTTCGCTCTAGGACGCATATTTAAGGAGATATGGGCAAAAGAAGTTTTTCATATAAAAATTTCAATTTTTTTAGGTTTTGGGTGGATTTTTCAATTTTTTGTGGGTGGTCACGAATTAAAGTCCTTTTCGCTCTAGGACGCATATTTAAGGAGATATGGGCAAAAGAAGTTTTTCATATAAAAATTTAAATTTTTTTAGGTTTTGGGTGGATTTTTCAATTTTTTGGGGGTGGTCACGAATTAAAGTCCTTTTCGCTCTAGGACGCTTAGTTTAGGAGATATATGCAAAAGAAGTTTTTCATATAAAAATGTCAATTTTTTTTAGGTTTTGGGTGGATTTTTAAATTTTTTGGGGGTGGTCACGAATTAAAGTCCTTTTCGCTCTAGGACGCTTAGTTTAGGAGATATGGGCAAAAGAAGTTTTTCATATAAAAATTTCAATTTTTTTAGGTTTTGGGTGGATTTTTCAATTTTTTGAGGGTGGTCATGAATTAAAGTCCTTTTCGCTCTAGGAGGCTTAGTTTAGGAGATATGGGCAAAAGAAGTTTTTCATATAAAAATTTCATTTTTTATAGGTTTTGGGTGGATTTTTCAATTTTTTGAGGGTGGTCACGAATTAAAGTCCTTTTCGCTCTATGACGCATATTTAAGGAGATATGGACAAAAGAAGTTTTTCATATAAAAATTTCAATTTTTTTTAGGTTTTGGGTGGATTTTTCAATTTTTTGAGGGTGGTCACGAATTAAAGTCCTTTTCGCTCTAGGACGCTTAGTTTAGGAGATATGGGCAAAAGAAGTTTTTCATATAAAAATTTCAATTTTTTTAGGTTTTGGGTGGATTTTTCAATTTTTTGAGGGTGGTCACGAATTAAAGTTCTTTTCGCTCTAGGACGCATATTTAAGGAGATATGGGCAAAAGAAGTTTTTCATATAAAAATTTCAATTTTTTTAGGTTTTGGGTGGATTTTTCAATTTTTTGGGGGTGGTCACGAATTAAAGTCCTTTTCGCTCTTGGGCGCATATTTAAGGAGATATGGGCAAAAGAAGTTTTTCATATAAAAATTTAATTTTTTTTTAGGTTTTGGGTGGATTTTTCAATTTTTTGGGGGTGGTCACGAATTAAAGTCCTTTTCGCTCTAGGACGCATATTTAAGGAGATATGGGCAAAAGAAGTTTTTCATATAAAAATTTCAATTTTTTTAGGTTTTGGGTGGATTTTTCAATTTTTTGAGGGTGGTCACGAATTAAAGTCCTTTTCGCTCTAGGGCGCATATTTAAGGAGATATGGGCAAAAGAAGTGTTTCATATAAAAATTTCAATTTTTTTAGGTTTTGGGTGGATTTTTCATTTTTTTGAGGGTGGTCATGAATTAAAGTCCTTTTCGCTCTAGGACGCATATTTAAGGAGATATGGGCAAAAGAAGTTTTTCATATAAAAATTTCAATTTTTTTAGGTTTTGGGTGGATTTTTCAATTTTTTGGGGGTGGTCACGAATTAAAGTCCTTTTCGCTCTAGGACGCATATTTAAGGAGATATGGGCAAAAGAAGTTTTTCATATAAAAATTTCAATTTTTTTAGGTTTTGGGTAGATTTTTTAATTTTTTGAGGGTGGTCACGAATTAAAGTCCTTTTCGCTCTAGGGCGCATATTTAAGGAGATATGGGCAAAAGAAGTTTTTCATATAAAAATTTCAATTTTTTTAGGTTTTGGGTGGATTTTTAAATTTTTTGGGGGTGGTCACGAATTAAAGTCCTTTTCGCTCTAGGACGCTTAGTTTAGGAGATATGGGCAAAAGAAGTTTTACATATAAAAATGTCAATTTTTTTTAGGTTTTAGGTGGATTTTCAATTACGAATTAAAGTCCTTTTCGCTCTAGGACGCTTAGTTTAGGAGATATGGGCAAAAGAAGTTTTTCATATAAAAATTTCAATTTTTTTAGGTTTTGGGTGGATTTTTCAATTTTTTGGGGGTGGTCACGAATTAAAGTCCTTTTCGCTCTAGGACGCTTAGTTTAGGAGATATATGCAAAAGAAGTTTTTCATATAGAAATGTCAATTTTTTTTAGGTTTTGGGTGGATTTTTAAATTTTTTGGGGGTGGTCACGAATTAAAGTCCTTTTCGCTCTAGGACGCTTAGTTTAGGAGATATGGGCAAAAGAAGTTTTTCATATAAAAATTTCAATTTTTTTAGGTTTTGGGTGGATTTTTAAATTTTTTGGGGGTAGTCACGAATTAAAGTCCTTTTCGCTCTAGGACGCTTAGTTTAGGAGATATGGGCAAAAGAAGTTTTTCATATAAAAATTTCAATTTTTTTTAGGTTTTAGGTGGATTTTTCAATTTTTTGAGGGTGGTCACGAATTAAAGTCCTTTTCGCTCTAGGGCGCATATTTAAGGAGATATGGGCAAAAGAAGTTTTTCATATAAAAATTTGCATTTTTTTTGGGTTTGGGTGGATTTGTCAATTTTTTGAGGGTGGTCACGAATTAAAGTCCTTTTCGCTCTAGGACGCATATTTAAGGAGATATGGGCAAAAGAAGTTTTTCATATAAAAATTTAAATTTTTTTAGGTTTTGGGTGGATTTTTCAATTTTTTGAGGGTGGTCATGAATTAAAGTCCTTTTCGCTCTAGGACGCTTAGTTTAGGAGATATGGGCAAAAGAAGTTTTTCATATAAAAATTTAATTTTTTTTTAGGTTTTGGGTGGATTTTTCAATTTTTTGGGGGTGGTCATGAATTAAAGTCCTTTTCGCTCTAGGACGCTTAGTTTAGGAGATATGGGCAAAAGAAGTTTTTCATATAAAAATTTCAATTTTTTTAGGTTTTGGGTGGATTTTTCAATTTTTTGAGGGTGGTCATGAATTAAAGTCCTTTTCGCTCTAGGACGCTTAGTTTAGGAGATATGGGCAAAAGAAGTTTTTCATATAAAAATTTAATTTTTTTTAGGTTTTGGGTGGATTTTTCAATTTTTTGAGGGTGGTCACGAATTAAAGTCCTTTTCGCTCTAGGACGCTTAGTTTAGGAGATATGGGCAAAAGAAGTTTTTCATATAAAAATTTCAATTTTTTTAGGTTTTGGGTGGATTTTTCAATTTTTTGGGGGTGGTCACGAATTAAAGTCCTTTTCGCTCTAGGACGCTTAGTTTAGGAGATATGGGCAAAAGAAGTTTTTCATATAAAAATTTCAATTTTTTTAGGTTTTGGGTGGATTTTTCAATTTTTTGGGGGTGGTCACGAATTAAAGTCCTTTTCGCTCTAGGACGCTTAGTTTAGGAGATATGGGCAAAAGAAGTTTTTCATATAAAAATTTAAATTTTTTTAGGGTTTGGGTGGATTTTTCAATTTTTTGGGGGTGGTCACGAATTAAAGTCCTTTTCGCCCTAGGACGCTTAGTTTAGGAGATATGGGCAAAAGAAGTTTTTCATATAAAAATTTAAAATTTTTTTAGGTTTTGGGTGGATTTTTCAATTTTTTGGGGGTGGTCATGAGTTAAAGTCCTTTTCGCTCTAGGACGCTTAGTTTAGGAGATATGGGCAAAAGAAGTTTTTCATATAAAAATTTAAATTTTTTTAGGTTTTGGGTGGATTTTTCAATTTTTTGGGGGTGGTCACGAATTAAAGTCCTTTTCGCTCTAGGACGCATATTTAAGGAGATATGGGCAAAAGAAGTTTTTCATATAAAAATTTCATTTTTTTTAGGTTTTGGGTGGGTTTTTCAATTTTTTGAGGGTGGTCACGAATTAAAGTCCTTTTCGCTCTAGGACGCTTAGTTTAGGAGATATGGGCAAAAGAAGTTTTTCATATAAAAATTTCAATTTTTTTAGGTTTTGGGTGGATTTTTCAATTTTTTGGGGGTGGTCACGAATTAAAGTCCCTTTCGCTCTAGGACGCTTAGTTTAGGAGATATGGGCAAAAGAAGTTTTTCATATAAAAATTTCAATTTTTTTTAGGTTTTAGGTGGATTTTTCAATTTTTTGAGGGTGGTCACGAATTAAAGTCCTTTTCGCTCTAGGGCGCATATTTAAGGAGACATGGGCAAAAGAAGATTTTCATATAAAAATTTGCATTTTTTTTTGGGTTTGGGTGGATTTTTCAATTTTTTGAGGGTGGTCACGAATTAAAGTCATTTTCGCTCTAGGACGCTTAGTTTAGGAGATATGGGCAACAGAAGTTTTTCATATAAAAATTTCAATTTTTTTTAGGTTTTGGGTGGATTTTTTAATTTTTTGAGGGTGGTCACGAATTAAAGTCCTTTTCGCTCTAGGGCGCATATTTAAGGAGATATGGGCAAAAGAAGTTTTTCATATAAAAATTTCAATTTTTTTAGGTTTTGGGTGGATTTTTCAATTTTTTGGGGGTGGTCACGAATTAAAGTCCTTTTCGCTCTAGGACGCATATTTAAGGAGATATGGGCAAAAGAAGTTTTTCATATAAAAATTTCAATTTTTTTAGGTTTTGGGTGGATTTTTCAATTTTTTGGGGGTGGTCATGAATTAAAGTCCTTTTCGCTCTAGGACGCTTAGTTTAGGTGATATGGGCAACAGAAGTTTTTCATATAAAAATTTCAATTTTTTTTAGGTTTTGGGTGGATTTTTTAATTTTTTGAGGGTGGTCACGAATTAAAGTCCTTTTCGCTCTAGGGCGCATATTTAAGGAGATATGGGCAAAAGAAGTTTTTCATATAAAAATTTCAATTTTTTTAGGTTTTGGGTGGATTTTTCAATTTTTTGGGGGTGGTCACGAATTAAAGTCCTTTTCGCTCTAGGGCGCATATTTAAGGAGATATGGGCAAAAGAAGTTTTTCATATAAAAATTTCAATTTTTTTAGGTTTTGGGTGGATTTTTCAATTTTTTGAGGGTGGTCATGAATTAAAGTCCTTTTCGCTCTAGGACGCATATTTAATGAGATATGGGCAAAAGAAGTTTTTCATATAAAAATTTCAATTTTTTTAGGTTTTGGGTGGATTTGTCAATTTTTTGAGGGTGGTCACGAATTAAAGTCCTTTTCGCTCTAGGACGCATATTTAAGGAGATATGGGCAAAAGAAGTTTTTCATATAAAAATTTAAATTTTTTTAGGTTTTGGGTGGATTTTTCAATTTTTTGAGGGTGGTCATGAATTAAAGTCCTTTTCGCTCTAGGACGCTTAGTTTAGGAGATATGGGCAAAAGAAGTTTTTCATATAAAAATTTCAATTTTTTAGGTTTTGGGTGGATTTTTCAATTTTTTGAGGGTGGTCACGAATTAAAGTCCTTTTCGCTCTAGGACGCATATTTAAGGAGATATGGGCAAAAGAAGTTTTTCATATAAAAATTTCAATTTTTTTAGGTTTTGGGTGGATTTTTCAATTTTTTGAGGGTGGTCACGAATTAAAGTCCTTTTCGCTCTAGGGCGCATATTTAAGGAGATATGGGCAAAAGAAGTTTTTCATATAAAAATTTAATTTTTTTTAGGTTTTGGGTGGATTTTTCAATTTTTTGAGGGTGGTCACGAACTAAAGTCCTTTTCGCCCTAGGACGCTTAGTTTAGGAGATATGGGCAAAAGAAGTTTTTCATATAAAAATTTCAATTTTTTTAGGTTTTGGGTGGATTTTTCAATTTTTTGGGGGTGGTCACGAATTAAAGTCCTTTTCGCTCTAGGACGCATATTTAATGAGATATGGGCAAAAGAAGTTTTTCATATAAAAATTTCAATTTTTTTAGGTTTTGGGTGGATTTGTCAATTTTTTGAGGGTGGTCACGAATTAAAGTCCTTTTCGCTCTAGGACGCATATTTAAGGAGATATGGGCAAAAGAAGTTTTTCATATAAAAATTTAAATTTTTTTAGGTTTTGGGTGGATTTTTCAATTTTTTGAGGGTGGTCATGAATTAAAGTCCTTTTCGCTCTAGGACGCTTAGTTTAGGAGATATGGGCAAAAGAAGTTTTTCATATAAAAATTTCAATTTTTTAGGTTTTGGGTGGATTTTTCAATTTTTTGAGGGTGGTCACGAATTAAAGTCCTTTTCGCTCTAGGACGCATATTTAAGGAGATATGGGCAAAAGAAGTTTTTCATATAAAAATTTCAATTTTTTTAGGTTTTGGGTGGATTTTTCAATTTTTTGAGGGTGGTCACGAATTAAAGTCCTTTTCGCTCTAGGGCGCATATTTAAGGAGATATGGGCAAAAGAAGTTTTTCATATAAAAATTTAATTTTTTTTAGGTTTTGGGTGGATTTTTCAATTTTTTGAGGGTGGTCACGAACTAAAGTCCTTTTCGCCCTAGGACGCTTAGTTTAGGAGATATGGGCAAAAGAAGTTTTTCATATAAAAATTTCAATTTTTTTAGGTTTTGGGTGGATTTTTCAATTTTTTGGGGGTGGTCACGAATTAAAGTCCTTTTCGCTCTAGGACGCTTAGTTTAGGAGATATGGGCAAAAGAAGTTTTTCATATAAAAATTTCAATTTTTTTAGGTTTTGGGTGGATTTTTCAATTTTTTGGGGGTGGTCACGAATTAAAGTCCTTTTCACTCTAGGACGCTTAGTTTAGGAGATATGGGCAAAAGAAGTTTTTCATATAAAAATTTAAATTTTTTTAGGTTTTGGGTTGATTTTTCAATTTTTTGGGGGTGGTCACGAATTAAAGTCCTTTTCGCTCTAGGACGCTTAGTTTAGCAGATATATGCAAAATAAGTTTTTCATATAAAAATTTAAATTTTTTTTAGGTTTTGGGTGGATTTTTCAATTTTTTGGGGGTGGTCATGAATTAAAGTCCTTTTCGCTCTAGGACGCTTAGTTTAGGAGATATGGGCAAAAGAAGTTTTTCATATAAAAATTTAAATTTTTTGAGGTTTTGGGTGGATTTTTCAATTTTTTGGGGCTGGTCACGAATTAAAGTCCTTTTCGCTCTAGGACGCATATTTAAGGAGATATGGGCAAAAGAAGTTTTTCATATAAAAATTTAAATTTTTTTACGTTTTGGGTGGATTTTTCAATTTTTTGGGGGTGGTCACGAATTAAAGTCCTTTTCGCTCTAGGACGCATATTTAAGGAGATATGGGCAAAAGAAGTTTTTCATATAAAAATTTCATTTTTTTAGGTTTTGGGTGGGTTTTTCAATTTTTTGAAGGTGGTCACGAATTAAAGTCCTTTTCGCTCTAGGACGCTTAGTTTAGGAGATATGGGCAAAAGAAGTTTTTCATATAAAAATTTCAATTTTTTTAGGTTTTGGGTGGATTTTTCAATTTTTTGGGGGTGGTCATGAATTAAAGTCCTTTTCGCTCTAGGGCGCATATTTAAGGAGACATGGGCAAAAGAAGTTTTTCATATAAAAATTTGCATTTTTTTTTGGGTTTGGGTGGATTTTTCATTTTTTTGAGGGTGGTCACGAATTAAAGTCATTTTCGCTCTAGGACGCTTAGTTTAGGAGATATGGGCAACAGAAGTTTTCCATATAAAAATTTCAATTTTTTTTAGGTTTTGGGTGGATTTTTTAATTTTTTGGGGGTGGTCACGAATTAAAGTCCTTTTCGCTCTAGGGCGCATATTTAAGGAGATATGGGCAAAAGAAGTTTTTCATATAAAAATTTCAATTTTTTTAGGTTTTGGGTGGATTTTTCAATTTTTTGAGGGTGGTCATGAATTAAAGTCCTTTTCGCTCTAGGACGCTTAGTTTAGGAGATATGGGCAAAAGAAGTTTTTCATATAAAAATTTAAATTTTTTTAGGTTTTGGGTGGATTTTTCAATTTTTTGAGGGTGGTCATGAATTAAAGTCCTTTTCGCTCTAGGACGCATATTTAATGAGATATGGGCAAAAGAAGTTTTTCATATAAAAATTTCAATTTTTTTAGGTTTTGGGTGGATTTTTCAATTTTTTGAGGGTGGTCATGAATTAAAGTCCTTTTCGCTCTGGGACGATTAGTTTAGGAGATATGGGCAAAAGAAGTTTTTCATATAAAAATTTCATTTTTTTAGGTTTTGGGTGGATTTTTCAATTTTTTGGGGGTGGTCACGAATTAAAGTCCTTTTCGCTCTAGGACGCATATTTAAGGAGATATGGGCAAAAGAAGTTTATCATATAAAAATTTCAATTTTTTTAGGTTTTGGGTGGATTTTTTAATTTTTTGAGGGTGGTCACGAATTAAAGTCCTTTTCGCTCTAGGGCGCATATTTAAGGAGATATGGGCAAAAGAAGTTTTTCATATAAAAATTTAAATTTTTTTAGGTTTTGGGTGGATTTTTCAATTTTTTGAGGGTGGTCATGAATTAAAGTCCTTTTCGCTCTAGGACGCTTAGTTTAGGAGATATGGGCAAAAGAAGTTTTTCATATAAAAATTTAAATTTTTTTAGGTTTTGGGTGGATTTTTCAATTTTTTGAGGGTGGTCATGAATTAAAGTCCTTTTCGCTCTAGGACGCATATTTAATGAGATATGGGCAAAAGAAGTTTTTCATATAAAAATTTCAATTTTTTTAGGTTTTGGGTGGATTTGTCAACTTTTTTAGGGTGGTCACGAATTAAAGTCCTTTTCGCTCTAGGACGCATATTTAAGGAGATATGGGCAAAAGAAGTTTTTCATATAAAAATTTAAATTTTTTTAGGTTTTGGGTGGATTTTTCAATTTTTTGAGGGTGGTCATGAATTAAAGTCCTTTTCGCTCTAGGACGCTTAGTTTAGGAGATATGGGCAAAATAAGTTTTTCATATAAAAATTTCAATTTTTTAGGTTTTGGGTGGATTTTTCAATTTTTTGAGGGTGGTCACGAATTAAAGTCCTTTTCGCTCTAGGACGCATATTTAAGGAGATATGGGCAAAAGAAGTTTTTCATATAAAAATTTCAATTTTTTTAGGTTTTGGGTGGATTTTTCAATTTTTTGAGGGTGGTCACGAATTAAAGTCCTTTTCGCTCTAGGGCGCATATTTAAGGCGATATGGGCAAAAGAAGTTTTTCATATAAAAATTTAATTTTTTTTAGGTTTTGGGTGGATTTTTCAATTTTTTGAGAGTGGTCACGAATTAAAGTCCTTTTCGCTCTAGGACGCTTAGTTTAGGAGATATGGGCAAAAGAAGTTTTTCATATAAAAATTTCAATTTTTTTAGGTTTTGGGTGGATTTTTCAATTTTTTGGGGGTGGTCACGAATTAAAGTCCTTTTCGCTCTAGGACGCTTAGTTTAGGAGATATGGGCAAAAGAAGTTTTTCATATAAAAATTTCAATTTTTTTAGGTTTTGGGTGGATTTTTCAATTTTTTGGGGGTGGTCACGAATTAAAGTCCTTTTCGCTCTAGGACGCTTAGTTTAGGAGATATGGGCAAAGGAAGTTTTTCATATAAAAATTTAAATTTTTTTAGGTTTTGGGTGGATTTTTCAATTTTTTGAGGGTGGTCACGAATTAAAGTCCTTTTCGCTCTAGGACGCTTAGTTTAGGAGATATGGGCAAAAGAAGTTTTTCATATAAAAATTTCAATTTTTTTAGGTTTTGGGTGGATTTTTAAATTTTTTGGGGGTGGTCACGAATTAAAGTCCTTTTCGCTCTAGGACGCTTAGTTTAGGAGATATGGGCAAAAGAAGTTTTTCATATAAAAATTTCAATTTTTTTTAGGTTTTAGGTGGATTTTTCAATTTTTTGAGGGTGGTCACGAATTAAAGTCCTTTTCGCTCTAGGGCGCATATTTAAGGAGATATGGGCAAAAGAAGTTTTTCATATAAAAATTTGCATTTTTTTTTGGGTTTGGGTGGATTTTTCAATTTTTTGAGGGTGGTCACGAATTAAAGTCCTTTTCGCTCTAGGGCACATATTTAAGGAGATATGGGCAAAAGAAGTTTTTCATATAAAAATTTCAATTTTTTTAGGTTTTGGGTGGATTTTTCAATTTTTTGGGGGTGGTCACGAATTAAAGTCCTTTTCGCTCTAGGACGCATATTTAAGGAGATATGGACAAAAGAAGTTTTTCATATAAAAATTTAAATATTTTTAGGTTTTGGGTGGATTTTTCAATTTTTTGAGGGTGGTCATGAATTAAAGTCCTTTTCGCTCTAGGACGCTTAGTTTAGGAGATATGGGCAAAAGAAGTTTTTCATATAAAAATTTAATTTTTTTAGGTTTTGGGTGGATTTTTCAATTTTTTGAGGGTGGTCATGAATTAAAGTCCTTTTCGCTCTAGGACGCATATTTAAGGAGATATGGGCAAAAGAAGTTTTTCATATAAAAATTTCAATTTTAATTAATTATATTAAATAATAATTTAATTAATTATATTAAATAATAATTAAAGTCCTTTTCGCTCTAGGACGCATATTTAAGGAGATATGGGCAAAAGAAGTTTTTCATATAAAAATTTAAATTTTTTTAGGTTTTGGGTGGATTTTTCAATTTTTTGAGGGTGGTCATGAATTAAAGTCCTTTTCGCTCTAGGACGCTTAGTTTAGGAGATATGGGCAAAAGAAGTTTTTCATATAAAAATTTCATTTTTTTAGGTTTTGGGTGGATTTTTCAATTTTTTGGGGGTGGTCACGAATTAAAGTCCTTTTCGCTCTAGGACGCATATTTAAGGAGATATGGGCAAAAGAAGTTTTTCATATAAAAATTTCAATTTTTTTAGGTTTTGGGTAGATTTTTTAATTTTTTGAGGGTGGTCACGAATTAAAGTCCTTTTCGCTCTAGGGTTCATATTTAAGGAGATATGGGCAAAAGAAGGTTTTCATATAAAAATATCAATTTTTTTAGGTTTTGGGTGGATTTTTAAATTTTTTGGGGGTGGTCACGAATTAAAGTCCTTTTCGCTCTAGGACGCTTAGTTTAGGAGATATGGGCAAAAGAAGTTTTTCATATAAAAATTTCAATTTTTTTTAGGTTTTAGGTGGATTTTTCAATTTTTTGAGGGTGGTCACGAATTAAAGTCCTTTTCGCTCTAGGGCGCATATTTAAGGAGATATGGGCAAAAGAAGTTTTTCATATAAAAATTTCAATTTTTTTAGGTTTTGGGTGGATTTTTCAATTTTTTGGGGGTGGTCACGAATTAAAGTCCTTTTCGCTCTAGGACGCATATTTAAGGAGATATGGGCAAAAGAAGTTTTTCATATAAAAATTTAAATTTTTTTAGGTTTTGGGTGGATTTTTCAATTTTTTGAGGGTGGTCATGAATTAAAGTCCTTTTCGCTCTAGGACGCTTAGTTTAGGAGATATGGGCAAAAGAAGTTTTTCATATAAAAATTTAAATTTTTTTAGGTTTTGGGTGGATTTTTCAATTTTTTGAGGGTGGTCATGAATTAAAGTCCTTTTCGCTCTAGGACGCTTAGTTTAGGAGATATGGGCAAAAGAAGTTTTTCATATAAAAATTTCATTTTTTTAGGTTTTGGGTGGATTTTTCAATTTTTTGGGGGTGGTCACGAATTAAAGTCCTTTTCGCTCTAGGGCGCATATTTAAGGAGATATGGGCAAAAGAAGTTTTTCATATAAAAATTTAAATTTTTTTAGGTTTTGGGTGGATTTTTCATTTTTTTGAGGGTGGTCATGAATTAAAGTCCTTTTCGCTCTAGGACGCATATTTAAGGAGATATGGGCAAAAGAAGTTTTTCATATAAAAATTTCAATTTTTTTAGGTTTTGGGTGGATTTTTCAATTTTTTGGGGGTGGTCACGAATTAAAGTCCTTTTCGCTCTAGGAGTCCTTTTCTAGTTTAGGAGATATATGCAAAAGAAGTTTTTCATATAAAAATTTCAATTTTTTTAGGTTTTGGGTGGATTTTTCAATTTTTGGAGGGTGGTCACGAATTAAAGTCCTTTTCGCTCTAGGACGCATATTTAAGGAGATATGGGCAAAAGAAGTTTTTCATATAAAAATTTCAATTTTTTTAGGTTTTGGGTGGATTTTTCAATTTTTTGAGGGTGGTCACGAATTAAAGTCCTTTTCGCTCTAGGACGCATATTTAAGGAGATATGGGCAAAAGAAGTTTTTCATATAAAAATTTAAATTTTTTTAGGTTTTGGGTGGATTTTTCAATTTTTTGGGGGTGGTCACGAATTAAAGTCCTTTTCGCTCTAGGACGCTTAGTTTAGGAGATATATGCAAAAGAAGTTTTTCATATAAAAATGTCAATTTTTTTTAGGTTTTGGGTGGATTTTTAAATTTTTTGGGGGTGGTCACGAATTAAAGTCCTTTTCGCTCTAGGACGCTTAGTTTAGGAGATATGGGCAAAAGAAGTTTTTCATATAAAAATTTCAATTTTTTTAGGTTTTGGGTGGATTTTTCAATTTTTTGAGGGTGGTCATGAATTAAAGTCCTTTTCGCTCTAGGAGGCTTAGTTTAGGAGATATGGGCAAAAGAAGTTTTTCATATAAAAATTTCATTTTTTATAGGTTTTGGGTGGATTTTTCAATTTTTTGAGGGTGGTCACGAATTAAAGTCCTTTTCGCTCTATGACGCATATTTAAGGAGATATGGACAAAAGAAGTTTTTCATATAAAAATTTCAATTTTTTTTAGGTTTTGGGTGGATTTTTCAATTTTTTGAGGGTGGTCACGAATTAAAGTCCTTTTCGCTCTAGGACGCTTAGTTTAGGAGATATGGGCAAAAGAAGTTTTTCATATAAAAATTTCAATTTTTTTAGGTTTTGGGTGGATTTTTCAATTTTTTGAGGGTGGTCACGAATTAAAGTTCTTTTCGCTCTAGGACGCATATTTAAGGAGATATGGGCAAAAGAAGTTTTTCATATAAAAATTTCAATTTTTTTAGGTTTTGGGTGGATTTTTCAATTTTTTGGGGGTGGTCACGAATTAAAGTCCTTTTCGCTCTTGGGCGCATATTTAAGGAGATATGGGCAAAAGAAGTTTTTCATATAAAAATTTAATTTTTTTTAGGTTTTGGGTGGATTTTTCAATTTTTTGGGGGTGGTCACGAATTAAAGTCCTTTTCGCTCTAGGACGCATATTTAAGGAGATATGGGCAAAAGAAGTTTTTCATATAAAAATTTCAATTTTTTTAGGTTTTGGGTGGATTTTTCAATTTTTTGAGGGTGGTCACGAATTAAAGTCCTTTTCGCTCTAGGGCGCATATTTAAGGAGATATGGGCAAAAGAAGTTTTTCATATAAAAATTTAATTTTTTTTAGGTTTTGGGTGGATTTTTCAATTTTTTGGGGGTGGTCACGAATTAAAGTCCTTTTCGCTCTAGGACGCATATTTAAGGAGATATGGGCAAAAGAAGTGTTTCATATAAAAATTTCAATTTTTTTAGGTTTTGGGTGGATTTTTCATTTTTTTGAGGGTGGTCATGAATTAAAGTCCTTTTCGCTCTAGGACGCATATTTAAGGAGATATGGGCAAAAGAAGTTTTTCATATAAAAATTTCAATTTTTTTAGGTTTTGGGTGGATTTTTCAATTTTTTGGGGGTGGTCACGAATTAAAGTCCTTTTCGCTCTAGGACGCTTAGTTTAGGAGATATGGGCAAAAGAAGTTTTTCATATAAAAATTTCAATTTTTTTAGGTTTTGGGTGGATTTTTCAATTTTTTGGGGGTGGTCACGAATTAAAGTCCTTTTCGCTCTAGGACGCTTAGTTTAGGAGATATATGCAAAAGAAGTTTTTCATATAGAAATGTCAATTTTTTTTAGGTTTTGGGTGGATTTTTAAATTTTTTGGGGGTGGTCACGAATTAAAGTCCTTTTCGCTCTAGGACGCTTAGTTTAGGAGATATGGGCAAAAGAAGTTTTTCATATAAAAATTTAAATTTTTTTAGGTTTTGGGTGGATTTTTAAATTTTTTGGGGGTGGTCACGAATTAAAGTCCTTTTCGCTCTAGGACGCTTAGTTTAGGAGATATGGGCAAAAGAAGTTTTTCATATAAAAATTTCAATTTTTTTTAGGTTTTAGGTGGATTTTTCAATTTTTTGAGGGTGGTCACGAATTAAAGTCCTTTTCGCTCTAGGGCGCATATTTAAGGAGATATGGGCAAAAGAAGTTTTTCATATAAAAATTTGCATTTTTTTTGGGTTTGGGTGGATTTTTCAATTTTTTGAGGGTGGTCACGAATTAAAGTCCTTTTCGCTCTAGGGCGCATATTTAAGGAGATATGGGCAAAAGAAGTTTTTCATACAAAAATTTCAATTTTTTTAGGTTTTGGGTGGATTTTTCAATTTTTTGGGGGTGGTCACGAATTAAAGTCCTTTTCGCTCTAGGACGCATATTTAAGGAGATATGGGCAAAAGAAGTTTTTCATATAAAAATTTAAATTTTTTTAGGTTTTGGGTGGATTTTTCAATTTTTTGAGGGTGGTCATGAATTAAAGTCCTTTTCAATTTTTTTTAGGTTTTGGGTGGATTTTTCAATTTTTTGGGGGTGGTCACGAATTAAAGTCCTTTTCGCTCTAGGACGCTTAGTTTAGGAGATATGGGCAAAAGAAGTTTTTCATATAAAAATTTCAATTTTTTTTAGGTTTTGGGTGGATTTTTCAATATTTCGGGGGTGGTCACGAATTAAAGTTCTTTTCGCTCTAGGACGCTTAGTTTAGGAGCTATGGGCAAAAGAAGTTTTTCATATAAAAATTTCAATTTTTTTAGGTTTTGGGTGGATTTTTCAATTTTTTGGGGGTGGTCACGAATTAAAGTCCTTTTCGCTCTAGGACGCTTAGTTTAGGAGATATGGGCAAAAGAAGTTTTTCATATAAAAATTTCAATTTTTTTAGGTTTTGGGTGGATTTTTCAATTTTTTGGGGGTGGTCACGAATTAAAGTCCTTTTCGCTCTAGGACGCTTAGTTTAGGAGATATGGGCAAAAGAAGTTTTTCATATAAAAATTTCAATTTTTTTAGGTTTTGGGTGGATTTTTCAATTTTTTGAGGGTGGTCACGAATTAAAGTCCTTTTCGCTCTAGGACGCTTAGTTTAGGAGATATGGGCAAAAGAAGTTTTTCATATAAAAATTTCAATTTTTTAGGTTTTGGGTGGATTTTTAAAGTTTTTGGGGGTGGTCACGAATTAAAGTCCTTTTCGCTCTAGGACGCTTAGTTTAGGAGATATGGGCAAAAGAAGTTTTTCATATAAAAATTTCAATTTTTTTAGGTTTTAGGTGGATTTTTCAATTTTTTGAGGGTGGTCACGAATTAAAGTTCTTTTCGCTCTAGGGCGCATATTTAAGGAGATATGGGCAAAAGAAGTTTTTCATATAAAAATTTGCATTTTTTTTGGGTTTGGGTGGATTTTTCAATTTTTTGAGGGTGGTCACGAATTAAAGTCCTTTTCGCTCTAGGGCGCATATTTAAGGAGATATGGGCAAAAGAAGTTTTTCATATAAAAATTTCAATTTTTTTAGGTTTTGGGTGGATTTTCCAATTTTTTGGGGGTGGTCACGAATTAAAGTCCTTTTCGCTCTAGGACGCATATTTAAGGAGATATGGGCAAAAGAAGTTTTTCATATAAAAATTTAAATTTTTTTAGGTTTTGGGTGGATTTTTCAATTTTTTGAGGGTGGTCATGAATTAAAGTCCTTTTCGCTCTAGGACGCTTAGTTTAGGAGATATGGGCAAAAGAAGTTTTTCATATAAAAATTTCAATTTTTTTAGGTTTTGGGTGGATTTTTCAATTTTTTGAGGGTGGTCTCGAATTAAAGTTCTTTTCGCTCTAGGACGCATATTTAAGGAGATATGGACAAAAGAAATTTTTCATATAAAAATTTAAATTTTTTTAGGTTTTGGGCGGATTTTTCAATTTTTTGAGGGTGGTCATGAATTAAAGTCCTTTTCGCTCTAGAACGCATATTTAAGGAGATATGGGCAAAAGAAGTTTTTCATATAAAAATTTCAATTTTTTTAGGTTTGGGTGGATTTTTCAATTTTTTGGGGGTGGTCACGAATTAAAGTCCTTTTCGCTCTAGGGCGCATATTTAAGGAGATATGGGCAAAAGAAGTTTTTCATATAAAAATTTAATTTTTTTTAGGTTTTGGGTGGATTTTTCAATTTTTTGGGGGTGGTCACGAATTAAAGTCCTTTTCGCTCTAGGACGCATATTTAAGGAGATATGGGCAAAAGAAGTTTTTCATATAAAAATTTCAATTTTTTTAGGTTTTGGGTGGATTTTTCAATTTTTTGAGGGTGGTCACGAATTAAAGTCCTTTTCGCTCTAGGGCGCATATTTAAGGAGATATGGGCAAAAGAAGTTTTTCATATAAAAATTTCAATTTTTTTAGGTTTTGGGTGGATTTTTCAATTTTTTGGGGGTGGTCACGAATTAAAGTCCTTTTCGCTCTAGGACGCATATTTAAGGAGATATGGCAAAAGAAGTTTTTCATATAAAAATTTCAATTTTTTTTTAGGTTTTGGGTGGATTTTTCAATTTTTTGGGGGTGGTCACGAATTAAAGTCCTTTTCGCTCTAGGACGCTTAGTTTAGGAGATATGGGCAAAAGAAGTTTTTCATATAAAAATTTCAATTTTTTTTAGGTTTTGGATGGATTTTTCAATATTTCGGGGGTGGTCACGAATTAAAGTTCTTTTCGCTCTAGGACGCTTAGTTTAGGAGCTATGGGCAAAAGAAGTTTTTCATATAAAAATTTCAATATTTTTAGGTTTTGGGTGGATTTTTCAATTTTTTGGGGGTGGTCACGAATTAAAGTCCTTTTCGCTCTAGGACGCTTAGTTTAGGAGATATGGGCAAAAGAAGTTTTTCATATAAAAATTTCAATTTTTTTAGGTTTTGGGTGGATTTTTCAATTTTTTGGGGGTGGTCACGAATTAAAGTCCTTTTCGCTCTAGGACGCTTAGTTTAGGAGATATGGGCAAAAGAAGTTTTTCATATAAAAATTTCAATTTTTTTAGGTTTTGGGTGGATTTTTCAATTTTTTGAGGGTGGTCACGAATTAAAGTCCTTTTCGCTCTAGGACGCTTAGTTTAGGAGATATGGGCAAAAGAAGTTTTTCATATAAAAATTTCAATTTTTTTAGGTTTTGGGTGGATTTTTAAAGTTTTTGGGGGTGGTCATGAATTAAAGTCCTTTTCGCTCTAGGACGCTTAGTTTAGGAGATATGGGCAAAAGAAGTTTTTCATATAAAAATTTCAATTTTTTTTAGGTTTTAGGTGGATTTTTCAATTTTTTGAGGGTGGTCACGAATTAAAGTCCTTTTCGCTCTAGGGCGCATATTTAAGGAGATATGGGCAAAAGAAGTTTTTCATATAAAAATTTGCATTTTTTTGGGGTTTGGGTGGATTTTTCAATTTTTTGAGGGTGGTCACGAATTAAAGTCCTTTTCGCTCTTGGGCGCATATTTAAGGAGATATGGGCAAAAGAAGTTTTTCATATAAAAATTTCAATTTTTTTAGGTTTTGGGTGGATTTTCCAATTTTTAAGGGGTCACGAATTAAAGTCCTTTTCGCTCTAGGACGCATATTTAAGGAGATATGGGCAAAAGAAGTTTTTCATATAAAAATTTAAATTTTTTTAGGTTTTGGGTGGATTTTTAAATTTTTTGAGGGTGGTCATGAATTAAAGTCCTTTTCGCTCTAGGACGCTTAGTTTAGGAGATATGGGCAAAAGAAGTTTTTCATATAAAAATGTCAATTTTTTTTAGGTTTTGGGTGGATTTTTAAATTTTTTGGGGGTGGTCACGAATTAAAGTCCTTTTCGCTCTAGGACGCTTAGTTTAGGAGATATGGGCAAAAGAAGTTTTTCATATAAAAATTTCAATTTTTTTAGGTTTTGGGTGGATTTTTCAATTTTTTGGGGGTGGTCACGAATTAAAGTCCTTTTCGCTCTAGGACGCATATTTAAGGAGATATGGGCAAAAGAAGTTTTTCATATAAAAATTTCAATTTTTTTAGGTTTTGGGTGGATTTTTTAATTTTTTGAGGGTGGTCATGAATTAAAGTCCTTTTCGCTCTAGGACGCATATTTAAGGAGATATGGGCAAAAGAAGTTTTTCATATAAAAATTTCAATTTTTTTAGGTTTTGGGTGGATTTTTTAATTTTTTGAGGGTGGTCACGAATTAAAGTCCTTTTCGCTCTAGGGCGCATATTTAAGGAGATATGGGCAAAAGAAGTTTTTCATATAAAAATTTCAATTTTTTTAGGTTTTGGGTGGATTTTTCAATTTTTTGAGGGTGGTCATGAATTAAAGTCCTTTTCGCTCTAGGACGCATATTTAAGGAGATATGGGCAAAAGAAGTTTTTCATATAAAAATTTCAATTTTTTTAGGTTTTGGGTGGATTTTTCAATTTTTTGAGGGTGGTCATGAATTAAAGTCCTTTTCGCTCTAGGACGCATATTTAAGGAGATATGGGCAAAAGAAGTTTTTCATATAAAAATTTCAATTTTTTTAGGTTTTGGGTGGATTTTTCAATTTTTTGGGGGTGGTCACGAATTAAAGTCCTTTTCGCTCTAGGACGCATATTTAAGGAGATATGGGCAAAAGAAGTTTTTCATATAAAAATTTCAATTTTTTTAGGTTTTGGGTGGATTTTTCAATTTTTTGGGGGTGGTCACGAATTAAAGTCCTTTTCGCTCTAGGACGCTTAGTTTAGGAGATATATGCAAAAGAAGTTTTTCATATAAAAATGTCAATTTTTTTTAGGTTTTGGGTGGATTTTTAAATTTTTTGGGGGTGGTCACGAATTAAAGTCCTTTTCGCTCTGGGAGGCTTAGTTTAGGAGATATGGGCAAAAGAAGTTTTTCATATAAAAATTTCATTTTTTTTAGGTTTTGGGTGGATTTTTCAATTTTTTGAGGGTGGTCACGAATTAAAGTCCTTTTCGCTCTAGGACGCATATTTAAGGAGATATGGACAAAAGAAGTTTTTCATATAAAAATTTCAATTTTTTTAGGTTTTGGGTGGATTTTTCAATTTTTTGAGGGTGGTCACGAATTAAAGTCCTTTTCGCTCTAGGACGCTTAGTTTAGGAGATATGGGCAAAAGAAGTTTTTCATATAAAAATTTCAATTTTTTTAGGTTTTGGGTGGATTTTTCAATTTTTTGAGGGTGGTAACGAATTAAAGTCCTTTTCGCTCTAGGACGCTTAGTTTAGGAGATATGGGCAAAAGAAGTTTTTCATATAAAAATTTCAATTTTTTTAGGTTTTGGGTGGATTTTTCAATTTTTTGAGGGTGGTCACGAATTAAAGTCCTTTTCGCTCTAGGACGCTTAGTTTAGGAGATATGGGCAAAAGAAGTTTTTCATATAAAAATTTCAATTTTTTTAGGTTTTGGGTGGATTTTTAAAGTTTTTGGGGGTGGTCACGAATTAAAGTCCTTTTCGCTCTAGGACGCTTAGTTTAGGAGATATGGGCAAAAGAAGTTTTTCATATAAAAATTTCAATTTTTTTTAGGTTTTAGGTGGATTTTTCAATTTTTTGAGGGTGGTCACGAATTAAAGTCCTTTTCGCTCTAGGGCGCATATTTAAGGAGATATGGGCAAAAGAAGTTTTTCATATAAAAATTTGCATTTTTTTGGGGTTTGGGTGGATTTTTCAATTTTTTGAGGGTGGTCACGAATTAAAGTCCTTTTCGCTCTAGGGCGCATATTTAAGGAGATATGGGCAAAAGAAGTTTTTCATATAAAAATTTAAATTTTTTTAGGTTTTGGGTGGATTTTCCAATTTTTTGGGGGTGGTCACGAATTAAAGTCCTTTTCGCTCTAGGACGCATATTTAAGGAGATATGGGCAAAAGAAGTTTTTCATATAAAAATTTAAATTTTTTTAGGTTTTGGGTGGATTTTTCAATTTTTTGAGGGTGGTCATGAATTAAAGTCCTTTTCGCTCTAGGACGCTTAGTTTAGGAGATATGGGCAAAAGAAGTTTTTCATATAAAAATTTAAATTTTTTTAGGTTTTGGGTGGATTTTTCAATTTTTTGAGGGTGGTCACGAATTAAAGTCCTTTTCGCTCTAGGGCGCATATTTAAGGAGATATGGGCAAAAGAAGTTTTTCATATAAAAATTTCATTTTTTTAGGTTTTGGGTGGATTTTTCAATTTTTTGGGGGTGGTCACGAATTAAAGTCCTTTTCGCTCTAGGACGCATATTTAAGGAGATATGGGCAAAAGAAGTTTTTCATATAAAAATTTCAATTTTTTTAGGTTTTGGGTGGATTTTTTAATTTTTTGAGGGTGGTCACGAATTAAAGTCCTTTTCGCTCTAGGGCGCATATTTAAGGAGATATGGGCAAAAGAAGTTTTTCATATAAAAATTTCAATTTTTTTAGGTTTTGGGTGGATTTTTCAATTTTTTGAGGGTGGTCATGAATTAAAGTCCTTTTCGCTCTAGGACGCATATTTAAGGAGATATGGGCAAAAGAAGTTTTTCATATAAAAATTTCAATTTTTTTAGGTTTTGGGTGGATTTTTCAATTTTTTGGGGGTGGTCACGAATTAAAGTCCTTTTCGCTCTAGGACGCATATTTAAGGAGATATGGGCAAAAGAAGTTTTTCATACAAAAATTTCAATTTTTTTAGGTTTTGGGTGGATTTTTCAATTTTTTGGGGGTGGTCACGAATTAAAGTCCTTTTCGCTCTAGGACGCTTAGTTTAGGAGATATATGCAAAAGAAGTTTTTCATATAAAAATGTCAATTTTTTTTAGGTTTTGGGTGGATTTTTAAATTTTTTGGGGGTGGTCACGAATTAAAGTCCTTTTCGCTCTAGGACGCTTAGTTTAGGAGATATGGGCAAAAGAAGTTTTTCATATAAAAATTTCAATTTTTTTAAGTTTTGGGTGGATTTTTCAATTTTTTGAGGGTGGTCATGAATTAAAGTCCTTTTCGCTCTAGGAGGCTTAGTTTAGGAGATATGGGCAAAAGAAGTTTTTCATATAAAAATTTCATTTTTTTTTAGGTTTTGGGTGGATTTTTCAATTTTTTGAGGGTGGTCACGAATTAAAGTCCTTTTCGCTCTAGGACGCATATTTAAGGAGATATGGACAAAAGAAGTTTTTCATATAAAAATTTCAATTTTTTTAGGTTTTGGGTGGATTTTTCAATTTTTTGAGGGTGGTCACGAATTAAAGTCCTTTTCGCTCTAGGACGCTTAGTTTAGGAGATATGGGCAAAAGAAGTTTTTCATATAAAAATTTCAATTTTTTTAGGTTTTGGGTGGATTTTTCAATTTTTTGAGGGTGGTCACGAATTAAAGTTCTTTTCGCTCTAGGACGCATTATTAAGGAGATATGGACAAAAGAAATTTTTCATATAAAAATTTAAATTTTTTTAGGTTTTGGGTGGATTTTTCAATTTTTTGAGGGTGGTCATGAATTAAAGTCCTTTTCGCTCTAGAACGCATATTTAAGGAGATATGGGCAAAAGAAGTTTTTCATATAAAAATTTAAATTTTTTTAGGTTTTGGGTGGATTTTTCAATTTTTTGGGGGTGGTCACGAATTAAAGTCCTTTTCGCTCTAGGGCGCATATTTAAGGAGATATGGGCAAAAGAAGTTTTTCATATAAAAATTTAATTTTTTTTAGGTTTTGGGTGGATTTTTCAATTTTTTGGGGGTGGTCACGAATTAAAGTCCTTTTCGCTCTAGGACGCATATTTAAGGAGATATGGGCAAAAGAAGTTTTTCATATAAAAATTTCAATTTTTTTTGGTTTGGGGTGGATTTTTCAATTTTTTGAGGGTGGTCACGAATTAAAGTCCTTTTCGCTCTAGGGCGCATATTTAAGGAGATATGGGCAAAAGAAGTTTTTCATATAAAAATTTCAATTTTTTTAGGTTTTGGGTGGATTTTTCAATTTTTTGGGGGTAGTCACGAATTAAAGTCCTTTTCGCTCTAGGACGCATATTTAAGGAGATATGGGCAAAAGAAGTTTTTCATATAAAAATTTCAATTTTTTTTAGGTTTTGGGTGGATTTTTCAATTTTTTGGGGGTGGTCACGAATTAAAGTCCTTTTCGCTCTAGGACGCTTAGTTTAGGAGATATGGGCAAAAGAAGTTTTTCATATAAAAATTTCAATTTTTTTAGGTTTTGGATGGATTTTTCAATATTTCGGGGGTGGTCACGAATTAAAGTTCTTTTCGCTCTAGGACGCTTAGTTTAGGAGCTATGGGCAAAAGAAGTTTTTCATATAAAAATTTCAATTTTTTTAGGTTTTGGGTGGATTTTTCAATTTTTTGGGGGTGGTCACGAATTAAAGTCCTTTTCGCTCTAGGACGCATATTTAAGGAGATATGGGCAAAAGAAGTTTTTCATATAAAAATTTCAATTTTTTTTAGGTTTTGGGTGGATTTTTCAATTTTTTGGGGGTGGTCACGAATTAAAGTCCTTTTCGCTCTAGGACGCTTAGTTTAGGAGATATATGCAAAAGAAGTTTTTCATATAAAAATTTCAATTTTTTTAGGTTTTGGGTGGATTTTTCAATTTTTTGAGGGTGGTCATGAATTAAAGTCCTTTTCGCTCTAGGACGCATATTTAAGGAGATATGGGCAAAAGAAGTTTTTCAAATAAAAATTTCAATTTTTTTAGGTTTTGGGTGGATTTTTCAATTTTTTGAGTGTGGTCATGAATTAAAGTCCTTTTCGCTCTAGGACGCTTAGTTTAGGAGATATGGGCAAAAGAAGTTTTTCATATAAAAATTTCAATTTTTTTAGGTTTTGGGTGGATTTTACAATTTTTTGAGGGTGGTCACGAATTAAAGTTCTTTTCGCTCTGGGACGCATATTTAAGGAGATATGGACAAAAGAAATTTTTCATATAAAAATTTAATTTTTTTTAGGTTTTGGGTGGATTTTTCAATTTTTTGAGGGTGGTCATGAATTAAAGTCCTTTTCGCTCTAGGACGCATATTTAAGGAGATATGGGCAAAAGAAGTTTTTCATATAAAAATTGCAATTTTTTTAGGTTTTGGGTGGATTTTTCAATTTTTTGGGGGTGGTCACGAATTAAAGTCCTTTTCGCTCTAGGACGCCTTTTTAAGGAGATATGGGCAAAAGAAGTTTTTCATATAAAAATTTCAATTTTTTTTAGGTTTTGGGTGGATTATTCAATTTTTTGAGGGTGGTCATGAATTAAAGTCCTTTTCGCTCTAGGACGCATATTTAAGGAGATATGGGCAAAAGAAGTTTTTCATATAAAAATTTTAATTTATTTTAGGTTTTGGGTGGATTTTTCAATTTTTTGAGGGTGGTCACGAATTAAAGTCCTTTTCGCTCTATGACGCATACTTAAGGAGATATGGACAAAAGAAGTTTTTCATATAAAAATTTCAATTTTTTTAGGTTTTGGGTGGATTTTTCAATTTTTTGGGGGTGGTCACGAATTAAAGTCCTTTTCGCTCTAGGACGCATATTTAAGGAGATATGGGCAAAAGAAGTTTTTCAAATAAAAATTTAAATTTTTTTAGGTTTTGGGTGGATTTTTCAATTTTTTGAGGGTGGTCATGAATTAAAGTCCTTTTCGCTCTAGGACGCTTAGTTTAGGAGATATGGGCAAAAGAAGTTTTTCATATAAAAATTTCAATTTTTTTAGGTTTTGGGTGGATTTTTCAATTTTTTGAGGGTGGTCACGAATTAAAGTTCTTTTCGCTCTAGGATGCATATGTAAGGAGATATGGACAAAAGAAATTTTTCATATAAAAATTTAATTTTTTTTAGGTTTTGGGTGGATTTTTCAATTTTTTGAGGGTGGTCATGAATTAAAGTCCTTTTCGCTCTAGGACGCATATTTAAGGAGATATGGGCAAAAGAAATTTTTCATATAAAAATTTCAATTAATTATTATTTAAGGAGATATGGGCAAAAGAAGTTTTTCATATAAAAATTTCAATTTTTTTAGGTTTTGGGTGGATTTTTCAATTTTTTGGGGGTGGTCACGAATTAAAGTCCTTTTCGCTCTAGGACGCATATTTAAGGAGATATGGACAAAAGAAGTTTTTCATATAAAAATTTCAATTTTTTTAGGTTTTGGGTGGATTTTTCAATTTTTTGGGGGTGGTCACGAATTAAAGTCCTTTTCGCTCTAGGACGCATATTTAAGGAGATATGGGCAAAAGAAGTTTTTCATATAAAAATTTCAATTTTTTTAGGTTTTGGGTGGATTTTTCAATTTTTTGAGGGTGGTCATGAATTAAAGTCCTTTTCGCTCTAGGACGCTTAGTTTAGGAGATATGGGCAAAAGAAGTTTTTCATATAAAAATTTCAATTTTTTTAGGATTTGGGTGGATTTTTCAATTTTTTGAGGGTGGTCACGAATTCAAGTTCTTTTCGCTCTAGGACGCTTAGTTTAGGAGATATGGGCAAAAGAAGTTTTTCATATAAAAATTTCAATTTTTTTAGGTTTTGGGTGGATTTTTCAATTTTTTGAGGGTGGTCATGAATTAAAGTCCTTTTCGCTCTAGGACGCATATTTAAGGAGATATGGGCAAAAGAAGTTTTTCATATAAAAATTTCAATTTTTTTAGGTTTTGGGTGGATTTTTCAATTTTTTGAGGGTGGTCATGAATTAAAGTCCTTTTCGCTCTAGGATGCTTAGTTTAGGAGATATGGGCAAAAGAAGTTTTTCATATAAAAATTGCAATTTTTTTAGGTTTTGGGTGGATTTTTCAATTTTTTGGGGGTGGTCACGAATTAAAGTCCTTTTCGCTCTAGGACGCATATTTAAGGAGATATGGGCAAAAGAAGTTTTTCATATAAAAATTTCAATTTTTTTAGGTTTTGGGTGGATTTTTCAATTTTTTGGGGGTGGTCACGAATTAAAGTCCTTTTCGCTCTAGGACGCATATTTAAGGAGATATGGGCAAAAGAAGTTTTTCATATAAAAATTTCAATTTTTTTTAGGTTTTGGGTGGATTTTTTAATTTTTTGAGGGTGGTCACGAATTAAAGTCCTTTTCGCTCTAGGGCGCATATTTAAGGAGATATGGACAAAAGAAGTTTTTCATATAAAAATTTAAATTTTTTTAGGTTTTGGGTGGATTTTTCAATTTTTTGGGGGTGGTCACGAATTAAAGTCCTTTTCGCTGTAGGACGCTTAGTTTAGGAGATATGGGCAAAAGAAGTTTTTCATATAAAAATATCAATTTTTTTTAGGTTTTGGGTGGATTTTTCAATTTTTTGGGGGTGGTCACGAATTAAAGTCCTTTTCGCTCTAGGACGCATATTTAAGGAGATATGGACAAAAGAAGTTTTTCGTACAAAAATTTCAATTTTTTTAGGTTTTGGGTGGATTTTTCAATTTTTTGGGGGTGGTCACGAATTAAAGTCCTTTTCGCTCTAGGGCGCATATTTAAGGAGATATGGAAAAAAGAAGTTTTTCATATAAAAATTTAAATTTTTTTAGGTTTTGGGTGGATTTTTCAATTTTTTGGGGTTGGTCACGAATTAAAGTCCTTTTCGCTCTAGGACGCTTAGTTTAGGAGATATGGGCAAAAGAAGTTTTTCATATAAAAATTTAAATTTTTTTTAGGTTTTGGGTGGATTTTTCAATTTTTTGGGGGTGGTCATGAATTAAAGTCCTTTTCGCTCTAGGACGCTTAGTTTAGGAGATATGGGCAAAAGAAGTTTTTCATATAAAAATTTCAATTTTTTTAGGTTTTGGGTGGATTTTTCAATTTTTTGGGGGTGGTCACGAATTAAAGTCCTTTTCGCTCTAGGACGCATATTTAAGGAGATATGGGCAAAAGAAGTTTTTCATATAAAAATTTCAATTTTTTTAGGTTTTGGGTGGATTTTTCAATTTTTTGGGGGTGGTCACGAATTAAAGTCCTTTTCGCTCTAGGACGCATATTTAAGGAGATATGGGCAAAAGAAGTTTTTCATATAAAAATTTCAATTTTTTTTAGGTTTTGGGTGGATTTTTTAATTTTTTGAGGGTGGTCACGAATTAAAGTCCTTTTCGCTCTAGGGCGCATATTTAAGGAGATATGGGCAAAAGAAGTTTTTCATATAAAAATTTAAATTTTTTTAGGTTTTTTTTTTTTTAGGAGATATGGGCAAAAGAAGTTTTTCATATAAAAATTTCAATTTTTTTAGGTTTTGGGTGGATTTTTCAATTTTTTGAGGGTGGTCATGAATTAAAGTCCTTTTCGCTCTAGGACGCATATTTAAGGAGATATGGGCAAAAGAAGTTTTTCATATAAAAATTTCAATTTTTTTAGGTTTTGGGTGGATTTTTCAATTTTTTGAGGGTGGTCATGAATTAAAGTCCTTTTCGCTCTAGGATGCTTAGTTTAGGAGATATGGGCAAAAGAAGTTTTTCATATAAAAATTGCAATTTTTTTAGGTTTTGGGTGGATTTTTCAATTTTTTGGGGGTGGTCACGAATTAAAGTCCTTTTCGCTCTAGGACGCATATTTAAGGAGATATGGGCAAAAGAAGTTTTTCATATAAAAATTTCAATTTTTTTAGGTTTTGGGTGGATTTTTCAATTTTTTGGGGGTGGTCACGAATTAAAGTCCTTTTCGCTCTAGGACGCATATTTAAGGAGATATGGGCAAAAGAAGTTTTTCATATAAAAATTTCAATTTTTTTTAGGTTTTGGGTGGATTTTTTAATTTTTTGAGGGTGGTCACGAATTAAAGTCCTTTTCGCTCTAGGGCGCATATTTAAGGAGATATGGACAAAAGAAGTTTTTCATATAAAAATTTAAATTTTTTTAGGTTTTGGGTGGATTTTTCAATTTTTTGGGGGTGGTCACGAATTAAAGTCCTTTTCGCTCTAGGACGCTTAGTTTAGGAGATATGGGCAAAAGAAGTTTTTCATATAAAAATATCAATTTTTTTTAGGTTTTGGGTGGATTTTTCAATTTTTTGGGGGTGGTCACGAATTAAAGTCCTTTTCGCTCTAGGACGCATATTTAAGGAGATATGGACAAAAGAAGTTTTTCGTATAAAAATTTCAATTTTTTTAGGTTTTGGGTGGATTTTTCAATTTTTTGGGGGTGGTCACGAATTAAAGTCCTTTTCGCTCTAGGGCGCATATTTAAGGAGATATGGAAAAAAGAAGTTTTTCATATAAAAATTTAAATTTTTTTAGGTTTTGGGTGGATTTTTCAATTTTTTGGGGGTGGTCACGAATTAAAGTCCTTTTCGCTCTAGGACGCTTAGTTTAGGAGATATGGGCAAAAGAAGTTTTTCATATAAAAATTTAAATTTTTTTTAGGTTTTGGGTGGATTTTTCAATTTTTTGGGGGTGGTCATGAATTAAAGTCCTTTTCGCTCTAGGACGCTTAGTTTAGGAGATATGGGCAAAAGAAGTTTTTCATATAAAAATTTCAATTTTTTTAGGTTTTGGGTGGATTTTTCAATTTTTTGGGGGTGGTCCCGAATTAAAGTCCTTTTCGCTCTAGGACGCATATTTAAGGAGATATGGGCAAAAGAAGTTTTTCATATAAAAATTTCAATTTTTTTAGGTTTTGGGTGGATTTTTCAATTTTTTGGGGGTGGTCACGAATTAAAGTCCTTTTCGCTCTAGGACGCATATTTAAGGAGATATGGGCAAAAGAAGTTTTTCATATAAAAATTTCAATTTTTTTTAGGTTTTGGGTGGATTTTTTAATTTTTTGAGGGTGGTCACGAATTAAAGTCCTTTTCGCTCTAGGGCGCATATTTAAGGAGATATGGGCAAAAGAAGTTTTTCATATAAAAATTTAAATTTTTTTAGGTTTTGGGTGGATTTTTCAATTTTTTGGGGGTGGTCACGAATTAAAGTCCTTTTCGCTCTAGGACGCATATTTAAGGAGATATGGGCAAAAGAAGTTTTTCATATAAAAATTTCAATTTTTTTAGCTTTTGGGTGGATTTTTCAATTTTTTGAGGGTGGTCACGAATTAAAGTCCTTTTCGCTCTAGGACGCTTAGTTTAGGAGATATGGGCAAAAGAAGTTGTTCATATAAAAATTTCAATTTTTTTAGGTTTTGGGTGGATTTTTCAATTTTTTGGGGGTGGTCACGAATTAAAGTCCTTTTCGCTCTAGGGCGCATATTTAAGGAGATATGGGCAAAAGAAGTTTTTCATATAAAAATTTCAATTTTTTTAGGTTTTGGGTGGATTTTTCAATTTTTTGGGGGTGGTCACGAATTAAAGTCCTTTTCGCTCTAGGACGCATATTTAAGGAGATATGGGCAAAAGAAGTTTTTCATATAAAAATTTCAATTTTTTTAGGTTTTGGGTGGATTTTTCAATTTTTTGGGGGTGGTCACGAATTAAAGTCCTTTTCGCTCTAAGACGCATATTTAAGGAGATATGGACAAAAGAAGTTTTTCATATAAAAATTTCAATTTTTTTAGGTTTTGGGTGGATTTTTCAATTTTTTGGGGGTGGTCACGAATTAAAGTCCTTTTCGCTCTAGGACGCATATTTAAGGAGATATGGGCAAAAGAAGTTTTTCATATAAAAATTTCAATTTTTTTAGGTTTTGGGTGGATTTTTCAATTTTTTGAGGGTGGTCATGAATTAAAGTCCTTTTCGCTCTAGGGCGCATATTTAAGGAGATATGGGCAAAAGAAGTTTTTCATATAAAAATTTAAATTTTTTAGGTTTTGGGTGGATTTTTCAATTTTTTGGGGGTGGTCACGAATTAAAGTCCTTTTCGCTCTAGGACGCATATTTAAGGAGATATGGGCAAAAGAAGTTTTTCATATAAAAATTTCAATTTTTTTAGGTTTTGGGTGGATTTTTCAATTTTTTGGGGGTGGTCACGAATTAAAGTCCTTTTCGCTCTAGGACGCATATTTAAGGAGATATGGACAAAAGAAGTTTTTCATATAAAAATTTCAATTTTTTTAGGTTTTGGGTGGATTTTTCAATTTTTTGGGGGTGGTCACGAATTAAAGTCCTTTTCGCTCTAGGACGCATATTTAAGGAGATATGGGCAAAAGAAGTTTTTCATATAAAAATTTCAATTTTTTTAGGTTTTGAGTGGATTTTTCAATTTTTTGAGGGTGGTCATGAATTAAAGTCCTTTTCGCTCTAGGACGCTTAGTTTAGGAGATATGGGCAAAAGAAGTTTTTCATATAAAAATTTCAATTTTTTTAGGATTTGGGTGGATTTTTCAATTTTTTGAGGGTGGTCACGAATTCAAGTTCTTTTCGCTCTAGGACGCTTAGTTTAGGAGATATGGGCAAACGAAGTTTTTCATATAAAAATTTCAATTTTTTTAGGTTTTGGGTGGATTTTTCAATTTTTTGAGGGTGGTCATGAATTAAAGTCCTTTTCGCTCTAGGACGCATATTTAAGGAGATATGGGCAAAATAAGTTTTTCATATAAAAATTTCAATTTTTTTAGGTTTTGGGTGGATTTTTCAATTTTTTGAGGGTGGTCATGAATTAAAGTCCTTTTCGCTCTAGGATGCTTAGTTTAGGAGATATGGGCAAAAGAAGTGTTTCATATAAAAATTGCAATTTTTTTAGGTTTTGGGTGGATTTTTCAATTTTTTGGGGGTGGTCACGAATTAAAGTCCTTTTCGCTCTAGGACGCATATTTAAGGAGATATGGGCAAAAGAAGTTTTTCATATAAAAATTTCAATTTTTTTAGGTTTTGGGTGGATTTTTCAATTTTTTGAGGGTGGTCACGAATTAAAGTCCTTTTCGCTCTAGGTCGCATATTTAAGGAGATATGGGCAAAAGAAGTTTTTCATATAAAAATTTCAATTTTTTTTAGGTTTTGGGTGGATTTTTTAATTTTTTGAGGGTGGTCACGAATTAAAGTCCTTTTCGCTCTAGGGCGCATATTTAAGGAGATATGGGCAAAAGAAGTTTTTCATATAAAAATTTAAATTTTTTTAGGTTTTGGGTGGATTTTTCAATTTTTTGGGGGTGGTCACGAATTAAAGTCCTTTTCGCTCTAGGACGCATATTTAAGGAGATATGGGCAAAACAAGTTTTTCATATAAAAATTTCAATTTTTTTAGGTTTTGGGTGGATTCTTCAATTTTTTGAGGGTGGTCACGAATTAAAGTCCTTTTCGCTCTAGGACGCATATTTAAGGAGATATGGGCAAAAGAAGTTTTTCATATAAAAATTTCAATTTTTTTAGGTTTTGGGTGGATTTTTCAATTTTTTGAGGGTGGTCACGAATTAAAGTCCTTTTCGCTCTAGGACGCATATTTAAGGAGATATGGGCAAAAGAAGTTTTTCATAAAAAATTTCAATTTTTTTAGGTTTTGGGTGGATTTTTCAATTTTTTGAGGGTGGTCACGAATTAAAGTCCTTTTCGCTCTAGGACGCTTAGTTTAGGAGATATGGGCAAAAGAAGTTTTTCATATAAAAATTTAAATTTTTTTAGGTTTTGGGTGGATTTTTCAATTTTTTGGGGGTGGTCACGAATTAAAGTCCTTTTCGCTCTAGGACGCATATTTAAGGAGATATGGACAAAAGAAGTTTTTCGTATAAAAATTTCAATTTTTTTAGGTTTTGGGTGGATTTTTCAATGTTTTGGGGGTGGTCACGAATTAAAGTCCTTTTCGCTCTAGGGCGCATATTTAAGGAGATATGGACAAAAGAAGTTTTTCATATAAAAATTTAAATTTTTTTAGGTTTTGGGTGGATTTTTCAATTTTTTGGGGGTGGTCACGAATTAAAGTCCTTTTCGTTCTAGGACGCTTAGTTTAGGAGATATGGGCAAAAGAAGCTTTTCATATAAAAATTTCAATTTTTTTAGGTTTTGGGTGGATTTTTCAATTTTTTGGGGGTGGTCACGAATTAAAGTCCTTTTCGCTCTAGGACGCATATTTAAGGAGATATGGGCAAAAGAAGTTTTTCATATAAAAATTTCAATTTTTTTAGGTTTTGGGTGGATTTTTCAATTTTTTGAGGGTGGTCACGAATTAAAGTCCTTTTCGCTCTAGGACGCATATTTAAGGAGATATGGGCAAAAGAAGTTTTTCATATAAAAATTTCAATTTTTTTAAGGTTTTGGGTGGATTTTTTAATTTTTTGAGGGTGGTCACGAATTAAAGTCCTTTTCGCTCTAGGGCGCATATTTAAGGAGATATGGGCAAAAGAAGTTTTTCATATAAAAATTTAAATTTTTTTAGGTTTTGGGTGAATTTTTCAATTTTTTGGGGGTGGTCACGAATTAAAGTCCTTTTCGCTCTAGGACGCATATTTAAGGAGATATGGGCAAAACAAGTTTTTCATATAAAAATTTCAATTTTTTTAGGTTTTGGGTGGATTCTTCAATTTTTTGAGGGTGGTCACGAATTAAAGTCCTTTTCGCTCTAGGACGCATATTTAAGGAGATATGGGCAAAAGAAGTTTTTCATATAAAAATTTCAATTTTTTTAGGTTTTGGGTGGATTTTTCAATTTTTTGAGGGTGGTCACGAATTAAAGTCCTTTTCGCTCTAGGACGCTTAGTTTAGGAGATATGGGCAAAAGAAGTTTTTCATATAAAAATTTCAATTTTTTTAGGTTTTGGGTGGATTTTTCAATTTTTTGGGGGTGGTCACGAATTAAAGTCCTTTTCGCTCTAGGACGCATATTTAAGGAGATATGGGCCAAAGAAGTTTTTCATATAAAAATTTCAATTTTTTTAGGTTTTGGGTGGATTTTTCAATTTTTTGAGGGTGGTCACGAATTAAAGTCCTTTTCGCTCTAGGACGCTTAGTTTAGGAGATATGGGCAAAAGAAGTTTTTCATATAAAAATTTCAATTTTTTTAGGTTTTGGGTGGATTTTTCAATTTTTTGAGGGTGGTCACGAATTAAAGTCCTTTTCGCTCTAGGACGCTTAGTTTAGGAGATATGGGCAAAAGAAGTTTTTCATATAAAAATTTCAATTTTTTTAGGTTTTGGGTGGATTTTTCAATTTTTTGAGGGTGGTCACGAATTAAAGTCCTTTTCGCTCTAGGACGCATATTTAAGGAGATATGGACAAAAGAAGTTTTTCGTATAAAAATTTCAATTTTTTTAGGTTTTGGGTGGATTTTTCAATGTTTTGGGGGTGGTCACGAATTAAAGTCCTTTTCGCTCTAGGGCGCATATTTAAGGAGATATGGACAAAAGAAGTTTTTCATATAAAAATTTAAATTTTTTTAGGTTTTGGGTGGATTTTTCAATTTTTTGGGGGTGGTCACGAATTAAAGTCCTTTTCGCTCTAGGACGCATATTTAAGGAGATATGGGCCAAAGAAGTTTTTCATATAAAAATTTCAATTTTTTTAGGTTTTGGGTGGATTTTTCAATTTTTTGAGGGTGGTCACGAATTAAAGTCCTTTTCGCTCTAGGACGCTTAGTTTAGGAGATATGGGCAAAAGAAGTTTTTCATATAAAAATTTCAATTTTTTTAGGTTTTGGGTGGATTTTTCAATTTTTTGGGGGTGGTCACGAATTAAAGTCCTTTTCGCTCTAGGACGCATATTTAAGGAGATATGGGCAAAAGAAGTTTTTCATATAAAAATTTCAATTTTTTAGGTTTTGGGTGGATTTTTCAATTTTTTGGGGGTGGTCACGAATTAAAGTCCTTTTCGCTCTAGGACGCTTAGTTTAGGAAATATGGGCAAAAGAAGTTTTTCATATAAAAATTTCAATTTTTTTAGGTTTTGGGTGGATTTTTCAATTTTTTGGGGGTGGTCACGAATTAAAGTCCTTTTCGCTCTAGGACGCATATTTAAGGAGATATGGACAAAAGAAGTTTTTCGTATAAAAATTTAATTTTTTTTTAGGTTTTGGGTGGATTTTTCAATTTTTTGGGGGTGGTCACGAATTAAAGTCCTTTTCGCTCTAGGGCGCATATTTAAGGAGATATGGACAAAAGAAGTTTTTCATATAAAAATTTAAATTTTTGGTGGATTTTTTAATTTTTTGGGGGTGGTCACGAATTAAAGTCATTTTCGCTCTAGGACGCTTAGTTTAGGAGATATGGGCAAAAGAAGTTTTTCATATAAAAATTTCAATTTTTTTAGGTTTTGGGTGGATTTTTCAATTTTTTGGGGGTGGTCACGAATTAAAGTCCTTTTCGCTCTAGGACGCTTAGTTTAGGAGATATGGGCAAAAGAAGTTTTTCATATAAAAATTTCAATTTTTTTAGGTTTTGGGTGGATTTTTCAATTTTTTGGGGGTGGTCACGAATTAAAGTCCTTTTCGCTCTAGGACGCATATTTAAGGAGATATGGACAAAAGAAGTTTTTCGTATAAAAATTTCAATTTTTTTAGGTTTTGGGTGGATTTTTCAATGTTTTGGGGGTGGTCACGAATTAAAGTCCTTTTCGCTCTAGGGCGCATATTTAAGGAGATATGGACAAAAGAAGTTTTTCATATAAAAATTTAAATTTTTTTAGGTTTTGGGTGGATTTTTCAATTTTTTGGGGGTGGTCACGAATTAAAGTCCTTTTCGTTCTAGGACGCTTAGTTTAGGAGATATGGGCAAAAGAAGCTTTTCATATAAAAATTTCAATTTTTTTAGGTTTTGGGTGGATTTTTCAATTTTTTGGGGGTGGTCACGAATTAAAGTCCTTTTCGCTCTAGGACGCATATTTAAGGAGATATGGGCAAAAGAAGTTTTTCATATAAAAATTTCAATTTTTTTAGGTTTTGGGTGGATTTTTCAATTTTTTGAGGGTGGTCACGAATTAAAGTCCTTTTCGCTCTAGGACGCATATTTAAGGAGATATGGGCAAAAGAAGTTTTTCATATAAAAATTTCAATTTTTTTAGGTTTTGGGTGGATTTTTTAATTTTTTGAGGGTGGTCACGAATTAAAGTCCTTTTCGCTCTAGGGCGCATATTTAAGGAGATATGGGCAAAAGAAGTTTTTCATATAAAAATTTAAATTTTTTTAGGTTTTGGGTGGATTTTTCAATTTTTTGGGGGTGGTCACGAATTAAAGTCCTTTTCGCTCTAGGACGCATATTTAAGGAGATATGGGCAAAACAAGTTTTTCATATAAAAATTTCAATTTTTTTAGGTTTTGGGTGGATTCTTCAATTTTTTGAGGGTGGTCACGAATTAAAGTCCTTTTCGCTCTAGGACGCATATTTAAGGAGATATGGGCAAAAGAAGTTTTTCATATAAAAATTTCAATTTTTTTAGGTTTTGGGTGGATTTTTCAATTTTTTGGGGGTGGTCACGAATTAAAGTCCTTTTCGCTCTAGGACGCATATTTAAGGAGATATGGGCAAAAGAAGTTTTTCATAAAAAATTTCAATTTTTTTAGGTTTTGGGTGGATTTTTCAATTTTTTGAGGGTGGTCACGAATTAAAGTCCTTTTCGCTCTAGGACGCTTAGTTTAGGAGATATGGGCAAAAGAAGTTTTTCATATAAAAATTTCAATTTTTTTAGGTTTTGGGTGGATTTTTCAATTTTTTGGGGGTGGTCACGAATTAAAGTCCTTTTCGCTCTAGGACGCATATTTAAGGAGATATGGACAAAAGAAGTTTTTCGTATAAAAATTTAAATTTTTTTAGGTTTTGGGTGGATTTTTCAATGTTTTGGGGGTGGTCACGAATTAAAGTCCTTTTCGCTCTAGGGCGCATATTTAAGGAGATATGGACAAAAGAAGTTTTTCATATAAAAATTTAAATTTTTTTAGGTTTTGGGTGGATTTTTCAATTTTTTGGGGGTGGTCACGAATTAAAGTCCTTTTCGCTCTAGGGCGCATATTTAAGGAGATATGGACAAAAGAAGTTTTTCATATAAAAATTTAAATTTTTTTAGGTTTTGGGTGGATTTTTCAATTTGTTGGGGGTGGTCACGAATTAAAGTCCTTTTCGCTCTAGGACGCATATTTAAGGAGATATGGGCAAAAGAAGTTTTTCATATAAAAATTTCAATTTTTTTAGGTTTTGGGTGGATTTTTCAATTTTTTGAGGGTGGTCACGAATTAAAGTCCTTTTCGCTCTAGGACGCATATTTAAGGAGATATGGGCAAAAGAAGTTTTTCATATAAAAATTTCAATTTTTTTTAGGTTTTGGGTGGATTTTTTAATTTTTTGAGGGTGGTCACGAATTAAAGTCCTTTTCGCTCTAGGGCGCATATTTAAGGAGATATGGGCAAAAGAAGTTTTTCATATAAAAATTTAAATTTTTTTAGGTTTTGGGTGGATTTTTCAATTTTTTGGGGGTGGTCACGAATTAAAGTCCTTTTCGCTCTAGGACGCATATTTAAGGAGATATGGGCAAAAGAAGTTTTTCATATAAAAATTTCAATTTTTTTAGGTTTTGGGTGGATTTTTCAATTTTTTGAGGGTGGTCACGAATTAAAGTCCTTTTCGCTCTAGGACGCTTAGTTTAGGAGATATGGGCAAAAGAAGTTTTTCATATAAAAATTTCAATTTTTTTAGGTTTTGGGTGGATTTTTCAATTTTTTGGGGGTGGTCACGAATTAAAGTCCTTTTCGCTCTAGGACGCATATTTAAGGAGATATGGACAAAAGAAGTTTTTCGTATAAAAATTTCAATTTTTTTAGGTTTTGGGTGGATTTTTCAATGTTTTGGGGGTGGTCACGAATTAAAGTCCTTTTCGCTCTAGGGCGCATATTTAAGGAGATATGGACAAAAGAAGTTTTTCATATAAAAATTTCAATTTTTTTAGGTTTTGGGTGGATTTTTCAATTTTTTGGGGGTGGTCACGAATTAAAGTCCTTTTCGCTCTAGGACGCATATTTAAGGAGATATGGGCCAAAGAAGTTTTTCATATAAAAATTTCAATTTTTTTAGGTTTTGGGTGGATTTTTCAATTTTTTGAGGGTGGTCACGAATTAAAGTCCTTTTCGCTCTAGGGCGCATATTTAAGGAGATATGGGCAAAAGAAGTTTTTCATATAAAAATTTCAATTTTTTTAGGTTTTGGGTGGATTTTTCAATTTTTTGGGGGTGGTCACGAATTAAAGTCCTTTTCGTTCTAGGACGCTTAGTTTAGGAGATATGGGCAAAAGAAGCTTTTCATATAAAAATTTCAATTTTTTTAGGTTTTGGGTGGATTTTTCAATTTTTTGGGGGTGGTCACGAATTAAAGTCCTTTTCGCTCTAGGACGCATATTTAAGGAGATATGGGCAAAAGAAGTTTTTCATATAAAAATTTCAATTTTTTTAGGTTTTGGGTGGATTTTTCAATTTTTTGAGGGTGGTCACGAATTAAAGTCCTTTTCGCTCTAGGACGCATATTTAAGGAGATATGGGCAAAAGAAGTTTTTCATATAAAAATTTCAATTTTTTTTAGGTTTTGGGTGGAATTTTTAATTTTTTGAGGGTGGTCACGAATTAAAGTCCTTTTCGCTCTAGGGCGCATATTTAAGGAGATATGGGCAAAAGAAGTTTTTCATATAAAAATTTAAATTTTTTTAGGTTTTGGGTGGATTTTTCAATTTTTTGGGGGTGGTCACGAATTAAAGTCCTTTTCGCTCTAGGACGCATATTTAAGGAGATATGGGCAAAACAAGTTTTTCATATAAAAATTTCAATTTTTTTAGGTTTTGGGTGGATTCTTCAATTTTTTGAGGGTGGTCACGAATTAAAGTCCTTTTCGCTCTAGGACGCATATTTAAGGAGATATGGGCAAAAGAAGTTTTTCATATAAAAATTTCAATTTTTTTAGGTTTTGGGTGGATTTTTCAATTTTTTGGGGGTGGTCACGAATTAAAGTCCTTTTCGCTCTAGGACGCATATTTAAGGAGATATGGGCAAAAGAAGTTTTTCATAAAAAATTTCAATTTTTTTAGATTTTGGGTGGATTTTTCAATTTTTTGAGGGTGGTCACGAATTAAAGTTCTTTTCGCTCTAGGACGCTTAGTTTAGGAGATATGGGCAAAAGAAGTTTTCATATAAAAATTTCAATTTTTTTAGGTTTTGGGTGGATTTTTCAATTTTTTGGGGGTGGTCACGAATTAAAGTCCTTTTCGCTCTAGGACGCATATTTAAGGAGATATGGGCAAAAGAAGTTTTTCATATAAAAATTTCAATTTTTTTAGGTTTTGGGTGGATTTTTCAATTTTTTGAGGGTGGTCATGAATTAAAGTCCTTTTCGCTCTAGGACGCTTAGTTTAGGAGATATGGGCAAAAGGAGTTTTTCATATAAAAATTTCAATTTTTTTAGGTTTTGGGTGGATTTTTCAATTTTTTGAGGGTGGTCACGAATTAAAGTTCTTTTCGCTCTAGGACGCATATTTAAGGAGATATGGACAAAAGAAATTTTTCATATAAAAATTTAAATTTTTTTAGGTTTTGGGTGGATTTTTCAATTTTTTGAGGGTGGTCATGAATTAAAGTCCTTTTCGCTCTAGGACGCATATTTAAGGAGATATGGGCAAAAGAAGTTTTTCATATAAAAATTTAAATTTTTTTAGGTTTTGGGTGGATTTTTCAATTTTTTGGGGGTGGTCACGAATTAAAGTCCTTTTCGCTCTAGGGCGCATATTTAAGGAGATATGGGCAAAAGAAGTTTTTCATATAAAAATTTAAATTTTTTTAGGTTTTGGGTGGATTTTTAAATTTTTTGGGGGTGGTCACGAATTAAAGTCCTTTTCGCTCTAGGACGCATATTTAAGGAGATATGGGCCAAAGAAGTTTTTCATATAAAAATTTCAATTTTTTTAGGTTTTGGGTGGATTTTTCAATTTTTTGAGGGTGGTCACGAATTAAAGTCCTTTTCGCTCTAGGACGCTTAGTTTAGGAGATATGGGCAAAAGAAGTTTTTCATATAAAAATTTCAATTTTTTTAGGTTTTGGGTGGATTTTTCAATTTTTTGAGGGTGGTCACGAATTAAAGTCCTTTTCGCTCTAGGACGCTTTGTTTAGGAGATATGGGCAAAAGAAGTTTTTCATATAAAAATTTCAATTTTTTTAGGTTTTGGGTGGATTTTTCAATTTTTTGGGGGTGGTCACGAATTAAAGTCCTTTTCGCTCTAGGACGCATATTTAAGGAGATATGGACAAAAGAAGTTTTTCGTATAAAAATTTCAATTTTTTTAGGTTTTGGGTGGATTTTTCAATGTTTTGGGGGTGGTCACGAATTAAAGTCCTTTTCGCTCTAGGGCGCATATTTAAGGAGATATGGACAAAAGAAGTTTTTCATATAAAAATTTAAATTTTTTTAGGTTTTGGGTGGATTTTTCAATTTTTTGGGGGTGGTCACGAATTAAAGTCCTTTTCGCTCTAGGACGCATATTTAAGGAGATATGGGCAAAAGAAGTTTTTCATATAAAAATTTCAATTTTTTTTAGGTTTTGGATGGATTTTTCAATATTTCGGGGGTGGTCACGAATTAAAGTCCTTTTCGCTCTAGGACGTTTAGTTTAGGAGCTATGGGCAAAAGAAGTTTTTCATATAAAAATTTCAATTTTTTTAGGTTTTGGGCGGATTTTTCAATTTTTTGGGGGTGGTCACGAATTAAAGTCCTTTTCGCTCTAGGACGCATATTTAAGGAGATATGGGCAAAAGAAGTTTTTCATATAAAAATTTCAATTTTTTTTTAGGTTTTGGGTGGATTTTTCAATTTTTTGAGGGTGGTCATGAATTAAAGTCCTTTTCGCTCTAGGGCGCATATTTAAGGAGATATGGACAAAAGAAGTTTTTCATATAAAAATTTAAATTTTTTTAGGTTTTGGGTGGATTTTTCAATTTTTTGAGGGTGGTCATGAATTAAAGTCCTTTTCGCTCTAGGACGCTTAGTTTAGCAGATATGGGCAAAAGAAGTTTTTCATATAAAAATTTCAATTTTTTTAGGTTTTGGGTGGATTTTTCAATTTTTTGAGGGTGGTCACGAATTAAAGTTCTTTTCGCTCTAGGACGCATATTTAAGGAGATATGGACAAAAGAAGTTTTTCATATAAAAATTTCAATTTTTTTAGGTTTTGGGTGGATTTTTCAATTTTTTGAGGGTGGTCACGAATTAAAGTCCTTTTCGCTCTAGGACGCTTAGTTTAGGAGATATGGGCAAAAGAAGTTTTTCATATAAAAATTTCAATTTTTTTAGGTTTTGGGTGGATTTTTCAATTTTTTGGGGGTGGTCACGAATTAAAGTCCTTTTCGCTCTAGGACGCATATTTAAGGAGATATGGGCAAAAGAAGTTTTTCATATAAAAATTTCAATTTTTTTAGGTTTTGGGTGGATTTTTCAATTTTTTGAGGGTGGTCACGAATTAAAGTCCTTTTCGCTCTAGGACGCATATTTAAGGAGATATGGGCAAAAGAAGTTTTTCATATAAAAATTTCAATTTTTTTAGGTTTTGGGTGGATTTTTCAATTTTTTGAGGGTGGTCACGAATTAAAGTCCTTTTCGCTCTAGGACGCATATTTAAGGAGATATGGGCAAAAGAAGTTTTTCATATAAAAATTTCAATTTTTTTTAGGTTTTGGGTGGATTTTTTAATTTTTTGAGGGTGGTCGCGAATTAAAGTCCTTTTCGCTCTAGGGCGCATATTTAAGGAGATATGGGCAAAAGAAGTTTTTCATATAAAAATTTAATTTTTTTTAGGTTTTGGGTGGATTTTTCAATTTTTTGGGGGTGGTCACGAATTAAAGTCCTTTTCGCTCTAGGACGCATATTTAAGGAGATATGGGCAAAACAAGTTTTTCATATAAAAATTTCAATTTTTTTAGGTTTTGGGTGGATTCTTCAATTTTTTGAGGGTGGTCACGAATTAAAGTCCTTTTCGCTCTAGACGCATATTTAAGGAGATATGGGCAAAAGAAGTTTTTCATATAAAAATTTCAATTTTTTTAGGTTTTGGGTGGATTTTTCAATTTTTTGGGGGTGGTCACGAATTAAAGTCCTTTTCGCTCTAGGACGCATATTTAAGGAGATATGGGCAAAAGAAGTTTTTCATAAAAAATTTCAATTTTTTTAGGTTTTGGGTGGATTTTTCAATTTTTTGAGGGTGGTCACGAATTAAAGTCCTTTTCGCTCTAGGACGCTTAGTTTAGGAGATATGGGCAAAAGAAGTTTTTCATATAAAAATTTCAATTTTTTTAGGTTTTGGGTGGATTTTTCAATTTTTTGGGGGTGGTCACGAATTAAAGTCCTTTTCGCTCTAGCACGCATATTTAAGGAGATATGGACAAAAGAAGTTTTTCGTATAAAAATTTCAATTTTTTTAGGTTTTGGGTGGATTCTTCAATTTTTTGAGGGTGGTCACGAATTAAAGTCCTTTTCGCTCTAGGACGCATATTTAAGGAGATATGGGCAAAAGAAGTTTTTCATATAAAAATTTCAATTTTTTTAGGTTTTGGGTGGATTTTTCAATTTTTTGAGGGTGGTCACGAATTAAAGTCCTTTTCGCTCTAGGACGCTTAGTTTAGGAGATATGGGCAAAAGAAGTTTTTCATATAAAAATTTCAATTTTTTTAGGTTTTGGGTGGATTTTTCAATTTTTTGGGGGTGGTCACGAATTAAAGTCCTTTTCGCTCTAGGACGCATATTTAAGGAGATATGGGCCAAAGAAGTTTTTCATATAAAAATTTCAATTTTTTTAGGTTTTGGGTGGATTTTTCAATTTTTTGAGGGTGGTCACGAATTAAAGTCCTTTTCGCTCTAGGACGCTTAGTTTAGGAGATATGGGCAAAAGAAGTTTTTCATATAAAAATTTCAATTTTTTTAGGTTTTGGGTGGATTTTTCAATTTTTTGAGGGTGGTCACGAATTAAAGTCCTTTTCGCTCTAGGACGCTTAGTTTAGGAGATATGGGCAAAAGAAGTTTTTCATATAAAAATTTCAATTTTTTTAGGTTTTGGGTGGATTTTTCAATTTTTTGAGGGTGGTCACGAATTAAAGTCCTTTTCGCTCTAGGACGCATATTTAAGGAGATATGGACAAAAGAAGTTTTTCGTATAAAAATTTCAATTTTTTTAGGTTTTGGGTGGATTTTTCAATGTTTTGGGGGTGGTCACGAATTAAAGTCCTTTTCGCTCTAGGGCGCATATTTAAGGAGATATGGACAAAAGAAGTTTTTCATATAAAAATTTAAATTTTTTTAGGTTTTGGGTGGATTTTTCAATTTTTTGGGGGTGGTCACGAATTAAAGTCCTTTTCGCTCTAGGACGCATATTTAAGGAGATATGGGCCAAAGAAGTTTTTCATATAAAAATTTCAATTTTTTTAGGTTTTGGGTGGATTTTTCAATTTTTTGAGGGTGGTCACGAATTAAAGTCCTTTTCGCTCTAGGACGCTTAGTTTAGGAGATATGGGCAAAAGAAGTTTTTCATATAAAAATTTCAATTTTTTTAAGTTTTGGGTGGATTTTTCAATTTTTTGGGGGTGGTCACGAATTAAAGTCCTTTTCGCTCTAGGACGCATATTTAAGGAGATATGGGCAAAAGAAGTTTTTCATATAAAAATTTCAATTTTTTAGGTTTTGGGTGGATTTTTCAATTTTTTGGGGGTGGTCACGAATTAAAGTCCTTTTCGCTCTAGGACGCTTAGTTTAGGAAATATGGGCAAAAGAAGTTTTTCATATAAAAATTTCAATTTTTTTAGGTTTTGGGTGGATTTTTCAATTTTTTGGGGGTGGTCACGAATTAAAGTCCTTTTCGCTCTAGGACGCATATTTAAGGAGATATGGACAAAAGAAGTTTTTCGTATAAAAATTTAATTTTTTTTTAGGTTTTGGGTGGATTTTTCAATTTTTTGGGGGTGGTCACGAATTAAAGTCCTTTTCGCTCTAGGGCGCATATTTAAGGAGATATGGACAAAAGAAGTTTTTCATATAAAAATTTAAATTTTTGGTGGATTTTTTAATTTTTTGGGGGTGGTCACGAATTAAAGTCATTTTCGCTCTAGGACGCTTAGTTTAGGAGATATGGGCAAAAGAAGTTTTTCATATAAAAATTTCAATTTTTTTAGGTTTTGGGTGGATTTTTCAATTTTTTGAGGGTGGTCACGAATTAAAGTCCTTTTCGCTCTAGGACGCTTAGTTTAGGAGATATGGGCAAAAGAAGTTTTTCATATAAAAATTTCAATTTTTTTAGGTTTTGGGTGGATTTTTCAATTTTTTGGGGGTGGTCACGAATTAAAGTCCTTTTCGCTCTAGGACGCATATTTAAGGAGATATGGACAAAAGAAGTTTTTCGTATAAAAATTTCAATTTTTTTAGGTTTTGGGTGGATTTTTCAATGTTTTGGGGGTGGTCACGAATTAAAGTCCTTTTCGCTCTAGGGCGCATATTTAAGGAGATATGGACAAAAGAAGTTTTTCATATAAAAATTTAAATTTTTTTAGGTTTTGGGTGGATTTTTCAATTTTTTGGGGGTGGTCACGAATTAAAGTCCTTTTCGTTCTAGGACGCTTAGTTTAGGAGATATGGGCAAAAGAAGCTTTTCATATAAAAATTTCAATTTTTTTAGGTTTTGGGTGGATTTTTCAATTTTTTGGGGGTGGTCACGAATTAAAGTCCTTTTCGCTCTAGGACGCATATTTAAGGAGATATGGGCAAAAGAAGTTTTTCATATAAAAATTTCAATTTTTTTAGGTTTTGGGTGGATTTTTCAATTTTTTGAGGGTGGTCACGAATTAAAGTCCTTTTCGCTCTAGGACGCATATTTAAGGAGATATGGGCAAAAGAAGTTTTTCATATAAAAATTTCAATTTTTTTAGGTTTTGGGTGGATTTTTTAATTTTTTGAGGGTGGTCACGAATTAAAGTCCTTTTCGCTCTAGGGCGCATATTTAAGGAGATATGGGCAAAAGAAGTTTTTCATATAAAAATTTAAATTTTTTTAGGTTTTGGGTGGATTTTTCAATTTTTTGGGGGTGGTCACGAATTAAAGTCCTTTTCGCTCTAGGACGCATATTTAAGGAGATATGGGCAAAACAAGTTTTTCATATAAAAATTTCAATTTTTTTAGGTTTTGGGTGGATTCTTCAATTTTTTGAGGGTGGTCACGAATTAAAGTCCTTTTCGCTCTAGGACGCATATTTAAGGAGATATGGGCAAAAGAAGTTTTTCATATAAAAATATCAATTTTTTTAGGTTTTGGGTGGATTTTTCAATTTTTTGGGGGTGGTCACGAATTAAAGTCCTTTTCGCTCTAGGACGCATATTTAAGGAGATATGGGCAAAAGAAGTTTTTCATAAAAAATTTCAATTTTTTTAGGTTTTGGGTGGATTTTTCAATTTTTTGAGGGTGGTCACGAATTAAAGTCCTTTTCGCTCTAGGACGCTTAGTTTAGGAGATATGGGCAAAAGAAGTTTTTCATATAAAAATTTCAATTTTTTTAGGTTTTGGGTGGATTTTTCAATTTTTTGGGGGTGGTCACGAATTAAAGTCCTTTTCGCTCTAGGACGCATATTTAAGGAGATATGGACAAAAGAAGTTTTTCGTATAAAAATTTCAATTTTTTTAGGTTTTGGGTGGATTTTTCAATGTTTTGGGGGTGGTCACGAATTAAAGTCCTTTTCGCTCTAGGGCGCATATTTAAGGAGATATGGACAAAAGAAGTTTTTCATATAAAAATTTAAATTTTTTTAGGTTTTGGGTGGATTTTTCAATTTTTTGGGGGTGGTCACGAATTAAAGTCCTTTTCGCTCTAGGACGCATATTTAAGGAGATATGGACAAAAGAAGTTTTTCATATAAAAATTTAAATTTTTTTAGGTTTTGGGTGGATTTTTCAATTTTTTGAGGGTGGTCACGAATTAAAGTCCTTTTCGCTCTAGGACGCTTAGTTTAGGAGATATGGGCAAAAGAAGTTTTTCATATAAAAATTTCAATTTTTTTAGGTTTTGGGTGGATTTTTCAATTTTTTGGGGGTGGTCACGAATTAAAGTCCTTTTCGCTCTAGGACGCATATTTAAGGAGATATGGACAAAAGAAGTTTTTCGTATAAAAATTTCAATTTTTTTAGGTTTTGGGTGGATTTTTCAATGTTTTGGGGGTGGTCACGAATTAAAGTCCTTTTCGCTCTAGGGCGCATATTTAAGGAGATATGGACAAAAGAAGTTTTTCATATAAAAATTTCAATTTTTTTAGGTTTTGGGTGGCTTTTTCAATTTTTTGGGGGTGGTCACGAATTAAAGTCCTTTTCGCTCTAGGACGCATATTTAAGGAGATATGGGCCAAAGAAGTTTTTCATATAAAAATTTCAATTTTTTTAGGTTTTGGGTGGATTTTTCAATTTTTTGAGGGTGGTCACGAATTAAAGTCCTTTTCGCTCTAGGGCGCATATTTAAGGAGATATGGGCAAAAGAAGTTTTTCATATAAAAATTTCAATTTTTTTAGGTTTTGGGTGGATTTTTCAATTTTTTGGGGGTGGTCACGAATTAAAGTCCTTTTCGTTCTAGGACGCTTAGTTTAGGAGATATGGGCAAAAGAAGCTTTTCATATAAAAATTTCAATTTTTTTAGGTTTTGGGTGGATTTTTCAATTTTTTGGGGGTGGTCACGAATTAAAGTCCTTTTCGTTCTAGGACGCTTAGTTTAGGAGATATGGGCAAAAGAAGCTTTTCATATAAAAATTTCAATTTTTTTAGGTTTTGGGTGGATTTTTCAATGTTTTGGGGGTGGTCACGAATTAAAGTCCTTTTCGCTCTATAAAAATTTAAATTTTTTTAGGTTTTGGGTGGATTTTTCAATTTTTTGGGGGTGGTCACGAATTAAAGTCCTTTTCGCTCTAGGACGCATATTTAAGGAGATATGGGCCAAAGAAGTTTTTCATATAAAAATTTCAATTTTTTTAGGTTTTGGGTGGATTTTTCAATTTTTTGAGGGTGGTCACGAATTAAAGTCCTTTTCGCTCTAGGGCGCATATTTAAGGAGATATGGGCAAAAGAAGTTTTTCATATAAAAATTTCAATTTTTTTAGGTTTTGGGTGGATTTTTCAATTTTTTGGGGGTGGTCACGAATTAAAGTCCTTTTCGTTCTAGGACGCTTAGTTTAGGAGATATGGGCAAAAGAAGCTTTTCATATAAAAATTTCAATTTTTTTAGGTTTTGGGTGGATTTTTCAATTTTTTGGGGGTGGTCACGAATTAAAGTCCTTTTCGTTCTAGGACGCTTAGTTTAGGAGATATGGGCAAAAGAAGCTTTTCATATAAAAATTTCAATTTTTTTAGGTTTTGGGTGGATTTTTCAATTTTTTGGGGGTGGTCACGAATTAAAGTCCTTTTCGCTCTAGGACGCATATTTAAGGAGATATGGGCAAAAGAAGTTTTTCATATAAAAATTTCAATTTTTTTAGGTTTTGGGTGGATTTTTCAATTTTTTGAGGGTGGTCACGAATTAAAGTCCTTTTCGCTCTAGGACGCATATTTAAGGAGATATGGGCAAAAGAAGTTTTTCATATAAAAATTTCAATTTTTTTTAGGTTTTGGGTGGATTTTTTAATTTTTTGAGGGTGGTCACGAATTAAAGTCCTTTTCGCTCTAGGGCGCATATTTAAGGAGATATGGGCAAAAGAAGTTTTTCATATAAAAATTTAAATTTTTTTAGGTTTTGGGTGGATTTTTCAATTTTTTGGGGGTGGTCACGAATTAAAGTCCTTTTCGCTCTAGGACGCATATTTAAGGAAATATGGGCAAAACAAGTTTTTCATATAAAAATTTCAATTTTTTTAGGTTTTGGGTGGATTCTTCAATTTTTTGAGGGTGGTCACGAATTAAAGTCCTTTTCGCTCTAGGACGCATATTTAAGGAGATATGGGCAAAAGAAGTTTTTCATATAAAAATTTCAATTTTTTTAGGTTTTGGGTGGATTTTTCAATTTTTTGGGGGTGGTCACGAATTAAAGTCCTTTTCGCTCTAGGACGCATATTTAAGGAGATATGGGCAAAAGAAGTTTTTCATAAAAAATTTCAATTTTTTTAGATTTTGGGTGGATTTTTCAATTTTTTGAGGGTGGTCACGAATTAAAGTTCTTTTCGCTCTAGGACGCTTAGGTTAGGAGATATGGGCAAAGGAAGTTTTTCATATAAAAATTTCAATTTTTTTAGGTTTTGGGTGGATTTTTCAATTTTTTGGGGGTGGTCACGAATTAAAGTCCTTTTCGCTCTAGGACGCATATTTAAGGAGATATGGGCAAAAGAAGTTTTTCATATAAAAATTTCAATTTTTTTAGGTTTTGGGTGGATTTTTCAATTTTTTGAGGGTGGTCATGAATTAAAGTCCTTTTCGCTCTAGGACGCTTAGTTTAGGAGATATGGGCAAAAGGAGTTTTTCATATAAAAATTTCAATTTTTTTAGGTTTTGGGTGGATTTTTCAATTTTTTGAGGGTGGTCACGAATTAAAGTTCTTTTCGCTCTAGGACGCATATTTAAGGAGATATGGACAAAAGAAATTTTTCATATAAAAATTTAAATTTTTTTAGGTTTTGGGTGGATTTTTCAATTTTTTGAGGGTGGTCATGAATTAAAGTCCTTTTCGCTCTAGGACGCATATTTAAGGAGATATGGGCAAAAGAAGTTTTTCATATAAAAATTTCAATTTTTTTAGGTTTTGGGTGGATTTTTCAATTTTTTGGGGGTGGTCACGAATTAAAGTCCTTTTCGCTCTAGGGCGCATATTTAAGGAGATATGGGCAAAAGAAGTTTTTCATATAAAAATTTAAATTTTTTTAGGTTTTGGGTGGATTTTTAAATTTTTTGGGGGTGGTCACGAATTAAAGTCCTTTTCGCTCTAGGACGCATATTTAAGGATATATGGGCCAAAGAAGTTTTTCATATAAAAATTTCAATTTTTTTAGGTTTTGGGTGGATTTTTCAATTTTTTGAGGGTGGTCACGAATTAAAGTCCTTTTCGCTCTAGGACGCTTAGTTTAGGAGATATGGGCAAAAGAAGTTTTTCATATAAAAATTTCAATTTTTTTAGGTTTTGGGTGGATTTTTCAATTTTTTGAGGGTGGTCACGAATTAAAGTCCTTTTCGCTCTAGGACGCTTAGTTTAGGAGATATGGGCAAAAGAAGTTTTTCATATAAAAATTTCAATTTTTTTAGGTTTTGGGTGGATTTTTCAATTTTTTGGGGGTGGTCACGAATTAAAGTCCTTTTCGCTCTAGGACGCATATTTAAGGAGATATGGACAAAAGAAGTTTTTCGTATAAAAATTTCAATTTTTTTAGGTTTTGGGTGGATTTTTCAATGTTTTGGGGGTGGTCACGAATTAAAGTCCTTTTCGCTCTAGGGCGCATATTTAAGGAGATATGGACAAAAGAAGTTTTTCATATAAAAATTTAAATTTTTTTAGGTTTTGGGTGGATTTTTCAATTTTTTGGGGGTGGTCACGAATTAAAGTCCTTTTCGCTCTAGGACGCATATTTAAGGAGATATGGGCAAAAGAAGTTTTTCATATAAAAATTTCAATTTTTTTTAGGTTTTGGATGGATTTTTCAATATTTCGGGGGTGGTCACGAATTAAAGTTCTTTTCGCTCTAGGACGTTTAGTTTAGGAGCTATGGGCAAAAGAAGTTTTTCATATAAAAATTTCAATTTTTTTAGGTTTTGGGCGGATTTTTCAATTTTTTGGGGGTGGTCACGAATTAAAGTCCTTTTCGCTCTAGGACGCATATTTAAGGAGATATGGGCAAAAGAAGTTTTTCATATAAAAATTTCAATTTTTTTTTAGGTTTTGGGTGGATTTTTCAATTTTTTGAGGGTGGTCATGAATTAAAGTCCTTTTCGCTCTAAGACGCATATTTAAGGAGATATGGACAAAAGAAGTTTTTCATATAAAAATTTCAATTTTTTTAGGTTTTGGGTGGATTTTTCAATTTTTTGGGGGTGGTCACGAATTAAAGTCCTTTTCGCTCTAGGACGCTTAGTTTAGGAGATATGGGCAAAAGAAGTTTTTCATATAAAAATTTCAATTTTTTTAGGTTTTGGGTGGATTTTTCAATTTTTTGGGGGTGGTCACGAATTAAAGTCCTTTTCGCTCTAGGACGCATATTTAAGGAGATATGGGCCAAAGAAGTTTTTCATATAAAAATTTCAATTTTTTTAGGTTTTGGGTGGATTTTTCAATTTTTTGAGGGTGGTCACGAATTAAAGTCCTTTTCGCTCTAGGACGCTTAGTTTAGGAGATATGGGCAAAAGAAGTTTTTCATATAAAAATTTCAATTTTTTTAGGTTTTGGGTGGATTTTTCAATTTTTTGAGGGTGGTCACGAATTAAAGTCCTTTTCGCTCTAGGACGCTTAGTTTAGGAGATATGGGCAAAAGAAGTTTTTCATATAAAAATTTCAATTTTTTTAGGTTTTGGGTGGATTTTTCAATTTTTTGGGGGTGGTCACGAATTAAAGTCCTTTTCGCTCTAGGACGCATATTTAAGGAGATATGGGCAAAAGAAGTTTTTCATATAAAAATTTCAATTTTTTTAGGTTTTGGGTGGATTCTTCAATTTTTTGAGGGTGGTCACGAATTAAAGTCCTTTTCGCTCTAGGACGCATATTTAAGGAGATATGGGCAAAAGAAGTTTTTCATATAAAAATTTCAATTTTTTAGGTTTTGGGTGGATTTTTCAATTTTTTGAGGGTGGTCACGAATTAAAGTCCTTTTCGCTCTAGGACGCTTAGTTTAGGAGATATGGGCAAAAGAAGTTTTTCATATAAAAATTTCAATTTTTTTAGGTTTTGGGTGGATTTTTCAATTTTTTGGGGGTGGTCACGAATTAAAGTCCTTTTCGCTCTAGGACGCATATTTAAGGAGATATGGGCCAAAGAAGTTTTTCATATAAAAATTTCAATTTTTTTAGGTTTTGGGTGGATTTTTCAATTTTTTGAGGGTGGTCACGAATTAAAGTCCTTTTCGCTCTAGGACGCATATTTAAGGAGATATGGGCAAAAGAAGTTTTTCATATAAAAATTTCAATTTTTTTTAGGTTTTGGATGGATTTTTCAATATTTCGGGGGTGGTCACGAATTAAAGTTCTTTTCGCTCTAGGACGTTTAGTTTAGGAGCTATGGGCAAAAGAAGTTTTTCATATAAAAATTTCAATTTTTTTAGGTTTTGGGCGGATTTTTCAATTTTTTGGGGGTGGTCACGAATTAAAGTCCTTTTCGCTCTAGGACGCATATTTAAGGAGATATGGGCAAAAGAAGTTTTTCATATAAAAATTTCAATTTTTTTTTAGGTTTTGGGTGGATTTTTCAATTTTTTGAGGGTGGTCATGAATTAAAGTCCTTTTCGCTCTAGGGCGCATATTTAAGGAGATATGGACAAAAGAAGTTTTTCATATAAAAATTTAAATTTTTTTAGGTTTTGGGTGGATTTTTCAATTTTTTGAGGGTGGTCATGAATTAAAGTCCTTTTCGCTCTAGGACGCTTAGTTTAGGAGATATGGGCAAAAGAAGTTTTTCATATAAAAATTTCAATTTTTTTAGGTTTTGGGTGGATTTTTCAATTTTTTGAGGGTGGTCACGAATTAAAGTTCTTTTCGCTCTAGGACGCATATTTAAGGAGATATGGACAAAAGAAGTTTTTCATATAAAAATTTCAATTTTTTTAGGTTTTGGGTGGATTCTTCAATTTTTTGAGGGTGGTCACGAATTAAAGTCCTTTTCGCTCTAGGACGCTTAGTTTAGGAGATATGGGCAAAAGAAGTTTTTCATATAAAAATTTCAATTTTTTTAGGTTTTGGGTGGATTTTTCAATTTTTTGAGGGTGGTCATGAATTAAAGTCCTTTTCGCTCTAGGACGCTTAGTTTAGGAGATATGGGCAAAAGAAGTTTTTCATATAAAAATTTCAATTTTTTTAGGTTTTGGGTGGATTTTTCAATTTTTTGAGGGTGGTCACGAATTAAAGTTCTTTTCGCTCTAGGACGCATATTTAAGGAGATATGGACAAAAGAAATTTTTCATATAAAAATTTAATTTTTTTTAGGTTTTGGGTGGATTTTTCAATTTTTTGAGGGTGGTCACGAATTAAAGTCCTTTTCGCTCTAGGACGCTTAGTTTAGGAGATATGGGCAAAAGAAGTTTTTCATATAAAAATTTCAATTTTTTTTAGGTTTTGGATGGATTTTTCAATATTTCGGGGGTGGTCACGAATTAAAGTTCTTTTCGCTCTAGGACGTTTAGTTTAGGAGCTATGGGCAAAAGAAGTTTTTCATATAAAAATTTCAATTTTTTTAGGTTTTGGGCGGATTTTTCAATTTTTTGGGGGTGGTCACGAATTAAAGTCCTTTTCGCTCTAGGACGCATATTTAAGGAGATATGGGCAAAACAAGTTTTTCATATAAAAATTTCAATTTTTTTAGGTTTTGGGTGGATTCTTCAATTTTTTGAGGGTGGTCACGAATTAAAGTCCTTTTCGCTCTAGGACGCATATTTAAGGAGATATGGGCAAAAGAAGTTTTTCATATAAAAATTTCAATTTTTTTAGGTTTTGGGTGGATTTTTCAATTTTTTGGGGGTGGTCACGAATTAAAGTCCTTTTCGCTCTAGGACGCATATTTAAGGAGATATGGGCAAAAGAAGTTTTTCATAAAAAATTTCAATTTTTTTAGGTTTTGGGTGGATTTTTCAATTTTTTGAGGGTGGTCACGAATTAAAGTCCTTTTCGCTCTAGGACGCTTAGTTTAGGAGATATGGGCAAAAGAAGTTTTTCATATAAAAATTTCAATTTTTTTTAGGTTTTGGGTGGATTTTTTAATTTTTTGAGGGTGGTCACGAATTAAAGTCCTTTTCGCTCTAGGGCGCATATTTAAGGAGATATGGGCAAAAGAAGTTTTTCATATAAAAATTTAAATTTTTTTAGGTTTTGGGTGGATTTTTCAATTTTTTGGGGGTGGTCACGAATTAAAGTCCTTTTCGCTCTAGGACGCATATTTAAGGAGATATGGGCAAAACAAGTTTTTCATATAAAAATTTCAATTTTTTTAGGTTTTGGGTGGATTCTTCAATTTTTTGAGGGTGGTCACGAATTAAAGTCCTTTTCGCTCTAGGACGCATATTTAAGGAGATATGGGCAAAAGAAGTTTTTCATATAAAAATTTCAATTTTTTTAGGTTTTGGGTGGATTTTTCAATTTTTTGAGGGTGGTCACGAATTAAAGTCCTTTTCGCTCTAGGACGCTTAGTTTAGGAGATATGGGCAAAAGAAGTTTTTCATATAAAAATTTCAATTTTTTTAGGTTTTGGGTGGATTTTTCAATTTTTTGGGGGTGGTCACGAATTAAAGTCCTTTTCGCTCTAGGACGCATATTTAAGGAGATATGGGCCAAAGAAGTTTTTCATATAAAAATTTCAATTTTTTTAGGTTTTGGGTGGATTTTTCAATTTTTTGAGGGTGGTCACGAATTAAAGTCCTTTTCGCTCTAGGACGCTTAGTTTAGGAGATATGGGCAAAAGAAGTTTTTCATATAAAAATTTCAATTTTTTTAGGTTTTGGGTGGATTTTTCAATTTTTTGGGGGTGGTCACGAATTAAAGTCCTTTTCGCTCTAGGACGCTTAGTTTAGGAGATATGGACAAAAGAAGTTTTTCATATAAAAATTTCAATTTTTTTAGGTTTTGGGTGGATTTTTCAATTTTTTGGGGGTGGTCACGAATTAAAGTCCTTTTCGCTCTAGGACGCTTAGTTTAGGAGATATGGGCAAAAGAAGTTTTTCATATAAAAATTTTAATTTATTTTAGGTTTTGGGTGGATTTTTCAATTTTTTGAGGGTGGTCACGAATTAAAGTCCTTTTCGCTCTAGGACGCATATTTAAGGAGATATGGACAAAAGAAGTTTTTCATATAAAAATTTAAATTTTTTTAGGTTTTGGGTGGATTTTTTAATTTTTTGAGGGTGGTCACGAATTAAAGTCCTTTTCGCTCTAGGACGCTTAGTTTAGGAGATATGGGCAAAGGAAGTTTTTCATATAAAAATTTCAATTTTTTTAGGTTTTGGGTGGATTTTTCAATTTTTTGAGGGTGGTCACGAATTAAAGTTCTTTTCGCTCTAGGACGCATATTTAAGGAGATATGGACAAAAGAAATTTTTCATATAAAAATTTCAATTTTTTTAGGTTTTGGGTGGATTTTTCAATTTTTTGAGGGTGGTCATGAATTAAAGTCCTTTTCGCTCTAGGACGCATATTTAAGGAGATATGGGCAAAAGAAGTTTTTCATATAAAAATTTAAATTTTTTTAGGTTTTGGGTGGATTTTTCAATTTTTTGGGGGTGGTCACGAATTAAAGTCCTTTTCGCTCTAGGGCGCATATTTAAGGAGATATGGGCAAAAGAAGTTTTTCATATAAAAATTTAAATTTTTTTAGGTTTTGGGTGGATTTTTAAATTTTTTGGGGGTGGTCACGAATTAAAGTCCTTTTCGCTCTAGGACGCATATTTAAGGAGATATGGGCCAAAGAAGTTTTTCATATAAAAATTTCAATTTTTTTAGGTTTTGGGTGGATTTTTCAATTTTTTGAGGGTGGTCACGAATTAAAGTCCTTTTCGCTCTAGGACGCTTAGTTTAGGAGATATGGGCAAAAGAAGTTTTTCATATAAAAATTTCAATTTTTTAGGTTTTGGGTGGATTTTTCAATTTTTTGAGGGTGGTCATGAATTAAAGTCCTTTTCGCTCTAGGACGCATATTTAAGGAGATATGGGCAAAAGAAGTTTTTCATATAAAAATTTAAATTTTTTTAGGTTTTGGGTGGATTTTTCAATTTTTTGGGGGTGGTCACGAATTAAAGTCCTTTTCGCTCTAGGGCGCATATTTAAGGAGATATGGGCAAAAGAAGTTTTTCATATAAAAATTTAAATTTTTTTAGGTTTTGGGTGGATTTTTCAATTTTTTGGGGGTGGTCACGAATTAAAGTCCTTTTCGCTCTAGGGCGCATATTTAAGGAGATATGGGCAAAAGAAGTTTTTCATATAAAAATTTAAATTTTTTTAGGTTTTGGGTGGATTTTTAAATTTTTTGGGGGTGGTCACGAATTAAAGTCCTTTTCGCTCTAGGACGCATATTTAAGGAGATATGGGCCAAAGAAGTTTTTCATATAAAAATTTCAATTTTTTTAGGTTTTGGGTGGATTTTTCAATTTTTTGGGGGTGGTCACGAATTAAAGTCCTTTTCGCTCTAGGACGCATATTTAAGGAGATATGGGCTAAAAGAAGTTTTTCATATAAAAATTTAAATTTTTTTAGGTTTTGGGTGGATTTTTCAATTTTTTGGGGGTGGTCACGAATTAAAGTCCTTTTCGCTCTAGGACGCTTAGTTTAAGAGATATGGGCAAAAGAAGTTTTTCATTTAAAAATTTCAATTTTTTTTAGGTTTTGGATGGATTTTTCAATATTTCGGGGGTGGTCACGAATTAAAGTTTATTTCGCTCTAGGACGCTTAGTTTAGGAGCTATGGGCAAAATAAGTTTTTCATATAAAAATTTCAATTTTTTTAGGTTTTGGGCGGATTTTTCAAGATTTTGGGGGTGGTCACGAATTAAAGTCCTTTTCGCTCTAGGACGCATATTTAAGGAGATATGGGCAAAAGAAGTTTTTCATATAAAAATTTCAATTTTTTTAGGTTTTGGGTGGATTTTTCAATTTTTTGAGGGTGGTCATGAATTAAAGTCCTTTTCGCTCTAGGACGCATATTTAAGGAGATATGGACAAAAGAAGTTTTTCATATAAAAATTTCAATTTTTTTAGGTTTTGGGTGGATTTTTCAATTTTTTGAGGGTGGTCACGAATTAAAGTCCTTTTCGCTCTAGGACGCATATTTAAGGAGATATGGACAAAAGAAGTTTTTCATATAAAAATTTCAATTTTTTTAGGTTTTGGGTGGATTTTTCAATTTTTTGAGGGTGGTCACGAATTAAAGTTCTTTTCGCTCTAGGACGATTAGTTTAGGAGATATGGGCAAAAGAAGGTTTTCATATAAAAATTTCAATTTTTTTAGGTTTTGGGTGGATTTTTCAATTTTTTGAGGGTGGTCACGAATTAAAGTCCTTTTCGCTCTAGGACGCATATTTAAGGAGATATGGGCAAAAGAAGTTTTTCATATAAAAATTTAAATTTTTTTAGGTTTTGGGTGGATTTTTCAATTTTTTGGGGGTGGTCACGAATTAAAGTCCTTTTCGCTCTAGGACGCATATTTAAGGAGATATGGACAAAAGAAGTTTTTCGTATAAAAATTTCAATTTTTTTAGGTTTTGGGTGGATTTTTCAATGTTTTGGGGGTGGTCACGAATTAAAGTCCTTTTCGCTCTAGGGCGCATATTTAAGGAGATATGGACAAAAGAAGTTTTTCATATAAAAATTTAAATTTTTTTAGGTTTTGGGTGGATTTTTCAATTTTTTGGGGGTGGTCACGAATTAAAGTCCTTTTCGCTCTAGGACGCATATTTAAGGAGATATGGGCAAAAGAAGTTTTTCATATAAAAATTCCAATTTTTTTTAGGTTTTGGATGGATTTTTCAATATTTCGGGGGTGGTCACGAATTAAAGTTCTTTTCGCTCTAGGACGTTTAGTTTAGGAGCTATGGGCAAAAGAGGTTTTTCATATAAAAATTTCAATTTTTTTAGGTTTTGGGCGGATTTTTCAATTTTTTGGGGGTGGTCACGAATTAAAGTCCTTTTCGCTCTAGGACGCATATTTAAGGAGATATGGGCAAAACAAGTTTTTCATATAAAAATTTAAATTTTTTTTAGGTTTTGGGTGGATTTTTCAATTTTTTGAGGGTGGTCATGAATTAAAGTCCTTTTCGCTCTAGGACGCATATTTAAGGAGATATGGGCAAAAGAAGTTTTTCATATAAAAATTTCAATTTTTTTTAGGTTTTGGATGGATTTTTCAATATTTCGGGGGTGGTCACGAATTAAAGTCCTTTTCGCTCTAGGACGCATATTTAAGGAGATATGGGCAAAAGAAGTTTTTCATATAAAAATTTAAATTTTTTTTAGGTTTTGGGTGGATTTTTCAATTTTTTGAGGGTGATCATGAATTAAAGTCCTTTTCGCTCTAGGACGCTTAGTTTAGGAGATATGGGCAAAAGAAGTTTTTCATATAAAAATTTCATTTTTTTTAGGTTTTGGGTGGATTTTTCAATTTTTTGGGGGTGGTCACGAATTAAAGTCCTTTTCGCTCTAGGACGCATATTTAAGGAGATATGGGCAAAAGAAGTTTTTCATATAAAAATTTCAATTTTTTTTAAGTTTTGGATGGATTTTTCAATATTTCGGGGGTGGTCACGAATTAAAGTTCTTTTCGCTCTAGGACGTTTAGTTTAGGAGCTATGGGCAAAAGAAGTTTTTCATATAAAAATTTCAATTTTTTTAGGTTTTGGGCGGATTTTTCAATTTTTTGGGGGTGGTCACGAATTAAAGTCCTTTTCGCTCTAGGACGCATATTTAAGGAGATATGGGCAAAACAAGTTTTTCATATAAAAATTTCAATTGTTTTAGGTTTTGGGTGGATTCTTCAATTTTTTGAGGGTGGTCACGAATTAAAGTCCTTTTCGCTCTAGGACGCATATTTAAGGAGATATGGGCAAAAGAAGTTTTTCATATAAAAATTTCAATTTTTTTAGGTTTTGGGTGGATTTTTCAATTTTTTGGGGGTGGTCACGAATTAAAGTCCTTTTCGCTCTAGGACGCATATTTAAGGAGATATGGGCAAAAGAAGTTTTTCATAAAAAATTTCAATTTTTTTAGGTTTTGGGTGGATTTTTCAATTTTTTGAGGGTGGTCACGAATTAAAGTCCTTTTCGCTCTAGGACGCTTAGTTTAGGAGATATGGGCAAAAGAAGTTTTTCATATAAAAATTTCAATTTTTTTAGGTTTTGGGTGGATTTTTCAATTTTTTGGGGGTGGTCACGAATTAAAGTCCTTTTCGCTCTAGGACGCATATTTAAGGAGATATGGACAAAAGAAGTTTTTCGTATAAAAATTTCAATTTTTTTAGGTTTTGGGGGGATTTTTCAATGTTTTGGGGGTGGTCACGAATTAAAGTCCTTTTCGCTCTAGGGCGCATATTTAAGGAGATATGGACAAAAGAAGTTTTTCATATAAAAATTTAAATTTTTTTAGGTTTTGGGTGGATTTTTCAATTTTTTGGGGGTGGTCACGAATTAAAGTCCTTTTCGCTCTAGGACGCATATTTAAGGAGATATGGGCCAAAGAAGTTTTTCATATAAAAATTTCAATTTTTTTAGGTTTTGGGTGGATTTTTCAATTTTTTGAGGGTGGTCACGAATTAAAGTCCTTTTCGCTCTAGGACGCTTAGTTTAGGAGATATGGGCAAAAGAAGTTTTTCATATAAAAATTTCAATTTTTTTAGGTTTTGGGTGGATTTTTCAATTTTTTGGGGGTGGTCACGAATTAAAGTCCTTTTCGCTCTAGGACGCTTAGTTTAGGAGATATGGACAAAAGAAGTTTTTCATATAAAAATTTCAATTTTTTTAGGTTTTGGGTGGATTTTTCAATTTTTTGGGGGTGGTCACGAATTAAAGTCCTTTTCGCTCTAGGACGCTTAGTTTAGGAGATATGGGCAAAAGAAGTTTTTCATATAAAAATTTTAATTTATTTTAGGTTTTGGGTGGATTTTTCAATTTTTTGAGGGTGGTCACGAATTAAAGTCCTTTTCGCTCTAGGACGCATATTTAAGGAGATATGGACAAAAGAAGTTTTTCATATAAAAATTTAAATTTTTTTAGGTTTTGGGTGGATTTTTCAATTTTTTGAGGGTGGTCATGAATTAAAGTCCTTTTCGCTCTAGGACGCATATTTAAGGAGATATGGGCAAAAGAAGTTTTTCATATAAAAATTTAAATTTTTTTAGGTTTTGGGTGGATTTTTCAATTTTTTGGGGGTGGTCACGAATTAAAGTCCTTTTCGCTCTAGGGCGCATATTTAAGGAGATATGGGCAAAAGAAGTTTTTCATATAAAAATTTCAATTTTTTTAGGTTTTGGGTGGATTTTTCAATTTTTTGGGGGTGGTCACGAATTAAAGTCCTTTTCGCTCTAGGACGCATATTTAAGGAGATATGGGCAAAAGAAGTTTTTCATAAAAAATTTCAATTTTTTTAGGTTTTGGGTGGATTTTTCAATTTTTTGAGGGTGGTCACGAATTAAAGTCCTTTTCGCTCTAGGACGCTTAGTTTAGGAGATATGGGCAAAAGAAGTTTTTCATATAAAAATTTCAATTTTTTTAGGTTTTGGGTGGATTTTTCAATTTTTTGGGGGTGGTCACGAATTAAAGTCCTTTTCGCTCTAGGACGCATATTTAAGGAGATATGGACAAAAGAAGTTTTTCGTATAAAAATTTCAATTTTTTTAGGTTTTGGGTGGATTTTTCAATGTTTTGGGGGTGGTCACGAATTAAAGTCCTTTTCGCTCTAGGGCGCATATTTAAGGAGATATGGACAAAAGAAGTTTTTCATATAAAAATTTAAATTTTTTTAGGTTTTGGGTGGATTTTTCAATTTTTTGGGGGTGGTCACGAATTAAAGTCCTTTTCGTTCTAGGACGCTTAGTTTAGGAGATATGGGCAAAAGAAGCTTTTCATATAAAAATTTCAATTTTTTTAGGTTTTGGGTGGATTTTTCAATTTTTTGGGGGTGGTCACGAATTAAAGTCCTTTTCGCTCTAGGACGCATATTTAAGGAGATATGGGCAAAAGAAGTTTTTCATATAAAAATTTAAATTTTTTTAGGTTTTGGGTGGATTTTTCAATTTTTTGAGGGTGGTCACGAATTAAAGTTCTTTTCGCTCTAGGACGCATATTTAAGGAGATATGGACAAAAGAAATTTTTCATATAAAAATTTAAATTTTTTTAGGTTTTGGGTGGATTTTTCAATTTTTTGAGGGTGGTCATGAATTAAAGTCCTTTTCGCTCTAGGACGCATATTTAAGGAGATATGGGCAAAAGAAGTTTGTCATATAAAAATTTAAATTTTTTTAGGTTTTGGGTGGATTTTTCAATTTTTTGGGGGTGGTCACGAATTAAAGTCCTTTTCGCTCTAGGGCGCATATTTAAGGAGATATGGACAAAAGAAGTTTTTCATATAAAAATTTCAATTTTTTTAGGTTTTGGGTGGATTTTTCAATTTTTTGGGGGTGGTCACGAATTAAAGTCCTTTTCGCTCTAGGACGCATATTTAAGGAGATATGGGCCAAAGAAGTTTTTCATATAAAAATTTCAATTTTTTTAGGTTTTGGGTGGATTTTTCAATTTTTTGAGGGTGGTCACGAATTAAAGTCCTTTTCGCTCTAGGACGCTTAGTTTAGGAGATATGGGCAAAAGAAGTTTTTCATATAAAAATTTCAATTTTTTTAGGTTTTGGGTGGATTTTTCAATTTTTTGGGGGTGGTCACGAATTAAAGTCCTTTTCGCTCTAGGACGCTTAGTTTAGGAGATATGGACAAAAGAAGTTTTTCATATAAAAATTTCAATTTTTTTAGGTTTTGGGTGGATTTTTTAATTTTTTGAGGGTGGTCACGAATTAAAGTCCTTTTCGCTCTAGGACGCTTAGTTTAGGAGATATGGGCAAAAGAAGTTTTTCATATAAAAATTTTAATTTATTTTAGGTTTTGGGTGGATTTTTCAATTTTTTGAGGGTGGTCACGAATTAAAGTCCTTTTCGCTCTAGGACGCATATTTAAGGAGATATGGACAAAAGAAGTTTTTCATATAAAAATTTTAATTTTTTTAGGTTTTGGGTGGATTTTTTAATTTTTTGAGGGTGGTCACGAATTAAAGTCCTTTTCGATCTAGGACGCTTAGTTTAGGAGATATGGGCAAAAGAAGTTTTTCATATAAAAATTTCAATTTTTTTAGGTTTTGGGTGGATTTTTCAATTTTTTGAGGGTGGTCACGAATTAAAGTTCTTTTCGCTCTAGGACGCATATTTAAGGAGATATGGACAAAAGAAATTTTTCATATAAAAATTTAAATTTTTTTAGGTTTTGGGTGGATTTTTCAATTTTTTGAGGGTGGTCATGAATTAAAGTCCTTTTCGCTCTAGGACGCATATTTAAGGAGATATGGGCAAAAGAAGTTTTTCATATAAAAATTTAAATTTTTTTAGGTTTTGGGTGGATTTTTCAATTTTTTGGGGGTGGTCACGAATTAAAGTCCTTTTCGCTCTAGGGCGCATATTTAAGGAGATATGGGCAAAAGAAGTTTTTCATATAAAAATTTAAATTTTTTTAGGTTTTGGGTGGATTTTTAAATTTTTTGGGGTTGGTCACGAATTAAAGTCCTTTTCGCTCTAGGACGCATATTTAAGGAGATATGGGCCAAAGAAGTTTTTCATATAAAAATTTCAATTTTTTTAGGTTTTGGGTGGATTTTTCATTTTTTTGAGGGTGGTCACGAATTAAAGTCCATTTCGCTCTAGGACGCTTAGTTTAGGAGATATGGGCAAAAGAAGTTTTTCATATAAAAATTTCAATTTTTTTAGGTTTTGGGTGGATTTTTCAATTTTTTGAGGGTGGTCACGAATTAAAGTCCTTTTCGCTCTAGGACGCTTAGTTTAGGAGATATGGGCAAAAGAAGTTTTTCATATAAAAATTTCAATTTTTTTAGGTTTTGGGTGGATTTTTCAATTTTTTGGGGGTGGTCACGAATTAAAGTCCTTTTCGCTCTAGGGCGCATATTTAAGGAGATATGGACAAAAGAAGTTTTTCATATAAAAATTTAAATTTTTTTAGGTTTTGGGTGGATTTTTCAATTTTTTGGGGGTGGTCACGAATTAAAGTCCTTTTCGCTCTAGGACGCATATTTAAGGAGATATGGGCAAAAGAAGTTTTTCATATAAAAATTTCAATTTTTTTAGGTTTTGGGTGGATTTTTCAATTTTTTGAGGGTGGTCATGAATTAAAGTCCTTTTCGCTCTAGGACGCTTAGTTTAGGAGCTATGGGCAAAAGAAGTTTTTCATATAAAAATTTCAATTTTTTTAGGTTTTGGGTGGATTTTTCAATTTTTTGAGGGTGGTCACGAATTAAAGTTCTTTTCGCTCTAGGACGCATATTTAAGGAGATATGGACAAAAGAAATTTTTCATATAAAATTTTAAATTTTTTTAGGTTTTGGGTGGATTTTTCAATTTTTTGAGGGTGGTCATGAATTAAAGTCCTTTTCGCTCTAGGACGCATATTTAAGGAGATATGGGCAAAAGAAGTTTTTCATATAAAAATTTAAATTTTTTTAGGTTTTGGGTGGATTTTTCAATTTTTTGGGGGTGGTCACGAATTAAAGTCCTTTTCGCTCTAGGGCGCATATTTAAGGAGATATGGGCAAAAGAAGTTTTTCATATAAAAATTTAAATTTTTTTAGGTTTTGGGTGGATTTTTAAATTTTTTGGGGGTGGTCACGAATTAAAGTCCTTTTCGCTCTAGGACGCATATTTAAGGAGATATGGGCCAAAGAAGTTTTTCATATAAAAATTTCAATTTTTTTAGGTTTTGGGTGGATTTTTCAATTTTTTGAGGGTGGTCACGAATTAAAGTCCTTTTCGCTCTAGGGCGCATATTTAAGGAGATATGGGCAAAAGAAGTTTTTCATATAAAAATTTCAATTTTTTTAGGTTTTGGGTGGATTTTTCAATTTTTTGGGGGTGGTCACGAATTAAAGTCCTTTTCGCTCTAGGAAGCATATTTAAGGAGATATGGGCAAAAGAAGTGTTTCATATAAAAATTTCAATTTTTTAGGTTTTGGGTGGATTTTTCAATTTTTTGGGGGTGGTCACGAATTAAAGTCCTTTTCGCTCTAGGACGCTTAGTTTAGGAGATATGGGCAAAAGAAGTTTTTCATATAAAAATTTCAATTTTTTTAGGTTTTGGGTGGATTTTTCAATTTTTTGGGGGTGGTCACGAATTAAAGTCCTTTTCGCTCTAGGACGCATATTTAAGGAGATATGGACAAAAGAAGTTTTTCGTATAAAAATTTAATTTTTTTTTAGGTTTTGGGTGGATTTTTCAATTTTTTGGGGGTGGTCACGAATTAAAGTCCTTTTCGCTCTAGGGCGCATATTTAAGGAGATATGGACAAAAGAAGTTTTTCATATAAAAATTTAAATTTTTTTAGGTTTTGGGTGGATTTTTTAATTTTTTGGGGGTGGTCACGAATTAAAGTCATTTTCGCTCTAGGACGCTTAGTTTAGGAGATATGGGCAAAAGAAGTTTTTCATATAAAAATTTAAATTTTTTTTAGGTTTTGGGTGGATTTTTCAATTTTTTGGGGGTGGTCATGAATTAAAGTCCTTTTCGCTCTAGGACGCTTAGTTTAGGAGGTATGGGCAAAAGAAGTTTTTCATATAAAAATTTCAATTTTTTTAGGTTTTGGGTGGATTTTTCAATTTTTTGGGGGTGGTCACGAATTAAAGTCCTTTTCGCTCTAGGACGCATATTTAAGGAGATATGGGCAAAAGAAGTTTTTCATATAAAAATTTCAATTTTTTTAGGTTTTGGGTGGATTTTTCAATTTTTTGGGGGTGGTCACGAATTAAAGTCCTTTTCGCTCTAGGACGCATATTTAAGGAGATATGGGCAAAAGAAGTTTTTCATATAAAAATTTCAATTTTTTTTAGGTTTTGGGTGGATTTTTTAATTTTTTGAGGGTGGTCACGAATTAAAGTCCTTTTCGCTCTAGGGCGCATATTTAAGGAGATATGGGCAAAAGAAGTTTTTCATATAAAAATTTAAATTTTTTTAGGTTTTGGGTGGATTTTTCAATTTTTTGGGGGTGGTCACGAATTAAAGTCCTTTTCGCTCTAGGACGCATATTTAAGGAGATATGGGCAAAACAAGTTTTTCATATAAAAATTTCAGTTTTTTTAGGTTTTGGGTGGATTCTTCAATTTTTTGAGGGTGGTCACGAATTAAAGTCCTTTTCGCTCTAGGACGCATATTTAAGGAGATATGGGCAAAAGAAGTTTTTCATATAAAAATTTCAATTTTTTTAGGTTTTGGGTGGATTTTTCAATTTTTTGGGGGTGGTCACGAATTAAAGTCCTTTTCGCTCTAGGACGCATATTTAAGGAGATATGGGAAAAAGAAGTTTTTCATAAAAAATTTCAATTTTTTTAGATTTTGGGTGGATTTTTCAATTTTTTGGGGGTGGTCACGAATTAAAGTCCTTTTCGCTCTAGGACGCTTAGTTTAGGAGATATATGCAAAAGAAGTTTTTCATATAAAAATTTCAATTTTTTTTAGGTTTTGGGTGGATTTTTCAATTTTTTGGGGGTGGTCACGAATTAAAGTCCTTTTCGCTCTAGGACGCATATTTAAGGAGATATGGGCAAAAGAAGTTTTTCATATAAAAATTTCAATTTTTTTAGGTTTTGGGTGGATTTTTCAATTTTTTGGGGGTGGTCACGAATTAAAGTCCTTTTCGCTCTAGGACGCTTAGTTTAGGAGATATATGCAAAAGAAGTTTTTCATATAAAAATTTCAATTTTTTTTAGGTTTTGGGTGGATTTTTCAATTTTTTGGGGGTGGTCACGAATTAAAGTCCTTTTCGCTCTAGGACGCTTAGTTTAGGAGATATGGGCAAAAGAAGTTTTTCATATAAAAATTTCAATTTTTTTAGGTTTTGGGTGGATTTTTCAATTTTTTGAGGGTGGTCATGAATTAAAGTCCTTTTCGCTCTAGGACGCATATTTAAGGAGATATGGGCAAAAGAAGTTTTTCATATAAAAATTTCAATTTTTTTAGGTTTTGGGTGGATTTTTCAATTTTTTGAGGGTGGTCATGAATTAAAGTCCTTTTCGCTCTAGGATGCTTAGTTTAGGAGATATGGGCAAAAGAAGTTTTTCATATAAAAATTGCAATTTTTTTAGGTTTTGGGTGGATTTTTCAATTTTTTGAGGGTGGTCACGAATTAAAGTCCTTTTCGCTCTAGGACGCTTAGTTTAGGAGATATGGGCAAAAGAAGTTTTTCATATAAAAATTTCAATTTTTTTAGGTTTTGGGTGGATTTTTCAATTTTTTGGGGGTGGTCACGAATTAAAGTCCTTTTCGCTCTAGGACGCATATTTAAGGAGATATGGACAAAAGAAGTTTTTCATATAAAAATTTCAATTTTTTTAGGTTTTGGGTGGATTTTTCAATTTTTTGGGGGTGGTCACGAATTAAAGTCCTTTTCGCTCTAGGACGCTTAGTTTAGGAGATATGGGCAAAAGAAGTTTTTCATATAAAAATTTTAATTTATTTTAGGTTTTGGGTGGAGTTTTCAATTTTTTGAGGGTGGTCACGAATTAAAGTCCTTTTCGCTCTAGGACGCATATTTAAGGAGATATGGACAAAAGAAGTTTTTCATATAAAAATTTAAATTTTTTTAGGTTTTGGGTGGATTTTTTAATTTTTTGAGGGTGGTCACGAATTAAAGTCCTTTTCGCTCTAGGACGCATATTTAAGGAGATATGGGCAAAAGAAGTTTTTCATATAAAAATTTCAATTTTTTTAGGTTTTGGGTGGATTTTTCAATTTTTTGAGGGTGGTCATGAATTAAAGTCCTTTTCGCTCTAGGACGCATATTTAAGGAGATATGGGCAAAAGAAGTTTTTCATATAAAAATTTAAATTTTTTTAGGTTTTGGGTGGATTTTTCAATTTTTTGGGGGTGGTCACGAATTAAAGTCCTTTTCGCTCTAGGGCGCATATTTAAGGAGATATGGGCAAAAGAAGTTTTTCATATAAAAATTTCAATTTTTTTAGGGTTTGGGTGGATTTTTCAATTTTTTGGGGGTGGTCACGAATTAAAGTCCTTTTCGCTCTAGGACGCATATTTAAGGAGATATGGGCAAAAGAAGTTTTTCATAAAAAATTTCAATTTTTTTAGGTTTTGGGTGGATTTTTCAATTTTTTGAGGGTGGTCACGAATTAAAGTCCTTTTCGCTCTAGGACGCTTAGTTTAGGAGATATGGGCAAAAGAAGTTTTTCATATAAAAATTTCAATTTTTTTAGGTTTTGGGTGGATTTTTCAATTTTTTGGGGGTGGTCACGAATTAAAGTCCTTTTCGCTCTAGGACGCATATTTAAGGAGATATGGACAAAAGAAGTTTTTCGTATAAAAATTTCAATTTTTTTAGGTTTTGGGTGGATTTTTCAATGTTTTGGGGGTGGTCACGAATTAAAGTCCTTTTCGCTCTAGGGCGCATATTTAAGGAGATATGGACAAAAGAAGTTTTTCATATAAAAATTTAAATTTTTTTAGGTTTTGGGTGGATTTTTCAATTTTTTGGGGGTGGTCACGAATTAAAGTCCTTTTCGTTCTAGGACGCTTAGTTTAGGAGATATGGGCAAAAGAAGCTTTTCATATAAAAATTTCAATTTTTTTAGGTTTTGGGTGGATTTTTCAATTTTTTGGGGGTGGTCACGAATTAAAGTCCTTTTCGCTCTAGGACGCATATTTAAGGAGATATGGGCAAAAGAAGTTTTTCATATAAAAATTTCAATTTTTTTAGGTTTTGGGTGGATTTTTCAATTTTTTGAGGGTGGTCACGAATTAAAGTCCTTTTCGCTCTAGGGCGCATATTTAAGGAGATATGGGCAAAAGAAGTTTTTCATATAAAAATTTCAATTTTTTTAGGTTTTGGGTGGATTTTTCAATTTTTTGGGGGTGGTCACGAATTAAAGTCCTTTTCGCTCTAGGACGCATATTTAAGGAGATATGGACAAAAGAAGTTTTTCGTATAAAAATTTCAATTTTTTTAGGTTTTGGGTGGATTTTTCAATGTTTTGGGGGTGGTCACGAATTAAAGTCCTTTTCGCTCTAGGGCGCATATTTAAGGAGATATGGACAAAAGAAGTTTTTCATATAAAAATTTAAATTTTTTTAGGTTTTGGGTGGATTTTTCAATTTTTTGGGGGTGGTCACGAATTAAAGTCCTTTTCGTTCTAGGACGCTTAGTTTAGGAGATATGGGCAAAAGAAGCTTTTCATATAAAAATTTCAATTTTTTTAGGTTTTGGGTGGATTTTTCAATTTTTTGGGGGTGGTCACGAATTAAAGTCCTTTTCGCTCTAGGACGCATATTTAAGGAGATATGGGCAAAAGAAGTTTTTCATATAAAAATTTCAATTTTTTTAGGTTTTAGGTGGATTTTTCAATTTTTTGAGGGTGGTCACGAATTAAAGTCCTTTTCGCTCTAGGACGCATATTTAAGGAGATATGGGCAAAAGAAGTTTTTCATATAAAAATTTCAATTTTTTTTAGGTTTTGGGTGGATTTTTTAATTTTTTGAGGGTGGTCACGAATTAAAGTCCTTTTCGCTCTAGGGCGCATATTTAAGGAGATATGGGCAAAAGAAATTTTTCATATAAAAATTTAAATTTTTTTAGGTTTTGGGTGGATTTTTCAATTTTTTGGGGGTGGTCACGAATTAAAGTCCTTTTCGCTCTAGGACGCATATTTAAGGAGATATGGGCAAAACAAGTTTTTCATATAAAAATTTCAATTTTTTTAGGTTTTGGGTGGATTCTTCAATTTTTTGAGGGTGGTCACGAATTAAAGTCCTTTTCGCTCTAGGACGCATATTTAAGGAGATATGGGCAAAAGAAGTTTTTCATATAAAAATTTCAATTTTTTTAGGTTTTGGGTGGATTTTTCAATTTTTTGAGGGTGGTCACGAATTAAAGTCCTTTTCGCTCTAGGACGCTTAGTTTAGGAGATATGGGCAAAAGAAGTTTTTCATATAAAAATTTCAATTTTTTTAGGTTTTGGGTGGATTTTTCAATTTTTTGGGGGTGGTCACGAATTAAAGTCCTTTTCGCTCTAGGACGCATATTTAAGGAGATATGGGCCAAAGAAGTTTTTCATATAAAAATTTCAATTTTTTTAGGTTTTGGGTGGATTTTTCAATTTTTTGAGGGTGGTCACGAATTAAAGTCCTTTTCGCTCTAGGACGCTTAGTTTAGGAGATATGGGCAAAAGAAGTTTTTCATATAAAAATTTCAATTTTTTTAGGTTTTGGGTGGATTTTTCAATTTTTTGAGGGTGGTCACGAATTAAAGTCCTTTTCGCTCTAGGACGCTTAGTTTAGGAGATATGGGCAAAAGAAGTTTTTCATATAAAAATTTCAATTTTTTTAGGTTTTGGGTGGATTTTTCAATTTTTTGGGGGTGGTCACGAATTAAAGTCCTTTTCGCTCTAGGACGCATATTTAAGGAGATATGGACAAAAGAAGTTTTTCGTATAAAAAATTCAATTTTTTTAGGTTTTGGGTGGATTTTTCAATGTTTTGGGGGTGGTCACGAATTAAAGTCCTTTTCGCTCTAGGGCGCATATTTAAGGAGATATGGACAAAAGAAGTTTTTCATATAAAAATTTAAATTTTTTTAGGTTTTGGGTGGATTTTTCAATTTTTTGGGGGTGGTCACGAATTAAAGTCCTTTTCGCTCTAGGACGCATATTTAAGGAGATATGGGCAAAAGAAGTTTTTCATATAAAAATTTCATTTTTTTTTAGGTTTTGGATGGATTTTTCAATATTTCGGGGGTGGTCACGAATTAAAGTTCTTTTCGCTCTAGGACGTTTAGTTTAGGAGCTATGGGCAAAAGAAGTTTTTCATATAAAAATTTCAATTTTTTTAGGTTTTGGGCGGATTTTTCAATTTTTTGGGGGTGGTCACGAATTAAAGTCCTTTTCGCTCTAGGACGCATATTTAAGGAGATATGGGCAAAAGAAGTTTTTCATATAAAAATTTCAATTTTTTTTTAGGTTTTGGGTGGATTTTTCAATTTTTTGAGGGTGGTCATGAATTAAAGTCCTTTTCGCTCTAAGACGCATATTTAAGGAGATATGGACAAAAGAAGTTTTTCATATAAAAATTTCAATTTTTTTAGGTTTTGGGTGGATTTTTCAATTTTTTGGGGGTGGTCACGAATTAAAGTCCTTTTCGCTCTAGGACGCTTAGTTTAGGAGATATGGGCAAAAGAAGTTTTACATTAAAAATTTTAATTTATTTTAGGTTTTGGGTGGATTTTTCAATTTTTTGAGGGTGGTCACGAATTAAAGTCCTTTTCGCTCTAGGACGCATATTTAAGGAGATATGGACAAAAGAAGTTTTTCATATAAAAATTTAAATTTTTTTAGGTTTTGGGTGGATTTTTTAATTTTTTGAGGGTGGTCACGAATTAAAGTCCTTTTCGCTCTAGGACGCTTAGTTTAGGAGATATGGGCAAAAGAAGTTTTTCATATAAAAATTTCAATTTTTTTAGGTTTTGGGTGGATTTTGCAATTTTTTGAGGGTGGTCATGAATTAAAGTCCTTTTCGCTCTAGGACGCTTAGTTTAGGAGATATGGGCAAAAGAAGTTTTTCATATAAAAATTTCAATTTTTTTAGGTTTTGGGTGGATTTTTCAATTTTTTGAGGGTGGTCACGAATTAAAGTTCTTTTCGCTCTAGGACGCATATTTAAGGAGATATGGACAAAAGAAATTTTTCATATAAAAATTTAATTTTTTTTAGGTTTTGGGTGGATTTTTCAATTTTTTGAGGGTGGTCATGAATTAAAGTCCTTTTCGCTCTAGGACGCATATTTAAGGAGATATGGGCAAAAGAAATTTTTCATATAAAAATTTCAATTTTTTAGGTTTTGGGTGGATTTTTCAATTTTTTGGGGGTGGTCACGAATTAAAGTCCTTTTCGCTCTAGGGCGCATATTTAAGGAGATATGGGCAAAAGAAGTTTTTCATATAAAAATTTAAATTTTTTTAGGTTTTGGGTGGATTTTTCAATTTTTTGGGGGTGGTCACGAATTAAAGTCCTTTTCGCTCTAGGACGCATATTTAAGGAGATATGGGCAAAAGAAGTTTTTCATATAAAAATTTCAATTTTTTTAGGTTTTGGGTGGATTTTTCAATTTTTTGAGGGTGGTCACGAATTAAAGTCCTTTTCGCTCTAGGGCGCATATTTAAGGAGATATGGGCAAAAGAAGTTTTTCATATAAAAATTTCAATTTTTTTAGGTTTTGGGTGGATTTTTCAATTGTTTGGGGGTGGTCACAATTCCTTTTCGCTCTAGGACGCATATTTAAGGAGATATGGGCGAAAGAAGTTTTTCATATAAAAATTTAATTTTTTTTAGGTTTTGGGTGGATTTTTCAATTTTTTTGGGGTGGTCACGAATTAAAGTCCTTTTCGCTCTAGGACGCATATTTAAGGAGATATGGGCAAAAGAAGTTTTTCATATAAAAATTTCAATTTTTTTTAGGTTTTGGATGGATTTTTCAATATTTCGGGGGTGGTCACGAATTAAAGTTCTTTTCGCTCTAGGACGTTTAGTTTAGGAGCTATGGGCAAAAGAAGTTTTTCATATAAAAATTTCAATTTTTTAAGGTTTTGGGCGGATTTTTCAATTTTTTGGGGGTGGTCACGAATTAAAGTCCTTTTCGCTCTAGGACGCATATTTAAGGAGATATGGGCAAAACAAGTTTTTCATATAAAAATTTCAATTTTTTTAGGTTTTGGGTGGATTCTTCAATTTTTTGAGGGTGGTCACGAATTAAAGTCCTTTTCGCTCTAGGACGCATATTTAGGGAGATATGGGCAAAAGAAGTTTTTCATATAAAAATTTCAATTTTTTTAGGTTTTGGGTGGATTTTTCAATTTTTTGGGGGTGGTCACGAATTAAAGTCCTTTTCGCTCTAGGACGCATATTTAAGGAGATATGGGCAAAAGAAGTTTTTCATAAAAAATTTCAATTTTTTTATGTTTTGGGTGGATTTTTCAATTTTTTGAGGGTGGTCACGAATTAAAGTCCTTTTCGCTCTAGGACGCTTAGTTTAGGAGATATGGGCAAAAGAAGTTTTTCATATAAAAATTTCAATTTTTTTAGGTTTTGGGTGGATTTTTCAATTTTTTGGGGGTGGTCACGAATTAAAGTCCTTTTCGCTCTAGGACGCATATTTAAGGAGATATGGACAAAAGAAGTTTTTCGTATAAAAATTTCAATTTTTTTAGGTTTTGGGGGTGGTCACGAATTAAAGTCCTTTTCGCTCTAGGACGCTTAGTTTAGGAGATATGGGCAAAAGAAGTTTTTCATATAAAAATTTAAATTTTTTAGGTTTTGGGTGGATTTTTCAATTTTTTGGGGGTGGTCACGAATTAAAGTCCTTTTCGTTCTAGGACGCTTAGTTTAGGAGATATGGGCAAAAGAAGCTTTTCATATAAAAATTTCAATTTTTTTAGGTTTTGGGTGGATTTTTCAATTTTTTGGGGGTGGTCACGAATTAAAGTCCTTTTCGCTCTAGGACGCATATTTAAGGAGATATGGGCAAAAGAAGTTTTTCATATAAAAATTTCAATTTTTTTAGGTTTTGGGTGGATTTTTCAATTTTTTGAGGGTGGTCACGAATTAAAGTCCTTTTCGCTCTAGGACGCATATTTAAGGAGATATGGGCAAAAGAAGTTTTTCATATAAAAATTTCAATTTTTTTTAGGTTTTGGGTGGATTTTTTAATTTTTTGAGGGTGGTCACGAATTAAAGTCCTTTTCGCTCTAGGGCGCATATTTAAGGAGATATGGGCAAAAGAAGTTTTTCATATAAAAATTTAAATTTTTTTAGGTTTTGGGTGGATTTTTCAATTTTTTGGGGGTGGTCACGAATTAAAGTCCTTTTCGCTCTAGGACGCATATTTAAGGAGATATGGGCAAAACAAGATTTTCATATAAAAATTTCAATTTTTTTAGGTTTTGGGTGGATTCTTCAATTTTTTGAGGGTGGTCACGAATTAAAGTCCTTTTCGCTCTAGGACGCATATTTAAGGAGATATGGGCAAAAGAAGTTTTTTATATAAAAATTTCAATTTTTTTAGGTTTTGGGTGGATTTTTCAATTTTTTGAGGGTGGTCACGAATTAAAGTCCTTTTCGCTCTAGGACGCTTAGTTTAGGAGATATGGGCAAAAGAAGTTTTTCATATAAAAATTTCAATTTTTTTAGGTTTTGGGTGGATTTTTCAATTTTTTGGGGGTGGTCACGAATTAAAGTCCTTTTCGCTCTAGGACGCATATTTAAGGAGATATGGGCCAAAGAAGTTTTTCATATAAAAATTTCAATTTTTTTAGGTTTTGGGTGGATTTTTCAATTTTTTGAGGGTGGTCACGAATTAAAGTCCTTTTCGCTCTAGGACGCTTAGTTTAGGAGATATGGGCAAAAGAAGTTTTTCATATAAAAATTTCAATTTTTTTAGGTTTTGGGTGGATTTTTCAATTTTTTGGGGGTGGTCACGAATTAAAGTCCTTTTCGCTCTAGGACGCTTAGTTTAGGAGATATGGACAAAAGAAGTTTTTCATATAAAAATTTCAATTTTTTTAGGTTTTGGGTGGATTTTTCAATTTTTTGGGGGTGGTCACGAATTAAAGTCCTTTTCGCTCTAGGACGCTTAGTTTAGGAGATATGGGCAAAAGAAGTTTTTCATATAAAAATTTTAATTTATTTTAGGTTTTGGGTGGATTTTTCAATTTTTTGAGGGTGGTCACGAATTAAAGTCCTTTTCGCTCTAGGACGCATATTTAAGGAGATATGGACAAAAGAAGTTTTTCATATAAAAATTTAAATTTTTTTAGGTTTTGGGTGGATTTTTTAATTTTTTGAGGGTGGTCACGAATTAAAGTCCTTTTCGCTCTAGGACGCTTAGTTTAGGAGATATGGGCAAAAGAAGTTTTTCATATAAAAATTTCAATTTTTTTAGGTTTTGGGTGGATTTTTCAATTTTTTGAGGGTGGTCACGAATTAAAGTTCTTTTCGCTCTAGGACGCATATTTAAGGAGATATGGGCAAAAGAAGTTTTTCATATAAAAATTTAAATTTTTTTAGGTTTTGGGTGGATTTTTCAATTTTTTGAGGGTGGTCATGAATTAAAGTCCTTTTCGCTCTAGGGCGCATATTTAAGGAGATATGGGCAAAAGAAGTTTTTCATATAAAAATTTAAATTTTTTTAGGTTTTGGGTGGATTTTTCAATTTTTTGGGGGTGGTCACGAATTAAAGTCCTTTTCGCTCTAGGACGCATATTTAAGGAGATATGGGCCAAAGAAGTTTTTCATATAAAAATTTCAATTTTTTTAGGTTTTGGGTGGATTTTTCAATTTTTTGAGGGTGGTCACGAATTAAAGTCCTTTTCGCTCTAGGACGCTTAGTTTAGGAGATATGGGCAAAAGAAGTTTTTCATATAAAAATTTCAATTTTTTTAGGTTTTGGGTGGATTTTTCAATTTTTTGAGGGTGGTCACGAATTAAAGTCCTTTTCGCTCTAGGACGCTTAGTTTAGGAGATATGGGCAAAAGAAGTTTTTCATATAAAAATTTCAATTTTTTTAGGTTTTGGGTGGATTTTTCAATTTTTTGGGGGTGGTAACGAATTAAAGTCCTTTTCGCTCTAGGACGCATATTTAAGGAGATATGGACAAAAGAAGTTTTTCGTATAAAAATTTAAATTTTTTTAGGTTTTGGGTGGATTTTTCAATGTTTTGGGGGTGGTCACGAATTAAAGTCCTTTTCGCTCTAGGGCGCATATTTAAGGAGATATGGACAAAAGAAGTTTTTCATATAAAAATTTAAATTTTTTTAGGTTTTGGGTGGATTTTTCAATTTTTTGGGGGTGGTCACGAATTAAAGTCCTTTTCGCTCTAGGACGCATATTTAAGGAGATATGGGCAAAAGAAGTTTTTCATATAAAAATTTCAATTTTTTTTAGGTTTTGGATGGATTTTTCAATATTTCGGGGGTGGTCACGAATTAAAGTTCTTTTCGCTCTAGGACGTTTAGTTTAGGAGCTATGGGCAAAAGAAGTTTTTCATATAAAAATTTCAATTTTTTTAGGTTTTGGGCGGATTTTTCAATTTTTTGGGGGTGGTCACGAATTAAAGTCCTTTTCGCTCTAGGACGCATATTTAAGGAGATATGGGCAAAAGAAGTTTTTCATATAAAAATTTCAATTTTTTTTTAGGTTTTGGGTGGATTTTTCAATTTTTTGAGGGTGGTCATGAATTAAAGTCCTTTTCGCTCTAAGACGCATATTTAAGGAGATATGGACAAAAGAAGTTTTTCATATAAAAATTTCAATTTTTTTAGGTTTTGGGTGGATTTTTCAATTTTTTGGGGGTGGTCACGAATTAAAGTCCTTTTCGCTCTAGGACGCTTAGTTTAGGAGATATGGGCAAAAGAAGTTTTTCATATAAAAATTTAAATTTTTTTAGGTTTTGGGTGGATTTTTCAATTTTTTGGGGGTGGTCACGAATTAAAGTCCTTTTCGCTCTAGGACGCATATTTAAGGAGATATGGGCCAAAGAAGTTTTTCATATAAAAATTTCAATTTTTTTAGGTTTTGGGTGGATTTTTCAATTTTTTGAGGGTGGTCACGAATTAAAGTCCTTTTCGCTCTAGGACGCTTAGTTTAGGAGATATGGGCAAAAGAAGTTTTTCATATAAAAATTTCAATTTTTTTAGGTTTTGGGTGGATTTTTCAATTTTTTGAGGGTGGTCACGAATTAAAGTCCTTTTCGCTCTAGGACGCTTAGTTTAGGAGATATGGGCAAAAGAAGTTTTTCATATAAAAATTTCAATTTTTTTAGGTTTTGGGTGGATTTTTCAATTTTTTGGGGGTGGTCACGAATTAAAGTCCTTTTCGCTCTAGGACGCATATTTAAGGAGATATGGGCAAAAGAAGTTTTTCATATAAAAATTTCAATTTTTTTAGGTTTTGGGTGGATTCTTCAATTTTTTGAGGGTGGTCACGAATTAAAGTCCTTTTCGCTCTAGGACGCATATTTAAGGAGATATGGGCAAAAGAAGTTTTTCATATAAAAATTTCAATTTTTTTAGGTTTTGGGTGGATTTTTCAATTTTTTGAGGGTGGTCACGAATTAAAGTCCTTTTCGCTCTAGGGCGCATATTTAAGGAGATATGGGCAAAAGAAGTTTTTCATATAAAAATTTAAATTTTTTTAGGTTTTGGGTGGATTTTTCAATTTTTTGGGGGTGGTCACGAATTAAAGTCCTTTTCGCTCTAGGACGCATATTTAAGGAGATATGGGCAAAACAAGTTTCTCATATAAAAATTTCAATTTTTTTAGGTTTTGGGTGGATTCTTCAATTTTTTGAGGGTGGTCACGAATTAAAGTCCTTTTCGCTCTAGGACGCATATTTAAGGAGATATGGGCAAAAGAAGTTTTTCATATAAAAATTTCAATTTTTTTAGGTTTTGGGTGGATTTTTCAATTTTTTGAGGGTGGTCACGAATTAAAGTCCTTTTCGCTCTAGGACGCTTAGTTTAGGAGATATGGGCAAAAGAAGTTTTTCATATAAAAATTTAAATTTTTTTAGGTTTTGGGTGGATTTTTCAATTTTTTGGGGGTGGTCACGAATTAAAGTCCTTTTCGCTCTAGGACGCATATTTAAGGAGATATGGGCCAAAGAAGTTTTTCATATAAAAATTTCAATTTTTTTAGGTTTTGGGTGGATTTTTCAATTTTTTGAGGGTGGTCACGAATTAAAGTCCTTTTCGCTCTAGGACGCTTAGTTTAGGAGATATGGGCAAAAGAAGTTTTTCATATAAAAATTTCAATTTTTTTAGGTTTTGGGTGGATTTTACAATTTTTTGAGGGTGGTCACGAATTAAAGTCCTTTTCGCTCTAGGACGCTTAGTTTAGGAGATATGGGCAAAAGAAGTTTTTCATATAAAAATTTCAATTTTTTTAGGTTTTGGGTGGATTTTTCAATTTTTTGGGGGTGGTCACGAATTCCTTTTCGCTCTAGGGCGCATATTTAAGGAGATATGGACAAAAGAAGTTTTTCATATAAAAATTTAAATTTTTTTAGGTTTTGGGTGGATTTTTCAATTTTTTGAGGGTGGTCATGAATTAAAGTCCTTTTCGCTCTAGGACGCTTAGTTTAGAAGATATGGGCAAAAGAAGTTTTTCATATAAAAATTTCAATTTTTTTAGGTTTTGGGTGGATTTTTCAATTTTTTGAGGGTGGTCACGAATTAAAGTTCTTTTCGCTCTAGGACGCATATTTAAGGAGATATGGACAAAAGAAGTTTTTCATATAAAAATTTCAATTTTTTTAGGTTTTGGGTGGATTCTTCAATTTTTTGAGGGTGGTCACGAATTAAAGTCCTTTTCGCTCTAGGACGCTTAGTTTAGGAGATATGGGCAAAAGAAGTTTTTCATATAAAAATTTCAATTTTTTTAGGTTTTGGGTGGATTTTTCAATTTTTTGAGGGTGGTCACGAATTAAAGTCCTTTTCGCTCTAGGACGCATATTTAAGGAGATATGGGCAAAAGAAGTTTTTCATATAAAAATTTCAATTTTTTTTAGGTTTTGGGTGGATTTTTTAATTTTTTGAGGGTGGTCACGAATTAAAGTCCTTTTCGCTCTAGGGCGCATATTTAAGGAGATATGGGCAAAAGAAGTTTTTCATATAAAAATTTAAATTTTTTTAGGTTTTGGGTGGATTTTTCAATTTTTTGGGGGTGGTCACGAATTAAAGTCCTTTTCGCTCTAGGACGCATATTTAAGGAGATATGGGCCAAAGAAGTTTTTCATATAAAAATTTCAATTTTTTTAGGTTTTGGGTGGATTTTTCAATTTTTTGAGGGTGGTCACGAATTAAAGTCCTTTTCGCTCTAGGACGCTTAGTTTAGGAGATATGGGCAAAAGAAGTTTTTCATATAAAAATTTCAGTTTTTTTAGGTTTTGGGTGGATTTTTCAATTTTTTGAGGGTGGTCATGAATTAAAGTCCTTTTCGCTCTAGGACGCATATTTAAGGAGATATGGGCAAAAGAAGTTTTTCATATAAAAATTTCATTTTTTTTTAGGTTTTAGGTGGATTTTTCAATTTTTTGAGGGTGGTCATGAATTAAAGTCCTTTTCGCTCTAGGATGCTTAGTTTAGGAGATATGGGCAAAAGAAGTTTTTCATATAAAAATTGCAATTTTTTTAGGTTTTGGGTGGATTTTTCAATTTTTTGAGGGTGGTCACGAATTAAAGTCCTTTTCGCTCTAGGACGCTTAGTTTAGGAGATATGGGCAAAAGAAGTTTTTCATATAAAAATTTCAATTTTTTTAGGTTTTGGGTGGATTTTTCAATTTTTTGGGGGTGGTCACGAATTAAAGTCCTTTTCGCTCTAGGACGCATATTTAAGGAGATATGGACAAAAGAAGTTTTTCGTATAAAAATTTCAATTTTTTTAGGTTTTGGGTGGATTTTTCAATGTTTTGGGGGTGGTCACGAATTAAAGTCCTTTTCGCTCTAGGGCGCATATTTAAGGAGATATGGACAAAAGAAGTTTTTCATATAAAAATTTAATTTTTTTTAGGTTTTGGGTGGATTTTTCAATTTTTTGAGGGTGGTCACGAATTAAAGTCCTTTTCGCTCTAGGACGCTTAGTTTAGGAGATATGGGCAAAAGAAGTTTTTCATATAAAAATTTCAGTTTTTTTAGGTTTTGGGTGGATTTTTCAATTTTTTGAGGGTGGTCATGAATTAAAGTCCTTTTCGCTCTAGGACGCATATTTAAGGAGATATGGGCAAAACAAGTTTTTCATATAAAATTTTCAATTTTTTTAGGTTTTGGGTGGATTCTTCAATTTTTTGAGGGTGGTCACGAATTAAAGTCCTTTACGCTCTAGGACGCATATTTAAGGAGATATGGGCAAAAGAAGTTTTTCATATAAAAATTTAATTTTTTTTAGGTTTTGGGTGGATTTTTCAATTTTTTGAGGGTGGTCATGAATTAAAGTCCTTTTCGCTCTAGGACGCATATTTAAGGAGATATGGGCAAAAGAAATTTTTCATATAAAAATTTCAATTTTTTTAGGTTTTGGGTGGATTTTTCAATTTTTTGGGGGTGGTCACGAATTAAAGTCCTTTTCGCTCTAGGGCGCATATTTAAGGAGATATGGGCAAAAGAAGTTTTTCATATAAAAATTTCAATTTTTTTAGGTTTTGGGTGGATTTTTCAATTTTTTGAGGGTGGTCACGAATTAAAGTTCTTTTCGCTCTAGGACGCATATTTAAGGAGATATGGACAAAAGAAATTTTTCATATAAAAATTTAATTTTTTTTAGGTTTTGGGTGGATTTTTCAATTTTTTGAGGGTGGTCATGAATTAAAGTCCTTTTCGCTCTAGGACGCATATTTAAGGAGATATGGGCAAAAGAAATTTTTCATATAAAAATTTCAATTTTTTTAGGTTTTGGGTGGATTTTTCAATTTTTTGGGGGTGGTCACGAATTAAAGTCCTTTTCGCTCTAGGGCGCATAGTTAAGGAGATATGGGCAAAAGAAGTTTTTCATATAAAAATTTAAATTTTTTAGGTTTTGGGTGGATTTTTCAATTTTTTGGGGGTGGTCACGAATTAAAGTCCTTTTCGCTCTAGGACGCATATTTAAGGAGATATGGGCAAAAGAAGTTTTTCATATAAAAATTTCAATTTTTTTAGGTTTTGGGTGGATTTTTCAATTTTTTGAGGGTGGTCACGAATTAAAGTCCTTTTCGCTCTAGGGCGCATATTTAAGGAGATATGGGCAAAAGAAGTTTTTCATATAAAAATTTCAATTTTTTTAGGTTTTGGGTGGATTTTTCAATTTTTTGGGGGTGGTCACGAATTCCTTTTCGCTCTAGGGCGCATATTTAAGGAGATATGGACAAAAGAAGTTTTTCATATAAAAATTTAAATTTTTTTAGGTTTTGGGTGGATTTTTCAATTTTTTGGGGGTGGTCACGAATTAAAGTCCTTTTCGTTCTAGGACGCTTAGTTTAGGAGATATGGGCAAAAGAAGTTTTTCATATAAAAATTTTAATTTATTTTAGGTTTTGGGTGGATTTTTCAATTTTTTGAGGGTGGTCATGAATTAAAGTCCTTTTCGCTCTAGGACGCATATTTAAGGAGATATGGACAAACGAAGTTTTTCATATAAAAATTTAAATTTTTTTAGGTTTTGGGTGGATTTTGTAATTTTTTGGGGGTGGTCACGAATTAAAGTCCTTTTCGCTCTAGGACGCTTAGTTTAGGAGATATGGGCAAAAGAAGTTTTTCATATAAAAATTACAATTTTTTTAGGTTTTGGGTGGATTTTTCAATTTTTTGAGGGTGGTCATGAATTAAAGTCCTTTTCGCTCTAGGACGCTTAGTTTAGGAGATATGGGCAAAAGAAGTTTTTCATATAAAAATTTAAATTTTTTTAGGTTTTGGGTGGATTTTTCAATTTTTTGGGGGTGGTCACGAATTAAAGTCCTTTTCGCTCTAGGACGCATATTTAAGGAGATATGGGCAAAAGAAGTTTTTCATATAAAAATTTCAATTTTTTTAGGTTTTGGGTGGATTTTTCAATTTTTTGAGGGTGGTCACGAATTAAAGTTCTTTTCGCTCTAGGACGCATATTTAAGGAGATATGGACAAAAGAAGTTTTTCATATAAAAATTTAAATTTTTTTAGGTTTTGGGTGGATTCTTCAATTTTTTGAGGGTGGTCACGAATTAAAGTCCTTTTCGCTCTAGGACGCTTAGTTTAGGAGATATGGGCAAAAGAAGTTTTTCATATAAAAATTTCAATTTTTTTAGGTTTTGGGTGGATTTTTCAATTTTTTGAGGGTGGTCATGAATTAAAGTCCTTTTCGCTCTAGGACGCTTAGTTTAGGAGATATGTGCAAAAGAAGTTTTTCATATAAAAATTTCAATTTTTTTAGGTTTTGGGTGGATTTTTCAATTTTTTGAGGGTGGTCACGAATTAAAGTTCTTTTCGCTCTAGGACGCATATTTAAGGAGATATGGACAAAAGAAATTTTTCATATAAAAATTTAATTTTTTTTAGGTTTTGGGTGGATTTTTCAATTTTTTGAGGGTGGTCATGAATTAAAGCCCTTTTCGCTCTAGGACGCATATTTAAGGAGATATGGGCAAAAGAAATTTTTCATATAAAAATTTCAATTTTTTTAGGTTTTGGATGGATTTTTCACTTTTTTGGGGGTGGTCACGAATTAAAGTCCTTTTCGCTCTAGGGCGCATATTTAAGGAGATATGGGCAAAAGAAGTTTTTCATATAAAAATTTAATTTTTTTTAGGTTTTGGGTGGATTTTTCAATTTTTTGAGGGTGGTCACGAATTAAAGTCCTTTTCGCTCTAGGACGCTTAGTTTAGGAGATATGGGCAAAAGAAGTTTTTCATATAAAAATTTCAATTTTTTTAGGTTTTGGGTGGATTTTTCAATTTTTTGGGGGTGGTCACGAATTAAAGTCCTTTTCGCTCTAGGACGCATATTTAAGGAGATATGGGCAAAAGAAGTTTTTCATATAAAAATTTCAATTTTTTTAGGTTTTGGGTGGATTTTTCAATTTTTTGAGGGTGGTCACGAATTAAAGTCCTTTTCGCTCTAGGACGCATATTTAAGGAGATATGGGCAAAAGAAGTTTTTCATATAAAAATTTCAATTTTTTTTAGGTTTTGGGTGGATTTTTTAATTTTTTGAGGGTGGTCACGAATTAAAGTCCTTTTCGCTCTAGGGCGCATATTTAAGGAGATATGGGCAAAAGAAGTTTTTCATATAAAAATTTAAATTTTTTTAGGTTTTGGGTGGATTTTTCAATTTTTTGGGGGTGGTCACGAATTAAAGTCCTTTTCGCTCTAGGACGCATATTTAAGGAGATATGGGCAAAACAAGTTTTTCATATAAAAATTTCAATTTTTTTAGGTTTTGGGTGGATTCTTCAATTTTTTGAGGGTGGTCACGAATTAAAGTCCTTTTCGCTCTAGGACGCATATTTAAGGAGATATGGGCAAAAGAAGTTTTTCATATAAAAATTTCAATTTTTTTAGGTTTTGGGTGGATTTTTCAATTTTTTGAGGGTGGTCACGAATTAAAGTCCTTTTCGCTCTAGGACGCTTAGTTTAGGAGATATGGGCAAAAGAAGTTTTTCATATAAAAATTTCAATTTTTTTAGGTTTTGGGTGGATTTTTCAATTTTTTGGGGGTGGTCACGAATTAAAGTCCTTTTCGCTCTAGGACGCATATTTAAGGAGATATGGGCCAAAGAAGTTTTTCATATAAAAATTTCAATTTTTTTAGGTTTTGGGTGGATTTTTCAATTTTTTGAGGGTGGTCACGAATTAAAGTCCTTTTCGCTCTAGGACGCTTAGTTTAGGAGATATGGGCAAAAGAAGTTTTTCATATAAAAATTTCAATTTTTTTAGGTTTTGGGTGGATTTTTCAATTTTTTGAGGGTGGTCACGAATTAAAGTCCTTTTCGCTCTAGGACGCTTAGTTTAGGAGATATGGGCAAAAGAAGTTTTTCATATAAAAATTTCAATTTTTTTAGGTTTTGGGTGGATTTTTCAATTTTTTGGGGGTGGTCACGAATTCCTTTTCGCTCTAGGGCGCATATTTAAGGAGATATGGACAAAAGAAGTTTTTCATATAAAAATTTAAATTTTTTTAGGTTTTGGGTGGATTTTTCAATTTTTTGAGGGTGGTCATGAATTAAAGTCCTTTTCGCTCTAGGACGCTTAGTTTAGGAGATATGGGCAAAAGAAGTTTTTCATATAAAAATTTCAATTTTTTTAGGTTTTGGGTGGATTTTTCAATTTTTTGAGGGTGGTCACGAATTAAAGTTCTTTTCGCTCTAGGACGCATATTTAAGGAGATATGGACAAAAGAAGTTTTTCATATAAAAATTTCAATTTTTTTAGGTTTTGGGTGGATTCTTCAATTTTTTGAGGGTGGTCACGAATTAAAGTCCTTTTCGCTCTAGGACGCTTAGTTTAGGAGATATGGGCAAAAGAAGTTTTTCATATAAAAATTTCAATTTTTTTAGGTTTTGGGTGGATTTTTCAATTTTTTGAGGGTGGTCACGAATTAAAGTCCTTTTCGCTCTAGGACGCATATTTAAGGAGATATGGGCAAAAGAAGTTTTTCATATAAAAATTTCAATTTTTTTTAGGTTTTGGGTGGATTTTTTAATTTTTTGAGGGTGGTCACGAATTAAAGTCCTTTTCGCTCTAGGGCGCATATTTAAGGAGATATGGGCAAAAGAAGTTTTTCATATAAAAATTTCAATTTTTTTAGGTTTTGGGTGGATTTTTCAATTTTTTGGGGGTGGTCACGAATTAAAGTCCTTTTCGCTCTAGGACGCATATTTAAGGAGATATGGGCCAAAGAAGTTTTTCATATAAAAATTTCAATTTTTTTAGGTTTTGGGTGGATTTTTCAATTTTTTGAGGGTGGTCATGAATTAAAGTCCTTTTCGCTCTAGGATGCTTAGTTTAGGAGATATGGGCAAAAGAAGTTTTTCATATAAAAATTGCAATTTCTTTAGGTTTTGGGTGGATTTTTCAATTTTTTGAGGGTGGTCACGAATTAAAGTCCTTTTCGCTCTAGGACGCTTAGTTTAGGAGATATGGGCAAAAGAAGTTTTTCATATAAAAATTTCAATTTTTTTAGGTTTTGGGAGGATTTTTCAATTTTTTGAGGGTGGTCACGAATTAAAGTCCTTTTCGCTCTAGGACGCATATTTAAGGAGATATGGACAAAAGAAGTTTTTCGTATAAAAATTTCAATTTTTTTAGGTTTTGGGTGGATTTTTCAATGTTTTGGGGGTGGTCACGAATTAAAGTCCTTTTCGGTCTAGGGCGCATATTTAAGGAGATATGGACAAAAGAAGTTTTTCATATAAAAATTTAATTTTTTTTAGGTTTTTGGTGGATTTTTCAATTTTTTGGGGGTGGTCACGAATTAAAGTCCTTTTCGCTCTAGGACGCATATTTAAGGAGATATGGGCAAAACAAGTTTTTCATATAAAAATTTCAATTTTTTTAGGTTTTGGGTGGATTTTTCAATTTTTTGGGGGTGGTCACGAATTAAAGTCCTTTTCGCTCTAGGGCGCATATTTAAGGAGATATGGGCAAAAGAAGTTTTTCATATAAAAATTTAAATTTTTTTAGGTTTTGGGTGGATTTTTCAATTTTTTGGGGGTGGTCACGAATTAAAGTCCTTTTCGCTCTAGGACGCATATTTAAGGAGATATGGGCAAAACAAGTTTTTCATATAAAAATTTCAATTTTTTTAGGTTTTGGGTGGATTCTTCAATTTTTTGAGGGTGGTCACGAATTAAAGTCCTTTTCGCTCTAGGACGCATATTTAAGGAGATATGGGCAAAAGAAGTTTTTCATATAAAAATTTCAATTTTTTTAGGTTTTGGGTGGATTTTTCAATTTTTTGGGGGTGGTCACGAATTAAAGTCCTTTTCGCTCTAGGACGCATATTTAAGGAGATATGGGCAAAAGAAGTTTTTCATAAAAAATTTCAATTTTTTTAGGTTTTGGGTGGATTTTTCAATTTTTTGAGGGTGGTCACGAATTAAAGTCCTTTTCGCTCTAGGACGCTTAGTTTAGGAGATATGGGCAAAAGAAGTTTTTCATATAAAAATTTCAATTTTTTTAGGTTTTGGGTGGATTTTTCAATTTTTTGGGGGTGGTCACGAATTAAAGTCCTTTTCGCTCTAGGACGCATATTTAAGGAGATATGGACAAAAGAAGTTTTTCGTATAAAAATTTCAATTTTTTTAGGTTTTGGGTGGATTTTTCAATGTTTTGGGGGTGGTCACGAATTAAAGTCCTTTTCGCTCTAGGGCGCATATTTAAGGAGATATGGACAAAAGAAGTTTTTCATATAAAAATTTAAATTTTTTTAGGTTTTGGGTGGATTTTTCAATTTTTTGGGGGTGGTCACGAATTAAAGTCCTTTTCGTTCTAGGACGCTTAGTTTAGGAGATATGGGCAAAAGAAGCTTTTCATATAAAAATTTCAATTTTTTTAGGTTTTGGGTGGATTTTTCAATTTTTTGGGGGTGGTCACGAATTAAAGTCCTTTTCGCTCTAGGACGCATATTTAAGGAGATATGGGCAAAAGAAGTTTTTCATATAAAAATTTCAATTTTTTTAGGTTTTGGGTGGATTTTTCAATTTTTTGAGGGTGGTCACGAATTAAAGTCCTTTTCGCTCTAGGACGCATATTTAAGGTGATATGGGCAAAAGAAGTTTTTCATATAAAAATTTCAATTTTTTTAGGTTTTGGGTGGATTTTTTAATTTTTTGAGGGTGGTCACGAATTAAAGTCCTTTTCGCTCTAGGGCGCATATTTAAGGAGATATGGGCAAAAGAAGTTTTTCATATGAAAATTTAAATTTTTTTAGGTTTTGGGTGGATTTTTCAATTTTTTGGGGGTGGTCACGAATTAAAGTCCTTTTCGCTCTAGGACGCATATTTAAGGAGATATGGGCAAAAGAAGTTTTTCATATAAAAATTTCAATTTTTTTAGGTTTTGGGTGGATTCTTCAATTTTTTGAGGGTGGTCACGAATTAAAGTCCTTTTCGCTCTAGGACGCATATTTAAGGAGATATGGACAAAAGAAGTTTTTCATATAAAAATTTCAATTTTTTTAGGTTTTGGGTGGATTTTTCAATTTTTTGAGGGTGGTCACGAATTAAAGTCCTTTTCGCTCTAGGACGCTTAGTTTAGGAGATATGGGCAAAAGAAGTTTTTCATATAAAAATTTCAATTTTTTTAGGTTTTGGGTGGATTTTTCAATTTTTTGGGGGTGGTCACGAATTAAAGTCCTTTTCGCTCTAGGACGCATATTTAAGGAGATATGGGCCAAAGAAGTTTTTCATATAAAAATTTCAATTTTTTTAGGTTTTGGGTGGATTTTTCAATTTTTTGAGGGTGGTCACGAATTAAAGTCCTTTTCGCTCTAGGACGCTTAGTTTAGGAGATATGGGCAAAAGAAGTTTTTCATATAAAAATTTCAATTTTTTTAGGTTTTGGGTGGATTTTTCAATTTTTTGTGGGTGGTCACGAATTAAAGTCCTTTTCGCTCTAGGACGCTTAGTTTAGGAGATATGGGCAAAAGAAGTTTTTCATATAAAAATTTCAATTTTTTTAGGTTTTGGGTGGATTTTTCAATTTTTTGGGGGTGGTCACGAATTAAAGTCCTTTTCGCTCTAGGACGCATATTTAAGGAGATATGGACAAAAGAAGTTTTTCGTATAAAAATTTCAATTTTTTTAGGTTTTGGGTGGATTTTTCAATGTTTTGGGGGTGGTCACGAATTAAAGTCCTTTTCGCTCTAGGGCGCATATTTAAGGAGATATGGACAAAAGAAGTTTTTCATATAAAAATTTAAATTATTTTAGGTTTTGGGTGGATTTTTCAATTTTTTGGGGGTGGTCACGAATTAAAGTCCTTTTCGCTCTAGGACGCATATTTAAGGAGATATGGGCAAAAGAAGTTTTTCATATAAAAATTTCAATTTTTTTAGGTTTTGGATGGATTTTTCAATATTTCGGGGGTGGTCACGAATTAAAGTTCTTTTCGCTCTAGGACGTTTAGTTTAGGAGCTATGGGCAAAAGAAGTTTTTCATATAAAAATTTCAATTTTTTTAGGTTTTGGGTGGATTTTTCAATTTTTTGGGGGTGGTCACGAATTAAAGTCCTTTTCGCTCTAGGACGCATATTTAAGGAGATATGGGCAAAAGAAGTTTTTCATATAAAAATTTCAATTTTTTTAGGTTTTGGGTGGATTTTTCAATTTTTTGAGGGTGGTCACGAATTAAAGTTCTTTTCGCTCTAGGACGCTTAGTTTAGGAGATATGGGCAAAAGAAGTTTTTCGTATAAAAATTTCAATTTTTTTAGGTTTTGGGTGGATTTTTCAATGTTTTGGGGGTGGTCACGAATTAAAGTCCTTTTCGCTCTAGGGCGCATATTTAAGGAGATATGGACAAAAGAAGTTTTTCATATAAAAATTTAAATTTTTTTAGGTTTTGGGTGGATTTTTCAATTTTTTGGGGGTGGTCACGAATTAAAGTCCTTTTCGCTCTAGGACGCATATTTAAGGAGATATGGGCCAAAGAAGTTTTTCATATAAAAATTTCAATTTTTTTAGGTTTTGGGTGGATTTTTCAATTTTTTGAGGGTGGTCACGAATTAAAGTTCTTTTCGCTCTAGGGCGCATATTTAAGGAGATATGGGCAAAAGAAGTTTTTCATATAAAAATTTCAATTTTTTTAGGTTTTGGGTGGATTTTTCAATTTTTTGGGGGTGGTCACGAATTAAAGTCCTTTTCGCTCTAGGACGCATATTTAAGGAGATATGGGCAAAAGAAGTTTTTCATATAAAAATTTCAATTTTTTTTTAGGTTTTGGGTGGATTTTTCAATTTTTTGGGGGTGGTCACGAATTAAAGTCATTTTCGCTCTAGGGCGCATATTTAAGGAGATATGGACAAAAGAAGTTTTTCATATAAAAATTTAAATTTTTTTAGGTTTTGGGTGGATTTTTTAATTTTTTGGGGGTGGTCACGAATTAAAGTCATTTTCGCTCTAGGACGCTTAGTTTAGGAGATATGGGCAAAAGAAGTTTTTCATATAAAAATTTCAATTTTTTTAGGTTTTGGGTGGATTTTTCAATTTTTTGAGGGTGGTCACGAATTAAAGTCCTTTTCGCTCTAGGACGCTTAGTTTAGGAGATATGGGCAAAAGAAGTTTTTCATATAAAAATTTCAATTTTTTTAGGTTTTGGGTGGATTTTTCAATTTTTTGGGGGTGGTCACGAATTAAAGTCCTTTTCGCTCTAGGACGCATATTTAAGGAGATATGGACAAAAGAAGTTTTTCGTATAAAAATTTCAATTTTTTTAGGATTTGGGTGGATTTTTCAATGTTTTGGGGGTGGTCACGAATTAAAGTCCTTTTCGCTCTAGGGCGCATATTTAAGGAGATATGGACAAAAGAAGTTTTTCATATAAAAATTTCAATTTTTTTAGGTTTTGGGTGGATTTTTCAATTTTTTGGGGGTGGTCACGAATTAAAGTCCTTTTCGTTCTAGGACGCTTAGTTTAGGAGATATGGGCAAAAGAAGCTTTTCATATAAAAATTTCAATTTTTTTAGGTTTTGGGTGGATTTTTCAATTTTTTGGGGGTGGTCACGAATTAAAGTCCTTTTCGCTCTAGGACGCATATTTAAGGAGATATGGGCAAAAGAAGTTTTTCATATAAAAATTTCAATTTTTTTAGGTTTTGGGTGGATTTTTCAATTTTTTGAGGGTGGTCACGAATTAAAGTCCTTTTCGCTCTAGGACGCATATTTAAGGAGATATGGGCAAAAGAAGTTTTTCATATAAAAATTTCAATTTTTTTTAGGTTTTGGGTGGATTTTTTAATTTTTTGAGGGTGGTCACGAATTAAAGTCCTTTTCGCTCTAGGGCGCATATTTAAGGAGATATGGGCAAAAGAAGTTTTTCATATAAAAATTTAAATTTTTTTAGGTTTTGGGTGGATTTTTCAATTTTTTGGGGGTGGTCACGAATTAAAGTCCTTTTCGCTCTAGGACGCATATTTAAGGAGATATGGGCAAAACAAGTTTTTCATATAAAAATTTCAATTTTTTTAGGTTTTGGGTGGATTCTTCAATTTTTTGAGGGTGGTCACGAATTAAAGTCCTTTTCGCTCTAGGACGCATATTTAAGGAGATATGGGCAAAAGAAGTTTTTCATATAAAAATTTCAATTTTTTTAGGTTTTGGGTGGATTTTTCAATTTTTTGAGGGTGGTCACGAATTAAAGTCCTTTTCGCTCTAGGACGCTTAGTTTAGGAGATATGGGCAAAAGAAGTTTTTCATATAAAAATTTCAATTTTTTTAGGTTTTGGGTGGATTTTTCAATTTTTTGGGGGTGGTCACGAATTAAAGTCCTTTTCGCTCTAGGACGCATATTTAAGGAGATATAGGCCAAAGAAGTTTTTCATATAAAAATTTCAATTTTTTTAGGTTTTGGGTGGATTTTTCAATTTTTTGGGGGTGGTCACGAATTAAAGTCTTTTTCGCTCTAGGACGCATATTTAAGGAGATATGGGCAAAACAAGTTTTTCATATAAAAATTTCAATTTTTTTAGGTTTTGGGTGGATTCTTCAATTTTTTGAGGGTGGTCACGAATTAAAGTCCTTTTCGCTCTAGGACGCATATTTAAGGAGATATGGGCAAAAGAAGTTTTTCATATAAAAATTTCAATTTTTTTAGGTTTTGGGTGGATTTTTCAATTTTTTGAGGGTGGTCACGAATTAAAGTCCTTTTCGCTCTAGGACGCGTAGTTTAGGAGATATGGGCAAAAGAAGTTTTTCATATAAAAATTTCAATTTTTTTAGGTTTTGGGTGGATTTTTCAATTTTTTGGGGGTGGTCACGAATTAAAGTCCTTTTCGCTCTAGGACGCATATTTAAGGAGATATGGGCCAAAGAAGTTTTTCATATAAAAATTTCAATTTTTTTAGGTTTTGGGTGGATTTTTCAATTTTTTGAGGGTGGTCACGAATTAAAGTCCTTTTCGCTCTAGGACGCTTAGTTTAGGAGATTTAGGCAAAAGAAGTTTTTCATATAAAAATTTCAATTTTTTTAGGTTTTGGGTGGATTTTTCAATTTTTTGGGGGTGGTCACGAATTAAAGTCCTTTTCGCTCTAGGACGCTTAGTTTAGGAGATATGGACAAAAGAAGTTTTTCATATAAAAATTTCAATTTTTTTAGGTTTTGGGTGGATTTTTCAATTTTTTGGGGGTGGTCACGAATTAAAGTCCTTTTCGCTCTAGGACGCTTAGTTTAGGAGATATGGGCAAAAGAAGTTTTTCATATAAAAATTTTAATTTATTTTAGGTTTTGGGTGGATTTTTCAATTTTTTGAGGGTGGTCACGAATTAAAGTCCTTTTCGCTCTAGGACGCATATTTAAGGAGATATGGACAAAAGAAGTTTTTCATATAAAAATTTAAATTTTTTTAGGTTTTGGGTGGATTTTTTAATTTTTTGAGGGTGGTCACGAATTAAAGTCCTTTTCGCTCTAGGACGCTTAGTTTAGGAGATATGGGCAAAAGAAGTTTTTCATATAAAAATTTAAATTTTTTTAGGTTTTGGGTGGATTTTTCAATTTTTTGAGGGTGGTCACGAATTAAAGTTCTTTTCGCTCTAGGACGCATATTTAAGGAGATATGGACAAAAGAAATTTTTCATATAAAAATTTAATTTTTTTTAGGTTTTGGGTGGATTTTTCAATTTTTTGAGGGTGGTCATGAATTAAAGTCCTTTTCGCTCTAGGACGCATATTTAAGGAGATATGGGCAAAAGAAGTTTTTCATATAAAAATTTAAATTTTTTTAGGTTTTGGGTGGATTTTTCAATTTTTTGGGGGTGGTCACGAATTAAAGTCCTTTTCGCTCTAGGGCGCATATTTAAGGAGATATGGGCAAAAGAAGTTTTTCATATAAAAATTTAAATTTTTTTAGGTTTTGGGTGGATTTTTAAATTTTTTGGGGGTGGTCACGAATTAAAGTCCTTTTCGCTCTAGGACGCATATTTAAGGAGATATGGGCCAAAGAAGTTTTTCATATAAAAATTTCAATTTTTTTAGGTTTTGGGTGGATTTTTCAATTTTTTGAGGGTGGTCACGAATTAAAGTCCTTTTCGCTCTAGGACGCTTAGTTTAGGAGATATGGGCAAAAGAAGTTTTTCATATAAAAATTTCAATTTTTTTAGGTTTTGGGTGGATTTTTCAATTTTTTGAGGGTGGTCACGAATTAAAGTCCTTTTCGCTCTAGGACGCTTAGTTTAGGAGATATGGGCAAAAGAAGTTTTTCATATAAAAATTTCAATTTTTTTAGGTTTTGGGTGGATTTTTCAATTTTTTGGGGGTGGTCACGAATTAAAGTCCTTTTCGCTCTAGGACGCATATTTAAGGAGATATGGACAAAAGAAGTTTTTCGTATAAAAATTTCAATTTTTTTAGGTTTTGGGTGGATTTTTCAATGTTTTGGGGGTGGTCACGAATTAAAGTCCTTTTCGCTCTAGGGCGCATATTTAAGGAGATATGGACAAAAGAAGTTTTTCATATAAAAATTTAAATTTTTTTAGGTTTTGGGTGGATTTTTCAATTTTTTGGGGGTGGTCACGAATTAAAGTCCTTTTCGCTCTAGGACGCATATTTAAGGAGATATGGGCAAAAGAAGTTTTTCATATAAAAATTTCAATTTTTTTTAGGTTTTGGATGGATTTTTCAATATTTCGGGGGTGGTCACGAATTAAAGTTCTTTTCGCTCTAGGACGTTTAGTTTAGGAGCTATGGGCAAAAGAAGTTTTTCATATAAAAATTTCAATTTTTTTAGGTTTTGGGCGGATTTTTCAATTTTTTGGGGGTGGTCACGAATTAAAGTCCTTTTCGCTCTAGGACGCATATTTAAGGAGATATGGGCAAAAGAAGTTTTTCATATAAAAATTTCAATTTTTTTTTAGGTTTTGGGTGGATTTTTCAATTTTTTGAGGGTGGTCATGAATTAAAGTCCTTTTCGCTCTAAGACGCATATTTAAGGAGATATGGACAAAAGAAGTTTTTCATATAAAAATTTCAATTTTTTTAGGTTTTGGGTGGATTTTTCAATTTTTTGGGGGTGGTCACGAATTAAAGTCCTTTTCGCTCTAGGACGCTTAGTTTAGGAGATATGGGCAAAAGAAGTTTTTCATATAAAAATTTCAATTTTTTTAGGTTTTGGGTGGATTTTTCAATTTTTTGGGGGTGGTCACGAATTAAAGTCCTTTTCGCTCTAGGACGCATATTTAAGGAGATATGGGCCAAAGAAGTTTTTCATATAAAAATTTCAATTTTTTTAGGTTTTGGGTGGATTTTTCAATTTTTTGAGGGTGGTCACGAATTAAAGTCCTTTTCGCTCTAGGACGCTTAGTTTAGGAGATATGGGCAAAAGAAGTTTTTCATATAAAAATTTCAATTTTTTTAGGTTTTGGGTGGATTTTTCAATTTTTTGAGGGTGGTCACGAATTAAAGTCCTTTTCGCTCTAGGATGCTTAGTTTAGGAGATATGGGCAAAAGAAGTTTTTCATATAAAAATTTCAATTTTTTTAGGTTTTGGGTGGATTTTTCAATTTTTTGGGGGTGGTCACGAATTAAAGTCCTTTTCGCTCTAGGACGCATATTTAAGGAGATATGGGCAAAAGAAGTTTTTCATATAAAAATTTAAATTTTTTTAGGTTTTGGGTGGATTCTTCAATTTTTTGAGGGTGGTCACGAATTAAAGTCCTTTTCGCTCTAGGACGCATATTTAAGGAGATATGGGCAAAAGAAGTTTTTCATATAAAAATTTCAATTTTTTTAGGTTTTGGGTGGATTTTTCAATTTTTTGAGGGTGGTCACGAATTAAAGTCCTTTTCGCTCTAGGACGCATATTTAAGGAGATATGGGCCAAAGAAGTTTTTCATATAAAAATTTCAATTTTTTTAGGTTTTGGGTGGATTTTTCAATTTTTTGAGGGTGGTCACGAATTAAAGTCCTTTTCGCTCTAGGACGCTTAGTTTAGGAGATATGGGCAAAAGAAGTTTTTCATATAAAAATTTCAATTTTTTTAGGTTTTGGGCGGATTTTTCAATTTTTTGGGGGTGGTCACGAATTAAAGTCCTTTTCGCTCTAGGACGCATATTTAAGGAGATATGGGCAAAAGAAGTTTTTCATATAAAAATTTCAATTTTTTTTTAGGTTTTGGGTGGATTTTTCAATTTTTTGAGGGTGGTCATGAATTAAAGTCCTTTTCGCTCTAAGACGCATATTTAAGGAGATATGGACAAAAGAAGTTTTTCATATAAAAATTTCAATTTTTTTAGGTTTTGGGTGGATTTTTCAATTTTTTGGGGGTGGTCACGAATTAAAGTCCTTTTCGCTCTAGGACGCTTAGTTTAGGAGATATGGGCAAAAGAAGTTTTTCATATAAAAAATTTAATTTATTTTAGGTTTTGGGTGGATTTTTCAATTTTTTGAGGGTGGTCACGAATTAAAGTCATTTTCGCTCTAGGACGCATATTTAAGGAGATATGGGCAAAAGAAGTTTTTCATATAAAAATTTCAATTTTTTTAGGTTTTGGATGGATTTTTCAATATTTCGGGGGTGGTCACGAATTAAAGTTCTTTTCGCTCTAGGACGTTTAGTTTAGGAGCTATGGGCAAAAGAAGTTTTTCATATAAAAATTTCAATTTTTTTAGGTTTTGGGTGGATTTTTCAATTTTTTGGGGGTGGTCACGAATTAAAGTCCTTTTCGCTCTAGGACGCATATTTAAGGAGATATGGGCAAAAGAAGTTTTTCATATAAAAATTTCAATTTTTTTAGGTTTTGGGTGGATTTTTCAATTTTTTGAGGGTGGTCACGAATTAAAGTCCTTTTCGCTCTAGGACGCTTAGTTTAGGAGATATGGGCAAAAGAAGTTTTTCATATAAAAATTTCAATTTTTTTAGGTTTTGGGTGGATTTTTCAATTTTTTGGGGGTGGTCACGAATTAAAGTCCTTTTCGCTCTAGGACGCATATTTAAGGAGATATGGACAAAAGAAGTTTTTCGTATAAAAATTTCAATTTTTTTAGGTTTTGGGTGGATTTTTCAATGTTTTGGGGGTGGTCACGAATTAAAGTCCTTTTCGCTCTAGGGCGCATATTTAAGGAGATATGGACAAAAGAAGTTTTTCATATAAAAATTTAAATTTTTTTAGGTTTTGGGTGGATTTTTCAATTTTTTGGGGGTGGTCACGAATTAAAGTCCTTTTCGCTCTAGGACGCATATTTAAGGAGATATGGGCCAAAGAAGTTTTTCATATAAAAATTTCAATTTTTTTAGGTTTTGGGTGGATTTTTCAATTTTTTGAGGGTGGTCACGAATTAAAGTCCTTTTCGCTCTAGGGCGCATATTTAAGGAGATATGGGCAAAAGAAGTTTTTCATATAAAAATTTCAATTTTTTTAGGTTTTGGGTGGATTTTTCAATTTTTTGGGGGTGGTCACGAATTCCTTTTCGCTCTAGGGCGCATATTTAAGGAGATATGGACAAAAGAAGTTTTTCATATAAAAATTTAAATTTTTTTAGGTTTTGGGTGGATTTTTCAATTTTTTGAGGGTGGTCATGAATTAAAGTCCTTTTCGCTCTAGGACGCTTAGTTTAGGAGATATGGGCAAAAGAAGTTTTTCATATAAAAATTTCAATTTTTTTAGGTTTTGGGTGGATTTTTCAATTTTTTGAGGGTGGTCACGAATTAAAGTTCTTTTCGCTCTAGGACGCATATTTAAGGAGATATGGACAAAAGAAGTTTTTCATATAAAAATTTCAATTTTTTTAGGTTTTGGGTGGATTCTTCAATTTTTTGAGGGTGGTCACGAATTAAAGTCCTTTTCGCTCTAGGACGCTTAGTTTAGGAGATATGGGCAAAAGAAGCTTTTCATATAAAAATTTCAATTTTTTTAGGTTTTGGGTGGATTTTTCAATTTTTTGAGGGTGGTCATGAATTAAAGTCCTTTTCGCTCTAGGACGCTTAGTTTAGGAGATATGGGCAAAAGAAGTTTTTCATATAAAAATTTCAATTTTTTTAGGTTTTGGGTGGATTTTTCAATTTTTTGAGGGTGGTCACGAATTAAAGTTCTTTTCGCTCTAGGACGCATATTTAAGGAGATATGGACAAAAGAAATTTTTCATATAAAAATTTAATTTTTTTTAGGTTTTGGGTGGATTTTTCAATTTTTTGAGGGTGGTCATGAATTAAAGTCCTTTTCGCTCTAGGACGCATATTTAAGGAGATATGTGCAAAAGAAATTTTTCATATAAAAATTTCAATTTTTTTAGGTTTTGGGTGGATTTTTCAATTTTTTGGGGGTGGTCACGAATTAAAGTCCTTTTCGCTCTAGGGCGCATATTTAAGGAGATATGGGCAAAAGAAGTTTTTCATATAAAAATTTAAATTTTTTTAGGTTTTGGGTGGATTTTTCAATTTTTTGGGGGTGGTCACGAATTAAAGTCCTTTTCGCTCTAGGACGCATATTTAAGGAGATATGGGCAAAAGAAGTTTTTCATATAAAAATTTCAATTTTTTTAGGTTTTGGGTGGATTTTTCAATTTTTTGAGGGTGGTCACGAATTAAAGTCCTTTTCGCTCTAGGGCGCATATTTAAGGAGATATGGGCAAAAGAAGTTTTTCATATAAAAATTTCAATTTTTTTAGGTTTTGGGTGGATTTTTCAATTTTTTGGGGGTGGTCACGAATACCTTTTCGCTCTAGGACGCATATTTAAGGAGATATGGGCGAAAGAAGTTTTTCATATAAAAATTTAATTTTTTTAGGTTTTGGGTGGATTTTTCAATTTTTTGGGGGTGGTCACGAATTAAAGTCCTTTTCGCTCTAGGACGCATATTTAAGGAGATATGGGCAAAAGAAGTTTTTCATATAAAAATTTCAATTTTTTTTAGGTTTTGGATGGATTTTTCAATATTTCGGGGGTGGTCACGAATTAAAGTTCTTTTCGCTCTAGGACGTTTAGTTTAGGAGCTATGGGCAAAAGAAGTTTTTCATATAAAAATTTCAATTTTTTTAGGTTTTGGGCGGATTTTTCAATTTTTTGGGGGTGGTCACGAATTAAAGTCCTTTTCGCTCTAGGACGCATATTTAAGGAGATATGGGCAAAACAAGTTTTTCATATAAAAATTTCAATTTTTTTAGGTTTTGGGTGGATTCTTCAATTTTTTGAGGGTGGTCACGAATTAAAGTCCTTTTCGCTCTAGGACGCATATTTAAGGAGATATGGGCAAAAGAAGTTTTTCATATAAAAATTTCAATTTTTTTAGGTTTTGGGTGGATTTTTCAATTTTTTGGGGGTGGTCACGAATTAAAGTCCTTTTCGCTCTAGGACGCATATTTAAGGAGATATGGGCAAAAGAAGTTTTTCATAAAAAATTTCAATTTTTTTAGGTTTTGGGTGGATTTTTCAATTTTTTGGGGGTGGTCACGAATTAAAGTCCTTTTCGCTCTAGGACGCATATTTAAGGAGATATGGACAAAAGAAGTTTTTCGTATAAAAATTTCAATTTTTTTAGGTTTTGGGAGGATTTTTCAATGTTTTGGGGGTGGTCACGAATTAAAGTCCTTTTCGCTCTAGGGCGCATATTTAAGGAGATATGGACAAAAGAAGTTTTTCATATAAAAATTTAAATTTTTTTAGGTTTTGGGTGGATTTTTCAATTTTTTGGGGGTGGTCACGAATTAAAGTCCTTTTCGTTCTAGGACGCTTAGTTTAGGAGATATGGGCAAAAGAAGCTTTTCATATAAAAATTTCAATTTTTTTAGGTTTTGGGTGGATTTTTCAATTTTTTGGGGGTGGTCACGAATTAAAGTCCTTTTCGCTCTAGGACGCATATTTAAGGAGATATGGGCAAAAGAAGTTTTTCATATAAAAATTTCAATTTTTTTAGGTTTTGGGTGGATTTTTCAATTTTTTGAGGGTGGTCACGAATTAAAGTCCTTTTCGCTCTAGGACGCATATTTAAGGAGATATGGGCAAAAGAAGTTTTTCATATAAAAATTTCAATTTTTTTAGGTTTTGGGTGGATTTTTCAATTTTTTGAGGGTGGTCACGAATTAAAGTCCTTTTCGCTCTAGGGCGCATATTTAAGGAGATATGGGCAAAAGAAGTTTTTCATATAAAAATTTCAATTTTTTTAGGTTTTGGGTGGATTTTTCAATTTTTTGGGGGTGGTCACGAATTAAAGTCCTTTTCGCTCTAGGACGCATATTTAAGGAGATATGGACAAAAGAAGTTTTTCGTATAAAAATTTCAATTTTTTTAGGTTTTGGGTGGATTTTTCAATGTTTTGGGGGTGGTCACGAATTAAAGTCCTTTTCGCTCTAGGGCGCATATTTAAGGAGATATGGACAAAAGAAGTTTTTCATATAAAAATTTAAATTTTTTTAGGTTTTGGGTGGATTTTTCAATTTTTTGGGGGTGGTCACGAATTAAAGTCCTTTTCGTTCTAGGACGCTTAGTTTAGGAGATATGGGCAAAAGAAGCTTTTCATATAAAAATTTCAATTTTTTTAGGTTTTGGGTGGATTTTTCAATTTTTTGGGGGTGGTCACGAATTAAAGTCCTTTTCGCTCTAGGACGCATATTTAAGGAGATATGGGCAAAAGAAGTTTTTCATATAAAAATTTCAATTTTTTTAGGTTTTGGGTGGATTTTTCAATTTTTTGAGGGTGGTCACGAATTAAAGTCCTTTTCGCTCTAGGACGCATATTTAAGCAGATATGGGCAAAAGAAGTTTTTCATATAAAAATTTCAATTTTTTTTAGGTTTTGGGTGGATTTTTTAATTTTTTGAGGGTGGTCACGAATTAAAGTCCTTTTCGCTCTAGGGCGCATATTTAAGGAGATATGGGCAAAAGAAGTTTTTCATATAAAAATTTAAATTTTTTTAGGTTTTGGGTGGATTTTTCAATTTTTTGGGGGTGGTCACGAATTAAAGTCCTTTTCGCTCTAGGACGCATATTTAAGGAGATATGGGCAAAACAAGTTTTTCATATAAAAATTTCAATTTTTTTAGGTTTTGGGTGGATTCTTCAATTTTTTGAGGGTGGTCACGAATTAAAGTCCTTTTCGCTCTAGGACGCATATTTAAGGAGATATGGGCAAAAGAAGTTTTTCATATAAAAATTTCAATTTTTTTAGGTTTTGGGTGGATTTTTCAATTTTTTGAGGGTGGTCACGAATTAAAGTCCTTTTCGCTCTAGGACGCTTAGTTTAGGAGATATGGGCAAAAGAAGTTTTTCATATAAAATTTCAATTTTTTTAGGTTTTGGGTGGATTTTTCAATTTTTTGGGGGTGGTCACGAATTAAAGTCCTTTTCGCTCTAGGACGCATATTTAAGGAGATATGGGCCAAAGAAGTTTTTCATATAAAAATTTCAATTTTTTTAGGTTTTGGGTGGATTTTTCAATTTTTTTAGGGTGGTCACGAATTAAAGTCCTTTTCGCTCTAGGACGCTTAGTTTAGGAGATATGGGCAAAAGAAGTTTTTCATATAAAAATTGCAATTTTTTTAGGTTTTGGGTGGATTTTTCAATTTTTTGAGGGTGGTCACGAATTAAAGTCCTTTTCGCTCTAGGACGCTTAGTTTAGGAGATATGGGCAAAAGAAGTTTTTCATATAAAAATTTCAATTTTTTTAGGTTTTGGGTGGATTTTTCAATTTTTTGGGGGTGGTCACGAATTAAAGTCCTTTTCGCTCTAGGACGCATATTTAAGGAGATATGGACAAAAGAAGTTTTTCGTATAAAAATTTCAATTTTTTTAGGTTTTGGGTGGATTTTTCAATGTTTTGGGGGTGGTCACGAATTAAAGTCCTTTTCGCTCTAGGGCGCATATTTAAGGAGATATGGGCAAAAGAAGTTTTTCATATAAAAATTTCAATTTTTTTAGGTTTTGGGTGGATTTTTCAATTTTTTGAGGGTGGTCATGAATTAAAGTCCTTTTCGCTCTAGGACGCATATTTAAGGAGATATGGGCAAAAGAAATTTTTCATATAAAAATTTCAATTTTTTTAGGTTTTGGGTGGATTTTTCAATTTTTTGGGGGTGGTCACGAATTAAAGTCCTTTTCGCTCTAGGGCGCATATTTAAGGAGATATGGGCAAAAGAAGTTTTTCATATAAAAATTTAAATTTTTTTAGGTTTTGGGTGGATTTTTCAATTTTTTGAGGGTGGTCACGAATTAAAGTCCTTTTCGCTCTAGGACGCTTAGTTTAGGAGATATGGGCAAAAGAAGTTTCTCATATAAAAATTTCAATTTTTTTAGGTTTTGGGTGGATTTTTCAATTTTTTGGGGGTGGTCACGAATTAAAGTCCTTTTCGCTCTAGGACGCATATTTAAGGAGATATGGGCAAAAGAAGTTTTTCATATAAAAATTTCAATTTTTTTAGGTTTTGGGTGGATTTTTCAATTTTTTGAGGGTGGTCACGAATTAAAGTCCTTTTCGCTCTAGGACGCATATTTAAGGAGATATGGGCAAAAGAAGTTTTTCATATAAAAATTTCAATTTTTTTTAGGTTTTGGGTGGATTTTTCAATTTTTTGAGGGTGGTCACGAATTAAAGTCCTTTTCGCTCTAGGACGCATATTTAAGGAGATATGGGCAAAAGAAGTTTTTCATATAAAAATTTCAATTTTTTTTAGGTTTTGGGTGGATTTTTTAATTTTTTGAGGGTGGTCACGAATTAAAGGCCTTTTCGCTCTAGGGCGCATATTTAAGGAGATATGGGCAAAAGAAGTTTTTCATATAAAAATTTAAATTTTTTTAGGTTTTGGGTGGATTTTTCAATTTTTTGGGGGTGGTCACGAATTAAAGTCCTTTTCGCTCTAGGACGCATATTTAAGGAGATATGGGCAAAACAAGTTTTTCATATAAAAATTTCAATTTTTTTAGGTTTTGGGTGGATTCTTCAATTTTTTGAGGGTGGTCACGAATTAAAGTCCTTTTCGCTCTAGGACGCATATTTAAGGAGATATGGGCAAAAGAAGTTTTTCATATAAAAATTTCAATTTTTTTAGGTTTTGGGTGGATTTTTCAATTTTTTGAGGGTGGTCACGAATTAAAGTCCTTTTCGCTCTAGGACGCATATTTAAGGAGATATGGGCAAAAGAAGTTTTTCATATAAAAATTTCAATTTTTTTAGGTTTTGGGTGGATTTTTCAATTTTTTGAGGGTGGTCACGAATTAAAGTCCTTTTCGCTCTAGGACGCTTAGTTTAGGAGATATGGGCAAAAGAAGTTTTTCATATAAAAATTTCAATTTTTTTAGGTTTTGGGTGGATTTTTCAATTTTTTGGGGGTGGTCACGAATTCCTTTTCGCTCTAGGGCGCATATTTAAGGAGATATGGACAAAAGAAGTTTTTCATATAAAAATTTAAATTTTTTTAGGTTTTGGGTGGATTTTTCAATTTTTTGAGGGTGGTCATGAATTAAAGTCCTTTTCGCTCTAGGACGCTTAGTTTAGGAGATATGGGCAAAAGAAGTTTTTCATATAAAAATTTCAATTTTTTTAGGTTTTGGGTGGATTTTTCAATTTTTTGAGGGTGGTCACGAATTAAAGTCCTTTTCGCTCTAGGGCGCATATTTAAGGAGATATGGGCAAAAGAAGTTTTTCATATAAAAATTTCAATTTTTTTAGGTTTTGGGTGGATTCTTCAATTTTTTGAGGGTGGTCACGAATTAAAGTCCTTTTCGCTCTAGGACGCTTAGTTTAGGAGATATGGGCAAAAGAAGTTTTTCATATAAAAATTTCAATTTTTTTAGGTTTTGGGTGGATTTTTCAATTTTTTGAGGGTGGTCACGAATTAAAGTCCTTTTCGCTCTAGGACGCATATTTAAGGAGATATGGGCAAAAGAAGTTTTTCATATAAAAATTTCAATTTTTTTAGGTTTTGGGTGGATTTTTCAATTTTTTGAGGGTGGTCACGAATTAAAGTTCTTTTCGCTCTAGGACGCATATTTAAGGAGATATGGACAAAAGAAGTTTTTCATATAAAAATTTCAATTTTTTTAGGTTTTGGGTGGATTCTTCAATTTTTTGAGGGTGGTCACGAATTAAAGTCCTTTTCGCTCTAGGACGCTTAGTTTAGGAGATATGGGCAAAAGAAGTTTTTCATATAAAAATTTCAATTTTTTTAGGTTTTGGGTGGATTTTTCAATTTTTTGAGGGTGGTCACGAATTAAAGTCCTTTTCGCTCTAGGACGCATATTTAAGGAGATATGGGCAAAAGAAGTTTTTCGTATAAAAATTTCAATTTTTTTTAGGTTTTGGGTGGATTTTTTAATTTTTTGAGGGTGGTCACGAATTAAAGTCCTTTTCGCTCTAGGGCGCATATTTAAGGAGATATGGGCAAAAGAAGTTTTTCATATAAAAATTTCAATTTTTTTAGGTTTTGGGTGGATTTTTCAATTTTTTGGGGGTGGTCACGAATTAAAGTCCTTTTCGCTCTAGGACGCATATTTAAGGAGATATGGGCCAAAGAAGTTTTTCATATAAAAATTTCAATTTTTTTAGGTTTTGGGTGGATTTTTCAATTTTTTGAGGGTGGTCACGAATTAAAGTCCTTTTCGCTCTAGGACGCTTAGTTTAGGAGATATGGGCAAAAGAAGTTTTTCATATAAAAATTTCAGTTTTTTTAGGTTTTGGGTGGATTTTTTAATTTTTTGAGGGTGGTCACGAATTAAAGTCCTTTTCGCTCTAGGGCGCATATTTAAGGAGATATGGGCAAAAGAAGTTTTTCATATAAAAATTTAAATTTTTTTAGGTTTTGGGTGGATTTTTCAATTTTTTGGGGGTGGTCACGAATTAAAGTCCTTTTCGCTCTAGGACGCATATTTAAGGAGATATGGGCAAAAGAAGTTTTTCATATAAAAATTTCAATTTTTTTAGGTTTTGGGTGGATTTTTCAATTTTTTGAGGGTGGTCACGAATTAAAGTCCTTTTCGCTCTAGGACGCTTAGTTTAGGAGATATGGGCAAAAGAAGTTTTTCATATAAAAATTTCAATTTTTTTAGGTTTTGGGTGGATTTTTCAATTTTTTGGGGGTGGTCACGAATTAAAGTCCTTTTCGCTCTAGGACGCATATTTAAGGAGATATGGGCAAAAGAAGTTTTTCATATAAAAATTTCAATTTTTTTAGGTTTTGGGTGGATTTTTCAATTTTTTGAGGGTGGTCACGAATTAAAGTCCTTTTCGCTCTAGGACGCTTAGTTTAGGAGATATGGGCAAAAGAAGTTTTTCATATAAAAATTTCAATTTTTTTAGGTTTTGGGTGGATTTTTCAATTTTTTGAGGGTGGTCACGAATTAAAGTCCTTTTCGCTCTAGGACGCTTAGTTTAGGAGATATGGGCAAAAGAAGTTTTTCATATAAAAATTTCAATTTTTTTAGGTTTTGGGTGGATTTTTCAATTTTTTGGGGGTGGTCACGAATTCCTTTTCGCTCTAGGGCGCATACACACAAAAAAATATTTTTCTGATTCAATCACGAAATTAATTGATCCAATTAATTTTTTAATTGAAATGTCTTCAATCACGAAAATGATAGTATCAATCACAGTTTTAATTGGGCATAGAAAAAATCCTTGATTAAAAAATTAATTGATGTCATTAGCAATTTTCAATTAATTTTTTTAATTGATTCAATTAAAAATTTAATTGATTTTGAATGCAAACCCCAATTAATTTTTTATTTAAAAAGGCAACTATTTTCAACTACTTTCTGAATTGGCTTAGAATTTTTATTTTGATTAAGAAATGTTCATCACTTTCTTTAACTGACTTCGTCTTCTGAATTTGATTAAAAAGTTAATTCTATCAATTAATTTTTTAATTAAAAATTTTAAAATTTTCAATCATTGACTTAATTAACCTAATGTTTCTACCTTGATTAAAAAGTTAATTGTATCAATTAATTTATTAATTGAAAAAACATTCAACTTCAATTAACTTTTTAATTGGAAATATTCTGGTGATATTTTTTTCTGTGTATTTAAGGAGATATGGACAAAAGAAGTTTTTCATATAAAAATTTAAATTTTTTTAGGTTTTGGGTGGATTTTTCAATTTTTTGAGGGTGGTCATGAATTAAAGTCCTTTTCGCTCTAGGACGCTTAGTTTAGGAGATATGGGCAAAAGAAGTTTTTCATATAAAAATTTCAATTTTTTTAGGTTTTGGGTGGATTTTTCAATTTTTTGAGGGTGGTCACGAATTAAAGTCCTTTTCGCTCTAGGGCGCATATTTAAGGAGATATGGGCAAAAGAAGTTTTTCATATAAAAATTTCAATTTTTTTAGGTTTTGGGTGGATTCTTCAATTTTTTGAGGGTGGTCACGAATTAAAGTCCTTTTCGCTCTAGGACGCTTAGTTTAGGAGATATGGGCAAAAGAAGTTTTTCATATAAAAATTTCAATTTTTTTAGGTTTTGGGTGGATTTTTCAATTTTTTGAGGGTGGTCACGAATTAAAGTCCTTTTCGCTCTAGGACGCATATTTAAGGAGATATGGGCAAAAGAAGTTTTTCATATAAAAATTTCAATTTTTTTAGGTTTTGGGTGGATTTTTCAATTTTTTGAGGGTGGTCACGAATTAAAGTTCTTTTCGCTCTAGGACGCATATTTAAGGAGATATGGACAAAAGAAGTTTTTCATATAAAAATTTCAAATTTTTTAGGTTTTGGGTGGATTCTTCAATTTTTTGAGGGTGGTCACGAATTAAAGTCCTTTTCGCTCTAGGACGCTTAGTTTAGGAGATATGGGCAAAAGAAGTTTTTCATATAAAAATTTCAATTTTTTTAGGTTTTGGGTGGATTTTTCAATTTTTTGAGGGTGGTCACGAATTAAAGTCATTTTCGCTCTAGGACGCATATTTAAGGAGATATGGGCAAAAGAAGTTTTTCGTATAAAAATTTCAATTTTTTTTAGGTTTTGGGTGGATTTTTTAATTTTTTGAGGGTGGTCACGAATTAAAGTCCTTTTCGCTCTAGGGCGCATATTTAAGGAGATATGGGCAAAAGAAGTTTTTCATATAAAAATTTCAATTTTTTTAGGTTTTGGGTGGATTTTTCAATTTTTTGGGGGTGGTCACGAATTAAAGTCCTTTTCGCTCTAGGACGCATATTTGAGGAGATATGGGCCAAAGAAGTTTTTCATATAAAAATTTCAATTTTTTTAGGTTTTGGGTGGATTTTTCAATTTTTTGAGGGTGGTCACGAATTAAAGTCCTTTTCGCTCTAGGACGCTTAGTTTAGGAGATATGGGCAAAAGAAGTTTTTCATATAAAAATTTCAGTTTTTTTAGGTTTTGGGTGGATTTTTTAATTTTTTGAGGGTGGTCACGAATTAAAGTCCTTTTCGCTCTAGGGCGCATATTTAAGGAGATATGGGCAAAAGAAGTTTTTCATATAAAAATTTAAATTTTTTTAGGTTTTGGGTGGATTTTTCAATTTTTTGGGGGTGGTCACGAATTAAAGTCCTTTTCGCTCTAGGACGCATATTTAAGGAGATATGGGCAAAAGAAGTTTTTCATATAAAAATTTCAATTTTTTTAGGTTTTGGGTGGATTTTTCAATTTTTTGAGGGTGGTCACGAATTAAAGTTCTTTTCGCTCTAGGACGCATATTTAAGGAGATATGGACAAAAGAAGTTTTTCATATAAAAATTTCAATTTTTTTAGGTTTTGGGTGGATTCTTCAATTTTTTGAGGGTGGTCACGAATTAAAGTCCTTTTCGCTCTAGGACGCTTAGTTTAGGAGATATGGGCAAAAGAAGTTTTTCATATAAAAATTTCAATTTTTTTAGGTTTTGGGTGGATTTTTCAATTTTTTGAGGGTGGTCACGAATTAAAGTCCTTTTCGCTCTAGGACGCATATTTAAGAGATATGGGCAAAAGAAGTTTTTCATATAAAAATTTCAATTTTTTTTAGGTTTTGGGTGGATTTTTTAATTTTTTGAGGGTGGTCACGAATTAAAGTCCTTTTCGCTCTAGGGCGCATATTTAAGGAGATATGGACAAAAGAAGTTTTTCATATAAAAATTTCAATTTTTTTAGGTTTTGGGTGGATTCTTCAATTTTTTGAGGGTGGTCACGAATTAAAGTCCTTTTCGCTCTAGGACGCTTAGTTTAGGAGATATGGGCAAAAGAAGTTTTTCATATAAAAATTTCAATTTTTTTAGGTTTTGGGTGGATTTTTCAATTTTTTGAGGGTGGTCACGAATTAAAGTCCTTTTCGCTCTAGGACGCATATTTAAGGAGATATGGGCAAAAGAAGTTTTTCATATAAAAATTTCAATTTTTTTTAGGTTTTGGGTGGATTTTTTAATTTTTTGAGGGTGGTCACGAATTAAAGTCCTTTTCGCTCTAGGGCGCATATTTAAGGAGATATGGGCAAAAGAAGTTTTTCATATAAAAATTTCAATTTTTTTAGGTTTTGGGTGGATTTTTCAATTTTTTGAGGGTGGTCACGAATTAAAGTCCTTTTCGCTCTAGGACGCTTAGTTTAGGAGATATGGGCAAAAGAAGTTTTTCATATAAAAATTTCAGTTTTTTTAGGTTTTGGGTGGATTTTTTAATTTTTTGAGGGTGGTCACGAATTAAAGTCCTTTTCGCTCTAGGGCGCATATTTAAGGAGATATGGGCAAAAGAAGTTTTTCATATAAAAATTTAAATTTTTTTAGGTTTTGGGTGGATTTTTCAATTTTTTGAGGGTGGTCACGAATTAAAGTTCTTTTCGCTCTAGGACGCATATTTAAGGAGATATGGACAAAAGAAGTTTTTCATATAAAAATTTCAATTTTTTTAGGTTTTGGGTGGATTCTTCAATTTTTTGAGGGTGGTCACGAATTAAAGTCCTTTTCGCTCTAGGACGCTTAGTTTAGGAGATATGGGCAAAAGAAGTTTTTCATATAAAAATTTCAATTTTTTTAGGTTTTGGGTGGATTTTTCAATTTTTTGAGGGTGGTCACGAATTAAAGTCCTTTTCGCTCTAGGACGCATATTTAAGGAGATATGGGCAAAAGAAGTTTTTCATATAAAAATTTCAATTTTTTTTAGGTTTTGGGTGGATTTTTTAATTTTTTGAGGGTGGTCACGAATTAAAGTCCTTTTCGCTCTAGGGCGCATATTTAAGGAGATATGGACAAAAGAAGTTTTTCATATAAAAATTTCAATTTTTTTAGGTTTTGGGTGGATTCTTCAATTTTTTGAGGGTGGTCACGAATTAAAGTCCTTTTCGCTCTAGGACGCTTAGTTTAGGAGATATGGGCTAAAGAAGTTTTTCATATAAAAATTTCAATTTTTTTAGGTTTTGGGTGGATTTTTCAATTTTTTGAGGGTGGTCACGAATTAAAGTCCTTTTCGCTCTAGGACGCATATTTAAGGAGATATGGGCAAAAGAAGTTTTTCATATAAAAATTTCAATTTTTTTTAGGTTTTGGGTGGATTTTTTAATTTTTTGAGGGTGGTCACGAATTAAAGTCCTTTTCGCTCTAGGGCGCATATTTAAGGAGATATGGGCAAAAGAAGTTTTTCATATAAAAATTTAAATTTTTTTAGGTTTTGGGTGGATTTTTCAATTTTTTGGGGATGGTCACGAATTAAAGTCCTTTTCGCTCTAGGACGCATATTTAAGGAGATATGGGCAAAACAAGTTTTTCATATAAAAATTTCAATTTTTTTAGGTTTTGGGTGGATTCTTCAATTTTTTGAGGGTGGTCACGAATTAAAGTCCTTTTCGCTCTAGGACGCATATTTAAGGAGATATGGGCAAAAGAAGTTTTTCATATAAAAATTTCAATTTTTTTAGGTTTTGGGTGGATTTTTCAATTTTTTGGGGGTGGTCACGAATTAAAGTCCTTTTCGCTCTAGGACGCATATTTAAGGAGATATGGGCAAAAGAAGTTTTTCATAAAAAATTTCAATTTTTTTAGATTTTGGGTGGATTTTTCAATTTTTTGAGGGTGGTCACGAATTAAAGTCCTTTTCGCTCTAGGACGCTTAGTTTAGGAGATATGGGCAAAAGAAGTTTTTCATATAAAAATTTAAATTTTTTTAGGTTTTGGGTGGATTTTTCAATTTTTTGGGGGTGGTCACGAATTAAAGTCCTTTTCGCTCTAGGACGCATATTTAAGGAGATATGGGCAAAAGAAGTTTTTCATATAAAAATTTCAATTTTTTTAGGTTTTGGGTGGATTTTTCAATTTTTTGATGGTGGTCATGAATTAAAGTCCTTTTCGCTCTAGGACGCTTAGTTTAGGAGATATGGGCAAAAGAAGTTTTTCATATAAAAATTTAAATTTTTTTAGGTTTTGGGTGGATTTTTCAATTTTTTGGGGGTGGTCACGAATTAAAGTCCTTTTCGCTCTAGGGCGCATATTTAAGGAGATATGGGCAAAAGAAGTTTTTCATATAAAAATTTAAATTTTTTTAGGTTTTGGGTGGATTTTTTAATTTTTTGAGGGTGGTCACGAATTAAAGTCCTTTTCGCTCTAGGGCGCATATTTAAGGAGATATGGGCAAAAGAAGTTTTTCATATAAAAATTTAAATTTTTTTAGGTTTTGGGTGGATTTTTCAATTTTTTGGGGGTGGTCACGAATTAAAGTCCTTTTCGCTCTAGGACGCATATTTAAGGAGATATGGGCAAAAGAAGTTTTTCATAAAAAATTTCAATTTTTTTAGATTTTGGGTGGATTTTTCAATTTTTTGGGGGTGGTCACGAATTAAAGTCCTTTTCGCTCTAGGACGCATATTTAAGGAGATATGGGCCAAAGAAGTTTTTCATATAAAAATTTCAATTTTTTTAGGTTTTGGGTGGATTTTTCAATTTTTTGAGGGTGGTCACGAATTAAAGTCCTTTTCGCTCTAGGACGCTTAGTTTAGGAGATATGGGCAAAAGAAGTTTTTCATATAAAAATTTCAGTTTTTTCAGGTTTTGGGTGGATTTTTCAATTTTTTGAGGGTGGTCATGAATTAAAGTCCTTTTCGCTCTAGGACGCATATTTAAGGAGATATGGGCAAAAGAAGTTTTTCATATAAAAATTTAATTTTTTTTAGGTTTTGGGTGGATTTTTCAATTTTTTGGGGGTGGTCACGAATTAAAGTCCTTTTCGCTCTAGGACGCATATTTAAGGAGATATGGGCAAAAGAAGTTTTTCATATAAAAATTTCAATTTTTTTAGGTTTTGGGTGGATTTTTCAATTTTTTGAGGGTGGTCATGAATTAAAGTCCTTTTCGCTCTAGGACGCTTAGTTTAGGAGATATGGGCAAAAGAAGTTTTTCATATAAAAATTTAAATTTTTTTAGGTTTTGGGTGGATTTTTCAATTTTTTGAGGGTGGTCACGAATTAAAGTTCTTTTCGCTCTAGGACGCATATTTAAGGAGATATGGACAAAAGAAATTTTTCATATAAAAATTTAAATTTTTTTAGGTTTTGGGTGGATTTTTCAATTTTTTGAGGGTGGTCATGAATTAAAGTCCTTTTCGCTCTAGGACGCATATTTAAGGAGATATGGGCAAAAGAAGTTTTTCATATAAAAATTTAAATTTTTTTAGGTTTTGGGTGGATTTTTCAATTTTTTGGGGGTGGTCACGAATTAAAGTCCTTTTCGCTCTAGGGCGCATATTTAAGGAGATATGGGCAAAAGAAGTTTTTCATATAAAAATTTAAATTTTTTTAGGTTTTGGGTGGATTTTTTAATTTTTTGAGGGTGGTCACGAATTAAAGTCCTTTTCGCTCTAGGGCGCATATTTAAGGAGATATGGGCAAAAGAAGTTTTTCATATAAAAATTTAAATTTTTTTAGGTTTTGGGTGGATTTTTCAATTTTTTGGGGGTGGTCACGAATTAAAGTCCTTTTCGCTCTAGGACGCATATTTAAGGAGATATGGGCAAAAGAAGTTTTTCATAAAAAATTTCAATTTTTTTAGATTTTGGGTGGATTTTTCAATTTTTTGGGGGTGGTCACGAATTAAAGTCCTTTTCGCTCTAGGACGCATATTTAAGGAGATATGGGCCAAAGAAGTTTTTCATATAAAAATTTCAATTTTTTTAGGTTTTGGGTGGATTTTTCAATTTTTTGAGGGTGGTCACGAATTAAAGTCCTTTTCGCTCTAGGACGCTTAGTTTAGGAGATATGGGCAAAAGAAGTTTTTCATATAAAAATTTCAGTTTTTTTAGGTTTTGGGTGGATTTTTCAATTTTTTGAGGGTGGTCATGAATTAAAGTCCTTTTCGCTCTAGGACGCATATTTAAGGAGATATGGGCAAAAGAAGTTTTTCATATAAAAATTTAAATTTTTTTAGGTTTTGGGTGGATTTTTCAATTTTTTGGGGGTGGTCACGAATTAAAGTCCTTTTCGCTCTAGGACGCATATTTAAGGAGATATGGGCAAAAGAAGTTTTTCATATAAAAATTTCAATTTGTTTAGGTTTTGGGTGGATTTTTCAATTTTTTGAGGGTGGTCATGAATTAAAGTCCTTTTCGCTCTAGGACGCTTAGTTTAGGAGATATGGGCAAAAGAAGTTTTTCATATAAAAATTTAAATTTTTTTAGGTTTTGGGTGGATTTTTCAATTTTTTGAGGGTGGTCACGAATTAAAGTTCTTTTCGCTCTAGGACGCATATTTAAGGAGATATGGACAAAAGAAATTTTTCATATAAAAATTTCAATTTTTTTAGGTTTTGGGTGGATTTTTCAATTTTTTGAGGGTGGTCATGAATTAAAGTCCTTTTCGCTCTAGGACGCATATTTAAGGAGATATGGGCAAAAGAAGTTTTTCATATAAAAATTTAAATTTTTTTAGGTTTTGGGTGGATTTTTCAATTTTTTGGGGGTGGTCACGAATTAAAGTCCTTTTCGCTCTAGGGCGCATATTTAAGGAGATATGGGCAAAAGAAGTTTTTCATATAAAAATTTAAATTTTTTTAGGTTTTGGGTGGATTTTTTAATTTTTTGAGGGTGGTCACGAATTAAAGTCCTTTTCGCTCTAGGGCGCATATTTAAGGAGATATGGGCAAAAGAAGTTTTTCATATAAAAATTTAAATTTTTTTAGGTTTTGGGTGGATTTTTCAATTTTTTGGGGGTGGTCACGAATTAAAGTCCTTTTCGCTCTAGGACGCATATTTAAGGAGATATGGGCAAAAGAAGTTTTTCATAAAAAATTTCAATTTTTTTAGATTTTGGGTGGATTTTTCAATTTTTTGGGGGTGGTCACGAATTAAAGTCCTTTTCGCTCTAGGACGCATATTTAAGGAGATATGGGCCAAAGAAGTTTTTCATATAAAAATTTCAATTTTTTTAGGTTTTGGGTGGATTTTTCAATTTTTTGAGGGTGGTCACGAATTAAAGTCCTTTTCGCTCTAGGACGCTTAGTTTAGGAGATATGGGCAAAAGAAGTTTTTCATATAAAAATTTCAGTTTTTTTAGGTTTTGGGTGGATTTTTCAATTTTTTGAGGGTGGTCATGAATTAAAGTCCTTTTCGCTCTAGGACGCTTAGTTTAGGAGATATATGCAAAAGAAGTTTTTCATATAAAAATTTCAATTTTTTTAGGTTTTGGGTGGATTTTTCAATTTTTTGAGGGTGGTCATGAATTAAAGTCCTTTTCGCTCTAGGACGCATATTTAAGGAGATATGGGCAAAAGAAGTTTTTCAAATAAAAATTTCAATTTTTTTAGGTTTTGGGTGGATTTTTCAATTTTTTGAGTGTGGTCATGAATTAAAGTCCTTTTCGCTCTAGGACGCTTAGTTTAGGAGATATGGGCAAAAGAAGTTTTTCATATAAAAATTTCAATTTTTTTAGGTTTTGGGTTGATTTTTCAATTTTTTGAGGGTGGTCACGAATTAAAGTTCTTTTCGCTCTAGGACGCATATTTAAGGAGATATGGACAAAAGAAATTTTTCATATAAAAATTTAAATTTTTTTAGGTTTTGGGTGGATTTTTCAATTTTTTGGGGGTGGTCACGAATTAAAGTCCTTTTCGCTCTAGGACGCATATTTAAGGAGATATGGGCAAAACAAGTTTTTCATATAAAAATTTCAATTTTTTTAGGTTTTGGGTGGATTTTTCAATTTTTTGGGGGTGGTCACGAATTAAAGTCCTTTTCGCTCTAGGACGCATATTTAAGGAGATATGGGCAAAAGAAGTTTTTCATAAAAAATTTCAATTTTTTTAGATTTTGGGTGGATTTTTCAATTTTTTGAGGGTGGTCACGAATTAAAGTCCTTTTCGCTCTAGGACGCTTAGTTTAGGAGATATGGGCAAAAGAAGTTTTTCATATAAAAATTTCAATTTTTTAGGTTTTGGGTGGATTTTTCAATTTTTTGGGGGTGGTCACGAATTAAAGTCCTTTTCGCTCTAGGACGCTTAGTTTAGGAGATATGGGCAAAAGAAGTTTTTCATATAAAAATTTCAATTTTTTTAGGTTTTGGGTGGATTTTTCAATTTTTTGGGGGTGGTCACGAATTAAAGTCCTTTTCGCTCTAGGACGCATATTTAAGGAGATATGGACAAAAGAAGTTTTTCGTATAAAAATTTAATTTTTTTTTAGGTTTTGGGTGGATTTTTCAATTTTGTGGGGGTGGTCACGAATTAAAGTCCTTTTCGCTCTAGGACGCATATTTAAGGAGATATGGGCAAAAGAAGTTTTTCATATAAAAATTTCAATTTTTTTAGGTTTTGGGTGGATTTTTCAATTTTTTGAGGGTGGTCATGAATTAAAGTCCTTTTCGCTCTAGGACGCTTAGTTTAGGAGATATGGGCAAAAGAAGTTTTTCATATAAAAATTTCAATTTTTTTAGGTTTTGGGTGGATTTTTCAATTTTTTGAGGGTGGTCACGAATTAAAGTTCTTTTCGCTCTAGGACGCATATTTAAGGAGATATGGACAAAAGAAATTTTTCATATAAAAATTTAAATTTTTTTAGGTTTTGGGTGGATTTTTCAATTTTTTGAGGGTGGTCATGAATTAAAGTCCTTTTCGCTCTAGGACGCATATTTAAGGAGATATGGGCAAAAGAAGTTTTTCATATAAAAATTTAAATTTTTTTAGGTTTTGGGTGGATTTTTCAATTTTTTGGGGGTGGTCACGAATTAAAGTCCTTTTCGCTCTAGGGCGCATATTTAAGGAGATATGGGCAAAAGAAGTTTTTCATATAAAAATTTCAATTTTTTTAGGTTTTGGGTGGATTTTTCAATTTTTTGAGGGTGGTCACGAATTAAAGTCCTTTTCGCTCTAGGACGCATATTTAAGGAGATATGGGCAAAAGAAGTTTTTCATATAAAAATTTCAATTTTTTTAGGTTTTGGGTGGATTTTTTAATTTTTTGAGGGTGGTCACGAATTAAAGTCCTTTTCGCTCTAGGGCGCATATTTAAGGAGATATGGGCAAAAGAAGTTTTTCATATAAAAATTTAAATTTTTTTAGGTTTTGGGTGGATTTTTCAATTTTTTGGGGGTGGTCACGAATTAAAGTCCTTTTCGCTCTAGGACGCATATTTAAGGAGATATGGGCAAAACAAGTTTTTCATATAAAAATTTCAATTTTTTTAGGTTTTGGGTGGATTCTTCAATTTTTTGAGGGTGGTCACGAATTAAAGTCCTTTTCGCTCTAGGACGCATATTTCAGGAGATATGGGCAAAAGAAGTTTTTCATATAAAAATTTCAATTTTTTTAGGTTTTGGGTGGATTTTTCAATTTTTTGGGGGTGGTCACGAATTAAAGTCCTTTTCGCTCTAGGACGCATATTTAAGGAGATATGGGCAAAAGAAGTTTTTCATAAAAAATTTCAATTTTTTTAGATTTTGGGTGGATTTTTCAATTTTTTGAGGGTGGTCACGAATTAAAGTCCTTTTCGCTCTAGGACGCTTAGTTTAGGAGATATGGGCAAAAGAAGTTTTTCATATAAAAATTTCAATTTTTTTAGGTTTTGGGTGGATTTTTCAATTTTTTGGGGGTGGTCACGAATTAAAGTCCTTTTCGCTCTAGGACGCATATTTAAGGAGATATGGGCAAAAGAAGTTTTTCATATAAAAATTTCAATTTTTTTAGGTTTTGGGTGGATTTTTCAATTTTTTGAGGGTGGTCATGAATTAAAGTCCTTTTCGCTCTAGGACGCTTAGTTTAGGAGATATGGGCAAAAGAAGTTTTTCATATAAAAATTTCAATTTTTTTAGGTTTTGGGTGGATTTTTCAATTTTTTGGGGGTGGTCATGAATTAAAGTCCTTTTCGCTCTAGGACGCTTAGTTTAGGAGGTATGGGCAAAAGAAGTTTTTCATATAAAAATTTCAATTTTTTTAGGTTTTGGGTGGATTTTTCAATTTTTTGGGGGTGGTCACGAATTAAAGTCCTTTTCGCTCTAGGACGCATATTTAAGGAGATATGGGCAAAAGAAGTTTTTCATATAAAAATTTCAATTTTTTTAGGTTTTGGGTGGATTTTTCAATTTTTTGGGGGTGGTCACGAATTAAAGTCCTTTTCGCTCTAGGACGCATATTTAAGGAGATATGGACAAAAGAAGTTTTTCGTATAAAAATTTAATTTTTTTTTAGGTTTTGGGTGGATTTTTCAATTTTTTGGGGGTGGTCACGAATTAAAGTCCTTTTCGCTCTAGGACGCATATTTAAGGAGATATGGGCAAAAGAAGTTTTTCATATAAAAATTTCAATTTTTTTAGGTTTTGGGTGGATTTTTCAATTTTTTGAGGGTGGTCATGAATTAAAGTCCTTTTCGCTCTAGGACGCTTAGTTTAGGAGATATGGGCAAAAGAAGTTTTTCATATAAAAATTTCAATTTTTTTAGGTTTTGGGTGGATTTTTCAATTTTTTGGGGGTGGTCACGAATTAAAGTCCTTTTCGCTCTAGGGCGCATATTTAAGGAGATATGGGCAAAAGAAGTTTTTCATATAAAAATTTCAATTTTTTTAGGTTTTGGGTGGATTTTTCAATTTTTTGAGGGTGGTCACGAATTAAAGTCCTTTTCGCTCTAGGACGCATATTTAAGGAGATATGGGCAAAACAAGTTTTTCATATAAAAATTTCAATTTTTTTTAGGTTTTGGGTGGATTTTTTAATTTTTTGAGGGTGGTCACGAATTAAAGTCCTTTTCGCTCTAGGGCGCATATTTAAGGAGATATGGGCAAAAGAAGTTTTTCATATAAAAATTGCAATTTTTTTAGGTTTTGGGTGGATTTTTCAATTTTTTGGGGGTGGTCACGAATTAAAGTCCTTTTCGCTCTAGGACGCATATTTAAGGAGATATGGGCAAAACAAGTTTTTCATATAAAAATTTCAATTTTTTTAGGTTTTGGGTGGATTCTTCAATTTTTTGAGGGTGGTCACGAATTAAAGTCCTTTTCGCTCTAGGACGCATATTTAAGGAGATATGGGCAAAAGAAGTTTTTCATATAAAAATTTCAATTTTTTTAGGTTTTGGGTGGATTTTTCAATTTTTTGGGGGTGGTCACGAATTAAAGTCCTTTTCGCTCTAGGACGCATATTTAAGGAGATATGGGCAAAAGAAGTTTTTCATAAAAAATTTCAATTTTTTTAGATTTTGGGTGGATTTTTCAATTTTTTGAGGGTGGTCACGAATTAAAGTCCTTTTCGCTCTAGGACGCTTAGTTTAGGAGATATGGGCAAAAGAAGTTTTTCATATAAAAATTTCAATTTTTTTAGGTTTTGGGTGGATTTTTCAATTTTTTGGGGGTGGTCACGAATTAAAGTCCTTTTCGCTCTAGGACGCATATTTAAGGAGATATGGGCAAAAGAAGTTTTTCATATAAAAATTTCAATTTTTTTAGGTTTTGGGTGGATTTTTCAATTTTTTGAGGGTGGTCATGAATTAAAGTCCTTTTCGCTCTAGGACGCTTAGTTTAGGAGATATGGGCAAAAGAAGTTTTTCATATAAAAATTTCAATTTTTTTAGGTTTTGGGTGGATTTTTCAATTTTTTGAGGGTGGTCACGAATTAAAGTTCTTTTCGCTCTAGGACGCATATTTAAGGAGATATGGACAAAAGAAATTTTTCATATAAAAATTTAAATTTTTTTAGGTTTTGGGTGGATTTTTCAATTTTTTGAGGGTGGTCATGAATTAAAGTCCTTTTCGCTCTAGGACGCATATTTAAGGAGATATGGGCAAACGAAGTTTTTCATATAAAAATTTAAATTTTTTTAGGTTTTGGGTGGATTTTTCAATTTTTTGGGGGTGGTCACGAATTAAAGTCCTTTTCGCTCTAGGGCGCATATTTAAGGAGATATGGGCAAAAGAAGTTTTTCATATAAAAATTTCAATTTTTTTAGGTTTTGGGTGGATTTTTCAATTTTTTGGGGGTGGTCACGAATTAAAGTCCTTTTCGCTCTAGGACGCATATTTAAGGAGATATGGGCAAAAGAAGTTTTTCATATAAAAATTTCAATTTTTTTAGGTTTTGGGTGGATTTTTCAATTTTTTGAGGGTGGTCATGAATTAAAGTCCTTTTCGCTCTAGGGCGCATATTTAAGGAGATATGGGCAAAAGAAGTTTTTCATATAAAAATTTAAATTTTTTTAGGTTTTGGGTGGATTTTTCAATTTTTTGGGGGTGGTCACGAATTAAAGTCCTTTTCGCTCTAGGACGCATATTTAAGGAGATATGGGCAAAAGAAGTTTTTCATATAAAAATTTCAATTTTTTTAGGTTTTGGGTGGATTTTTCAATTTTTTGGGGGTGGTCACGAATTAAAGTCCTTTTCGCTCTAGGACGCATATTTAAGGAGATATGGACAAAAGAAGTTTTTCATATAAAAATTTCAATTTTTTTAGGTTTTGGGTGGATTTTTCAATTTTTTGGGGGTGGTCACGAATTAAAGTCCTTTTCGCTCTAGGACGCATATTTAAGGAGATATGGGCAAAAGAAGTTTTTCATATAAAAATTTCAATTTTTTTAGGTTTTGGGTGGATTTTTCAATTTTTTGAGGGTGGTCATGAATTAAAGTCCTTTTCGCTCTAGGACGCTTAGTTTAGGAGATATGGGCAAAAGAAGTTTTTCATATAAAAATTTCAATTTTTTTAGGATTTGGGTGGATTTTTCAATTTTTTGAGGGTGGTCACGAATTCAAGTTCTTTTCGCTCTAGGACGCTTAGTTTAGGAGATATGGGCAAACGAAGTTTTTCATATAAAAATTTCAATTTTTTTAGGTTTTGGGTGGATTTTTCAATTTTTTGAGGGTGGTCATGAATTAAAGTCCTTTTCGCTCTAGGACGCATATTTAAGGAGATATGGGCAAAAGAAGTTTTTCATATAAAAATTTCAATTTTTTTAGGTTTTGGGTGGATTTTTCAATTTTTTGAGGGTGGTCATGAATTAAAGTCCTTTTCGCTCTAGGATGCTTAGTTTAGGAGATATGGGCAAAAGAAGTGTTTCATATAAAAATTGCAATTTTTTTAGGTTTTGGGTGGATTTTTCAATTTTTTGGGGGTGGTCACGAATTAAAGTCCTTTTCGCTCTAGGACGCATATTTAAGGAGATATGGGCAAAAGAAGTTTTTCATATAAAAATTTCAATTTTTTTAGGTTTTGGGTGGATTTTTCAATTTTTTGAGGGTGGTCACGAATTAAAGTCCTTTTCGCTCTAGGACGCATATTTAAGGAGATATGGGCAAAAGAAGTTTTTCATATAAAAATTTCAATTTTTTTTAGGTTTTGGGTGGATTTTTTAATTTTTTGAGGGTGGTCACGAATTAAAGTCCTTTTCGCTCTAGGGCGCATATTTAAGGAGATATGGGCAAAAGAAGTTTTTCATATAAAAATTTAAATTTTTTTAGGTTTTGGGTGGATTTTTCAATTTTTTGGGGGTGGTCACGAATTAAAGTCCTTTTCGCTCTAGGACGCATATTTAAGGAGATATGGGCAAAACAAGTTTTTCATATAAAAATTTTAATTTTTTTAGGTTTTGGGTGGATTCTTCAATTTTTTGAGGGTGGTCACGAATTAAAGTCCTTTTCGCTCTAGGACGCATATTTAAGGAGATATGGGCAAAAGAAGTTTTTCATATAAAAATTTCAATTTTTTTAGGTTTTGGGTGGATTTTTCAATTTTTTGGGGGTGGTCACGAATTAAAGTCCTTTTCGCTCTAGGACGCATATTTAAGGAGATATGGGCAAAAGAAGTTTTTCATAAAAAATTTCAATTTTTTTAGGTTTTGGGTGGATTTTTCAATTTTTTGAGGGTGGTCACGAATTAAAGTCCTTTTCGCTCTAGGACGCTTAGTTTAGGAGATATGGGCAAAAGAAGTTTTTCATATAAAAATTTCAATTTTTTTAGGTTTTGGGTGGATTTTTCAATTTTTTGGGGGTGGTCACGAATTAAAGTCCTTTTCGCTCTAGGACGCATATTTAAGGAGATATGGACAAAAGAAGTTTTTCGTATAAAAATTTCAATTTTTTTAGGTTTTGGGTGGATTTTTCAATGTTTTGGGGGTGGTCACGAATTAAAGTCCTTTTCGCTCTAGGGCGCATATTTAAGGAGATATGGACAAAAGAAGTTTTTCATATAAAAATTTAAATTTTTTTAGGTTTTGGGTGGATTTTTCAATTTTTTGGGGGTGGTCACGAATTAAAGTCCTTTTCGTTCTAGGACGCTTAGTTTAGGAGATATGGGCAAAAGAAGCTTTTCATATAAAAATTTCAATTTTTTTAGGTTTTGGGTGGATTTTTCAATTTTTTGGGGGTGGTCACGAATTAAAGTCCTTTTCGCTCTAGGACGCTTAGTTTAGGAGATATGGGCAAAATAAGTTTTTCATATAAAAATTTCAATTTTTTTAGGTTTTGGGTGGATTTTTCAATTTTTTGGGGGTGGTCACGAATTAAAGTCCTTTTCGCTCTAGGACGCATATTTAAGGAGATATGGGCAAAAGAAGTTTTTCATATAAAAATTTCAATTTTTTTTAGGTTTTGGGTGGATTTTTTAATTTTTTGAGGGTGGTCACGAATTAAAGTCCTTTTCGCTCTAGGGCGCATATTTAAGGAGATATGGGCAAAAGAAGTTTTTCATATAAAAATTTAAATTTTTTTAGGTTTTGGGTGGATTTTTCAATTTTTTGGGGGTGGTCACGAATTAAAGTCCTTTTCGCTCTAGGACGCATATTTAAGGAGATATGGGCAAAACAAGTTTTTCATATAAAAATTTCAATTTTTTTAGGTTTTGGGTGGATTCTTCAATTTTTTGAGGGTGGTCACGAATTAAAGTCCTTTTCGCTCTAGGACGCATATTTAAGGAGATATGGGCAAAAGAAGTTTTTCATATAAAAATTTCAATTTTTTTAGGTTTTGGGTGGATTTTTCAATTTTTTGGGGGTGGTCACGAATTAAAGTCCTTTTCGCTCTAGGACGCATATTTAAGGAGATATGGGCAAAAGAAGTTTTTCATAAAAAATTTCAATTTTTTTAGGTTTTGGGTGGATTTTTCAATTTTTTGAGGGTGGTCACGAATTAAAGTCCTTTTCGCTCTAGGACGCTTAGTTTAGGAGATATGGGCAAAAGAAGTTTTTCATATAAAAATTTCAATTTTTTTAGGTTTTGGGTGGATTTTTCAATTTTTTGGGGGTGGTCACGAATTAAAGTCCTTTTCGCTCTAGGACGCATATTTAAGGAGATATGGACAAAAGAAGTTTTTCGTATAAAAATTTCAATTTTTTTAGGTTTTGGGTGGATTTTTCAATGTTTTGGGGGTGGTCACGAATTAAAGTCCTTTTCGCTCTAGGGCGCATATTTAAGGAGATATGGACAAAAGAAGTTTTTCATATAAAAATTTAAATTTTTTTAGGTTTTGGGTGGATTTTTCAATTTTTTGGGGGTGGTCACGAATTAAAGTCCTTTTCGTTCTAGGACGCTTAGTTTAGGAGATATGGGCAAAAGAAGCTTTTCATATAAAAATTTCAATTTTTTTAGGTTTTGGGTGGATTTTTCAATTTTTTGGGGGTGGTCACGAATTAAAGTCCTTTTCGCTCTAGGACGCATATTTAAGGAGATATGGGCAAAAGAAGTTTTTCATATAAAAATTTCAATTTTTTTAGGTTTTGGGTGGATTTTTCAATTTTTTGAGGGTGGTCACGAATTAAAGTCCTTTTCGCTCTAGGACGCATATTTAAGGAGATATGGGCAAAAGAAGTTTTTCATATAAAAATTTCAATTTTTTTTAGGTTTTGGGTGGATTTTTTAATTTTTTGAGGGTGGTCACGAATTAAAGTCCTTTTCGCTCTAGGGCGCATATTTAAGGAGATATGGGCAAAAGAAGTTTTTCATATAAAAATTTAAATTTTTTTAGGTTTTGGGTGGATTTTTCAATTTTTTGGGGGTGGTCACGAATTAAAGTCCTTTTCGCTCTAGGACGCATATTTAAGGAGATATGGGCAAAACAAGTTTTTCATATAAAAATTTCAATTTTTTTAGGTTTTGGGTGGATTCTTCAATTTTTTGAGGGTGGTCACGAATTAAAGTCCTTTTCGCTCTAGGACGCATATTTAAGGAGATATGGGCAAAAGAAGTTTTTCATATAAAAATTTCAATTTTTTTAGGTTTTGGGTGGATTTTTCAATTTTTTGAGGGTGGTCACGAATTAAAGTCCTTTTCGCTCTAGGACGCTTAGTTTAGGAGATATGGGCAAAAGAAGTTTTTCATATAAAAATTTCAATTTTTTTAGGTTTTGGGTGGATTTTTCAATTTTTTGGGGGTGGTCACGAATTAAAGTCCTTTTCGCTCTAGGACGCATATTTAAGGAGATATGGGCCAAAGAAGTTTTTCATATAAAAATTTCAATTTTTTTAGGTTTTGGGTGGATTTTTCAATTTTTTGAGGGTGGTCACGAATTAAAGTCCTTTTCGCTCTAGGACGCTTAGTTTAGGAGATATGGGCAAAAGATGTTTTTCATATAAAAATTTCAATTTTTTTAGGTTTTGGGTGGATTTTTCAATTTTTTGAGGGTGGTCACGAATTAAAGTCCTTTTCGCTCTAGGACGCATATTTAAGGAGATATGGACAAAAGAAGTTTTTCATATAAAAATTTCAATTTTTTTAGGTTTTGGATGGATTTTTTAATTTTTTGAGGGTGGTCACGAATTAAAGTCCTTTTCGCTATAGGGCGCATATTTAAGGAGATATGGGCAAAAGAAGTTTTCCATATAAAAATTTCAATTTTTTTAGGTTTTGGGTGGATTTTTAAATTTTTTGAGGGTGGTCATGAATTAAAGTCCTTTTCGCTCTAGGACGCATATTTAAGGAGATATGGGCAAAAGAAGTTTTTCATATAAAAATTTAAATTTTTTTAGGTTTTGGGTGGATTTTTCAATTTTTTGGGGGTGGTCACGAATTAAAGTCCTTTTCGCTCTAGGAGGCATATTTAAGGAGATATGGGCAAAAGAAGTTTTTCATATAAAAATTTCAATTTTTTTAGGTTTTGGGTGGATTTTTCAATTTTTTGAGGGTGGTCATGAATTAAAGTCCTTTTCGCTCTAGGACGCATATTTAAGGAGATATGGGCAAAAGAAGTTTTTCATATAAAAATTTCAATTTTTTTAGGTTTTGGGTGGATTTTTCAATTTTTTGAGGGTGGTCACGAATTAAAGTCCTTTTCGCTCTAGGACGCATATTTAAGGAGATATGGGCAAAAGAAGTTTTTCATATAAAAATTTCAATTTTTTTAGGTTTTGGGTGGATTTTTCAATTTTTTGAGGGTGGTCACGAATTAAAGTCCTTTTCGCTCTAGGACGCTTAGTTTAGGAGATATGGGCAAAAGAAGTTTTTCATATAAAAATTTCAATTTTTTTAGGTTTTGGGTGGATTTTTCAATTTTTTGGGGGTGGTCACGAATTAAAGTCCTTTTCGCTCTAGGACGCATATTTAAGGAGATATGGACAAAAGAAGTTTTTCGTATAAAAATTTAATTTTTTTTTAGGTTTTGGGTGGATTTTTCAATTTTGTGGGGGTGGTCACGAATTAAAGTCCTTTTCGCTCTAGGACGCATATTTAAGGAGATATGGGCAAAAGAAGTTTTTCATATAAAAATTTCAATTTTTTTAGGTTTTGGGTGGATTTTTCAATTTTTTGAGGGTGGTCATGAATTAAAGTCCTTTTCGCTCTAGGACGCTTAGTTTAGGAGATATGGGCAAAAGAAGTTTTTCATATAAAAATTTCAATTTTTTTAGGTTTTGGGTGGATTTTTCAATTTTTTGAGGGTGGTCACGAATTAAAGTTCTTTTCGCTCTAGGACGCATATTTAAGGAGATATGGACAAAAGAAATTTTTCATATAAAAATTTAAATTTTTTTAGGTTTTGGGTGGATTTTTCAATTTTTTGAGGGTGGTCATGAATTAAAGTCCTTTTCGCTCTAGGACGCATATTTAAGGAGATATGGGCAAAAGAAGTTTTTCATATAAAAATTTAAATTTTTTTAGGTTTTGGGTGGATTTTTCAATTTTTTGGGGGTGGTCACGAATTAAAGTCCTTTTCGCTCTAGGGCGCATATTTAAGGAGATATGGGCAAAAGAAGTTTTTCATATAAAAATTTCAATTTTTTTAGGTTTTGGGTGGATTTTTCAATTTTTTGAGGGTGGTCACGAATTAAAGTCCTTTTCGCTCTAGGACGCATATTTAAGGAGATATGGGCAAAAGAAGTTTTTCATATAAAAATTTCAATTTTTTTAGGTTTTGGGTGGATTTTTTAATTTTTTGAGGGTGGTCACGAATTAAAGTCCTTTTCGCTCTAGGGCGCATATTTAAGGAGATATGGGCAAAAGAAGTTTTTCATATAAAAATTTAAATTTTTTTAGGTTTTGGGTGGATTTTTCAATTTTTTGGGGGTGGTCACGAATTAAAGTCCTTTTCGCTCTAGGACGCATATTTAAGGAGATATGGGCAAAACAAGTTTTTCATATAAAAATTTCAATTTTTTTAGGTTTTGGGTGGATTCTTCAATTTTTTGAGGGTGGTCACGAATTAAAGTCCTTTTCGCTCTAGGACGCATATTTCAGGAGATATGGGCAAAAGAAGTTTTTCATATAAAAATTTCAATTTTTTTAGGTTTTGGGTGGATTTTTCAATTTTTTGGGGGTGGTCACGAATTAAAGTCCTTTTCGCTCTAGGACGCATATTTAAGGAGATATGGGCAAAAGAAGTTTTTCATAAAAAATTTCAATTTTTTTAGATTTTGGGTGGATTTTTCAATTTTTTGAGGGTGGTCACGAATTAAAGTCCTTTTCGCTCTAGGACGCTTAGTTTAGGAGATATGGGCAAAAGAAGTTTTTCATATAAAAATTTCAATTTTTTTAGGTTTTGGGTGGATTTTTCAATTTTTTGGGGGTGGTCACGAATTAAAGTCCTTTTCGCTCTAGGACGCATATTTAAGGAGATATGGGCAAAAGAAGTTTTTCATATAAAAATTTCAATTTTTTTAGGTTTTGGGTGGATTTTTCAATTTTTTGAGGGTGGTCATGAATTAAAGTCCTTTTCGCTCTAGGACGCTTAGTTTAGGAGATATGGGCAAAAGAAGTTTTTCATATAAAAATTTCAATTTTTTTAGGTTTTGGGTGGATTTTTCAATTTTTTGGGGGTGGTCATGAATTAAAGTCCTTTTCGCTCTAGGACGCTTAGTTTAGGAGGTATGGGCAAAAGAAGTTTTTCATATAAAAATTTCAATTTTTTTAGGTTTTGGGTGGATTTTTCAATTTTTTGGGGGTGGTCACGAATTAAAGTCCTTTTCGCTCTAGGACGCATATTTAAGGAGATATGGGCAAAAGAAGTTTTTCATATAAAAATTTCAATTTTTTTAGGTTTTGGGTGGATTTTTCAATTTTTTGGGGGTGGTCACGAATTAAAGTCCTTTTCGCTCTAGGACGCATATTTAAGGAGATATGGACAAAAGAAGTTTTTCGTATAAAAATTTAATTTTTTTTTAGGTTTTGGGTGGATTTTTCAATTTTTTGGGGGTGGTCACGAATTAAAGTCCTTTTCGCTCTAGGACGCATATTTAAGGAGATATGGGCAAAAGAAGTTTTTCATATAAAAATTTCAATTTTTTTAGGTTTTGGGTGGATTTTTCAATTTTTTGAGGGTGGTCATGAATTAAAGTCCTTTTCGCTCTAGGACGCTTAGTTTAGGAGATATGGGCAAAAGAAGTTTTTCATATAAAAATTTCAATTTTTTTAGGTTTTGGGTGGATTTTTCAATTTTTTGGGGGTGGTCACGAATTAAAGTCCTTTTCGCTCTAGGGCGCATATTTAAGGAGATATGGGCAAAAGAAGTTTTTCATATAAAAATTTCAATTTTTTTAGGTTTTGGGTGGATTTTTCAATTTTTTGAGGGTGGTCACGAATTAAAGTCCTTTTCGCTCTAGGACGCATATTTAAGGAGATATGGGCAAAACAAGTTTTTCATATAAAAATTTCAATTTTTTTTAGGTTTTGGGTGGATTTTTTAATTTTTTGAGGGTGGTCACGAATTAAAGTCCTTTTCGCTCTAGGGCGCATATTTAAGGAGATATGGGCAAAAGAAGTTTTTCATATAAAAATTGCAATTTTTTTAGGTTTTGGGTGGATTTTTCAATTTTTTGGGGGTGGTCACGAATTAAAGTCCTTTTCGCTCTAGGACGCATATTTAAGGAGATATGGGCAAAACAAGTTTTTCATATAAAAATTTCAATTTTTTTAGGTTTTGGGTGGATTCTTCAATTTTTTGAGGGTGGTCACGAATTAAAGTCCTTTTCGCTCTAGGACGCATATTTAAGGAGATATGGGCAAAAGAAGTTTTTCATATAAAAATTTCAATTTTTTTAGGTTTTGGGTGGATTTTTCAATTTTTTGGGGGTGGTCACGAATTAAAGTCCTTTTCGCTCTAGGACGCATATTTAAGGAGATATGGGCAAAAGAAGTTTTTCATAAAAAATTTCAATTTTTTTAGATTTTGGGTGGATTTTTCAATTTTTTGAGGGTGGTCACGAATTAAAGTCCTTTTCGCTCTAGGACGCTTAGTTTAGGAGATATGGGCAAAAGAAGTTTTTCATATAAAAATTTCAATTTTTTTAGGTTTTGGGTGGATTTTTCAATTTTTTGGGGGTGGTCACGAATTAAAGTCCTTTTCGCTCTAGGACGCATATTTAAGGAGATATGGGCAAAAGAAGTTTTTCATATAAAAATTTCAATTTTTTTAGGTTTTGGGTGGATTTTTCAATTTTTTGAGGGTGGTCATGAATTAAAGTCCTTTTCGCTCTAGGACGCTTAGTTTAGGAGATATGGGCAAAAGAAGTTTTTCATATAAAAATTTCAATTTTTTTAGGTTTTGGGTGGATTTTTCAATTTTTTGAGGGTGGTCACGAATTAAAGTTCTTTTCGCTCTAGGACGCATATTTAAGGAGATATGGACAAAAGAAATTTTTCATATAAAAATTTAAATTTTTTTAGGTTTTGGGTGGATTTTTCAATTTTTTGAGGGTGGTCATGAATTAAAGTCCTTTTCGCTCTAGGACGCATATTTAAGGAGATATGGGCAAACGAAGTTTTTCATATAAAAATTTAAATTTTTTTAGGTTTTGGGTGGATTTTTCAATTTTTTGGGGGTGGTCACGAATTAAAGTCCTTTTCGCTCTAGGGCGCATATTTAAGGAGATATGGGCAAAAGAAGTTTTTCATATAAAAATTTCAATTTTTTTAGGTTTTGGGTGGATTTTTCAATTTTTTGGGGGTGGTCACGAATTAAAGTCCTTTTCGCTCTAGGACGCATATTTAAGGAGATATGGGCAAAAGAAGTTTTTCATATAAAAATTTCAATTTTTTTAGGTTTTGGGTGGATTTTTCAATTTTTTGAGGGTGGTCATGAATTAAAGTCCTTTTCGCTCTAGGGCGCATATTTAAGGAGATATGGGCAAAAGAAGTTTTTCATATAAAAATTTAAATTTTTTTAGGTTTTGGGTGGATTTTTCAATTTTTTGGGGGTGGTCACGAATTAAAGTCCTTTTCGCTCTAGGACGCATATTTAAGGAGATATGGGCAAAAGAAGTTTTTCATATAAAAATTTCAATTTTTTTAGGTTTTGGGTGGATTTTTCAATTTTTTGGGGGTGGTCACGAATTAAAGTCCTTTTCGCTCTAGGACGCATATTTAAGGAGATATGGACAAAAGAAGTTTTTCATATAAAAATTTCAATTTTTTTAGGTTTTGGGTGGATTTTTCAATTTTTTGGGGGTGGTCACGAATTAAAGTCCTTTTCGCTCTAGGACGCATATTTAAGGAGATATGGGCAAAAGAAGTTTTTCATATAAAAATTTCAATTTTTTTAGGTTTTGGGTGGATTTTTCAATTTTTTGAGGGTGGTCATGAATTAAAGTCCTTTTCGCTCTAGGACGCTTAGTTTAGGAGATATGGGCAAAAGAAGTTTTTCATATAAAAATTTCAATTTTTTTAGGATTTGGGTGGATTTTTCAATTTTTTGAGGGTGGTCACGAATTCAAGTTCTTTTCGCTCTAGGACGCTTAGTTTAGGAGATATGGGCAAACGAAGTTTTTCATATAAAAATTTCAATTTTTTTAGGTTTTGGGTGGATTTTTCAATTTTTTGAGGGTGGTCATGAATTAAAGTCCTTTTCGCTCTAGGACGCATATTTAAGGAGATATGGGCAAAAGAAGTTTTTCATATAAAAATTTCAATTTTTTTAGGTTTTGGGTGGATTTTTCAATTTTTTGAGGGTGGTCATGAATTAAAGTCCTTTTCGCTCTAGGATGCTTAGTTTAGGAGATATGGGCAAAAGAAGTGTTTCATATAAAAATTGCAATTTTTTTAGGTTTTGGGTGGATTTTTCAATTTTTTGGGGGTGGTCACGAATTAAAGTCCTTTTCGCTCTAGGACGCATATTTAAGGAGATATGGGCAAAAGAAGTTTTTCATATAAAAATTTCAATTTTTTTAGGTTTTGGGTGGATTTTTCAATTTTTTGAGGGTGGTCACGAATTAAAGTCCTTTTCGCTCTAGGACGCATATTTAAGGAGATATGGGCAAAAGAAGTTTTTCATATAAAAATTTCAATTTTTTTTAGGTTTTGGGTGGATTTTTTAATTTTTTGAGGGTGGTCACGAATTAAAGTCCTTTTCGCTCTAGGGCGCATATTTAAGGAGATATGGGCAAAAGAAGTTTTTCATATAAAAATTTAAATTTTTTTAGGTTTTGGGTGGATTTTTCAATTTTTTGGGGGTGGTCACGAATTAAAGTCCTTTTCGCTCTAGGACGCATATTTAAGGAGATATGGGCAAAACAAGTTTTTCATATAAAAATTTTAATTTTTTTAGGTTTTGGGTGGATTCTTCAATTTTTTGAGGGTGGTCACGAATTAAAGTCCTTTTCGCTCTAGGACGCATATTTAAGGAGATATGGGCAAAAGAAGTTTTTCATATAAAAATTTCAATTTTTTTAGGTTTTGGGTGGATTTTTCAATTTTTTGGGGGTGGTCACGAATTAAAGTCCTTTTCGCTCTAGGACGCATATTTAAGGAGATATGGGCAAAAGAAGTTTTTCATAAAAAATTTCAATTTTTTTAGGTTTTGGGTGGATTTTTCAATTTTTTGAGGGTGGTCACGAATTAAAGTCCTTTTCGCTCTAGGACGCTTAGTTTAGGAGATATGGGCAAAAGAAGTTTTTCATATAAAAATTTCAATTTTTTTAGGTTTTGGGTGGATTTTTCAATTTTTTGGGGGTGGTCACGAATTAAAGTCCTTTTCGCTCTAGGACGCATATTTAAGGAGATATGGACAAAAGAAGTTTTTCGTATAAAAATTTCAATTTTTTTAGGTTTTGGGTGGATTTTTCAATGTTTTGGGGGTGGTCACGAATTAAAGTCCTTTTCGCTCTAGGGCGCATATTTAAGGAGATATGGACAAAAGAAGTTTTTCATATAAAAATTTAAATTTTTTTAGGTTTTGGGTGGATTTTTCAATTTTTTGGGGGTGGTCACGAATTAAAGTCCTTTTCGTTCTAGGACGCTTAGTTTAGGAGATATGGGCAAAAGAAGCTTTTCATATAAAAATTTCAATTTTTTTAGGTTTTGGGTGGATTTTTCAATTTTTTGGGGGTGGTCACGAATTAAAGTCCTTTTCGCTCTAGGACGCTTAGTTTAGGAGATATGGGCAAAATAAGTTTTTCATATAAAAATTTCAATTTTTTTAGGTTTTGGGTGGATTTTTCAATTTTTTGGGGGTGGTCACGAATTAAAGTCCTTTTCGCTCTAGGACGCATATTTAAGGAGATATGGGCAAAAGAAGTTTTTCATATAAAAATTTCAATTTTTTTTAGGTTTTGGGTGGATTTTTTAATTTTTTGAGGGTGGTCACGAATTAAAGTCCTTTTCGCTCTAGGGCGCATATTTAAGGAGATATGGGCAAAAGAAGTTTTTCATATAAAAATTTAAATTTTTTTAGGTTTTGGGTGGATTTTTCAATTTTTTGGGGGTGGTCACGAATTAAAGTCCTTTTCGCTCTAGGACGCATATTTAAGGAGATATGGGCAAAACAAGTTTTTCATATAAAAATTTCAATTTTTTTAGGTTTTGGGTGGATTCTTCAATTTTTTGAGGGTGGTCACGAATTAAAGTCCTTTTCGCTCTAGGACGCATATTTAAGGAGATATGGGCAAAAGAAGTTTTTCATATAAAAATTTCAATTTTTTTAGGTTTTGGGTGGATTTTTCAATTTTTTGGGGGTGGTCACGAATTAAAGTCCTTTTCGCTCTAGGACGCATATTTAAGGAGATATGGGCAAAAGAAGTTTTTCATAAAAAATTTCAATTTTTTTAGGTTTTGGGTGGATTTTTCAATTTTTTGAGGGTGGTCACGAATTAAAGTCCTTTTCGCTCTAGGACGCTTAGTTTAGGAGATATGGGCAAAAGAAGTTTTTCATATAAAAATTTCAATTTTTTTAGGTTTTGGGTGGATTTTTCAATTTTTTGGGGGTGGTCACGAATTAAAGTCCTTTTCGCTCTAGGACGCATATTTAAGGAGATATGGACAAAAGAAGTTTTTCGTATAAAAATTTCAATTTTTTTAGGTTTTGGGTGGATTTTTCAATGTTTTGGGGGTGGTCACGAATTAAAGTCCTTTTCGCTCTAGGGCGCATATTTAAGGAGATATGGACAAAAGAAGTTTTTCATATAAAAATTTAAATTTTTTTAGGTTTTGGGTGGATTTTTCAATTTTTTGGGGGTGGTCACGAATTAAAGTCCTTTTCGTTCTAGGACGCTTAGTTTAGGAGATATGGGCAAAAGAAGCTTTTCATATAAAAATTTCAATTTTTTTAGGTTTTGGGTGGATTTTTCAATTTTTTGGGGGTGGTCACGAATTAAAGTCCTTTTCGCTCTAGGACGCATATTTAAGGAGATATGGGCAAAAGAAGTTTTTCATATAAAAATTTCAATTTTTTTAGGTTTTGGGTGGATTTTTCAATTTTTTGAGGGTG